>NC_086444.1:939262042-939862042 GCF_028390025.1 Pseudophryne corroboree | reverse complement strand
AGGGATGTGATCAGTACATTAACTGCTTAGGGGCAGATTAGGTTGGTCACAATGTGGGCATAAATTCAGTTTTTCCACCCATACTGTAGAGTTCTGAATACCGTTCGTTCGGCAACAGTAGCATAAGCGTCTGGTTTGCAGACGCTTACCTCTTGCTTGCACCCGTTTTAAATAGTGACACTAGTGGCAGCAGCGGTCACCATCAGCTATTTGCTCCTGCCCTGACCACCAGCAAATAATATGGTATTCCCAGGCTTATATGCATCTTTTGTGCAAACACTCCACACTATATATGGAAGGGGCCCTACACTGCATACCCTAATTGCTAGTAATGAGAGGTGCTACATTGCCAAGACCTGTAGTGCCACACACAAAGAGAACGAGTGCAGGTGCACTATTCAGACATTACTGATTCGAATAATAATACATTTTGCAATATGAGGCTTTTAGCATAATCTTTTCCAAGATTACGGGCTTACCCACCACTTCACGGTAACCTTATAGTCGGGTAAGTCCCTAACATTCTAAGGGTTTAAGTCTCTGGTGTGGGACACCCCCAAAAACAACCCAGCCAGAACCACAACATGGCATCATACTAGTGAGAAAAGTGAAGTATGTGAGAAAGTTGTATAGTTAAGAGCAGATACTGCGGTGGAAATTTACTAAGGTCCCGATTTGATTCCAGATTGCATTTTTTCGGCCAAAAATGCAACTTGGAAATGTACTACACACAAATCACGGCAGCGTTGGGGCATTTCGTATTGAGATACACTGCTGTCCGCACAAATATGACTCAATAGACCATCGGTCAAACACTGTTGTTTGTTCACATACACCTCATACAATACGGGAATTTACTAAGAATTCATATTCTCAATCACTGTCGACAATAGCCAAACAATGCCGTAAAGCATGGAATTTTGGAAATTGAACTTTTAAACAGACCTGCTTTTGGCTGGCATGTTTGGAGAAACACGCACAGCTCAGTGAGATCCGTGCATGATTGTGGGGTCCCTCCTCCTAAGCATAACCATCCATGTGCTCTTTGAGCTGGTCCTGGTTGTTAAAATACCGGGAAAAATTGCACAGGGGTTCCCCGTTATTTGGACCGGTCCTGGTTCCAAAAATACAGGGGACAAAAGACGTAGGGGTCCCTCATCTTTTTTAAACCAGCAGGGGCTCCACTAGCCAAGGAGATAATGCCACAGCTGGGGGATACATTTATGTAGGTCCCTGCGATCGTGGCATTACCTTCCCAACTAGTCACCACTGGCCAGGGTTCCCTGGGAGAGTGGGGACCCTCCCAATAAAGGTTTCCCTCCCCTTCCAGGCACCCAAGGGCCAGGAATGAAGCACAGGGCTGTCCCTGCCATCCGTGGGCTGTGGATGGCAGGCTGATAGCCCATGCGTAAAAAAAGAATTAATATTGTTTTTTAGATGTGGTACTACAGGTCCCAACAAGCCTGCCCCGCATGCTGGTACTTGGAAAACCTCAAATACGAGCATGCAGGGCATTAAAGGGCCCGCTGGTACCTGTAGTTCCACCTGTAAAAGAAATATTACAATAAAGACAGTACACACACACCGTGAAAGTGCAACTTTAAATTAAACATACATGCACACTTACACACTCACACATACTTACCTAGTGTCCCACGGAGCCCCTCGGTCCCCTTGTAAATGTAGAATCCACGAGTACTTGTAAATAAAAAAAACTTATACTCAGCTAATCCAGTGTAGATCAGTCCTCTTCGTTCCAAGTAGGCATCCACTGGGTTAAAAATAAAAACCAGCAACAATCCCGGTCCACGCAACTAAAGGAGATCCATGTTTACACATGGATCCCCTTTCCCCGAATACCAGGACCCCTCGTGACTCCTGTCACTCGGGGACCCGCCAGCCAATCAGGGAGCACCAAATCATAGCACTCTCCTGATTGGCTGTGCGCTCCTGGCCTGCCAATCAAGTGAGGTGCATAGGCAGTAATGGGGAAAGAAATCCCCAATGTTGCCTATGGTGGGAAAATGTGGTCTGCGGTAGACGTGATATACATGTATGCTATAACAGATTCTTTACTTTCCCCAACAGATGAAAGAGGCAGATGAAGTTGCCGACTCTGGAGACATTCTGAAGAAATCACTCCGTAAACGACGAGTTCGGAAAGATTAGCAACCCCAAACCATGTGTAGCACTGTTACAGAGAGCCACATCGCCAGCAGGCCAGCCTCAGCTTGCTGACACGTGATAAACTGACCTAAAACCACTTTTTACCTCTTTGTCCAATATTTTGTCTAGCCTGAAAATTTTTCCTCTGTCATGATTTTTTTTGTCAGAGTGTTTGTTAATTCAATCCTGCAGTTTCTTTGGCAACCTTAGATCCATGCCTGTCGTGCAAGATAAGTAAAATTTTTTTGTTTGTATTGTATTTTCAGCCCATATTGATGGAAATGGTCTGTAGTCTTATGATATGATATGCCTTAATATTTATTTTCCTGGGTGATTCTCACACACAGCAGGAGGGGATGCGGTCAAGATCCCACCGGACGGAATCCCGGCGGTCGGAATACCGCCCCCCTGTCGGTATTGTGCCGGTCGGGATCCCGGTGTCGGTATTCTGACCGCCGGGATTCCGTCCGGCGGTATCGCGTACTGATCCCAGCAGGAGACATAAGTGCGGTAGCATAGTGGTATCACCCACTACTGGGCAGAGGGACAATTTCCTGTGCCCTTACTACTCTCTAGTCTGTGCCATGCCTCCCCTGTCCTATCATACGCTCCTTCTCCATTCTACTGTAACTCCCTCACTTATACCCCTTTTCCACTAGCTCAAAAAACAGGGCTAAATGCACGGGGGCGCGCATTTACCCGTGTTTTTTGCAAGTGGAAAAGGGTCCCCCCGCAAAAACCCGGATCAAGTGACCCGTGAATCCTACCCGGGTAGGACATGGGAATGATCCGGGTAAGATTGTAGTGTAAATGGAAGCCGTGTCGATGTGACACGGCTCCCGTTTACACTGTATGGAAGGGCTGCGCTGGGAGATCATGTGATCTCCCAGCGCCGCCCCTGCCGCGTCACCAGCAGCGTCACCAACCCGGCAATATGCCGGGTTGGTGACTGCTGATGGGAAAGGGGGCTGAGCACGGGCCGCAGCCGGGTAGCACCTGTGCCCATAGATGGAAAAGGGGTATTACCTGCCAGCTGGGAAACACTCAGCACGGAGTATAAAGGACATTGGTATGAAAGTACCTTATTGCCCTATTCATTGCACTCGAAAGTTCCTTTTAAGTGTGAAATGTAGGAGCATCCTTATGGTTAAGAAATGTATTTAGTTTTTATTTATTTATTTATTAACAATAATTTATACTGTGTAGTGCACATATATTCCACAGGGCTTTACAGGGAATATGAGGTCATTTACATCAGTCCCTGTCCCAGGGGAGCTTACAATCTGTATTCCCCGCCACATGTAAACACACATAAACATGCTATGGTCAGTTTGTGTCAGAATTCATTTTTATTGGCATATATATGGAGGGTTTTTTTGTTTTGTTTTGTATTGTTTTTTTACATCAACAGGTATTTTTGGGACTGATCTCAAAATCTGTTTATATTTTCATACAAATATATGTGGAAATTCAAGGTAGCTGCCTAAGAAAACTGACCTGCTATAGTTGTATTTGTGATTTGTACTGTGTCACTTGATAAAGTTTTACTTGTGTACACTACTGTGGGTGAGGTGTATCAAATCTTGGAGAGAGAAAGTGTCATTTCAAGACTGTGCTAAATATATGATAGAAGCTTATTTGTTGCTGCGGCAACTTCGCCACTTCCTCTTTTTCCAAGGCAGGCATTCCCAACCTTGGTCCTCACGGTACACTACAACAGTGTAGGTTTTAGTGATATCCAGAATACAGCACAGATGGATAACTAAATAAATGAGGTACTAAAAAAAGTCACCTGTGCTTAAGCATGGATATCACTAAAACCTGGACTGTTAGTGTGCCTTGAGGACAGCGGTTGGGAATGCCTGCTCGAAGGCTTGATACAACTCTCCCTGTCTATTGAAATTACATTATCTAGTTTTTCCCAAAACTTTTATAGTTTATTGTTGAATACAATAATGTCAATGTTTAATAAAATAAGGAGACAATGTACATTGATATTTACAATAAATATTTAATACAATTATTTGTATTCAGTGTGCGAAGAGTGATGCAATTATCCGTTTTTGAAAAATTAGCTGATTAACCTTATTTATGGACTTCTCTACTAGTAAGTACAATTTTGAGGCTATAATCAGTTAGTTACATACTAAGGGGTATATGCAATTGCCGGCGAATCGCAGCAATTTTTCGCCCGTTTTTTAATTCGACACAATTCGACCGTCGAATTCCGGCAAGTGGGTGCCGGAATTCAACATATTCAATAAAAAACGGATTCGACAGTCCCGCTGTCGAAAAACGTCCGATTTGACGGATTTTGTTTAGATTTTAAAAAAACGGGAAAAAACCCGAAAAAAAATTGCGTGGGGCCCCCCCTCCAAAGCATAACCAGCCTCGGGCTCTTCGAGCCGGTCCTGGTTCTAAAAATCCGGGGGAAAAACTGACAGGGGATCCCCCGTATTTTTAAAACCAGCACCGGGCTCTGCGCCTGGTGCTGGTGCAAAAAATACGGGGGACAAAAAGAGTAGGGGTCCCCCGTATTTTTTACACCAGCATCGGGCTCCACTTGCTGGGTAGATAATGCCACAGCTGGGGGTCACTTTTATACAGCGCCCTGCGGCCGTGGCATTAAATACGCAACTAGTCACCCCTGGCCGGGGTACCCTGGAGGAGTGGGGACCCCTTCAATCAAGGGGTCCCCCCCATCCAGCCACCCAAGGGCCAGGGGTGAAGCCCGAAGCTGTCCCCCCCCCCCCATCCAAGGGCAGCGGATGGGGGGCTTATAGCCTTTTGAAAAAATTAAAGAATATTGTTTTTTCCAGTAGTACTACAAGTCCCAGCAAGCCTCCCCCGCAAGCTAGTAATTGGAGAACCACAAGTACCAGCATGCGGGAGAAAAATGGGCCCGCTGGTACCTGTAGTTCTACTGTAAAAAAAATACCCAAATAAAAACAGGACACGCACACCGTGAGAGTAAAACTTTATTTCACACCTGCCGACACACACATACTTACCTATGTTGACCCGCCGACTGGCACGTCTCCAATGTCTCCGATGATCCGGGGTACCTGTGAATAAAATTATACTCACCTGATCCAGTGTCCAGATTATAATCCACGTACTTGGCAACAAAAAAAAACGAACACCCGGACCAGGCGGACTGAAAGGGGTCCCATGTTTACACATGGGACCCCTTTCCCCGAATGCAGAGACCCCGTGACTCCTGTCACAGAAAGGTCTCTTCAGCCAATCAGGAAGCGCCACTTCGTGGCACTCACCTGATTGGCTCTGCGCGTCTAAGATCAGACGCGCATTGCACAGCTCCCTCCATTACTTTCAATGGTGGGAACTTTGCGGTTAGCGGTGAGGTCACCCGCGGTCAGCCGCTGACCGCGGGTAACCCCACTGCTGACCGCAAGGTTCCCACCATTGAAACTAATGGAGGGAGCTGTGCGATGCGCTGTCTGCCAGCTCAGACGCGCATACAGCAATCAGGAGAGTGCCATGAAGTGGCGCTTCCTGATTGGCTGAAGGGACCCTCTGTGACAGCAGTCACGGGGGGTCTCTGCATTCGGGGAAAGGGGTCCCATGTGTAAAACATGGGACCCCTTTCAGTCCGCTTGGTCCGGGTGTTCTTTTTTTTTTTTTTTGCCAAGTACGTGGATTATAATAAAAGACCACAGGACACTGGATCAGGTGAGTATAATTTTATTTTCAGGTACCCCGTGGATTCTACTTGGACAAGTGGACAGAGGTCGGCGTGTGAACATGTGTGTCGACATGTGTGAAATAAAGTTTTACTCTCACGGTGTGCGTGTCCTGTTTTTATTTGGGTATTTTTTTTCCAGTAGAACTACAGGTACCAGCGGGCCCATTTTTCTCCCGCATGCTGGTACTTGTGGTTCTCCAAGTACCAGCTTGCGGGAGAGGCTTGCTGGGACTTGTAGTACTACTGGAAAAAACAATATTCTTTAATTTTTTTCAAAAGGCTATCAGCTCCCCATCCACAGCCCTTGGATGGGGGGGGGGACAGCCTCGGGCTTCACCCCTGGCCCTTGGGTGGCTGGAGGGGGGGGACCCCTTGATTGAAGGGGTCCCCACTCCTCCAGGGTACCCCGGGCCAGGGGTGACTAGTTGCGTATTTAATGCCACGGCCGCAGGGCGCTGTATAAAAGTGACCCCCGGCTGTGGCATTGTCTACCCAGCTAGTGGAGCCCGATGCTGGTGTTAAAAATACGGGGGACCCCTACGCTTTTTGTCCCCCGTATTTTTTGCACCAGGCGCAGAGCCCGGTGCTGGTTTTAAAAATACGGGGGATCCCATGTCAGTTTTTTCCCCGGATTTTTAGAACCAGGACCGGCTCGAAGAGCCCGAGGCTGGTTATGCTTTGGAGGGGGGACCCCACGCATTTTTTTTCCTGATTTTTACCATTCCATTAAAAAATATATATATATTTTTTTTTAAATATATAAATAATACTTGTGCCTCCAAAATAGACAAACCAAGTACCTAATCCCTTCTAATATAAATAGATATGCTATTACCAATTAAAAAAACACAAAAAAACCCATGTTTTTAAAAAATTTTATTAGATTCCGCTAGCAAAGTGTGGCGGATTGAAAATGACGAATTTACTGTCTAAAAGCACTGTTGTCGAATTTACAATCTTCAATTGAATATACTTTTGTCGAATTGCCGCATTTGTACCATTGCAGAAATGTCGAATTTGACAAATGTCGAATTTCAAAAAGTCGAATTTTGAAAGTCCGTTTTTTTGACGAAAAGTACTGAATTGCATTGTTGAATTATTTTTTTTGGCGAAAATGTCCCGTTTTTCGACATTTTCGGGAATTCGACCGCAATTGCATATACCTATAAGACTGAGAAAAGACTCGGGTTCATGAAAGTTTTCTCTCTCTCATAAATCCGAATTGTATTTATCTGGAGGAAGACAAAACAAAAGTAGTAGTGCTAGATTTTCTAAGTAGCAGTTTTGACCCCTGATATTCAAACTGGCAATAATATTAAATGAAAAAACAGGTGATTTAAATTTTTCTGGTTAAAAAAACTTTGCTTAGTAAATCTAGTTGCTAATTTAACAATCAAATGGAGAAGGGAGGGGGGAATCCTTATTACCTCAAAATTGTCAATTGGATAAAACCCTGTACTAAGCGCCACCATAATGTCCTATACTAAATATACTATAGCTGTAGATTTATTTATTAATAGTTATTTATATAGCACACACATATTGCATAGCACATTACAGAGAATAGTCAATTACATCAGTCTCTGCCCCAGTAGAACTTACCATTTATACACGTCCAGTCACATTGTTACGTCCACCTCCTACATTCGACATCGGCAGTGCGTAGCCCATGAAGTACGTAACGTGTTGTACGCTGGCCTGGTGGGTATATAAGGTGTGCAATAGGCCGCCTGCACACATATAACTTGTTGCTGTCATCGGTGAATGGGGCGATTTATCCTAGTTGCAAAAAGGGATTATCAGTTCACGGGCAAAGGGTGGCAGTATTTCTGATCATGCCTGGACAAATGGCAACCATTTAGCTGCTCTGTATGATTTTACAATATGCAAATTATTATATATATATATATATATATATATATATATATATATATATATATATATATATATGGAGAAAATATACCGGCACTCCAAACGACAAAGGGTTACTTGGCTGCGGTGCCCTCCAGGTCAGGTAAGGACTAAACAAGCTGGAAGAATCGGCGGCACTCAAGCAGACTGGTACAAAAATGCAGAAACGTGTCCCTTTAATAGCCTACATGTTTCGGGGAAGCTCCCCGTCCTCAGGGCTAGACAACAGTGAAAACCCACATACACAACATTTAAATACATCACGAACAAAGATATTAGTGTGAAGATTGTACTCACCTGTCCTCACGGCGCTGCCGCCCGCCTGCACACGCTGTTCGCTTCCGCGTCGCCGGGCTGTGACGTCACGGTGCGCCGCGGGACAGGATCGTTGTCATGGTAACTAGTGAAGCAAAATCACAGGCTCCTCTCGCACTGTAGAG
Source organism: Pseudophryne corroboree (assembly GCF_028390025.1). Taxonomy (NCBI): domain Eukaryota; kingdom Metazoa; phylum Chordata; class Amphibia; order Anura; family Myobatrachidae; genus Pseudophryne; species Pseudophryne corroboree. The sequence continues at coordinate 939,853,819 of NC_086444.1, read as the reverse complement.
CCTGTAAAGAACATACAAAAATAACAAAAGACAGCACATTTAAAATACATGAATATCACCAATCAGGGAAATATACTAACATCCCATAACCATTGATATATAAATAGACCAAATGCATGAACTATCTAATACCCTCGCTAGATAGTAAACCACTCTATAGTGATAAAAGGTCCTAATATACTTATCCCGGAGCCACGCTTTCTACCGTAAGAGGAATATAAACATCATAAAGGCAAAATAAAATTAAATTACAAAAAGCTGAAGAAGACAAGAGCTCACTAGGTGGGTTAGAGAAAACATTGTAACCCTAGGTTCTCGTTTAGGCCACCAGGGGACAGTGTTCCCAATTTAAAGATCCAACGTGACTCTTTTTTCAAAAGCAGTTTATCCCTATTGCCACCCCTCAACATAATGGGGGTATGGTCAATAAGGATAGCTCGAATGCTAGCCACCCCGTGTTTGGCCAACAGGCAATGGCGAGCAAATGGCTGGTCACTGGATCCCTTCTCAAATGCCTTTTTAATTGCACTCCTATGCAGGGCCATCCTTTCCCTAAATTGTCGTATGGTCTTGCCTACATAGGCAAGACCACACGGGCAAGTAAGTAAATATATCACATGGGTGGTAGTACATGTGAGACGGTGTTTAATAAGTATTTTCTTGCCTGTTTGTGGATGATTAAAAGTGGTGCCAGTCTGTAAAGTGTTACAGGTGGCACATCCCAGACACCTATAGCACCCCATCTTAGGTCTAAGAAAATGAGTTTGCTCAGATCTAATCATGTTAGTAACGTCAAGACGAACCACATGATCCCCTATATTCTTGCCCCTAGTGTGGCTGGGCAATAGTCTAGTATTGGCTAACTTACTCAATGCAGCCTCCGTTTGTATGATGGGCCACAGTTGTTTAGCTTTTCTAACTGTATGTTTAGAACACGTAGTGAATCTACTAACCCATGGTAGTCTATCTGCATTAATATCCTGGCTGGCCCTGTGGTTTAACAATTGTTCCCTGGGTATATTTAATGCTAACTCCTTGGATTTCTCTAATTCCCTTATCGGGTAACCTCTTTGTGCAAATTTCAGTAGCATTTCATCAAGGTCCCTAATGGTATCTTGAGGATCTGAGGTAATACGCCGTACCCGCAAAAACTGCGATTATGGCAATACCTTCTTTAACGCAAGTGGGTGAAAGCTTTGATAATTCAAAAAGGTGTTCTTATCTGTTGCTTTGACAAATAAGGAGGTACTAAGTTGACCAGAATCAAGAGAGATGATGACATCCAAATAATTAATTTGTTTATCATCAATCACATATGTAAATTTCACCACATGGTCTGTCGCATTATGCTGGTCCCAAAGCAATTTGAGATCTTCCCTAGAGCCACTCCAACAAACTATAAGATCATCAATATAGCGCCTGTAATAAACCACATGGGGGCTGACTAAAGGATCAAGATGGAACATGGTGTTCTCAAGATGGTACATAAATGCATTGGCGTAAGATGGGGCCACCGCGGACCCCATCGCACACCCCGATGTCTGTAAATAAAAGACCCCGTTAAACACAAAATAATTCCTTTTCAAAACCAGACTCAACAAATGTAGGAAAAAAGACAACTCTGGGCCCTGGTATGTTACATTACCTTCAATGAGTGCTCTTACCGCCTCCACACCTGCATCATGTGGGATGCAGGTGTGGAGACTGGTAACGTCAGTACTACATAGCAAGGTGTCAGCAGGTACTGGTCCCAACCGCTGCAATTGCAGCAAGAGGGACGATGTATCATTTAAGAGAGGGCAAAGCCTGAACGCAAGGATTACGATAGGCGTCCAGGTAGACCGCAATAGGTTGATAAAGTGAACCTCTCGCCGACACAATTGGGCGGCCTGGGGGGTTCACCAAGGTTTTATGCACCTTAGGCAAGGTGTAGAAAAGAGGTGCTACCGGGAAGTCTACCACAAGCGCAGCACAAACATCTTGTGATATAATACCTGAAACATTAGACTCCCTAAGATAAGTATCCAACTCTTTCTTAAATTCGCTAGTGGGATCTTTTTTAAGACAAGAATAAACAGTGGAATCACTCAACTGGCGTTCACATTCAGCTATATACGCCCCAATGTCTTGAACAACTATAGAACCCCCCTTATCAGCTTTACGAATTATGATGTCAGTTCTACTTGACAAATTCCTGAGGGTGGTGCGCTCTTCCCTAGTAAGGTTGAAATGCACCGGCTCATTCATAGCTTGGACACCTTCCCTCTCCACCATACGGACAAATGTCCTAATGGACGAATTCTGACTCTGGGGGTCAAATAAAGATTTGGGGGCTATCTTCGAAAGTTGTAGAGGAATTCCTATAGGAGTCACCTCCAAAGGTGTCTGGGGAGAAACTCTACTGTTGAAATATTCCTTTAGTTTCAAAGTCCTATTAAGACGGTATATTTCAGCCTTCCATTCCAGTGGGTCTGGGATTGTTGTGTGGACAAAAGACAGTCCCTTTGCTAAAAGTCCATATTCTTGGTCTGTGAGAGGAGTAGATGAAAGATTAAATACAAGTTCTTTTAAGGTCGTGGCGGTCTTAGCTCGTATGATCCTTTGATTTTGTTGGGACCTCCTCGTCCTCTGCCGCGTCCGCTTGTAGGGTTGCGGTTGGGGCGTGTTCGTGCACCCGATTGTAGCTGCCCTAAAGGGACCGCTCTTTCCGTCGATGTCGAGGGTGCTGAGGTCGCATCTGAGTCACTAGCAGACCATGACATGCCTGGCTGATCCCTTCTTCGCCAATTTTGCTGCCGGCGTCTAAACGGGTTTTGTGGCTGATAGGGTTTTGAGCTACCCAACCAAGGATAAACCTGCCTTTGTGCATAGTCACCCTGGACTTTAGTAAGTTTGTCCTTCTTGAATCGGATAAGATCTTGTCGATATTTTTCAATCTGGGCATTCAATTTACTCATCCAATCAGCCTGTGTATCAGCACACATGTTGATATATATATATATATATATATATATATATACACACAGGTTGAGTATCCCTTATCCAAAACGCTTGGGACCAGAGGTATTTTGGATATCGGATTTTTCCATATTTTGGAATAATTGCATACCATAATGAGATATCATGGTGATGGGACCCAAGTCTAAGCAAAGAATGCATTTATGTTACATATACACCTTATACACACAACCTGAAGGTCATTTTAGCCATTATGTTTGATAACTTTGTGTATTAAACAAAGTGTGTGTACATTCACATAATTCATTTATGTTTCATATACACCTTATACACACAGCCTGAAGGTTATTTAATACAATATTTTTAATAACGTTGTGTATTAAACAAAATTTGAGTACATTGAGCCACAGAAAACAAAGATTTCACTATCTCAGCCTCACTCAAAAAAGTCCGTATTTTGGAATATGTGGATATGGGATACTCAACCTGTATATATATATATATATATATATATATATATATATATATATATTTCTTGACTTTTTATAAGATAGCAAAGAAAGATAGATACATACATACATTTGTGCATTCTTGAAAATGGGAGAAAGAAGACAATCAAACATGTCAAAAGATGAGGCAGGCAAAATATGAAGTCTCTTCTTAACGGTAGTACAGTACAATATTCAAAATAGATCCGTATTAACCTTCAATCGGGTAAGAAGATACACCTGCACAAATAGTATATAAAAGAAAAGAAATAAAAATAGAGAAGATAGATAAAGAAGGAGCAAGAAGGATGAACTCGGAAGGGGGGTGAGGGACAGAGGGTACGGAGTCTGTGTCAGCAAGGACAATAGAAAAACATTCCTACGACAGGCAAGTAACAAGATGAGTACCAAAATTATAAAAGGATTCACATATCAGGCCAGATTAATAAATAGTAGTATGAGAAACAAATATGTTTAGAGGTCAGTGGCAATTCGACGTAGTAAGAACCGTGTTGTCGAATCAAATTAGAGGTAGCACATGTTGTTGATGGGAAGAGTTCAAAGATTCTATAAATGGGCCCCATTTTCTGTAGAAGCGTATAACATTGCTGTCGACATTAGGCAGAGTCGACTGGCGATCTAAATATTAGGTACGAATAAGCCTAGGGGGAGATTTGACAATCCAATTAGTAAGGATCAACTTTTTCCCTAAAGTTAGAATAATATATAGTAGTGGGATGAGGTGCTTGTATTGTGGTGGGATACCCCAATCTGTGAAAATCAGCCCAAGCATTGCTTTGCAATTTAGCTTTAGTGTAAGATGGAATGTGGAGTTAATAAACCATAAGACTTTGTACCAGAATTTCTTTATCTTAGGGCAGGTCCAAAAACAATGTAGGAACAGAGCATTGGGAGTCCTGCACTTTAGACAGTTTCCAGATTCAGAAGGAGCCATATGTTTTCGTTGGCCTGGTGTAATGTAAACTCTATGTGTAAATTTAATATGTGTCTCTTGAAGTCGTGTCGAATGAGTGCTTTGAGGATATTAGCAAAATTATCTGTCAATATTTTGTGAGATATAGGAGAAAGGTAATCTGTCTCCCAACTCTTAACAGTCGAAGCCCAGAGCTTTGATTCAAATTCTGACAGGATGTCCTAATATAAATAAGAGGTTTTATAAGGGGAAAGTGAAACTAAAGCAACCGTTTGTATGAGAGGGTCAACTCCAAGGTTCGGGTCATATGGGGGGCAGGGGTAAGGAGAGTACATAATGTCGTAATTGCTGGTACAGGTTGAGTATCCCATATCCAAATATTCCGAAATACGGACTTTTTTGAGTGAGAGTGAGATAGTGAAACCTTTGTTTTTTGATGGCTCAATGTACACAAACTTTGTTTAATACACAAAGTTATTAAAAATATGGTATTAAATTACCTTCAGGCTGTATGTATAAGGTGTATATGAAACAAAATGAATTGTGTGAATGTAGACACACTTTGTTTAATGCACAAAGTAATAAAAAATATTGGCTAAAATTACCTTCAGGCTGTGTGTATAAGGTGTATATAAAACATAAATGTATTCTGTGCTTAGATTAAGGTCCCATCACCATGATATCTCATTATGGTATGCAATTATTCCAAAATACGGAAAAATCCTATATCCAAAATACCTCTGGTCCCAAGCATTTTGGATAAGGGATACTCAACCTGTACATAAAAAAGTCTGCACGTGGGATCTGGTAATTGTTAAATAAGTCAGAAAGGACATTAATACACCCCCAGGATCAAACACATCTTTAGTTAGTCCAATGCATTTATGTTGCCAATGAAAGAACCTCACTTTGTCCAAAGCCGCTGGGAAGCAGGCGTTGCCACAAAAGGAGATAAATTTAGAGTGAGCCAGGTTTCTCTTAAGTGATTTATTTACAGACCACCATGCCAAAAAGGTATCCCAAAAGAGAGGGTTCGTACGGACAGACATAGGAAGAGCAGTTTTAGGGGTGTGTAAGAGAGCACGAAGATCATATGGAGCGCAAAGTGTTTGTTCTAAAGTGAAATTAGAATAAGTAGAATGAGAAAGTAACCAATCAAAAATATATCGAAATGCTACAGCTTTGGTAAAAGCAGATATATCTGGCACAGCCAGGCCACCCGCACTTTTGCGTAGTTTAAATTTGGCCAGGGCCACACGAGGTCTCTTACCTGACCATAGGAATTTGGTAAAAAGTTTCTCACAGTATCGGATGTCTGATTTTGTCAAAGCGTATGGTAGCATCTGGATAAGATAAGAGAGTTTGGGGAAAATAATACTTTTCAGCACAGCAACTCTTCCCATAAGGGACAAGGGTAGAGGTGTCCAGGTGTCTAATTGTGTTGCAATGGTTTGTAAAACAGGAGTGAAATTAAGGGCATATATAGTGGACAAAGAAGGCGGGATATATATGCCCAAATATATTAACCTGGACACATTATGTTTGAATATAGATAGGACAGGAGAAGAAGTGAGAAGAGTAGACGCAGAAGAGTATAATGGGAAGAGTTCAGTCAGAATTAAATTTAAAACCAGAAAAGAGGCCAAAAGAATTAATGGAGTGAAAGATGGCTGGGATGGAGACGAGAGGATCAGAAAGAAACACTAACATGTAATCCACAAATAACGCTATTTTAAGGGAGTGATGGGCGATATGTATACCGTGAAATTCTGGGAGGTTGCGGAGAGCAATCGCTAAGGGTTCAACGGCCAATGCAAATAATAGTGGGGAGAGGGGGCAACCCTGTCTAGTGCCTCTGCCCAAGGGTATAGGGGCCAACAAGTATCCATTACATATAATCCGAGAGTGGGAGTCAGTATACAGTATACATAGAAGAGAGGTCAGTTGGTGAGGAAAATGAAATTTATTAAGGGTAGTAAATAAGTGTTCCCAGGAAACCAAATCGAACACTTTCTCAGCGTCGAGTGATGGTAAAAAAGAGGCGGTAGCATCTGAAGTGGAGCCTAACCAATGGGAAGCCGCAATAACCTTGCGGATATTAGCCGAGGAATGTCTACCGACTATGAAGCCCGTCTGGTCCGAGTGAATCACCCCAGGTAGCAGACATTTTATCCTATCTGCCAGAAGCTTGGTGAACAATTTATAGTCTACATTGAGTAGCGATATTGGTCTGTAAGAACCAGGTAAGTGGGGTTCCTGCCCGGCTTAGGTAGTAGGCGGATAATAGCGTCTGTAAAATATTTGGGCATAGAAGTAGCAGTAAGCAGGGCATTAAAAACTGAGACCAATGGGTCTACTAGCCTTGGGAGGAGTATCTTGTACTAATCTCCCGAGAACGCATCCGGACCAGGGTACTTCATGGTCTTAAGCTGTTTTATGGCGGCTTCTATTTCCTGAGGTGTGAATGGTGCGCATATAGTAGCTTGTGAGTCGGTCAGAATGGAAGGGGCATCAATAGACTCCCAAAAAGAAGATTCACCAGAAATATCCCTAGGAGGTTGGGTGTAAACATCTGTATAAAAACTTTGAAATAAGGAAGCAATACCTTTACCCGTGGAGGTATAAGTGCCATCAGGGCGCTGGATAGAGTATATGAGAGATGAGGGAATGGAGGATTTCACTAAGTTGGAAAGCAGCGGACGATTTTGTTACCAAACTTATAAAACCGATGGTCTTTGTAAAAAGAATGTTTATTACCCATAGAGGCGAGGAGGCCATCAAATTTGTGCTTCGCTAAAACAAAACCAGATTTATTACTTGGAGTCGGGGAAGTCTTATACATTTGGTAGGCTGCTGTTAATTGAGATTGGAGGAGTTTATATGAAGAAGCATGTTCTTTTTTAGACTGGGAGACATACTGAATTATGCGACCCCTAATCTCAGCCTTGGACATCTGCCAGAAGAGGATAGGGTCTGATTCCAAAGTGGAAAGGTTATCAAGTCTGAACTCCTCCCAAAACATATCAAGCTTATTGCCAAGGAAGACGCGAAGTAAGATGGGAAGCACTAAAGTTTATAGGAGCCCATATCTAGAGAAGAAGAAAAAGATACCAAGATATGGGAATGGTCAGAAAGAAACATCGGCTCAATGTTAGCATCTATTATATTAGAAAAGAGGGTGTCAGACAGAAGAATATAATCAATTCGTGAGAGTGACCCATGAACGGCAGATACACATGTGAAGTCCCTATCGATAGGGTGCAAAGCTCTCCAGGCATCAGTTAGTATTAACTCTTGTGAGATAAAGGGGATACCAATCTTAGGGGGAGGTGTTCTGTGGGCCGAAGAATTAGAGTCCATAAATGGGGAGGAAACTACATTAAAGTCACCCCCTAAGAGTAAATAGCCGGACATATAGGGGGTTAGTTTGTGTAGTATCATGCGGAAAAAATGATGGGAGTTAGGGGCATAGATATTCCAAAAAGTATACTGAGAGTTAAAGAGGGAAAGATTAACCAGTATGTAGCTACCGTCAGGGCCAATATCAGTGTGGAGTATTTCTATAAGGAGTCATTTTTTTGCCAGGAGAGCAACTCCCCTAGCTTTGGAAGAATAAGGGGCAGTTGCAAGAACCGTCCATCCCAGGGTGGATAATTTAAATGTTTCCGAGAGTGTTAAGTGTGTCTCTTGCAATTGTATTAAGTCTAAATGCAGTTTATTTAAATAGAGGAGTAGTTTCTTGCGTATAATTGGGGAGTGAATACGTCCCACATTCCAAGAGCCCACCTTAATTGATGCCATATATCGTATAGTACAGGTAATAAACAAATGACACAGACTTCGCAAAAAACATCATAGGAAAATGCTGGGAAAGGGAGAGGGAAAGAAAAATAGAAAGAAGGAGTACAAAGAGTACTCCAATAACAATAGGAGAAAAGATAACTTCACAATTCACACATTTGAAACAAAACATGGTGCAAATTTGTCTGGAAGGCGGAGCTCCCAGCCAAAACCGCCCTGTCTAGGGAGCATAAGTTGAGAACTTAACCAGCGATCGTCACACATGCAACAGAGAAAGGCAGTACTGCCATAACAATAACGAACAATAATAGGAAGTAAAGCAGAGCCATTTTATCATGAGGGGAGAGAAAGAAAAAAAAATTAGGGGACAAAGACAAACGTATAGCTGATACATCACCACAGCGAGGAGTGTCCTGATAATAACAGCGGCAATACAGCAATAAGAAAGCGGGAAGAGTCCGTGCATAACGACTCTGGAAGAAATGTACGGGAGCAGTAGAGAGTTCCAAAGGACATCATGTAGTCAAAAGGCAATTTACTCAGGTGTCAGCTTCCGTCAATGGGTGTGACTGCTCTTGTACATATTCCGCCGCATCTTCGGCCGATGTAAAATCTTTGAAGGCCGTGACATTGAATATCCTTAGACGAGCCGGATAAAGAAGAGCGAATTTCCTCCCATTTTGGACCAGTTGTGAACATACCGGTGTAAAAGGTTTTATGAAGTTGTGTCAGTTCAGGGGAATAGTCCTGGAAAACAAGAAGTTTGGTGCCATTACATGTGAGATCTCTCCCTCTCCTAGAGGCGGACCATGTGGTTTCCTTGTGGATATAATTCTGGCAACTGAACAAAACAACTCTGGGCCTAGAAGAAAAAGAGTCACGCAGCTCTCCTGTCCGATGGGCCCGTTCAATTACGAGGTCCGAACAAGCATATTGGATGTCAAGTAGCTCAGCCAGGGTCTGCTTCAAAAAATGGTATAAGGCCGGCCCAACCACTTAACTGACGATATTTCCATTAAAAACGGTTAATAACATTGTTTTTTAAAATGTATTTTATTTAATAAAGTTTAAAAAGTATTTTTAAAAATATTTAAACATTATATTATGCACATCTGCAGAATGAATCTCCTCATCAAAAATGGGGGGACAGGGTGGAACGGCGCAGTCGCATGAGCTCAGACCATGCCAGTTAAGTGGTTAAGGGATTCTGGCAATCCCATGATCCGCGAATTGTTTCCAAGCAATCTATTTTCCAAGTCGTCCAATTTAGCCCATACCCGAGTGTCAGATTGTTGTTTCAGCTGTGTAATGAGATCCTGTAGAGAGGAAATGGCTTGGAAATTTTCCCCAGCAGTATGCTCCACAGCCAAGACTCTTTTGGCCAGTTGTTTACATTGGCTATTAATGTCCGTGACTGCTTGTTGGAGTGCAGCAGCATTAATTGCAGCTTGTTCCTTTAGCATAGGCTGCACTGTCTCCCTCAAAGCTTGTACTACATCAGCATATGTAAGAGAGGAAAGGGGGGAAGCAAGTGCAGGGTGGTTTGCTGCAACGGTAGTTGTGGAGGTTTGTTGAATCTTAGAAGGGGCAGCAGAAGGTAAATACAATTGGGGGAGGCTGATAGTGGTGGTGTCCATGTCTGCAGCCGTCCCCGCTGCCATTTTGTGAGATGCAGAGCGATTTGGGTGCGGGTGCTTCCCAGGCATTCGACCTGATAAATATTTGTCCATAGAGGAACGTAGGGGCGAGGGATATCAAGCCCCGCTCTAAGATGTAGCCAATGATAGCTAGAAATGTGTGGCTAATCATCACCTTTAGCCTGGTATTTAGGGGGTACAGAAGTAACGTAGAATGCCCCCTAGCCCACCAGAAAGTACTCACATCTGAGCAGACTACGTCACAGCCAGCGGGACCATGAGGTGAAGGGCTGCAGAAGGAGGAGGGCTCCAGATGTACTCCGGGTGCAACCAGCAGGAGAGCCCGCAGCATGTCTCACTGCAGTGCCGCAGTCCTGTCACTGAAGCTCCAAGGAGGGCAATTGAAGAAGGTGCCGGGGAGCAGCCAGGAAGTGGGGCCATGAAATGGCCCCTGAGAAGGAGCAGGCAGGCCTCAGGCGTGGCGGGCGGCACGGCCTGTGCAGCGGGTGACATCAGCAGAGCGAGGTGACCCGCCAGGTCAGTGAGAGCAGGACACCAAGCCGCGTGAAGAAGACGGTGGGGCCGGTAGCAGTGGAGATCCCGTCACAGTGGGTGAGTGTGTGAGAAGACTCCTCCGGAGAAATGGCAGGCAGGGTCCGGGTGCGGCGGGCGGGACGGCTCGTGGCGCGGTAGACGGAAGTACCGTCAAAGTCACCCACACAGTGCCCGGGAGCTGCTGTAGCAGTGTAGACGATCGCTAGGTCGGTTGGGCGGGCCAGGGGGGCCCTAGCAGGGTAAATGGGCGGTTGGCACCGGAGCTGATGCGAGAGCCGCCTAACCCTAACCGGAACACAGTATGCAAATTATAAATGTTACTTCAAAGCTGATTGGTTGCCATGGACAACTTCTTCACTGGCTCACTTCATCACTCTTTTCACTGCTTAGTATAGAGGTCCCAAACGCGGTACTCAAGGCACCCCAACAGTCCATGTTTTAGGTATATCCATGGCTCAGCACAGATGGTTAAATCAAATTGACTAAGGTGCTAATTAAGTCACCTGTGGCCAAGCATGGATACATTTAAAACCAGGACTGTTGAGGTTCCTTGAGGTCCACGTTTGGGATCCTCTGGGCTTAGTATATCTCTCCATAAGTTACAAATGTTCTGTGTGTGATCCTTTAGTCAAACGACAGATATCAATACAATATTAGATTGGACTTCCTTGCCAGAGGCTATTGCAGAGGCGGGGCTGCAGCGCAGTCCAAAATTCAGATAGGGGAGCCACACCAACTGTAAATTCGCAAAAAGCTCCTACCAACTGTCTGTGAAAACAGATCCGCTGTAATTTTACAGCGAATTCAAATTCTCCAGTTTTGAGCAGGTGACAAACTTGGGGGAAATACCTATTTTATGTTAAAAATGTTGGGATTTGGTTCTGAACCCCTGGGACACCCCTTTGAATGACTAATTAGTAGAGATGAGCGGGTTCGGTTTTACTCAGATTTACCCAAATCTCCTTATTGGCTATCGGACGTCACTTGTTTTGGTCAGCCAATACGAAAAATCCTGAAAATAAGAAATGTCGATAATTCTGGCGTAAAGAACTGAGTAAATCCGAACCCGCTCATCTCTACTAATTAGGCACTTAGACGTTTTTAATTATTTTTAATTGCCCAATAGTTTTGGGGTGAAAAAGTGCAAAATTATGGAAATTGGAGTACAAGGTATATTGGGGGTGCTTTGTGAGTAGGATAAGTGTTTTTAGACTTGTAGTTGGGAGTAATCGGTCTGTTTCCAGTTTTCTTTTTTTAAAGTGCCCTAAAATGAACAAATATATATTTATACCCATTTTTATATACCCCAAATTTAGGTTTAGCAATTATTTTGCTGACAAAAAATAATGTTTAGTATAATTTCTCTTACGTCCTAGGGGATACTGGGAATCCATTTAGTACCAAGGGGTATAGACAGGTCCACTAGGAGCCATGGGCACTATAGAAGTTTGTTAACGTGTGCTGGCTCCTCCCTCTATGCCCCTCCTATAAGACTCAATTTAGAAAATGTGCCCCGAAGGAGCCGGTCACATCTCGGGAAGCTCCTGAAGAGTTTTCTGCATTTATTTTTAAAGTTTGTTATTTTCAGGCAGGACTGGTTGGCCTGCTGCGTGGGACTTAGGTGGGGGGGGGGGATGGCCCAACCCCACTAAGGGTTAATGGTCCCGTTCCCTGCTGACAGGACGCTAGCTCCTGAGGGAACTATTCGTAAGCCCCACCACGGCGAGCGTACCTTCCCGCAGAATGCCACCACCCCTAACACAGCCAGAAGAAATAAGAGTGGTGAGTACTAAGCCGGCGTCCCGGGGTACGGAGACGCACGGCTTCAACACGGGGTGGAATGAGTCTCCAGACAGAGGGGCAGATTTATTAAGTTCGGTGAAGTGATAAAGTGGAAGGTGATAAAGAACCAGCCAGTCAGCTCCTAACTGACATTTTTCAAACTCAGCCTATAACGTGGCAGTTAGGATCTGATTTGCTGGTCCTTTATCACCTTCCACTTTATCACTTCACCGAGCTTAATAAATCTGCGCCTTAGTACACTGTAGTGTACACAGTACCCAGACTGGCAATACAGGCTTAAAAGGGGGGTATACTCCATTTTATGCACACAGACTGATAAAGCCAGTATAAAGAAGAGCGGGAAGACCGCGTGACTGAAGGGGCGGACAGTCTGGGAGAACCAAAGAGTAACATTTGAATTACATTTATTAATATTTTGAGAAAACCCAGAAATAAACATTTGTATCACATCATAGATACCATTGTAGTACCGTCGAATTAGAATATATTATAAATCCGCTACATGAGACAGTACACACTGGTAATAGACACATAAAAAAGACGCCCAGCCGAGAGTTTTTAACATTTATTTTTTCATTCTTTCTATCACACAGTCTTGTCAAATCACATACCACTTTATACATGTTTTTTTAATATTTCGCATCAGTTCATCCGAGAAAACCCGGATGAAATAGTAGAACAATTTTAAAGTCATAATAAAAGTTAATTTTTAAACCTGTGTGCACCGGAAACAGATCCTCTCTTTTCTACTCTCTTCTTCATTTCCAGTTATCTCGTAATGAGAAAGAGATGCAGTACTTAAGACAGTCTATGGTTGAGTTTATGCAAAAGGACTCAGTACTCAGACCAGTGTCTCAGTCCTCTATCATTTGTCCACAGAAAAGTACTATGGCCCATATCCTGCATTTTGACTCTGATAATGAAGGGTCAGAAATGGAGGAAGGTGAGGTGGACATAGAGGTAGGGGAGGGTACTCTGTCGCAGGGTGTAGAGGCTCTCATAGATTCTATCAGAGAAGTCCTAAATATCCCTGATAAGGTGACAGAGGAATGTGAAGAATCTTACTTGAATATAAAGAAAAAATCCTCAGCCACTTTTCCCGTATCAAAGGAACTAAATACCCTGTTTGAAGAACCGTGGGTTAATCCAAATAAGAAATGTCAAATTCCTAGACGGTTATTATCATCTTTTCCTTTTCCTCCTGAGGATAGGAAAAAATTGGAAAATCCACCGATAGTGGATACATCAGTCTCCAGGCTCTCACGTAAAATAGTATTACCTGTTCCTGGTGCAGCCTCCCTAAAGGATACAGCTGATTGGAAGATTGAGACTACACTCAAATATTTGTATACAGCTGCAGGGATGGCCGAGAGACCCACTATAGCATGTGGGTGGATTACTCGAGACATTGCTAAATGGTCTGGTAATTTAATTTAGGGTTAGACACCTTACCTAAAGAGGAAATTCTGTTACTCCTGCAGCACATACAAGACTCTGCGAACTTTATGGTGAAAGCTATTAAGCAGATAGGTTTGCTTAATGCACGCACTACAGCTATGGCAGTGTTGGCACGCAGGGGATTATGGCTATGGAATGCTGACACGGACTCCAAAAAGGGTGTGGGGGGCCTGCCTTTCACAGGTGAGGCCTTATTTGGCGATGAACTCAACAAGTGGATCTCACGAGCTTTTGCGGGTAAGTCCACTTATCTACCTTCTGCAGCTCCACCAGCCAGGAAGGCCTACTCAGGACCCAATTTACAGTCCTTTCGGACTGCCAAGTTTAGGGGCAAAGCCAGAGGTTTTTCTACCGCCGCCATAGGTGCTAGAGGTAAACCACGCAAACCAGCAACTACTGGTTCACAGGAACAGAGCTCAGGCTCTGCCTCCTCAAAACTTTCCACATGACGGTGGCCCGCGATGCCTGGGAGACAGGCAGGTGGGAGGCCGGCTACAATTTGTCAGGATTCTGATTTAGTATGTCCCCGGAGGGGGCACTAGTGGGTCAGTGTAGGAGTGATAGAGGAAACTGGGAAACGACTTGGAGATGCCAGAAATAGGAGATTGCTGGAAACAAAGAATTGAAGACTGGAACTGGAACCTGGAACGGAACTGGAACTGCTGGGACCTGTAGTTCCACAGGTCCAATACACAGGGGTATCTCTGCAGACAGAGGACTGCAAACAGGAGACGCCTGTTCACAGAATGTGACGTAATGTCCAAGGCTGGAACCTGGAACTGGAAACTGGAACGGAACTGGAACTGCTGGGACCTGTAGTTCCACAGGTCCAATACACAGGGGTATCTCTGCAGACAGAGGACTGCAAACAGGAGACGCCTGTTCACAGAATGTGACGTGATGTCCAAGGCTGGAACCTGGAACTGGAAACTGGAACGGAACTGGAACTGCTGGGACCTGTAGTTCCACAGGTCCAATACACAGGGGTATCTCTGCAGACAGAGGACTGCAAACAGGAGACGCCTGTTCACAGAATGTGACATGTTGTCCAAGGCTGGAACCTGGAACTGGAACTGCTGGGACCTGTAGTTCCACAGGTCCAATACACAGGGGTATCTCTGCAGACAGAGGACTGCAAACAGGAGACGCCTGTTCACAGAATGTGACGTGTTGTCCAAGGCTGGAACCTGGAACTGGAACGGAACTGGAACTGCTGGGACCTGTAGTTCCACAGGTCCAATACACAGGGGTATCTCTGCAGACAGAGGACTGCAAACAGGAGACGCCTGTTCACAGAATGTGATGTGTTGTCCAAGGCGATGAGACTGAGCCAGGAGCTGGAGTTTATACCCCTTGGTCTGTGGTGATTGGGTGTGGCATCTCTGTGAGAGCACACCCCGCTGGATTAGGTGTTCAGATCAGCTGTGAGTTAGCTGAAGCACTGTGTACTCCAGGCTGCAGTAGACTGAAAACTAGAACTGGAACAGAAATGAACTGCTGGAACCTGTAGTTCCACAGTAGTGATGCGATGGAGAATGCAGATTCATGACAGTACCCCCCCTTTTATGGGTGGGCACCGAACACCCACGCTGGAATTTGGAAGGCTGAATGTCAATTGAAGTCTCAGAAGACAATATAGGACACTTGAGAGTAGAGGACTGGAATAAGCATTCATAAGCAGGAGTAGAATCAACTTGAAATATTCTAGGATGGAGAGAGGACGTCATCTCCAAAACTGACTGACAGGAGTTCTTTACTTGACACACTGGAGAGAACCACACCGGGTTCGGAGGAACTGGAATCGGCTGTAACTGAAGGCGGCTGATCTGGACAGACGGATGGGACCGGATTGGGTCCAGAAAAGCTTGAACCAGCTGGAACCGGAGGAGTCCTCAGACTGACGGATAGGACCGTATTTGATCCGAGGATGCTGTAATCGTCTGGAACCGAAGGAGGCTGATCTGGACAGACGGATGGGACCGGATTGGGTCCAGAAAAACTTGAACCGGCTGGAACCGGAGGAGTCCTCGGACTGACGGCTAGGACCGGATTTGATCCGTTGATTCTTGACTCTTGATCATTGAGTCGTGACACTGAACTCTGGAGTGACCCTGACCCCACACTCTGACCACCGTCCGGGTCCATGGGCCTTGGACAAACTGTCAGGATTCTGATTTAGTATGTCCCCGGAGGGGGCACTAGTGGGTCAGTGTAGGAGTGATAGAGGAAACTGGGAAACGACTTGGAGATGCCAGAAATAGGAGATTGCTGGAAACAAAGAATTGAAGACTGGAACTGGAAACTGGAACGGAACTGGAACTGCTGGGACCTGTAGTTCCACAGGTCCAATACACAGGGGTATCTCTGCAGACAGAGGACTGCAAACAGGAGACGCCTGTTCACAGAATGTGACGTGATGTCCAAGGCTGGAACCTGGAACTGGAAACTGGAACGGAACTGGAACTGCTGGGACCTGTAGTTCCACAGGTCCAATACACAGGGGTATCTCTGCAGACAGAGGACTGCAAACAGGAGACGCCTGTTCACAGAATATGACGTGATGTCCAAGGCTGGAACTGGAAACTGGAACGGAACTGGAACTGCTGGGACCTGTAGTTCCACAGGTCCAATACACAGGGGTATCTCTGCAGACAGAGGACTGCAAACAGGAGACGCCTGTTCACAGAATGTGACGTGATGTCCAAGGCTGGAACCTGGAACTGGAAACTGGAACGGAACTGGAACTGCTGGGACCTGTAGTTCCACAGGTCCAATACACAGGGGTATCTCTGCAGACAGAGGACTGCAAACAGGAGACGCCTGTTCACAGAATGTGACGTGTTGTCCAAGGCTGGAACCTGGAACTGGAAACTGGAACGGAACTGGAACTGCTGGGACCTGTAGTTCCACAGGTCCAATACACAGGGGTATCTCTGCAGACAGAGGACTGCAAACAGGAGACGCCTGTTCACAGAATGTGACGTGTTGTCCAAGGCTGGAACCTGGAACTGGAAACTGGAACGGAACTGGAACTGCTGGGACCTGTAGTTCCACAGGTCCAATACACAGGGGTATCTCTGCAGACAGAGGACTGCAAACAGGAGACGCCTGTTCACAGAATGTGATGTGTTGTCCAAGGCGATGAGACTGAGCCAGGAGCTGGAGTTTATACCCCTTGGTCTGTGGTGATTGGGTGTGGCATCTCTGTGAGAGCACACCCCGCTGGATTAGGTGTTCAGATCAGCTGTGAGTTAGCTGAAGCACTGTGTACTCCAGGCTGCAGTAGACTGAAAACTAGAACTGGAACAGAAATGAACTGCTGGAACCTGTAGTTCCACAGTAGTGATGCGATGGAGAATGCAGATTCATGACACAATTCTTCAGTCAGACCTGGACAAGATATTCACAGGATCACTTGGTCATAGTCCTTATATCCCAAGGCTACAGGCTGGAGTTCCAGGATCTCCCACCTCAAATTATTCAAATCAGGCTTACTAGTTTCACAAGAAGCAAGAGTAACCTTACAAGAAGCCATTCAAAAACTGTTACAGACCCAGGTCATTGTTCCAGTTCCAGAGAAAAATAGGAAAGTGCTCAAGTGGCGCAATGCAGCTATAGTACCTGATGGTTCAAAATAAATGTCACCACATTTAAAGACAAGAATAGATACAACAAAATATGAACCTTCTTAGTACACACAGCGCAAACAAAAAAGGGAAGGAAAAAAAAAATATTTTTTATACGTTCCTGATTGAATATGCAGGCTCAGATGTCTCTGTCCAACCTTCCAGATGAGTAGAATGCGACTTGTATAATTTCGATATGAAACGGAAAAAAATAAACAACCAATGTGTAGTATTTCACAACAATAAATAAATAAGAAAACAAGTCTTTGGCTGATCAGATATAGATATCCAGGTCCAGCGTACCCCACTCACTCAGTGATAGATGGATATATGCATATAAAGGTATCTTTATGCCATCCGATATCGTGTCTATTTACCCTTAGAGTGCGTTGTGAAGACCGATGGAAAGGGGAAAATTCATCTATGTATAGAGCGTACCCGATAACTCACAGGGAAAAGAGGGGTATGAAGTATGTAAAGGTTTCTTTCAAGTATTTCATTCAATTGTACACAGCGTACCCAGACTCACTCTTGATGATGTGGAATAATTCCTATCAAGGTATCTTTTACTTGGTTTTCTTGGTAAATGGTTCAATCTTCCAGGTTATACGGTATATCCTCAGTATTTTGAGCATAGAAAAATGGAGCAGAAAGAAGAACCAATGTGTAGTATATATTGATTGATATAAAGATCTAATGCCTTAATTTCTTGATAAAATGCAAGATATAAGGTGCAGGGGGAGTAGTTTATACTAGACTCACATTAATTGGAGTAACACATTGAATGGTGTATTAGGCCTTATAACCAATTAATGCAAAGAGAGAGGCGTACCCCAACACTCACAGCAACACTACCGGTGATAAACACATCAAGGTATCTTTTACAAGAATGTAGATAATCTTCATATATTGCGTACCAAGACTCACATATGTAGAACAAATGCCGTTCCCATCAAGGTATCTTTTATACGATCAATCAGGTAAGTTCATTCCAGGTCGTAATTTTCCATAAAATTAAAGTTTATTGGAAATTTATTTATTATAGACCTTTATCAAGATGTCATCTTGATAAAGGTCTATTAGACCGAAACGCGTTGATTATACTACAAGGAGTTGTGTGTTTGTACACTCCCCTGTGGAGTTTGTGGAGCCCAATAAATTTTGAATTTTATGGAAAATTACGACCTGGAATGAACTTACCTGATTGATCGTATAAAAGATACCTTGATGGGAACGGCATTAGTTCTACATATGTGAGTCTTGGTACGCAATATATGAAGATTATCTACATTCTTGTAAAAGATACCTTGATGTGTTTATCACCGGTAGTGTTGCTGTGACTGTTGGGGTACGCCTCTCTCTTTGCATTAATTGGTTATAAGGCCTAATACACCATTCAATGTGTTACTCCAATTAATGTGAGTCTAGTATAAACTACTCCCCCTGCACCTTATATCTGGCATTTTATCAAGAAATTAAGGCATTAGATCTTTATATCAATCAATATATACTACACATTGGTTCTTCTTTCTGCTCCATTTTTCTATGCTCAAAATATTGAGGATATACCGTATAACCTGGAAGATTGAACCATTTACCAAGAAAACCAAGCAAAAGATACCTTGATAGGAATTATTCCACATCATCAAGAGTGAGTCTGGGTACGCTGTGTACAATTGAATGAAATACTTGAAAGAAACCTTTACATACTTCATACCCCTCTTTTCCCTGTGAGTTATCGGGTACGCTCTATACATAGATGAATTTTCCCCTTTCCATCGGTCTTCACAACGCACTCTAAGGGTGAATAGACACGATATCGGATGGCATAAAGATACCTTTATATGCATATATCCATCTATCACTGAGTGAGTGGGGTACGCTGGACCTGGATATCTATATCTGATCAGCCAAAGACTTGTTTTCTGATTTATTTATTGTTGTGAAATACTACACATTGGTTGTTTATTTTTTTCCGTTTCATATCGAAATTATACAAGTCGCATTCTACTCATCTGGAAGGTTGGACAGAGACATCTGAGCCTGCATATTCAATCAGGAACGTATAAAAAATATATTTTTTTTCCTTCCCTTTTTTGTTTGCGCTGTGTGTACTAAGAAGGTTCATATTTTGTTGTATCTATTGTTCCAGTTCCACCTCATCTACAAAACAAGGGATGCTATTCCAGCTTGTTTGTAGTTCTGAAACCGGACGGTTCGGTAAGACCGATTCTGAATCTCAAATCATTGAACCCATACTTACGAGTGTTCAAGTTCAAGATGGAGTTTCTGAGAGCAGTGATCTCAGGTCTGGAAGAGGGGGAATTCCTAGCGTCTCTGGATGTCAAGGATGCATACCTTCACATTCCGATCTGGCCACCTCATCAGGCTTAGCTACGGTTTGCACTGCACGACTGTCACTACCAGTTTCTGGCCCTGCCATTTGGTCTCTCCATGGCACCGAGGGTGTACACCAAAGTCATGGCAGAGATGATGATGTTACTCCACAGACAGGGAGTAAACATAATTCCTTACCTGGACTATCTTCTGATAAAGGCGGCATCCAGGGAGCAGTTGTTGGAGAACATTGGTCTCACAACCAGATTACTCCCGGATCATGGGTGGATTCCGAACCTACCAGGGGAAAATGGTGGCTTCTTATGAAGCAATTCAGTATGGAAGGTTTCATGCGAGGGCCTTCCAGCTAGATCTGGGACAAATGATCCGAATCGCATCTTCACATGCATCAGTGGAGTCGTCTGTCGCCAAAAGCCAGGATCTCCCTCCTGTGGTGGCTACAAACTTCTCACCTAGTGGAGGGTCGAAGGTTTGGGATTCAAAATTGGATTCTACTAACCACAGACGCAAGCTTCAGAGGTTGGGGTGCAGTCACCCAGAGGGTGCAGTTTCAAGGAAGATGGTCAAGTCAGGAAATCGTTCTTCCAATAAACATCCTGGAACTCAGGACTATCTACAACACTCCTCTGCAGGCCTCATCACTTCTTCAGAATCAGACCATTTAAGTTCAGTTGGACAATGTGACAGCGGTGGTTTACATCAACCGACAGGGTGGAATGAAAAGCAGGGCCGAAATGTCAGAGGTGTCAAGAATTCTCCTCTGGGTGGAAAAACACGCTGTGGCATTGTCGGCGATCTTCATACTGGGAGTAGACAACTGGGAAGCAGACTTTCACAGCAGACACGACCTGCACCCGGGGGAATGGGGCCTCCACCCAGAGGTGTTCCAGTGGCTGACATGTCGGTGGGGTTATCCACAAATGGACATGATGGCTTCTCAACTCAACAAGAAGCTCAAGCGTTATTGTTCCAGGTCGAGGGACCCACAAGCTGTAGCGGTCGACACCCTGACAACTCCGTGGGTCTACCAGCTGGTATACGTGTTTCCTCCCATTCCTCTGATCCCAAGAGTATTCAAAAGAATAAAAAGGGAAAGAGTTCAAGCAATTCTCATTGTTCTGGACTGGCCGCGAAGGACCTGGTATGCGGACCTTCTTGAGATGCTAATCGAAGATCTGTGGCCTCTGCCTCTTCGAAAGAATCTTCTGCAACAGAGCCCGTTCATCTATAAAGACTTACCATGGCTATGTTTGACAGCATGGAAGTTGAACGGCTGATTCTAGCCAGGAGAGGGATTCCTGATAAGGTTATCCCGACTATGATCCAAGCCAGGAAGGGAGTAACGTCAAAACATTACTATCGTATCTGGAAGAAATAGGTCTCTTTATGTGTGAGAGCAGACAATATCCTATGGTGGAATTTCATCTGGGACGTTTCTTGCTTTTTCTGCAGTCGGGAGTTAACGTGGGCCTACACCTAGGCTCCATAAAAGTTCAGATTTCGGTCTTGTCTATTTTCTTTCAGAAACAATTGGCTTCTCTCCCTGAGGTTCAGACGTTCTTGAAAGGTGTTCTTCACATCCAACCTCCCTTTGTGCCTCCAACGGCACCTCAATTTGGTTCTGACTTTCCTCCACTCGGACTGGTTTCAACCGTTATAGGAGGTAGACGTAAAGTATCTTACGTGGAAGACCGTCACGCTATTGGCCTTGGCGGAGCTGGGGGCGTTGTCTCACAAGAGCCCCTACTTGATTTTCCATGAGGACAGAACTGAACTTAGGACTCATCAGCAATTCCTTCCTAAGGTGGTGTCGGCGTTTCACATCAACCAGCCAATTGTGGACCCGGTTGTTACTGACACCTCTGCTACTTCAAAGTCCTTGGATGTTGTGAGGGCTTTGAAGGTATATGTAAAGCGAACTGCTCGTCTCAGGAAATCGGACTCGCTGTTCGTTTTATATGATGCGAACAAGATTGGGTGTCCTGCTTCAAAGCAGTCAATTGCTCGCTGGATCAGGCTCACTATCCAGCATGCTTATTCCACGGCAGGCTTGCCGATTCCAAAATCTGTACATGCCCACTCTACTAGGTCGGTGGGTTCCTCCTGGGCGGCTGCCCGGAGGGTCTCGGATTTGCAACTTTGCCGAGCAGCTCCTTGTTCAGGGTCGAACGCGTTTGCTAAGTTCTACAAGTTCGATACTTGGGCCTCTGAGGACCTAAAGTTTGGTCAATCAGTTCTGCAGGAGCCTCCGCGCTCTCCCTCTCGTTCTGGGAGCTTTGGTACATCCCCATGGTACTAATTTGGACCCCAGCATCCTCTAGGACGTAAGAGAAAATAGGATTTTAATTACCTACCGGTAAATCCTTTTCTCGTAGTCCGTAGGGGATGCTGGGCGCCCGCCCAGCGCTTCCTTATCCTGCTATGGTTCATTCAGTACTGTTTTGTTCTTGGTTTAGTACTGTTGTTACTTGGTTCAGTAATGTTGTTCAGCCGTTGCTGAGTTTGTAAGCTGGTTAGCTTTGTTTGCCTTGTATGTGTGAGCTGGTGTGAATCTCACCACTATCTGTGTAAATTCCTTCTCTCGAAGTTGTCCGGCTTCTATGGCACAGTTTCTAGACCGAGTCTGGTAGGAGGGGCATAGAGGGAGGAGCCAGCCAACACTACCAAAGTCTTAAAGTACCCATGGCTCCTAGTGGACCCGTCTATACCCCATGGTACTAATGTGGACCCAGAATCCTCTACGGTCTACGAGAAAAGGATTTACCGGTAGGTAATTAAAATCCTATTTTTGCTAATTGAATTCGGCCCTATTTCTTTTATAGTAACCCTATATATAATATAGTGACACATGGGGTAGCATCTAACAGGATGGATACCCACAGACACTGGCGGGTGAGAGGGCTCTGCCACTGGGGATCTTTTACAGGTAGGGGGTGGGCAAAATGCCAGTGGTGATCTTTTGCCTCTGGGCCACCATGTCACAACCCTAGACAGCAACTGTAAAGTACCTAAACTTAACTGGAGCATTGTTACATAGAATTTGTTTTACAAATTTTACGAATTATCACCACAAACACCACCTACTGTTTTTGCAGCATTTTTTCCACACCTTCCTAAACCTTTTGCAGAGTACTGTATATACATACATACATACATACATACAAGGTAGTATGTGCCAGCGAATAATGAGCAGTATAAACAGAATCCTGGCTCTTATGTGTGGCTATTAAATAACGAGACTGTACCTGTAAAAAAATAAAACCATACTGAGTGAGTTAAAAGCGGAGTGGGGGGGGGGGACACTGACCTTGGGACTATCCCAAAACAGATTTGCAGGTTTCACCACTCTCGCACAGATAGTTTGCTGTCACACAGTGTTCAAAGAAGTTGTTTTTCCTGTGAATTGTAAAAATGCTTAGTTCAAAAGTAGAGCAATGTGTTAACAGTTTTCATTGAATTGGACAAATCGCCCACTGAATCTTTCCCTATGCTAACCGAGGCTTATGGGGCAGATTGTATTTCAGGTGCACGTGTGTTCAAGTGGCACAAAAGATTGAGCAACAGTCGTGAGGATGTCAAAGATGACTCACAATTTCCGAGTGATTCCTTAATGTAATTGCAAGGCAGCTCCTTGTGTCCCATATTGGTTTCCTCACAGCGAATAATATTATGATGTAATGTCAACATTGTTGAAATATTGTTAATGTCTGCTGATTAGAATTGTATCAGTAATGTTAGCATTATGCCAATTTGCAGATGTCAACAATTTCACCATGTGCACATAATGAATGACGACCTTCTGCTGTCCACATTCTGACTGTCAACATTTTAAACGGAAGCATAATGACTGTATATTATCTAGTGCTTGCACTGCCTGCTACGGTCAATCTTTTCTTCTCACACTGGGGGTAATTCTGAGTTGATCGCAACAGGAACTTTGTTAGCAGTTGGGCAAAACCATGTGCACTGCAGGGGGGGATATAACATGTGCAGAGAGAGTTAGATTTGGGTGGGGTGTGTTCAATCTGCAATCTAAATTGCAGTGTAAAAATAAAGCAGCCAGTATTTACCCTGCACAGAAACAAAATAACCCACCCAAATCTAACTCTCTCTGCACATGTTATATCTGCCTTCCCTGCAGTGCACATGGGCCCTCATTCCGAGTTGTTCGCTCGTTGCCGATTTTCTCTATATTGCGATTAGTCGCTTACTGCACATGCGCAAGGTTCGCAGAGCGCATGCGCTTAGTTATTTTACTCAAAAGTTAGGTATTTTACTCACGGCATTACGAGGATTTTTCTTCGTTCTGGTGATCGGAGTGTGATTGACAGGAAGTGGGTGTTTCTGGGCGGAAACTGTCCGTTTTATGGGTGTGTGAAAAAATGCTGCCGTTTCTGGGAAAAACGCGGGAGTGGCTGGAGAAACGGGGGAGTGTCTGAGCGAACGCTGGGTGTGTTTGTGACGACAAACCAGGAACGAAACTGACTGAACTGATCGCAGTGGCTGAGTAAGTGTCGAGCTACTTAGAAACTGCTAAGAAATTTCTATTCGCAATTTTGCGAATCTTTCGTTCGCAATTCTGCTAAGCTAAGATTCACTCCTAGTAGGCGGCGGCTTAGCGTGTGCAATGCTGCTAAAAGCAGCTAGCGAGCGAACAACTCGGAATGAGGGCCATGGTTTTACCCAACTGCTAACAAAGTTCCTGCTGCGATCAACTCAGAATTACCCCCATTATCCATAGAATACGCTGTCATTCATTTTGACCTATTCTCCAAGCTCTTACTTCAACCACCCTCTCCCTTGTACTACATCTAGACACCAGAACCCTCTCTTGCACACTATCCCCCCCCCCCCTCCCCTCCTTGCTGTTCATTCACATACAATGCTTCTCCAAGATAGTGTAATATTGACATCACTGGAATGGACTGATCACACAATGGGGTAGATGAATTAACCTGGAGAAGGGATAAAGAAGTGATAAAGCAGTGATAAGTGGAAGGTGATAACGCACCAGCCAATCATTACGGATTTGAAAAATGACAGTTAGGAGCTGACTGGATGGTGCGTTATCACCTTGCGCTTATCACTTCTTTATCCCTTCTCCAGGCTTAATACATCTGCCCCCCTATCTGTAATGTTGAGCAGGTGTGTGGTGTGCGATATCAGGGACAATTTCTGCCAGACACATGTATTTGAGGTAAGAGGCAGTATGGGAAGGGAAGAATGGAATACAGGTAGGGCAATGTGGATAGTATAGTACAGACATATGTGGAATGGTGACAGAGTTAACCTTCCAAATTAAAATGATTGTCCTTGAACTGGTATGTTGAGGATGATAAAAGTTATCTTCTAAAAGGGTGGGCTTGCACACATTTTCAAATGCTTTTTCTTGGCAAGTTTTTTTTTCCTCCAACCTAAGCAGACACATTGTTAAACAAACAGCCATACTCAATACTGACCTATACTACAGGGTCCTACACACCTAGCGTTTGGCCGCCGAGGTACCCGACAGCTGATACTGCCGATGGGGGGGGAGGTGACGGGGGGGGGGGGGGGGGGGGGGAGTGAAGTTTCTTCTCTCTCCCCGTCATCCGGCTCCACAGCACTGGATGCTAATATGGACGAGATTGTCCATACTGGCTTGCATGTTTAAACGAGCCGGCACCAAAGATGAACGAGGGTGGGGCCACGCATCGTTCATCGTTGGTGCATACACACTGAAAGATATGAACGATATCTCGTTCATTAATGAACGAGATATGAACGATATCTCGTTCATTAATGAACAAGATCATTCATACAGTATCTTTAATGGTGCCAATACACTTGTGAGATATCAGGTACAACCCTTCATAGATTATAAAATGAGCTAAAAATTATTATGTGGCACCTGTAGGGAAAAATTGGTTAAAAGAATATGTTTCCAGCCCCTTCTGGGGTAATTAGGGTGTCCACAGTCCGTGCGGGTAGCTGCTGTTTGTATTAGCCTCTCCCTGACTTGCCCTACCTTATGGCTTCAGATGTTGTAACCTCCGTGTGCGGTCCGTGCTGGGTTACAAAGCCGTTTCCTCCCAGACGCTTCAGACCGCTACTTCCAGCGTTGCAGAAGGGGCTGTTTTAACCAATTTTTCCCTACAGGTGCCACATAATAATTTTTAGCACTCATTTTATAATGTATTATCGTGTTACCATATATTGAGCAGCTTTTACATACATATACAGCGCAGTTAAAGCTCCTTTCTATTAGGTTCAACCCTTCGATTTCGACCGTATCTGTGAGATAAATCGAATGATTGTATGCACATTTGATGCATCATGCGACGCGATGCGCAGGCACGCTGGCCGAATCTTGCATCTCAAGATATTATGTGTTGCACTTAATATTTATCAAACCGCAGTGTGATCGCATGCTGTTTTTACAACATTCAATTTATCGCACTGCGATGTGCGATCTGTGAGGTATTTAGCTCACTTCCTGGACACTCCCCTACTCCCATTTCTGGTCACCCGATTTCCGGTCATAAAGGGGCATGCGATAAATCGCAAGATTGTATGCGCATTGAATGCACAAAAAAAAGCACTTTTGATGCAATTTATCACAAGGTGAGCTTCAAGGGAATTTGGGCCCAATACCGCGTTGAATGCAATCGCACAAGTGTATGGGCAATATAAGTGAAATTACTAAGTGTGTAGGGCCTATTACACTAGTAGAAGGTCTGCAGCACTCCTAGTAAGAACTTACGAGCTAACCAACTATTTGGGAGAAAACTCCGAAGCCATGTTTCTTTTTCATCCACTAGGGGTCACTGGAGTACTCTTGGGATATGGATGGTGCGATAGAGATAGGCAATTTAAATATTTACATGTGTAAGCCTCCTAACTCTCTATACTCCCAAGATGCCTCAGTGTTTTTTTGTGCCTTAATGGGATAGCATGTTCTGGACTGAAGCTCCAGGCTTTTTATTTTTTACTTTTTAATTTTTAACCACAGCCCTTCCCAGCTTATTAAGAAGCTTGGGTCTGGGTCTGTGGGTGCTGCTACAGGCAGCAAAGGCTTGTCGGCGCTTACACAAGAAGCCCCACCATAGACCTTCATCAGCATAAGCTGATTACAGCCTTGGCTGCAGGGTGTAGAACAGAGCTTGGAGAGAACCTCCGTCGGTGCCTCCAGACCCCGGCAGAGCAGTGCAGAAGGTAATGAGCAGTGGTCAGCGCTCCATGTGTACCAATTTTTTTTTTAAACTGTTACATGTGAGCCGGAGATCTGTATATGTGCACGGCGGTCAGCTCCCGCTGCTCCGTGTGGATGTAAGTGGTGGCAGGGGCTGCGCCCAACTCGCTCTCCCCACATGCTGCATTACATCATGGTGGACAGCTCCCGCCGCTCTGTGTAGATCCCCACTAGTCACGGCTGCCTACACGCTCTCCCCAGCCGACCGCTATGTATTGTGTGGGAGCGAGGTTCAGTGGGACTGCTGCCCTGTGCCACCACTTCCCCAGCCCCGTCGCTAGAAGAGCCGGCTGTCGCTCTGTTTGGGGGGGGAATTCCGCGCTCTGCTGTGCTGCACATGAGGGGTAATATTAAAAGACAGCCCTGCGCCGTTCGCTTCCATCCCGCTGCTGAGTGAGCAGGCGGACAGTCCACGCTGCACCCACTTGGAACAATAGCCGTGGCTTCCACTGAGCTGCTACCCAGAGCTTTCTACAGCGGTAACACCGCGTCTCTCTGCAACAGGGTGGTGGTGGGGTGATATATTGGCGGTCCCAGCCAGCGATTCCCCTCAACAAGGGAAGCCAGACAGTGTGCTCTAAAGCGATTAATTTAAAGTTTGCAGTGTAAGTTGACCAGGCTATTAAGCCTAGGGGTGTGTGTGTGTGTGTGTGTGTGTGTGTGTGTGTGTGTGTGTGTGTGTGTGTGTATATATATATATATATATAAAGAGGAGAACACAAGCGCCAAAACGTGTTTTTAAATTATATAAAAAAAAGGTGAACACGGATAAGTGAGGTGGTAGATTTGGCTTAATCACTTATCTAATTTAGATCTGCAATGATCTGTCATCCTTCATTTGGATTTCAGTACATGGAAATAAAAGAGCAAAACATAGTGTGTACCATTCATAAAACATATCGCATAAACACTGTCTGAGTCAGAGCGGCATCATTAGGGATTTGGCAAGTTTCCACTAGTAAAAACTTCTTAGCCACATCAGTGTAAAATTTAAAAACATAAATTTAATACAATAACATAAGAATGGCTAGATAACACACGTACAAGAAATAAAAACATATCCAATTTATGGACAGATAAGCTTTATATCTGCAAAGCGTCCCGACGCGTTTCGTCCGTCAGTGTTTGGACTTCATCAAGGGAATAACATCAGTGAGTCTGGAGGTCCTATTTATACCAGAGAGGGGTGATTTCTAATGTCCATTAATTATGACCTCACTTCCTGTACTCCTGAGTTAATAGAAGATAAACTTAACATAAGTAATTCATCCAGTAGTGAACTTTATATTTAGATCCAGAGTGAATATATGCTTAACTATCATGTGAATAATGTGAAAAATGTGTAGTGCAAGTTACAGGAGCTTCACCGCGTGAAAAGACGGCAGTAGAACGCATTTGGAACGCACCATCGTGACTGACTGCGGTGGAACGCACCGCCATTTTAGAAAAATTCCGCCTGCCGCAAATTGAGTTGCTTGCGGCGGTTGGGATAAGATAGACAAATAACATGTCTAGTAACCTGTGTTGTAGTGATGTGGGGGTTTAACACTGTGAACCCAGGGATGGAAAACAAGTGATTGGTAGTGGATAGCGGTGAAACGCACCGCCATATTGGTGACGTCACTTCCCTCGTAAACAAGGAAGTGCTAAAGCGTGTTAAGTTGTTAAATAATAGTGCATTATGGCGGTATATATAACTATAGGTTTATAGGTACGGGATATCAGGTGGGGTGTGGTGATCTATTGTTGATTGGGAAATAAATTTGTGATTGGGATGCTAAATGTGATCCGCGGTGGAACGCACCGCCATATTTGGGAGGGCTGCAGTGGAACGCAAAAGGTGCCTAGAAAAACTGGAAGTATTAATCATATAAGTGCTGACGAGTAATGATATGTCCGTTCATCCAATGAGGAAGGTCATGTTGAGAACCAAACATCGATCCAGTCCTATTTAATACGGATATGTCCATAATCTTTTGTAAAACATTCACTTTAGGAGGCTGTTTTCTTGATTTGAGGATAGCTGGATCATTTTGGGCTTAAAGAGAATATATATATATATATATATATATACATACACACACACACACACACACATACATATTTGCAAGTTTGGCAGAGTCAAATTTTGAATATATATTGATGATATATAAAAATGTAATTATAAAGATATATAATATACAACAGAAAAAAGAAAAAGGTGATAAACACGTTCTGAGGGAAAATGTACTAGTAAAAGGGTGTGATATGATGATACTTTAGAGAAAAGGAGCAATTTCGAAGGCTTCATTGAGCCCTAGTGGTGAGAGAGTTTTCAGTTCATAAATCCAAAACATTTCACGTTTTGATAATTTGTTAAGGATGTCGCCTCCTCGTTCTCCTATTTTAACTAGTTCTATTGCCTTGAATGATATTTCTTCCGGGTTTGATCTGTGTTTTTCCAAAAAATGCTTTGATACTGTATGGTTCTCAACTTTATTTTTGATGTTTCGGATATGTTCTTGGATACGTAATTTAAGGATCCTCTTCGTTTTTCCAACATATTTCAACCCGCAGGTGCATTCTAATATGTATATGACCATTGATGAATTGCAATTTAAGAAATCCTTGATATGGTATTCCTTTGTGTTGTTGTAGTTAAAAAAATTCTTTCCGTTAGGGTGAAGGAATTTGCAAATGTTGCAGTTTCCGCATTTGAAGCTTCCTTTGCATTTTATGGCAGTGGTTGTGTTTTTACTGGACAGGTGACTTGGTGCTAGTATGTCCTTTAGATTGTTTGTTTTCCTGAAGACAATATCTGGTTTTGAGGGGATGATTTCTTTAAGTATTGGGTCTAACAGTAAAATGTCCCAATGTTTGTTTCAAGTTTTTCTGATGATGGACTCTTGATTGCTATAGGTGGTGATGAATGGGGTGAAATTATCTGATTTTTTCTGTGTTTTTTTGGTAAAGAGTTCTTGTCTTTTTGTATTTTCAGTTTTCACTAGTGCCTTTTCAATGACGTGTTGAGGATATTCTCTTTCTTTAAATCTGTCGGCATAAGTTTTGAGTTGATTCTGGCAATCCTGTTCGTTGCTACAGTTGCGTTTGATTCGATAAAACTGGGAATAAGGGATGTTTGTCTTCCAGTTTTTGTCATGACAACTTTTAAAATTAAGGTAGCTATTGGTATCTACCTTTTTAATGTGGTTACTGGTTGTGATTCGGGATTCAATACTTGAAATTGTAAAATCCAAGAAGTTCACTTTAGCTTTGTTCATTTCGTGTGTGAACTTTAGGTTGTAAGAGTTGATTTCAAAAAAATTTTTTTTAACTACAACAACACAAAGGAATATTATATCAAGGATTTCTTAAATTGCAATTCATCAATGGTCATATAGATATATTAGAATGCACCTGCGGGTTGAAATATGTTGGAAAAGCGAAGAGGATCTTAAAATTACGTATCCAAGAACATATCCGAAACATCAAAAATAAAGTTGAGAACCATACAGTATCAAAGCATTTTTTGGAAAAACACAGATCAAACCCGGAAGAAATATAATTCAAGGCAATAGAACTAGTTAAATTAGGAGAACGAGGAGGCGACATCCTTAACAAATTATCAAAACGTGAAATGGAGAACGAGGAGGCGACATCCTTAACAAATTATCAAAACGTGAAATGTTTTGGATTTATGAACTGAAAACTCTCTCACCACTAGGGCTCAATGAAGCCTTCGAAATTGCTCCTTTTCTCTAAAGTATCATCATATCACACCCTTTTACTAGTACATTTTCCCTCAGAACGCGTTTATCCCCTTTTTCTTTTTTTCTGTTGTATATTATATATCTTTATAATTAAATTTTTATATATCAATATATATTCAAAATTTGACTCTGCCAAACTTGCAAATATGGGTATATATATATATATATATATATATATATATATATATATATATATACATATACATTCTATTTCAGCCCAAAATGATCCAGCTATCCTCAAATCAAGAAAACAGCCTCCTAAAGTGAATGTTTTACAAAAGATTATGGACATATCCGTATTAAATAGGACTGGATCGATGTTTGGTTCTCAACATGACCTTCCTCATTGGATGAACGGACATATCATTACTCGTCAGCACTTATATGATTAATACTTCCAGTTTTTCTAGGCACCTTTTGCGTTCCACTGCAGCCCTCCCAAATATGGCGGTGCGTTCCACCGCGGATCACATTTTGCATCCCAATCACAAATGTATTTCCCAATCAACAATAGATCACCACACCCCACCTGATATCCCGTACCTATAAACCTATAGTTATATATACCGCCATAATGCACTATTATTTCACAACTTAACACGCTTTAGCACTTCCTTGTTTACGAGGGAAGTTACGTCACCAATATGGCGGTGCGTTTCACCGCTATCCACTACCAATCACTTGTTTTCCATCCCTGGGTTCACAGTGTTAAACCCCCACGTCGCTACAACACAGGTTACTAGACATGTTATTTGTCTATCTTATCCCAACCGCCGCAAGCAACTCGATTTGCGGCAGGCGGAATTTTTCTAAAATGGCGGTGCGTTCCACCGCGGTCAGTCACGACGGTGCGTTCCAAATGCGTTCCACCGCCGTCTTTTCACACGGTGAAGCTCCTGTAACTTGCACTACACATTTTTCACATGATAGTTAAGCATATATTCACTCTGGATCTAAATATAAAGTTCACTGCTGGATGAATTACTTATGTTAAGTTTATCTTCTATTAACTCAGGAGTACAGGAAGTGAGGTCATAATTAATGGACATTAGAAATCACCCCTCTCCGGTATAAATAGGACCTCCAGACTCACTGATGTTATTCCCTTGATGAAGTCCAAACACTGACGGACGAAACGCGTCGGGACGCTTTGCAGATATCCAATTTATGGACAGATAAGCTTTATATGTTTTTATTTCTTGTACGTGTGTTATCTAGCCATTCTTATGTTATTGTATTAAATTTATGTTTTTAAATTTTACACTGATGTGGCTAAGAAGTTTTTACTAGTGGGAACTTGCCAAATCCCTAATGATGCCGCTCTGACTCAGACAGTGTTTATGCGATATGTTTTATGAATGGTACACACTATGTTTTGCTCTTTTATTTCCATGTACTGAAATCCAAATGAAGGATGACAGATCATTGCAGATCTAAATCAGATAAGTGATTAAGCCAAATCTACCATCTCACTTATCCGTGTTCACCTTTTTTTATATAATTTAAAAACACATTTTGGCGCTTGTGTTCTCCTCTTCTTATATTCACTTTTATGTGTCTAACAAACACAAATTTCTGTTTCATAAGCTGCCACTCAAAGAAAAATTGAGAAGTGTTATATGATACTTTTAGGTGTTTTTATGTCATTTTGTAAAATTAGTACCGCAAACAGTACCTAAGCGCCGGCTCCTTCGCTTCTATACATACATACATACATACATACATACATACATATACACATACATACATATACACATACATACACACCTCCAACTCCGGCACTCCAAGAACACTCATAACTGTAGTACGCCCGGTGCCTTCCTCATTACAACCAGCACGGCTGTACGCAATACACTCCTCCACTGGCGGCACTCAAAGGCTTTTCCAAAAAAACTACACAAGTCGGCTGTCTGTGGGCAACGTTTCAGCGCCGTGTAGCGCTTTTATCAAGCCTTATACAAAATGACAAACACATATCAGTGCACTTAAATTCTGGTATGTGTTTGTCATTTTGTATAAGGCTTGATAAAAGCGCTACACGGCGCTGAAAAGTTGCCCACAGATAGCCGACTCGTGTCGTATTTTTGGAAAAGCCTTTGAGTGCCGCCAGTGGAGTATGTATGTGTATATATATATATATATATATATATATATATATATATATATACACACACATACATACATACATACATATATACACATACATACATATATACACACCAAAAAAAAACCCACACATGCTGAGACGCCATTTTAACACTATTAACACTACTTCCTGCTTCTTCCTACAGGAATTTGGTGTAGGTCTTACAACACACGGCCACTGGAGGGGGAAGGGGTGTTAGTGGGTTTTCAGTGCAACACACACTTAAAGGAGGATACGGTGGACTGAAGCTTGTCAAAGTCACTGTCAAAGTCAGAAAAATGTCTCTATGCACGTTGCCATATTTGCACCGCACACTGGTCCGTGCTGCGCATGCGTACGCTCTCCCGTGAAGGCGCATACCCGCAATAGCGTGCACTCGCAGGCGCGGTATGCGTATTTACGGTAGAGTTTATGTAGTCGTAGCGTGCGACTCATTCGTTACAAATGTTCACAATTAATGTAGTTTGTAGATCATGGTCCCCTTGATAGATTCTGAAAGTTTGGTTAAAATAGAAGGTCCCTGGTTAAAGGAATCCCTCTTTGTATTGTACGAAGGGTCTGACAGGAATCATACAGCAGTGTTTGGTACCCATCGGAAGAGTATTTAATTAGTAATATTCCGGTGTTGGTTTGGAGCGTATTCATCGCTCGTGCGAATAGTTATGGACATAAGAAGTTTATGTCCATTTCTATTATTTACACATACTCAGGTATGCGGCGGGAAACCCAGTTTCCCACCCACCTGAGCTGTTGGAAATCGTCACAGCCCACCTGTATGAATCACCCTATGACCTTTTGTTATGATGCAGGGCCGAATTCCTTCGGCCAATGGACAATGGGATTGTAGGACCATGAGATTGCATTGTGTGTGGGGCATAAATAGGCAGGCCGACCACATCCAGCTCTCACTCTCTCATCGACGGTTATCTGCTGATAGCCGGGAGCTGGATATCGAGGCGCAGGCGATCATACCCTTTGTGCGTAAGTTTCTCTCCGTAATCATTGTCTTTCTGTGAGCCAATTTCTCTCATCTCTCCCCGTCTCTCTCTCTCTCTCTCTCTCTCTCTCCTCTTTTCTCTTATATCTCTCATAGTATTATAGCATTGTATTGTATTGCATTTAGGTCAGTGTAGTATTGTCTTTTTGTATTTATTGTTTAGTTCTGTGGTTAGGAAGTCTTTGTTATATTGTAGTGTATCATTTGTACTGTTATCCCCTTTTTACAAGTATATTAGATATAATACAGTTAATAGGCTTTGGAACCTAAACCAGTATCTGTGTATTTTCTATAGTGTTAAGTGTTCACTTGAGCGTCGGTGACGCTCAAGCAGCTTTGTAGTTAGTCAGGTTACACAAGGTTGCACTTACACCCTGTATTCACATTAAGTTATTCTGTGTATTTCATTGGTATAAGGTTTAAACATTAAGGTATAGCGTTGTGAGCGTCTGCGCCGCTGGTGATCTCCTCGTGGTCTCGAGCGTCCGCTACGCCATAGCGAATCATTACTCTAGTCATAGCCAATAACGTGTCCTGTGATCGCTGGGCCGTGAGCGAACGTGACGCTTGAGCGTCTCGCCTACGGCTGAGCGATCGTTACGCAACTAGCGTACCATTACGGTACTTCTTAAGTAAACAGCGTACAGTGTTCTTAGCTTCATAAAGGGTTGTTTATACGACAAAGGAATCCAGCATTGTCAATTGGGGACTCGTCCTATCCTTCTCATATCTGCACTAGGTAGATCAGCAGACATTATCCCCCCAGCAAAGGGTGGGAGGTTGTCTCGCTGTGCTGACGGGATAAGCGTCTGCTTCGCTTAGATAAAGAGTGCTGAAGGAATCCGGGAACCGGAAGTAAGAACAAAACGCTTGTGTCTTTTAAAACTGTTTTATTTCTCTTCTGTCTTGCGTATACACGCACGCATACATTTATCTGCATTTCTTTTTCAAATTTCGTATATCACTATTCCTGTTTGCCAAGTTTTATAGTTGATAGAAAGTGCAAAAAGAGATTTGCTGTTATTTCATAGTAGAGGTAATAGTTAAAGTATAGACCAACACACGGCTTGTCTGGGAGATAAGACAGTCAGTGTGGTGTGCGGTAGATGATCAGGGATCACCTACATTGATAAAGGTAGAAATTGTGTTACGGTGGATCTTTGTTTTGCGTACACGTGTCCCTAACAAAAGACTTGCGTACGCAATCCAAACGGCAGACGCACGCAGCGTACATTACGCAACGTAGCGTCTGGTTACGCAACGTAGCTCAAGTCACGAAAAGTTGAATTAGCGCAAAGGCGATAAGTAACGCACAGCGGTAGATAACGCGAAGCGGTAAATAACGCAAATCTATTTTTGAAAAAAAAAAAAAATCTGAAATTTAGTTTAACAGATCCTGCTCCTAATTGGTAACACTGTTGGACTGAAGACAATTTCTGCGCAGAAATAGATATAGAAACAAAAGTGTACATGTGTTGAGTGAGTGTGGTTTTGTATACAAAAGTTTATATAACTTTAAGGTGGAACCAAAAGGAAAGTCGGGTACTCGTCAAGGGACACACGTGTAAGTGACATATACGGTGGCTAGGGAGGCATCCCTGGTTAAATAATATTTGAGCATTAGAGTATAGCGGACCATAAGGTAACAGACCAGGAGGTCACTAACAGAAGGTAACAAGACCAGGAGGTCGTAAGGTACTAAAGAGGTCCGCTATAAAAGTCCAGTGGCACAACGCCTGGGGTGTTGGTGCAGAACCCATATAGGCCATAAGCTCTTGCTGAAGGAATCGCGGCCGGAAACATCGATTCCATTGATCTTTCAGTACATGACAAGTAGTGCTTGTGTACTGAACGATTGGACCACACGTAATTGTGTGCAGTAGTTAGTAATCTGACCTAATACCATTAGAGTAAAGTGGTCACAAACGCTATCTGTACATTCTGACGTGATTTGTGTAATTTTTTATTTTTGGAAGGGAAGTTCGCTGGTCACTCAGGAACTATCTAACAACCCCAACTTTACTGGAAAGAGTAAGTGTCCTGCGGGTAACCCTCATATGTTCCAGTAAACTGAAGGTTCCATAGGGGCCCTGTATCGAGTACGCCAGCACCACGTCGGTGTGATCAGGTCGTATTGGTCGAGGTGGGCGAGTGAGTGGGGTACTCGGTAAACCGCCACCGCCGGCCTACTGTGGAGTAATTTGGTTGTCTGTAAAGGCTTGCTGAAAACCTTGATACAGAAATCCAAGGAGGACTAAGCAACACCTGCAGACTATGGGGGCCAGTTGCTCAGGTAGGGGGCGATCAACCCTGGTTCAGGTTGATTCTGTGAACCGACCAGTTGGGTCGGCACGATATGTAATGTGTGAAAAATATGGAATTCACACCGAATCTTTATGTGATGAATGGGAGAGAATGACTGTACAAGACAGGGACAAATTCCCAAGAATAGGTAGCTTTAGTCCAGAAGTGTTACAAAATTTAAGGAGGAGGATATGTCTCGTAAAATCAGCAAAGAGACGAATTCAGCATCATGATTATTTACAGTTATGGCACCAGGAAGGTGAGATACAGAGAGGTTTGGCTCTGGCGGCAGGATCTGGGGCAGTCAGGAAGCTGATAGCCACAGCTCCTCCTCCACCATACATTGCAGGAGAGAAGTTGATTGCGGAGAGAAACGCACTGGGTTGTAAAACACAAACTCTTAGTAACCCTGTAAATGTTAATGATGTTAACCAAATAACTCATGCAAGTATTAACCCGTGCAAGATGTACCCTGTTTTGAACCTTCCTCAGGAGTGTGATCAAGAAGACGATTCAGCAACAATTTCAGCTCTCTCTCTTGCAGCCACCATAGCAGAGACCACAGTAGGCACAGCGACACCCACGAGATTAGTGAAAGCCCCTAGCGGAGGGATAGGTGAGGTCGTGTCAACAGGTAAGTACGGCACCATGCACTACACTGAAACAATTGTACCACAACAAGCTGTAGAATCTACACAGGAAGAGGCTGTTAGAATTGCTCCTGTAAGGGTAATAGCAGTTCCCAATGGAAAAACAGATGTGTGTGGAGCCACTCCCATAAGGAACATTGCCATGTACACTCCATTTTCCAGAATGGAATTAAGAACAATAGTGTCCGAATTTCCTGACCCCAGAAAGGACTTAGTTGCTAGCCAAAAATACATCAGGGATCTAGGTAACACTGTAGAACCCAACAACAAGGATTGGCAGATACTGCTAAGAGCTTGTTTACCTTCCAATGTCGACGCAACTCAATTCTTAGTTGACTGCGCCTTGGATAAAGATGTACCGCTTACAGACGTGTACAACAAGGATAATGTAAAAAGGATAAATTTACAGCTAAAGGAGTATTTCCCAGCCGTTGTTAAATGGAATAAAATATTTTCCATTAAGCAAAAGGAGTCCGAAACGGCAGCAGAATATTTCCACCGGGCACTATCAGAAATGGCAAAATACACTGGTATAGAAGACATTAAGACCAATCCAAACCATCGAGAAGTAGCAGTATCTGTACTGATGGATGGTTTGAAAGAAACATTAAAAGCTAGGGTACAGACCACACAACCATGTTGGCGAGGTCTGTCAGTGTCCACCTTGAGAGAGGCTGCTATTGATCACGACAGAAACATCACTAGGCACAGGGAGTCGCAAAGTGATAAGTTGATGTCAGTAAGTATACAGGCGCTGACCACAAAGCAGCCTGCGTATGTACCACCGAATCCTGTGGGTAAGGCAAGTGTAATAACATGTTTTTCTTGTAACAGACCGGGACACTTTGCACGAGAATGTAGAACAAAGAATGTACAAAGATCTTTTCAACCCCCTAGACAACAACACAACACACGACATTGGGAGCAGGGTCCACAGAGGCGGAGTTTTGAGCCACATACAGGGGAAACCAAAAGATATCCCCCGAACAGAGATTGGCATGCCTCTGGTAGTTCCCAGCTAACCCCCGCACAAGTAGTCGCTGCCAGCGGGATTCAGGGAGGTCAGCATACCCACTAGGGGTGTGGCCATACCTGTAATCTGCAGCCAGTTAAGTTGATTGCCAGTCTTGGAAGTGAACCAGAGATTGCAATCAATGTAGCTGGTAAAACTTTAAACTTTCTTGTAGACACAGGGGCGGCCAAGTCAGTGATAAATTCGACAGTGGGCATGAGAACCACTGGTAGGACAATTCCAGCCATGGGAGTAACAGGAGTAGTCCAGCACTACCCTGTTAGCAAACCAGCCGAGATTACAATAGGGCCTTTGCATACCAAGCATTCCTTTTTGCTGGCTGCATCGGCACCAACTAATCTCCTGGGGAGAGACTTACTATGTAAAATGGGTTGCGTCATTTATTGTACTCCTGAAGGTGTATTCTTGAACATTCCTGAGAGTCACGCTCAGGAGGTACGAGACATATTAGACTCCCCATCAAAATTAATGTCACATTCCATTATGACAAATAGGAACCCATCCCAAGTAGAAGAGATGACATCTCAGATACCAGAGTCACTTTGGACAAAAGATGGACAGGACACTGGATTAATGGCAAATGTAGCTCCAGTAGTTGTACAAGTAAAAGATGGTAGGATAGCTCCAAAAATCCCACAGTATCCTCTGAAGCCAGAGGTGGAGTTAGGAGTTTTCCCAGTAATAGAGCGCTTGCTACAACAGGGCATTCTAGTAAGAACGTCCAGCACAGCAAATAGTCCCATCTTCCCTGTTAAAAAGAGTGGGGGGAGGGGTTACAGGCTAGTGCAGGATCTAAGGGGGATTAACAAAATAGTTGAAAGTCAGTTCCCCGTAGTGCCTAATCCAGCTGTCATCCTAATGCAAATTCCTCCCACTGCCAAATTTTTCACTGTTATTGACCTCTGCTCCGCATTCTTTTCGGTACCTCTGCACCCTGACAGCCAATATTTGTTTGCATTCACATACAGAGGAGTCCAATACACGTGGACTCGGTTACCCCAAGGTTTCATAGATAGTCCAAGTATATTTTCTCAGGCTTTGCATGATTGTTTACAGTCTTTCCAACCAGACAGTGGATCAGTATTGATACAGTATGTGGACGATTTATTACTGTGTTCAGATTCACTGGAAGCATCTCTGAAGGATACGAAACAGCTCCTGTTTCATCTTTCAGACACAGGTCACAAGGTTTCCAAAGACAAGTTGCAATTATGCCAAGCTAAGGTAAAATATTTGGGACACTGTCTAACACAAGGACTGAGACACCTGACCGCTGATAGAATCCAAGCCATTAGAGACATGACACTGCCACAAACCCAACAACAGATCAGGACGTTTCTAGGAATGTGTGGGTATTGCCGTAATTGGATCCCAGGGTTTTCCATATTGGCGCTACCTTTGCAGGAAATGGTCTCTTCAAACAAACCTGATCGGATTTCGCATACAGACGAATCTGAAACAGCATTTGAGAGACTCAAACAGTGCCTAACGCAGGCACCAGCACTAGGTATGCCAGACTATGGGAAACCCTTTGAACTATACGGAACAGAAAGTGCTGGGTGCGCAGCAGGTGTACTAACACAAAAACACGGTGACGCCAGCAGGCCAATTGCATACTACAGCGCCCAGCTAGACACGGTAGCGCGATCCCTCCCCACATGCTTGCGTAGCGTTGCGGCGATAGCATTGCTAGTGACAAAAAGCGAAGATGTTGTGCTAGGCCACAACCTCACAATCCATACACCGCATGCGGTATCTGCCTTATTGAATTCTGCCCAAACCAGACACGTCTCATCAGCAAGGTTTACGAGATGGGAATTGGCATTAATGGCCCCAGTAAACATCACCATAAGGAGATGCAGTGCATTAAACCCTGCAACATTTCTCCCAGGTGTGCCTGGTCAGACACAAAGGGTGGAAGGTGAGAGTGATGGGGAAGGAGGATTTAATGCAAAGGAAGATACACATGATTGTATGGAATATTTGACCCAAAATTTTACCGCAAGGCCTGACATCAGTGACAACCCACTGGAAGATGCAGAACTAACGTTCTACACGGACGGTAGTTGTCATAGACAGTCAGACTCGGGAGACTTGTGTACTGGATACGCAGTCGTAGATGACCAAGACACCATAGAAGCGGAACCGCTAGGCCCACCTCACTCAGCCCAGGTTGCTGAACTGGTCGCCCTAACCAGAGCATGTGAATTGGCTAAGGGTAAGTCAGCCAATATCTACACCGATTCTAGATACGCCTTCGGGGTAGTACATGATTTCGGAGCCCTATGGCGGCTCAGAAATTTCATGACGGCGGCTGGTACACCGATAGAGTGGCTGTTATCAAATGTAAAGCACATACATATAGCCAAGACCCAGTATCCCTTGGTAACAGCCGAGCAGACGAAGCCGCAAAGCTTGCAGCTGCTACCCCCATACAGACAGACACCACACAACTGATGGTATTTAATACCATCAACACACAGAAGTTGTGTGAGATGCAGAATTTGTGTTCCACACAGGAAAGAGCAGTCTGGAAGGCAAAGGGATATGGCCAGGAGTCCTCAGGGCTCTGGACGGATGGACATGGTAAACCGGTGGCCCCCAGGGCATACCTTCCATGTCTGGCTGAAGCAGCTCACGGGCTGACTCATCTAGGCAAGGAGGGGATGTGCAAATTGGTAAGAGCATACTGGTGCGCCCCAGGATTCTCCTCTCATGCGAGTAAAAGAGCAATGTCATGCCTTACCTGTCTGAGAAAGAATATTGGAAAAGCAATACCTACAGAACCATCCCATATCCCACCTGCCGGCGGCCCTTTCCAGGTAATACAAATTGACTTCATTCAATTACCCCCATGTCGAAATTTGAAATATGTACTTGTTTGTATAGATGTTTTCTCGAATTGGGTCGAAGCTGTCCCAGCAGCTACAAATACCGCTATGTTTACTGCTAAGAAAATTGTGCAGGAATTTGTATGTAGATATGGTATCCCTAGAATCATTGAAAGTGATAGGGGTACCCATTTTACAGGTGATGTCTTTCAAGGAATGTGTAAGTTGATGGGAATTGATAGTAAGCTGCACACTCCGTACCGTCCACAGGCGAGTGCGAAGGTCGAAAGAGTGAACAGCACTATTAAAAATAAATTGAGTAAAGTAATGACAGAGACAGGATTGACGTGGCCAGAAGCTTTACCCATTGTTTTGTATAGCATCAGAACCACTCCCAGGTCCCCCCTTAATCTGTCTCCTTTTGAAATCTTGTTTGGTCGACAACCGCATGTCATGATTAACCCTCAGGATGATTTGAAATGTAACAATGAAGTAACTGTAAAGTACTTGATTAACATGAGTAAACAGTTGAGGAATCAAAATGATAATCTGAAGTTGGTGATTCCTGATTTACCAGGTAGTAATTGTCATGACATTGAACCTGGGGATTATGTAATGATACGAAATTTTCTACGCTCAGGTTGTCTTATTGATAGATGGGAAGGACCATACCAGGTCTTATTGACTAGCACCACAGCATTGAAGGTTGCTGAGAGAGAGACTTGGGTCCATTCATCCCACTGCAAAAAGGTTGCCGATCCAGAGAAGTCCCGTGATAAGGAACAGACGGTAGAGGTTGTATCACTGGAGTGTCTGTTCCAGGAGGACTGAGGCGGCACCTGAGCCTTGAAGACCGAAAGCAGTTGTCGACTCCCTTCTCCCTTTTATTGTTTTTCTCCACTTCCCAGCCCCTCTCCCTTAAGATTTCTTTTTCCCCCTTCTCATTCTTCTCTATTTTTTCCTCAAAGATGGACTTGCCCCAAGAGACTGTGATCCGGATTTTGATGTTAACCATGATGTTGACCAGAGCAGTCTGTTCCGGCGAGAGTACCATAGAGGTCGAAAGAGGTTCTGGAATGGGTTCCGATTATGATGATGGAGGCGTAGTTTTCCAAGATCAACCAAACCAACAAGCAAAGGCGAGTATCAGAAAACGATCCGATAGAAGAAATTGTGATGGATTGTTAGCTGAAGAAAATTGTATCTGTAGGCTCTGTGATAATCTGGTTGAAGATGGATGCATAAAGAAATGCCAATCTAGTTTTAATATCCATATGGACCGGCATCCATTGAGTGACTATCACTCCTTAGTGGGTAACGTGTTAAACCAAACAGATTGTTGGGTATGCTCTCAAGTACCTCAGGGTCACAGCAAATCAGGGCTAGTACCATTTCCTTTAACGTTAGGGGAGGTACTTGAGCTAAGTGGTGGGAGACCGGTGGATCGGAGGTTTAACATCTCCAGCCCTCCTAGTTTGAAGCTCCACCAATACCATGTGGATAGGTCCCTCATATGTTTTAACATCTCCAATCCCAGAAAACCGGGAAATTGGGAAGTGTCATGGAGCAACCTTACCATGACCTTTTCACACAGAGCAGATAGAATGCCTACAGATGCAGAGCTCGTACGCCATATAGCCAGTAGAGGAAAATCTTTTCGGTATCGATATACCTTAGGAAATAGGATTACTAGAGTTGGAGAGGTATCACCAGGATACTGTGCACATATCGTACAAACTGATACGTGCATTAAGCAGATGGAAGAATTAGGGTCAGGAGATTTCACCTGGAAGGTTTGTAACATGGTCATGTCCTTCTCCGTCCCTTATGTTCTCCCCGATGATGCATATTTCATATGCGGGAGAAAGGCGTACAAGTGGCTTGCCCCAAACTCTGAAGGATTGTGTTATATTGGAAAGGTATTGCCTGAAGTGATGACTGTAACACATGACAAAATGAAGGACATACACCGTGGTGCCCAAGCTCCTTATACTCACACTCATTACGAGCACCGAGTTAAAAGACAACTGTCAGAAAGGTTAGAGCATCCGGCCTCTGATCTTATCCATGAATCCACCGGGATTCAGGTTCTGGTAGCGTTAGATTTCACTCGCACCGCTCGAGGTGTGATGAATTATAGATACATTTCCGCACTCGCCAATTTGTTAGATAATATCACTGAAATGTATGATGACACGTTTAGATACACTGGAAGAGAACTTCAAGCTTACAAAACAGAACTAGTTCAGCATAGGATGGTTCTTAATTATCTTACAGCAGTAACAGGCGGATATTGTGTTACATTGGCAACACAGTACGGCATAAAGTGTTGCA
Organism: Pseudophryne corroboree; assembly: GCF_028390025.1. NCBI lineage: Eukaryota > Metazoa > Chordata > Amphibia > Anura > Myobatrachidae > Pseudophryne > Pseudophryne corroboree. The sequence goes on along the minus strand of NC_086444.1, from coordinate 939,810,926 downwards.
CGTATATCACGAATAGCACCGAGGATCCGGTAGAGGTCATAGACCAAAAGATGGACGATATTCTCCAATTGAAGTGGGAATTTCGTCGAAAACACAATCTCACCCTTGCTGCTGTAGGTAATGAGCTGACTGGTTGGGTGTCATGGTTGAACCCGCGAAATTGGTTCTCCGGTTTGGGAGACTGGGCTCAAGGAGTCATAATGGATGTTGGAAAGTTTCTACTATGTATCTTGGGTGTCGTTATATCGATTGGATTGATATTTAGATGCGGGCAGGCTTTAATGAAGTGCAAACAAAGTACAAAAGTGATGAGCTTGAGGAGCGAGGAAACCGTAATTAACCTGGATTTGATTTATGACCCAATGATAGAAACCAGAATGTGATGAAAATGCGATTATACGGTCCGTTTCTTTCACCTGTTTTTCTGCTTTTCTCCAAGATACAAAGACCCCCTTGGACGAGGAAGTTGACGAGACGCTATACAGACAACAGACAAGCACCAAAGAAGAAGATTTGACAACTTTAAATATGGACACTTGATGAACTTTGCCATGGATCCCCAGTTTCCCTAGTATTTTTAAACTCACGCTAGCCCAACATTTTTGTAAATCTGATGGCACTGACAAAGCTTGTTGCTCATGCCTAAGGAGCAAAACAGCGCAAAGAAGACGACTCTCAACAGATACCGAACACAACTTCAACAACAGATGTACATTTCCCTGACATAGAATATCATTGCATTTTTCGTAAGTGTTCTTTATCTTCATCTCTACAACCCTCAGGTAACGACACACATAGACGATAGGGAATACAGGCACAGATATCAGCAACCACATACCTCCCCCATTCATGTATCATCAACTAAAATGTGCATCCCCATTTTGTTACAACCACAGCCGAAATGAGCTCGGTAGAGTTTGACAGCCCATCCACAGACCTGTACCACAGGATAAGAAGGAATTCAAATGTATACTTCGCAATACCTCGAAGCTAGATTTACCACACGTACGGCACGATGATACATGACCCTCCAAACATGGACTCATACACACATGCTTCTACTTTCTCACTAGGTCATACCCTCTTCACACCTACTCCACTCTTCTCCCCTACCCAACCATGGAAATCAATTAACCCCTGACTTACATTTTTCTCCTTAAATATTTTAGAAGGTGGCAGTTATTATTGACTGCCAAAGGGTGGACTGTCAAAGTCAGAAAAATGTCTCTATGCACGTTGCCATATTTGCACCGCACACTGGTCCGTGCTGCGCATGCGTACGCTCTCCCGTGAAGGCGCATACCCGCAATAGCGTGCACTCGCAGGCGCGGTATGCGTATTTACGGTAGAGTTTATGTAGTCGTAGCGTGCGACTCATTCGTTACAAATGTTCACAATTAATGTAGTTTGTAGATCATGGTCCCCTTGATAGATTCTGAAAGTTTGGTTAAAATAGAAGGTCCCTGGTTAAAGGAATCCCTCTTTGTATTGTACGAAGGGTCTGACAGGAATCATACAGCAGTGTTTGGTACCCATCGGAAGAGTATTTAATTAGTAATATTCCGGTGTTGGTTTGGAGCGTATTAATCGCTCGTGCGAATAGTTATGGACATAAGAAGTTTATGTCCATTTCTATTATTTACACATACTCAGGTATGCGGCGGGAAACCCAGTTTCCCACCCACCTGAGCTGTTGGAAATCGTCACAGCCCACCTGTATGAAACACCCTATGACCTTTTGTTATGATGCAGGGCCGAATTCCTTCGGCCAATGGACAATGGGATTGTAGGACCATGAGATTGCATTGTGTGTGGGGCATAAATAGGCAGGCCGACCACATCCAGCTCTCACTCTCTCATCAACGGTTATCTGCTGATAGCCGGGAGCTGGATATCGAGGCGCAGGCGATCATACCCTTTGTGCGTAAGTTTCTCTCCGTAATCATTGTCTTTCTGTGAGCCAATTTCTCTCATCTCTCCCCGTCTCTCTCTCTCTCTCTCTCTCTCTCTCTCTCTCTCCTCTTTTCTCTTATATCTCTCATAGTATTATAGCATTGTATTGTATTGCATTTAGGTCAGTGTAGTATTGTCTTTTTGTATTTATTGTTTAGTTCTGTGGTTAGGAAGTCTTTGTTATATTGTAGTGTATCATTTGTACTGTTATCCCCTTTTTACAAGTATATTAGATATAATACAGTTAATAGGCTTTGGAACCTAAACCAGTATCTGTGTATTTTCTATAGTGTTAAGTGTTCACTTGAGCGTCGGTGACGCTCAAGCAGCTTTGTAGTTAGTCAGGTTACACAAGGTTGCATTTACACCCTGTATTCACATTAAGTTATTCTGTGTATTTCATTGGTATAAGGTTTAAACATTAAGGTATAGCGTTGTGAGCGTCTGCGCCGCTGGTGATCTCCTCGTGGTCTCGAGCGTCCGCTACGCCATAGCGAATCATTACTCTAGTCATAGCCAATAACGTGTCCTGTGATCGCTGGGCCGTGAGCGAACGTGACGCTTGAGCGTCTCGCCTACGGCTGAGCGATCGTTACGCAACTAGCGTACCATTACGGTACTTCTTAAGTAAACAGCGTACAGTGTTCTTAGCTTCATAAAGGGTTGATTATACGACAAAGGAATCCAGCATTGTCAAGCTTATACACACTTCAGTTATTTTTTGCTAAGTCGTAAGGACACTTGTAAAACTGCATTACTGTCTGTCTGTGTGCAAAGCAGCTTGTCTGCAATAACAGTGATAGTGCGTTACATGAACTATGAGGTGTGATGGCTGATTTGAAGAACGTGTGGTGGCTAAGTCTGATTCAAGGTTAATGCCGTCTGAGCAGCCAGAGTGGGCTCTGGATATTTCAATAACTTTTCATGGTTCAATTTCTAAAGGTAATCATTGTTTGGCTTATAATTTACCTCAGTGTTACATTCAAACAATTCAATGCCACACCTCATGTCTCTGGAAGAAAGGCCAGGGTCACCTAGTGAGGTCACTCAGGGCCCGGTCCTTGAGAAACTCATCAGGGAGGTACACCAGGTGGTAGACTTCACTAACACATTGTTTACTAAGAGACAAAGTGGCGACTGTGTATTTCCTCATTCGGATTCCCTTAATAAGCAGTTGGCGTAAGCATGAAAAAGAAATCCAGATAAACATTTTTCTATGCCACAGCGATTTCCAGGTTATGACCACTAAATGGGAAAATGCGCCACCAATGGATTATTCAGTTTCAAAACTGTCAAAAAAGGAACTATTCCAGTCCCAGCTGCAACGACGCTAAAGCATGTGTCGGAGCGTAAACTGGAGGGAGTGTTAAAATCCAGGTATACAGCAGCGGGAGCGTTGCTAAGACCTGCTTTCGTTGGAATTTGCATTAACAAGGCGTGGTTGCATAGGCAAAACAACTCCGGTTAGGCCTACAACAGGGTCTTTCCTCAGACCAGCTTACACATTTCGCTGATCACATTAGTCAATCGACTGGGTACTTAGATTTCAGCTTCACTAATTACGGCCCGAAAGGCGCTTTGGTTACGTTCTTGGTTATCCAAGGCAGAGTCAAAACGAAGAATAGAAGCATTGCCTTATACTGGTGATATGTTATTTGGTCCTGCATTGGACAAATGTATTTCTCAGGCTACTGGGGGAAAGTCTGTTTTCCTACCATTTCCAGCACCAGTTCCTAAAAGACAATATGCTAGACCAGCGTTCAAATCTTTTAGAGCTCAGTCCTTTCGCGGCTGGGCTCAAGGAACAACCGTATAAAGTAGACCTGGTAGAGGATGTGGTTTTCAACAAACTACTAGCCGTCATCAAGACACAAAGTTAGCTGACAAACCAGTGGCATGACAGGCTTCCAGCCCATCTCGGATCTTCAGTTGTGGGAGCACGCCTTCAAACATTTCACTTGGCGTGGTTTCAAGACAGGTCTGCCTGTGTCAGCAGTTCAGTCTCTCGTACATTCAACAGTTTTAATTCAGGTACCCATACACCAACAAGGTCAGGAGTTTTATCCCAATCCTTTGTAGTACTAAGGCCAGACGGCTCTGTCACACCGATACTGAACCTAAAAGGGCTCAATCAGTGGTCACTTACTACAACTTCAAGATGGAATCCCTGCAGTCATAATATTGCAGGTTTAAAACCACAGGAATTCAGGATTCTGCTGGATCTCAAGAATGCGTACTTACACATTCCAATTTGGTCACCGCATCACGCGTACTTAACGTTTGCAGTATAATTTCAGGCACTACCGTTTGGCCTCTCATCAACACCTCGGGTATTTACAAAAGTGATGTCTGATGATAGCTCATCTCAGATCCCTGGTAGTGATAATAGTTCCGTACTTAAACGACCTTCTCATCAAGGCTTCGTCTCAACAAATACTCCTTCAAAATGCCTTAATGGACGTACAATGTACTAGTTCAGCACGGTTCGCTTGTCAACTTAAAAAAAAAAAATCAAGCCCGGTCCAATCTCAAATTAAATTTCTAGGAATGATTCTGGATACGGTAGACCAACGCATTTACCTGCCAGATGAGAACGCACAAAGTAATCATCATTTAGTAGTCTTGGTGCACTTGTGCATTCGACTGTTAAGAAAGATGGTGGCGTCTTTCGAAGCACTCCAGTTTGGAAGATTTCACTCACATCCTTTTCAACTGGATCTTCTCACAGAGTGGTCAGGCTCTCATTTACAAATTCATCATATGATGTGGTTGTCTCCAAGGGCCAGAGTATCACTACTCTAGTGGCTCCACATACAAAATCTCATCGCAGGAAAAAGGTTCGGAGTCTGGAATTGGATAATTCTGACGACGGATGCAAGTCTCAGAGGTTGGGGAGCAGTGGTCCTACATTGTCAGCTTCAGGATCTATGGTCAGACCGAGAACAATTACTGCCAATAAATATCCTGGAACTCAGTGCAAATTTCTACGCTCTGCGACAGGCAGTTCACATACTCCAGTCTCAGACTGTTCAAGTTCAGTCAGACAATGCAGACGGCAGTCGTATACATCAACAAACAAGGGACTCGAAGTCGCATGGCCATGCGAGAAGCTGCTTGAATCCTAAATTGGGCTGAGCATCACCAAGTGATATTGTCAGCAGTCCTCATTCCAGGAGTGGACAACTGGAAAGCAGATTATCTCAGTCGTCAGGATTTTCATCCAGGAAAATGGGCTTTACATCCAGGTGTTCCAGATGTTAGTCCAGTGGCGAGGTTACCCACAGGTGGATCTAATGGCATATCACCAAGATCAGACAGCCAAGTATGTGTCCAGAACAAGAGATCCAAAGGCAGTGGATGCTCTCACAATAGTGTGGCCGTACAGCCTCGTGTATCTTTTCCACCGTTTCCGCTGCTTCCTCGGGTGCTAAAGCGAATCAAACGAGTGTCCACAACAGTCATACTTAGTGGCAACTCATTGGCCTTGGAGAGCCAAGTACTCGGATCTCCGCAGTCTACTCGCAGACCATCCGTGTCCGCTTCCGCTACGTCCAGACCTTCTATAACAGGGTCCATTTCTTTACCCCGATTTAGCACTGCTGCGTTTGACGGGGTAGCTGTTGAAACCGCTCTCTTAGGACGAGAGGGCATTCCACAGTCGGTTATAACAACCATGGGGGTAATTCCAAGTTGATTGCAGCAGGAATTTTGTTAGCAGTTGGACAAAACCATGTGCACTGCAGGGGAGGCAGATATAACATGTGCAGAAAGAGCAAGATTTGGGTGGGTTATTTTATTTCTGTGCAGGGTAAATACTGGCTGCTTTATTTTTACACTGCAAATTAGATGTAGATTGAACACACCACACCCAAATCTAACTCTCTCTGCACATGTTAAATCTGCCTCCCCTGCAGTGCACATGGTTTTGCCCAACTGCTAACAAAATTCCTGCTGCGATCAACTTGGAATTACCCCCCATGTTAGGTGCTACAAAGCCAGTTACAGCAGTTCATTATCACAGGATTTGGCGAACTTATATTGGTTAGTGCGAAGTTTGAAAATTTCCGACATCATCTTTTAAGTTATCCAGTCTTGCTATTTTTACAGACAGGGATAGATGGAGGATTACGTTTAGCGACACTAAAGGTGCAGGTTCTGCTTTGTCAATTTTCTTTCAGCACAGTTTGGCTCTTTTGCCAACAGTGCATACGTTCCTGCAAGGTGTCCTTAGAGTTCAACTTCCGTTTATACCACCTACAGCTCCATGGAACTTGAATTTAGATTTACACTTGCAGTCCTCAACTTTTGAACCCTTACAACAAGTGGATGTTAAGTTTCTAACTTGGAAAATAGTTTTTCTATTAGCCGTAGCTTCGGCAAGGCGTGTTTCAGAATCGAGTGTGTTGTCATGCATGATGACACCGTAGCTGGTGTTTCATGATAACGGAGCGGACTTCAGACAAATCCCGCTTTTCTACCAAGGGTAGTATCCTCTTTTCATATAAATTAACCAATCGTAGTTCCTGTTTCTCAGAAGGTTGAGAAAATCCAGCTTCTTTGGATGTAGTTCATGCCCTTTGACTTTATGTAGTCCGAACATCAACAGTACGTAAAACAAATACATTGTTCTCTATTATACAGTCACGGTAGGTTGGCCAGCTTCCAAACAGACCATGGCTAGATGGATTAAGATGACCATTCGTCAAGCTTACTTTCATGTTAGTCTACAACCGCCTGCATCTATTTCAGCATATTCCACGCGTTCTGTGGGAACGTCATGGGTAGCAGGTCGTGGAGCTTCCACGACGCAACTTTGCCGTGCAGCTACATGGTCATCGGTGCACGTTTGTGCTTTTTCAAATTTCATAATTCTACGGCAGCAGCATCTAGCTTTGGGCGTCTACTGTTACAGGTGCTAACCAGCTCTCCCGCCCAAGGGAGAAACTTTGTAACATCTCAAGAGTACTCCAGTGACCCCTAGTGGATGAAAAATAAGAGTATTTTGGTACTTACCAGGTAAATCCTTTTCTTTGAATCCATATAGGTCACTGGACGTCCGCCCAGAGTAGTTTCACCTGTCTTGTGGTAGGTTCAGTAGATCTTATAGTAACACGTTATCACCAGCTTGTTGGAATGTTATGGTGATGGTTATCTGTTGTCGTGTTAACAATATGGTTGTCCGTTACGTTCTAGTGTTATATGTAATTCTCTATTGTTCATCCTCTTTCGCTCCAGCAAAAAACACTGAGGCATCTTGGGAGTATGGAGGCGAAGGAGGGTTATACATTTAAATATTTAAATGTGCCTATCCCTGCTATCGCACCTTCCATATCCCAAGAGTACTCCAATGAACCCTATGGATTCAAAGAAAAGGATTTACCTGGTAAGTACCAAAATCCTCTTTTTTCTTTTGTCTGAAAGCTGTACATAGCACGGAAGTCAAAGGGAAAAAGCAGCCCCACTCCTGTTGTGCTGCACCATTTTTATGACCCCTGACCTTGCAGTCAATAAAGGGCGCATGTGCAGACTGCAAAGACCGACACCATTGACGGGTACACACTAGATTCAAGCCGCACAGAGCTACCAGGGAAGTCTCCACATTCACTGGGTACGCACTACAATGTGCAACTAGCAGTACCAAGGGGGGTTATCAACATGGCTTGCGGCTCCAAGAGGTGTGTCGCCAGGTTGAATAACTGCAAGGTAAGCCCTGCTGCAGGAAGAATATAACAAACATCCCTACCTAAAAACAGGAAACAAAGACAGAGGGTAAATGGAGGCGCTAGACTATAAGGAGTGAGTGGTTAGTCTGTTTTAGAAGTTTCTGTCTCTACCTTGGGAACAGGTTACTAACCCATAGTAAGGCTGCCATGGGGGGCTGAAGAAGAAATAATGCTGCATTTTATCAAGACAGATGTGGGAACCTGTAAGGGACGCCCATGGTAATAGCTTCTTGGCTACCCTAAAACCCCTTTCACACCGCAGCTTATACCCGGTATTTTGCCGTTTTAACTGGCTTCCTAAACGGGTCAAGCTGCGATGTGAAAGGGTCCCCTTCAATTTACCGTTTTCAAAATACCGGTATTTTGAAACGGTAAAAAAGCAGGGTCCTACCCGTTTCAGTCCCATTTCACTGTGCAGTGTGAAAGGGTCTGAAACGGTATTTGCAAGCCCCAGAAGATGATAGGCTGTCTCCATGTGTGATGTCACCAGCCACAACCAGGAAACAGCTTGGAAAACACAGGAGACACATGAGAGAGTGGCTTTATAAACGTTTAAATGTGAAAAACACGGAAAAAAATGGCGTGGGGTCCCCCCTCCAAAGCATAACCAGCCTCGGGCTCTTCGAGCTGGTCCTGGTTCTAAAAATGCGGGGAAAAAATTGACAGGGGATCCCCCGTATTTTTAAAACCAGCACCGGGCTCTGCGCCTGGTGCTGGTGCAAAAAATACGGGGGACAAAACGAGTAGGGGTCCCCCGTATTTTTCACACCAGCATCGGGCTCCACTAGCTGGACAGATGATGCCACAGCCGGGGGTCACTTTTATGCCGTGCCCTGCGGCCGTGGCATTAAATATCCAACTAGTCACCCCTGGCCGGGGTACCCTGGGGGAGTGGGGACCCCTTCAATCATGGGGTCCCCCCCCCCCCCAGCCACCCAAGGGCCAGGGGTGAAGCCCGAGGCTGTCCCCCCCCATCCAATGGGCTGCGGATGGGGGGGCTGATAGCCTTTGTTGTAAATGAAAAGATATTGTTTTTTCCAGTAGTACTACAAGTCCCAGCAAGCCTCCCCCGCAAGCTGGTACTTGGAGAACCACAAGTACCAGCATGCGGGAGAAAAACTGGCCCGCTGGTACCTGTAGTTCTAATGGAAAAAAAATACCCAAATAAAAACAGGACACAGACACCGTCGACAGTAAAACTTTATTACACACTGCCGACACACACATACTTACCTATGTTCACACGCCGACATCGGTCCTCTTCTCCATGTAGAATCCAGGGGTACCTGAAAATAAAAGTTCAATATACTCACCTCAGCCATGGTCCAGAGATAAATCCACGGACTTGGCAAAAAAAGAAAACGAACACCCGGACCTGCGGACCGAAAGGGGTCCCATGCTAACATATGAGACCCCTCTCCCCGAATGCCGGGACATCACGTGACTCCTGTCACTGAAGTCCCTTCAGCCAATCAGGAAGCGCTACTTCCGTGGCGCTCACCTGATTGGCTGTGCACTGTCTGAGCTGTCAGACAGCGCATCGCAAAGCCGCTCCATTACTTTCAATGGTGGGAAGTTTGCGGCTAGCGGTGGGGTGACCCCACCGCTAGCCGCAAACTTCCCACCATTGAAAGTAATGGAGCGGCTTTGCGATGCGCTGTCTGACAGCTCAGACAGTGCACAGCCAATCAGGTGAGCGCCACGGAAGTAGCGCTTCCTGATTGGCTGAAGGGACTTCAGTGACAGGAGTCACGTGATGTCCCGGCATTCGGGGAGAGGGGTCTCATATGTTAGCATGGGACCCCTTTCGGTCCGCAGGTCCGGGTGTTCGTTTTCTTTTTTTGCCAAGTCCGTGGATTTATCTCTGGACCATGGCTGAGGTGAGTATATTGAACTTTTATTTTCAGGTACCCCTGGATTCTACATGGAGAAGAGGACCGATGTCGGCGTGTGAACATAGGTAAGTATGTGTGTGTCGGCAGTGTGTAATAAAGTTTTACTGTCGACGGTGTCTGTGTCCTGTTTTTATTTGGGTATTTTTTTTCCATTAGAACTACAGGTACCAGCGGGCCAGTTTTTCTCCCGCATGCTGGTACTTGTGGTTCTCCAAGTACCAGCTTGCGGGGGAGGCTTGCTGGGACTTGTAGTACTACTGGAAAAAACAATATCTTTTCATTTACAACAAAGGCTATCAGCCCCCCCATCCGCAGCCCATTGGATGGGGGGGGGACAGCCTCGGGCTTCACCCCTGGCCCTTGGGTGGCTGGGGGGGGGACCCCATGATTGAAGGGGTCCCCACTCCCCCAGGGTACCCCGGCCAGGGGTGACTAGTTGGATATTTAATGCCACGGCCGCAGGGCACGGCATAAAAGTGACCCCCGGCTGTGGCATTATCTGTCCAGCTAGTGGAGCCCGATGCTGGTGTGAAAAATACGGGGGACCCCTACTCGTTTTGTCCCCCGTATTTTTTGCACCAGCACCAGGCGCAGAGCCCGGTGCTGGTTTTAAAAATACGGGGGATCCCCTGTCAATTTTTCCCCCGCATTTTTAGAACCAGGACCAGCTCGAAGAGCCCGAGGCTGGTTATGCTTTGGAGGGGGGACCCCACGCCATTTTTTTCCGTGTTTTTAACCATTCCATCTTTAAAAAAAAATAATAATTTTAAAAAATATATAAATAATACTTGTGCCTCCAAAAAAGACAAACCAAGTACCTAATCCCATCTAATAAAAATAGATATGCTTCAAGCTGCTGGGTTCCATCGTACGACTATCCAAATTATTAATAATGAATTAATTAGTGATTAATAATAATGTGTGGGCCAGAAAAGTCCATTTATAATGACAACCACTGTTTTCTATGGGTGAAACGGGTTCAGTGTGAAAGGTACCAAAACGGGAATGAAATGGTAATTTACTGGTTACAACATGAGATGTGAAAGGGGTTTAACTGCTCAGACCCGTTTTAAGAACCGTTTCAAATACCATTTCAAAAGCAGGTTTTGCGATGTGAAAGCAGCATAAGATTGAGGGATCACATGCCAATCCCAGTAGAGACTGTTCCCTACATGCACATTCAGAGTGCACGCAACAGCTGCCAACAACACTACTGCATAAAAACTCATCACCATCATCTTGGATTAAAACAGAAATTAAATAAAAAAGTATAAATCTGTAACTTTTTTTTTTTTTTTTAAATGGTCAAACTATAAAAGACACGTTTAAAATGCAGCAAGATTTTAGCTAATACACTCCTCAAAGAAATAAATACAAACATACTGAGACATGCAATAACGTTAACAAATAAACCTTTATTTCAGAAACAGAATTTTCTGCTAAAAATAAATTAGAATAACGAAGGTGTAAACTTGTCACTGTGTTAGATCTCACTGAAACACTTTATACTTCTGTACACAGGTCATGGTAAGAGTACAGTCCAGAGGACTTCGCTTTAGTCATGATTGGCACCACAGAGACCCTGGCTCCAGTTTAAAAAGGAGATATTAATTTATGTTGGCAATTGCCTGTCGGATATAAAAATGTAACAAGCTGGGATCACCTCCAAGAGATGCAAGAAAATGAGAAAGATAAACAGCCAAAGAAAGCACTGCCATCAGTCCCCAACTTCTGGCATTTCACATATAACGAAGTGACACTTCCAAGGACGGACCTGGCAAACAGACAATTACCTGCTCTATTAGGTGCTCACTTTCTAGCACTTACGGTCTTGCTAGGTACACGTCTCTCACACCATCACTGTTGCGTAGTAACACTTACTCAAGCCGACACATGTTTTTGACACAAAAACAACAAAACACATTTTGTAAAATAAATAAGTAGGTGTTTAAATCTCGGGATAAATACTGCTCTGATCTCACAAGACTTCATAAGTCTCACAAAGAGTGTTGTACAGCTAAACACTACACAGCCATAGTTAATAAATAAACTAAGCAAAAAAGGCTAAACTCGCCATGGAAAGACATTTTTTGTGAGCTTTAAAACATCTTGGCATTGCGGCACCCCTTTATAACCATCATATGGCAAAATAATACCTAAACCCGGCTGCCAACACAACTAATACACTACAGCAGAAGCCATGGAAAATTGTAAGTGGAATAAAAATCAAAAAATACTTAACTGTTTATCCATTTGCCTGCCTGGGAGGTTGTCTGTGGTGGTCAAGTAGGGCAGGTGCACCTTCCAATCAGAGTCCAGTTCTACACTGAGTGTAAGCCACACAGCTGACACTCAGTAATACCCCTTTCACACCGCAGCTTGTACCCGGTATTTTGCCGTTTTAACTGGCTTCCTAAACGGGTCAAGCTGCGATGTGAAAGGGTCCCCTTCAATTTACTGTTTTCAAAATACCTGTATTTTGAAACGGTAAAAAAGAAGGGTCCTACCCGTTTCAGTCCCATTTCACTGTGCAGTGTGAAAGGGTCTGAAACGGTATTTGCAAGCCCCAGCAGGTCATAGGCTGTCTCCATGTGTGATGTCAGCAGCCACAACCAGGAAACAGCTTGGAAAACACAGGAGACACATGTGAGAGTGGCTTTATAAACATTTAGACTGCAAAGCCATTATAAAATGTCTAATTGGAGTGATGAAGAGGTGAGGGAGCTGCTTTAGGATCAGAGGGGATGAGGAAATCTGCTGCCAAATTACTGGGACAGTCAAGGATACCCTCATATATAAAAACATAGCAAAAATGCTTCAAGCTGCTGGGTTCCATCGTACGACTATCCAAATTATTAATAATGAATTAATTAATAATTATTAATAATGTGTGGGCCAGAAAAGTCCATTTATAATGACAACCACTGTTTTCTATGGGTGAAACGGGTTCAGTGTGAAAGGTACCAAAACGGTAATGAAATGGTAATTTACTGGTTACAACATGAGATGTGAAAGGGGTTTAACTGCTCAGACCCGTTTTAAGAACCATTCTAGTTAACCTCTTGCGCTATTGAATTAAAGGTAACATGACTTGAAGACACTTAATTAATGATTGAAATAGATTTAATATCCATAAAATAAATTATAAACATAAAAATGAATAGTTAAGTATGCGCATACACATAAAAAGATAAATACTAAACTTTACTAATGAGCATAAGAGGTGGATCATATAATTAATTGTGACCATGTATGACTAATCAGTATTCATACGTTGACAGTGTCCTTTAATTGGTATTTTCAACATGGAACAGTCCCATTAATTGTGCTCGTAGAAATGAGTTTAGGTGTATACCAAGTGGGTAAACCGAACCACTATATCAGTTGTAAATGGTCCTTTTGTACATGGAGAAAATCTCCAAACAGCACGGAGAGGATAAATGTCACCTGGGGTTTGGTGCACAGCAAGCACCTATGTGAAACTCCCGGTTACCACTGTCCGTGGATGGTGTACTCCGTCTTCTGCTGTGTCAGGTTATCACACACACACACACCTTACTTCGCATTAGGGGATGGAGGTCGTATCCGGCTCCCGGAGCTTTGCGCACTGCAGGCGCTGATTAGATGATTCCGCTCCCGTCTTCAAGCCGCCGCATATAGCGTCCTCCCGTCTCCCGCTTATCGGTCTCAGGCAGTATTGTGCATCAATAGGACCTACTGTCAATTGTCCGTTAGGTCACACAGGGAGAGAGAAGGAGCCCTGTGTGACCTAACGGACAATTGACAGTAGGTCCTATTGATGCACAATACTGCCTGAGACCGATAAGCGGGAGACGGGAGGACGCTATATGCGGCGGCTTGAAGACGGGAGCGGAATCATCTAATCAGCGCCTGCAGTGCGCAAAGCTCCGGGAGCCGGATACGACCTCCATCCCCTAATGCGAAGTAAGGTGTGTGTGTGTGATAACCTGACACAGCAGAAGACGGAGTACACCATCCACGGACAGTGGTAACCGGGAGTTTCACATAGGTGCTTGCTGTGCACCAAACCCCAGGTGACATTTATCCTCTCCGTGCGGTTTGGAGATTTTCTCCATGTACAAAAGGACCATTTACAACTGATATAGTGGTTCGGTTTACCCACTTGGTATACACCTAAACTCATTTCTACGAGCACAATTAATGGGACTGTTCCATGTTGAAAATACCAATTAAAGGACACTGTCAACGTATGAATACTGATTAGTCATACATGGTCACAATTAATTATATGATCCACCTCTTATGCTCATTAGTAAAGTTTAGTATTTATCTTTTTATGTGTATGCGCATACTTAACTATTCATTTTTATGTTTATAATTTATTTTATGGATATTAAATCTATTTCAATCATTAATTAAGTGTCTTCAAGTCATGTTACCTTTAATTCAATAGCGCAAGAGGTTAACTAGAATTATTTTTGCTACACCTGGTTTTAATCAGGTGTGATTGTGTTGGCCATTTCCACAGGCCATTTCACCTTGTTTGCGGCTATTTAAATTGTATGAGCTGTAAGAGAATTATCTATTTATTTATACACTATTTATAACTGTTGATAGCGCCTGACATTAGTACTAGTATTTAGACCGTTTTAAGAACCGTTTCAAATACCATTTCAAAAGCAGGTTTTGCGATGTGAAAGCAGCATGAGTAACATTTGTAAGATAGTGTCACATACCACGTACTAAGCAGACAAAACACTCTGTTACCTACCACAGAGTTACGAATGGGCCATGAGGAGAAAACAGCTAGTTAAGAGCGTGAAACATGTAAAGCAACCAATGTAATAAGTCTGATTTGTAGCCCCATAGCGTAACAACTGTGCAGGCAACATTTTGTAAATGGCCAGCTAATAACTAAAATAATTAACAGGAATTATCTGTGAGCAACTGAGCATCCAATTAGCAAATGTTTTCATTACTTGCGACATGTTCAGGTTTAGCAACATTTCATAAAAGACCAATTAATGATGAGAATAATTAACAGAAATGACCTGTCAGAGTAAGTATTGATTAGCTACATGTGTATTGTTTGTATATTTTACAACAATGTAATTACAATATCTGATTAGTGTGTTGCTTTCTCCCGTTACATTTTTAATACAGATTTTCCATAGCAACCACCCTGGGGAATGTACTCCTGTCCTATTCCACTGCAGGCAACTCTCCTCACTGACACTACATACATGCAAGCTGGGCAGGAACACAAAGCACAGATTGAATCATCTATCAATCTCATTCTAATAATACCATTTGTATAGTTGTATTGGCGAGACCTAAGATACTGCTTACATATAGGCAAGTTAGTGTAATCAGGGACACTGATTCTGTAGTGGAAATACAATTAGCTCTCATGAAGTGTCATCCTGTGTTTGCATTTAGTTCTCTGCTGCAATCATTCACATTCATGGCATTAATCTATTCTGGACCTTTGGTGCCACTTTAATAAAGTAGTGTAGTACGCGCAGTCACTATACGTATGTACAAGTTTACTACTAGCAATACAGTCTATGCTAACTGGACGTAGACATAAAATCAGTGGAAAGGAGGAAAATACAGAGAGGAAGATCCGCTACTTCCGCTTGCTCTTGGTGTCTGTGGTCTGGAAAACACTGGAAGCCGACATGAGATTCTCAATGTACTGTCCAAGAACTTGATTTTCTGACTTGAGCTTCAAGTTTTCCTCTTTAACAGCGTCAACTCGAGCAGAGAGATCTATGTGGGAGAAAAGTGTACATTACCAAATATGACTGCACATTATACACAAGCTCTAAGCCACCAAGACATAGAGGAGGCTACATTTGGAAGTGTCCAGTCATACTGTAGTACATAAGAGTCCTGGATGCATACTGATTTACAGTTATTAGGTAGCAATTGAATTCAACAACTGAGCAAAAAACAAACCAGAAGTAAAACACAGAGGATGATAAACGTTACTGTGTGGGACTCAGGGTGCCAGCGTCATCACCCTATTCTGTCTAACACTGGGTGCGTTGGTTAATGCAATTTGATTGATTCTGATTGGATTATCTCAGGTGTCTGCCTCATTTTTGCACGACTTGTGCTGTGATATCAGGCCAACTGCCTGGCACTGTACCAGGCTCAGAGAGTAGCACCTGCTTCATAGTTTTATAGTATTGTAATTCTTTTATGAACAATGATTGGCATTACAATTAAGCTGCCAATGTTATAAAGCAGAGAGATGTGGTCCCTGTATCCACCAATGTTTTAGATCCATTATAAACAGATTGCAAATGCATGTAAACTTGTCTTTCTCTAACGTCCTTGAGGATGCTGGGACTCCGTAAGGACCATGGGGAATAGACGGGCTCTGCAGGAGATAGGGCACTTTAAGAAAGCTTTGGACTCTGGGTGTGCACTGGCTCCTCCCTCTATGTCCCTCCTCCAGACCTCAGTTTTACACTGTGCCCAGAGCAAGATGGGTGCACTGCAGAGAGCTCTCCAGAGTTCTCTGCCTAGAAGCATTTTTGTTTGGATTTTTTTTTTCTACCTTTTACTACTTTTTCACATGGAGCACTGCTGGCAACAGGCTCCCTGCATCGAGGGACTGAGGAGAGAGGAGCAGACCTTCTTGTCAAAGATAGGCTCTGCTTCCTCGGCTACTGGACACCATTAGCTCCAGAGGGGGTGAACGCAGGTTCTTACTGAGCGTCCACCCCCAGAGCCACGCCGCCGTTCTCCTCACAGAGCTAGAAGTACAGAAGACAGAAGTCGTCAGGCGGCAGAAGCCTTCAGCTTCACTGAGGTAACGCACAGCACTGCAGCTGTGCGTCATTGCTCCCATACACCTCACATACTCCGGTCACTGTAAGGGTGCAGGGCGCAGGGGGGGGGGGGCGCCCTGGGCAGCTATATAAACCTCTGCATGGCAAAAAGACTATATACATGTACAGGTGGGCGCTGTACATGTATATAAAAGAGCCCCCACCATATTTTACTAAGTTTGAGCGGGACAGAAGCCCGCCGCCGAGGGGGCAGGGCTTCTCCCTCAGCACTCACC
The DNA here is from genome assembly GCF_028390025.1 of Pseudophryne corroboree. Classification (NCBI taxonomy): domain Eukaryota; kingdom Metazoa; phylum Chordata; class Amphibia; order Anura; family Myobatrachidae; genus Pseudophryne; species Pseudophryne corroboree. The sequence continues at coordinate 939,794,295 of NC_086444.1, read as the reverse complement.
AGCGCCATTTTCTCTCCACAGCACTGCTGAGAGGAAGCTCCCCGGACTCTCCCCTGCTTACACACGGTGAAAGGGTGCTTAAAAGAGGGGGGGGGGGGCACATAATTGGCGGTTTACATATTATACAGCGCTGCTGGGGAAAAACATTTTGTGTTGGTCTCCAGGGTTATTGCGCTGGGGTGTGTGCTGGCATACTCTCCCTCTCCAAAGGGCCTTGAAAGGGATACTGTCTTCAGGAAAGGGGTTCCGTGTGTGTGTGTGTGTGTGTGTGTACGTACGTACGTACGTACGTACGCGTGTGTCGACATGTTTGACGAGGAAGGCTCGCTTAATGTGGAGGGGGAGTGCTTGAATGTCAGGTCGCCGTCGGCAACGCTGACACCGGAATGGGTGGATATGCTGAATGTCTTGAATGCAAATGTCAATCTATTGCATAAAAGATTAGACAAGGCAGAAGCTAGGGATCAGTCAGGTAGCCAGTCCATGCCTGTCCCTGGGGCGCCAGGTCCTTCGGGGTCTCAGAAGCGCACCATATCCCAGATCGATGACACAGATACTGACTGTAGTGTCGACTATGAAGATGCAAAATTACAGCCGAATGTGGCTAAGGGTATACGGTACATGATTATTGCCATTAAAGAGGTTTTGCATATTACTGAGGAATCCCCTGTCCCTGACACGAGGGTACACATGTATAAAGGGAAAAAGCCTGAAGTCACTTTTCCATCCTCATTTGAATTAAGTGACTTGTGCGAAAAGGCTTGGGAATCTCCGGATAGGAGACCACAAGTTCCCAAAAGGATTCTCATGGCGTATCCTTTTCCACAAACTGATAGGATACGCTGGGAATCTTCGCCAAAAGTTGACAAGGCGCCGACACGTTTGTCCAAAAAGGTGGCACTGCCTTCTCAGGATACGGCTTCCCTCAAGGAACCTGCTGATCGCAGGCAGGAAATTACCTTAAAGCACATTTACAATCATTCCGGTACTATTGCTCGACCGGCTATGGCGTCGGCCTGGGTTTGTAGTGCGGTTGTGGCATGGGCAGATTCCTTATCTATGGAAATTGACACCTTAGATAGGGACGCCATTCAAATGACCATAGAGCATATCAGAGATGCTGCCTTGTATATGAGGGATGCTCAGAGAGACATTTGTTTATTAAGCTCCAGAATAAATGCTAAGTCTATTTCTGCTAGGCGGCTCTTGTGGACCCGACAGTGGACGGGAGATGCCGATTCAAAGCGGCATATGGAGTCCTTGCCTTACAAAGGGGTGGAGTTGTTTGGAGACGGCCTCTCGGATCTTGTCTCTACGGCTACGGCTGGTAAGTCAAATTTCTTACCTTATGTCCCCCAGCAGCATACAAAAAAGGTACCTCATTATCAAATGCAGTCCTTTCGTTCCAATAAAAACAAGAAGGTACGTGGATCATCCTTTGTTGCCACAGGGAAAGGCAGGGGAAAAAAGCTGCACACAGCTAGTTCCCAAGAGCAGAAGTCCTCCCCTGCGTCTGCAAAGTCCACCGCATGACGCTGGGGTTTTCCGAGGGGAGGCAGATCTGGTGGGGGCTCGTCTTCGGTTTTTCAGCCACGTCTGGGTTCACTCGCAGGTGGATCCCTGGGCATTAGAGATTGTTTCTCAGGGATACAGGCTGAAATTCGAAGACTTGCCTCCTCGCCGATTTTTCAAATCGGCTCTGCCGGCTTCCCCGTCAGAGACGGAGCTAGTGTTGGCAGCAATCCAAAAATTGTATATTCAACAGGTGATTGTCACAGTTCCTCATCTCCAGCAAGGAGAGGGATATTACTCAACCCTGTTTGTGGTCCCGAAACCGGATGGTTTGGTCAGACCCATTTTAAACCTGAAATCTCTGAACCTGTACTTGAAGAGGTTCAAGTTCAAAATGGAATCACTCAGGGCGGTCATCGCCAGCCTGGAGGGGGGGGATTGGATGGTGTCTCTGGACATAAAGGATGCTTACCTTCATGTTCCGATATTCCCCCCGCATCAGCGTTCCTGAGATTTGCAGTGCAGGACTGTCACTACCAATTTCAGACGTTGCCGTTTGGGCTTTCCACGGCCCCGAGAATTTTCACCAAGGTAATGGCGGAAATGATGGTGCTCCTGCGCAGGCAGGGGGTCACAATTATCCCATACTTGGACGATCTCCTCATAAAAGCGAGATCTCGGGAGAGGTTGCTGGACAGCGTGTCTCTGTCCATGAAGACGTTGCAGATACACGGCTGGATTCTCAATATACCGAAGTCCCAGCTAATCCCTACAACGCGTCTGACCTTTTTGGGGCTGATTCTAGACACAGACCAGAAAAAGGTTTTTCTTCCGATCGAAAAGGTTCAGGAACTCATAGCCATGGTCAGGAACCTATTAAAACCAAAAAAGGTTTCAGTGCATCATTGCACGCGGGTCCTGGGGAAGATGGTGGCTTCCTACGAGGCCATCCCTTTCGGCAGGTTCCATGCGAGGACTTTTCAATGGGACCTCTTGGACAAGTGGTCCGGGTCCCATTTACAAATGCATCAAAGGATCACCCTGTCTCCCAGGACCAGGGTATCTCTCCTGTGGTGGCTGAACAGTGCTCACCTACTAGAAGGTCGCAGGTTCGGCATTCAAGACTGGGTCCTGGTGACCACGGACGCAAGCCTCCGAGGCTGGGGAGCAGTGACACTGGGAAGAAATTTCCAAGGTCTCTGGTCAAGCCTAGAGTCTTGTCTCCACATCAACATCCTGGAGTTGAGGGCCATATACAACGCCCTGCGTCAAGCGGAGGAATTGCTTCGGAGAAAACCGGTTCTGATTCTGTCAGACAATGTCACGGCAGTGGCTCATATAAACCGCCAAGGCGGAACAAGGAGCAGAATGGCCATGGCAGAAGCAACCAGGATTCTACGCTGGGCGGAAGGCCATGTAAGCGCGCTGTCAGCGGTGTTCATCCCGGGGGTGGACAACTGGGAGGCGGACTTCCTCAGCAGGCACGACCTGCATCCGGGAGAGTGGGGACTTCATCAAGAAGTCTTCGCACAGATCACGGATCGTTGGGGACTGACTCAAATCGACATGATGGCATCCCGTCTCAACAAAAAGCTAAAGCGGTATTGCGCCAGGTTAAGGGACCTTGAGGCGGTAGCAGTAGACGCTCTGGTGACACCTTGGGTGTTCAGATTGGTCTATGTGTTTCCTCCTCTTCCTCTCATACCCAAGGTGTTGAGAATAATACGAAGAAGCAGGGTCAGAACAATACTCATTGTTCCGGATTGGCCACGGAGGACTTGGTATCCGGAGCTGCAAGAGTTGCTCGCAGGGGATCCGTGGCCTCTTCCTCTAAGGCAGGACCTGCTGCGACAGGGGCCCTGTCTGTTCTAAGACTTACCGCGGCTGCGTTTGACGGCATGGCTGTTGAACGCCGGATCCTAGCGGCAAAAGGGATTTCGGAGGAAGTCATTCCTACCCTGATCAAGGCTAGGAAAGATGTGACGTTAAAACATTATCACCGTATATGGCGGAAATATGTTTCTTGGTGTGAGGCCAGAGCTGCTCCTACGGAGGAGTTCCATTTGGGCCGTCTACTTCACTTCCTTCAAACAGGAGTGACTTTGGGCCTAAAATTAGGGTCCATAAAGGTCCAGATTTCGGCCTTATCCATTTTCTTTCAAAGAGAATTGGCCTCTATTCCTGAAGTACAGACCTTTGTGAAGGGAGTGCTGCATATTCAGCCTCCCTTTGTGCCTCCGGTGGCGCCTTGGGATCTTAACGTGGTGTTACGTTTCCTCAAGTCACCTTGGTTTGAACCACTCAAAACTGTGGAGTTGAAATACCTCACGTGGAAAGTGGTCATGTTGTTGGCGTTAGCTTCGGCAAGACGTGTTTCCGAATTGGCGGCTTTATCACATAAAAGGCCATACTTGGTTTTTCACCTGGATAGGGCGGAGTTGAGGACTCGCCCTCACTTTCTGCCAAAAGTGGTCTCATCTTTTCATGTGAACCAACCTATTGTCGTGCCTGTGGCTACACGGGACTTGGAGGATTCCGAGTCCCTGTATGTAGTCAGGGCTTTGAAGATTTATGTGACCAGAACGGCTAGAATCAGGAAGACTGAAGCTTTGTTCGTTCTGTATGCGGCCAACAAGGTTGGTGCTCCTGCTTCAAAGCAGACTATTGCTCGCTGGATCTGTAACACGATTCAGCAGGCGCATTCTACGGCAGGATTGCAGTTACCGAAATCGGTTAAGGCCCACTCTACTAGGGAAGTGGGCTCTTCTTGGGCGGCTGCCCGAGGGGTCTCGGCATTACAGTTGTGCCGAGCAGCTACTTGGTCGGGGACAAACACCTTTGCAAAGTTCTATAAGTTTGATACCCTGGCTGAGGAGGACCTCCTGTTTGCTCAATCGGTGCTGCAGAGTCATCCGCACTCTCCCGCCCGTTTGGGAGCTTTGGTATAATCACCATGGTCCTTACGGAGTCCCAGCATCCTCAAGGACGTTAGAGAAAATAAGATTTTACTTACCGGTAAATCTATTTCTCGTAGTCCGTAGAGGATGCTGGGCGCCCGTCCCACGTGCGGACTTCTGCAAGACTTGTATATAGTTATTGCTTACATAAGGGTTATGTTATAGTTTTTCGGTGGAACCGTGGCTATGTTGTTGTTCATACTGTTAACTGGGTAAGTTTATCACAAGTTATACGGTGTGATTGGTGTGGCTGGTATGGATCTCGCCCTTAGATTTACAAAAATCCTTCCTCGTACTGTCCATCTCCTCTGGGCACAGTTTCCCTGACTGAGGTCTGGAGGAGGGGCATAGAGGGAGGAGCCAGTGCACACCCAGAGTCCAAAGCTTTCTTAAAGTGCCCTATCTCCTGCGGAGCCAGTCTATTCCCCATGGTCCTTACGGAGTCCCAGCATCCTCTACGGACTACGAGAAAAAGATTTACCGGTAAGTAAAATCTTATTATTACCCTCCTATGCACCACTCTATGATATTGGGCAGAAGGTACACGCTGATCCATGTCTCCAATCTACCACTGCAAAAGCAACCTGTATCTACTGTAAGAGCCCGTCACGCTGTTAGAACACCGCTTACAGCAATGTAATATGATCTATAGACATGCTTTAGAAGGGGATTTAACAGGTTTGTGTAGTCAGTTTGTGCTGAGAAATACTGCATTACCATGTAACTAATGGCCCAGGTCCCTCTATGACTGTTTATCCACAAATATTCTTGGTTTTCCATAAGTAATGCATGTCAAAATATTTTTCCCCAGTTCACAATTCAAAAGTACCTGATGACTTTCCCACTACGTACAGAGCACAAACTGACGTAACAAAACATTAGCATTCAATATAATAGAAACTTTCCTATATAATGGTAAGCAATAACATTGTGTTTAGCAATAACAACTCTTGGAGTGGTGATGGCCTGTCAGTTATTTCCTACTGAGAAAACAGGCACGCAGGTGCTTTCCTCAGCACAGTAAAGGGGGGTACACACGGAAAGATCAGAGGGGTACACACCTAGAGATGTGTGCTGAGCGATCTATCACGGGTCGGGGGGGAGGGACTGTTCACTTCATACAGCACTGAAGTGAGCGACCTGCGGCTCAATCTAGCACAGACAATAGCAATGTGTGGGGCCGCGTATCGCGATCGCTGGGGGCATAAACACGAGAGATCTGTGCTTAATTTCTAAGCAATCTAGTCAGATTGCTTAGATTTTAACCACGGATCTCTCCGTGTGTACCCCCCTATCCATGCTTAATTTCTAAGCAATCTGATTAGATGGCTTAGAAATTAGGCACGGATCTCTCCGTGTGTATGCCCCATAGCGATAGTGATGCACAGCCCCACTCATCGCTATCGCCGGTACTAGATTGGCCTGCATGCAGGCACAATCTAGCAGATCGCTCACTTTACCGCTGTGTGAAGTGAGCGTGCCCCTCCCCCCCTCGCTCAGCACACATCTCCACGTGTGTACCCCCCTTAAGGATGAACAAACATTCGAAAAAAGTAAACTGAGCAGGAATAAGTGACAGAAGAAAGCAGAGACACACACAATCTTATACCTTCTAATGTATGTTGAAGTTCCAAAACCTGGTTGATGAGTCGCGTCTTTTCCTCTAGTTCCACTTGGTTTTCTAATTCAAGCGCTATGAAAAGAATCACTTATTAATATTAAATAATACAACAGACAGGATTTCGGCAACAATTATAGTAGTGTAACCTGTGTACACTGCATTTATAAAACCTGAGCAACAAAAAACTGTAATGGACTAAAAATTTCATTTATTTATAAATACTGGATTTAGTTTATCTAGATGTAACCCCATATTGCAGCTAAACTGGTACTTACCATTTTGTAAGTGTTGTGCCCAATTTGTTTGCAGGAAGAGGAAATATCCTCTTTGGGGCAGTACAGAGGGTGTAATAATTAGCATTACTGCCTCACAGTACTGATGTCATGGGTTTGATCCCTAGAACAGCCCTGTGTGGAGTTTGTATATTCTCCCCATGCTTGCATGGATTTCCTCCCACCCTCCAAAAATATCCTTGTAGGTTATTTGGCTCCTGACAAAAAAAATTACCTTACTATGGGGGTAATTGATTGCAGCAGCAAATTTGTTAGCAGTTGGGCAAAACCATGTGCACTGCAGGGGAGGCAGATATAACATTTGCAGAGAGCGTTAGATTAGGGTGGGTTATATTGTTTCTGTGCAGGGTAAATACTGACTGCTTTATTTTTACACTGCAATTCAGATTTCAGTTTGAATACACCACACCCAAATCTAACTCTCTCTGCACATGTTATATCTGCCCCTGCCCCCCCCCCTGCAGTGCACATAGTTTTGCCCAACTGGTAACAAATTTGCTGCTGCGATCAACTCTGAATTAGGCCCTATGTGTTTGCATGTACATGTGTTAAGAGCAGACTAGATGGGCCAGGTGGTTCTCATCTGCCTTCAAAAGTCTCAGTTTCTATGTCCTGTACTGGACCCGATTCAGTAGGAGTTTAAATTAGCAAAACTGCTAACGATCACATGCTGGGGGCCACCCAGCACAGGGAGGGGCGCCCAGCATGCTAAACACAACGCTGTCCCCGCAAAATAAGGGATGCCCCGCTGCCTGCACAGCCTGGCTACGAAGGTAGGCGCATCGCGGCCATCTTACCTGTTGCAGCGTCCACATGTAACATCACAAGGCTTCCCCAAAAAATGGCCCGGACATGCCTGCGTTCCCGTCACCACAACCCCCGCAATGTCGCCCCGCGAATGCCTCTGCCTGCTAATCAGGCAGAGGTGTTAGCATCAATGCGCATGTGTAACACGGACCCTGCACATGCGCACTGGGTCGAAAATCGTCCACATGCAAACGCATGGCTCTTGCGATGCTAGCTGCATAGGGCCCTCTGTGCATTATAAATGTAGTACTATTGCATACATACAGAGAAATTCTTCCACAATTGCACTATAAAGTCAGGGCCTGGCTTAACTCGCCAACTAAAACTGGTTCTAATTGTGTAGGCATACATAATAATGGCAGTAGGAGAGGTTTATTAGAAAAACCCTAATCAAAATAAACTGTGGGGGGGGGGGGTGAGGAGAGATAAAACAGATGTACAATACCCCTCACCTGCTTGCATATTAACAGAGACTGAATGCACACTCTGAAAATGTATTAGGACAAAAAAAGAAAACCAGCAAAAAATAGGATTTTAATACCTACTGGTAAATCCTTTTCTCTTAGTCCGTAAAGGATGCTGGGGATGCTTCAAGAACCATGGGGTATAGACGGGACCCGCAGGAGACATGGGCACTTTAAGACTTTAAATGGGTGTGAACTGGCTCCTCCCTCTATGCCCCTCCTCCAGACTCCAGTTATAGGAACTGTGCCCAGGGAGACGGACATTTCGAGGAAAAGGATTTATTGTTAAACTAAGGGTGAGATACACACCAGCTCACACCACAAACACGCCGTACAACATGGCATTAGCAAAAAAGTCCAGTCAACGGCTTGAACAAAATCAGCAACAGGCTGACCATAACCGAAACACAACCTTTGTGTAACACAAGCAATAACTATTAAACAAGTACTGCAGATAGTGTCCGCACAGGGACAGGCGCCTAGCATCCTCTAAGGACTAAGAGAAAAGGATTTACCAGTAGGTATTAAAATCCTATTTTCTCATACGTCCTAGAGGATGCTGGGGATGCTTTAAGAACCATGGGGTTTATACCAAAGCTCTAGAACGGGCGGGAGAGTGTGGATGACTCTGTAGCACCGATTGACCAAACAAGAGGTCCTCCTCAGCCAGGGTATCAAACTTGTAAAACTTTGCAAAGGTGTTTGAACCCGACCAAGTAGCAGCTCGGCAAAGCTGTAATGCCGAGACCCCTCGGGCAGCCGCCCAGGATGAGCCCACCTTTCTGGTAGAATGGGCTTTTACCGATTTCGGTAACGGCAATCCTGCCGTAGAATGAGCCTGCTCAATCGTATACAGATCCAGCATGCAATAGTCTGCTTTGATGCAGGAGTCCCAATCTTGTTGGGAGCCCACAGGACAAACAGAGCCTCTGTTTTCCTAATCTGCGCCGTTCTGGCGACATAGATCTTCAAAGCTCTGACCACATCGAGAGACTTCAAAACCACCAAAGCAGCAGTAGCCACCGGCACCACAATAGGCTGGTTTACGTGAAATGATGAAACCACTTTTGGCAGAAATTTCTGACGCGTTCTCAACTCCGCTCTATCAGCATAGAAGATTAAATAGGGGCTTTTGTGAGACAAAGCCGCCTACTCAGATACCCGCCTTGCGGATGCCAAGGCCAACAACATGACTACTTTCCAAGTAAGGAATTTTAGCTCAACCTTACGTAAAAGGTTCAAACCAATGAGATTGCAGGAACCGCAAAATCACATTAAGATCCCACGGTGCCACAGGGGGCACAAATGGAGGTTGGATGTGCAACACGCCTTTCACGAAGGTCTGAACTTCTGGAAGGGAAGCCAATTCTTTCTGAAAGAAGATTGACAAAGCCGAAATTTGTACTGTAATAGAGCCCAAGATTAGGCCCGCATCCACACCTGCTTGCAAAAAATGGAGCAAACGCCCCAGCTGAAATTCTTCCATAGGAGCCTTCTTGGATTCACATCAAGACACATATTTCCTCCAAATACGGTGGTAATACTTTGCCGTTACTTCTTTTCTAGCCTGAAGAAGTGTGGGAATGACTTCACTGGGAATACCCTTTCGGGCTAGGATTTGGCGTTCAACCGCCATGCCATCCAATGCAGCCGCGGTAAGTCTTGATACACGCACGGTCCTTGCTGTAACAGGTCCTCCCATAGAGGAAGAGGCCAGGTATCTTCTATGAGTAATTCTTGAAGATCTGGATACCAGGCCCTCCTTGGCCAATCTGAAACAATGAGTATCGCCTGAACCCTTGTTGTTCTTATCATCTTTATCACTTTTGATGAAGACCCCACTCTCCTGGATGGAGATCGTGTCTGCTGAGGAAGTCCGCTTCCCAGTTGTCGACTCCTGGAATGAAGACCGCTGACAGAGCGCTTGACTGTCTTTCCGCCCAGCGAAGAACCTTCGTGGCCTCGGCAATTGCCGCTCTGCTCTTTGTTCCGCCCTGGCGGTTTATGTACGCCACTGCTGTTATGTTGTCTGACTGAATCAATGCGGGCAGACCGCGAAGATGTTCCGCTTGCAGAATGCCGTTGTAAATGGCCCTTAATTCCAGAATATTTATGTGCAGACAAGCTTCCTGGCTTGACCATTTTCCCTGAAAATTTCTCCCGTGTGACTGCTCCCCAGCCTCGGAGACTTGCATATGTGGTCACCAGGATCCAATCCTGAATCCCGAACCTGCGTCCCTCCAGAAGGTGAGAACTGTGCAGCCACCACAGAAGGGAGATCCTAGTCCTGGAAGATAGGATTATTTTCCGGTGCATGTACAGGTGAGACCTGGACCACTTGTCCAACAGGTCCCATTGAAACACCCTGGCATGGAACCTGCCATACTGAATGGCCTCGTAGGCCGCCACCATCTTCCCCAGCAACCGTGTGCATTGAAGAATCGACACTCTTGACGGTTTCAGAATCTGTTTTACCATGTTCTGTATTTCCAGAGCCTTTTCCACTGGAAGAAAGACTCTCTGTAATTCTGTATCCAGAATCATACCCAGGAACGACAGCCGTGTCGTCGGAACCAATTGTGATTTTGGCAAGTTTAGGAGCCAACCATGTTGTTGCAGAATCATCATCGTCCAAGTACGGGATAATTGTGATTCCCTGCTTGCGCAGGAGAACCATCATTTCCGCCATAACCTTGGTGAAAATCTTCGGAGCCGTGGACAGACCAAACGGCAACGTCTGAAATTGGTAATGACAATCCTGAACAACAAACCTCAGGTAAGCCGGATGTGGAGGATATATAGGGACGTGTAAGTAGGCATCCTTTATGTCGACCGACACCATAAAATCCCCTTCCTACAGACTGGAGATCACTGCTCGGAGAGATTCCATCTTGAATTTGAATTATTTTAGAAAGAAATTGAGGGATTTTAGATTCAGAATCGGTCTAACTGAGCCATCCGGCTTTGGTACCACAAACAGACTTGAATAAAAACCCTCCCCCTGTTGTTACGGGGGTACCGTAACAATGACTTGATTTTGACACAGCTTTAGTATCGCGGCGCATACCACCTCCATTTCTGGAAGAGAAGTTGGCAAGGCCGATTTTAAAAAAAATCGGTGAGGGGGCACGTCTTGAAACTCTAATTTGTACCCTTGGGTCACTATTTCTAATATCCAAGGCCGAGCGAGCCCAGACCTGACTGAAGAGTTTGAGACGTGCCCCACTGGTGCGGACTCCCGCAGAGGAGCCCCAGCGTCATGCGGTGGATTTGGTAGAAGCCGGAGAGGACTTCTGTTCTTGGGAACTTGCCACAGCCTGTGACCTTTTTCCCTTTCTTCTTCCTCTCGCAGCAAGGAAGGAGGATCCTCATCCTTTTTTGTATTTATTGGGCCGAAAAGGACTGCATCTGATAGTGGGGCGTTTTCTTTTGTTGCGCAGGAACATAAGGTAAAAATTATGACTTACCCGCGGTAGCCGTAGATACCAAGACAGTGAGGCCGTCACCAAACAAGACACTACCGTTAAACGGTAGAGACTCCATAGCCTTCTTCGAGTCAGCATCAGCATTCCATTGATGAATCCACAATGCCCTTCTAGCCGAGACAGCCATGGCATTGGCCCTTGCTCCCAAAAGGCCAATATCCCTTGCAGCTTCTTTTAAATATGCTGCAGCGTCCCTGATATGACCTAGAGTCAAAAGCACGTTATCCCTGTCCAGGGTATCTATCTCAGACGACAAGTTATCTGCCCATTTTTCAATAACGCTACTCACCCATGCCGAAGCAACGGCAGGCCTGAGTAGCGAACCTGTAGTGACAAATGGATTTTAGTGTATTTTCCTGCTTACGATCCACAGGATCCTTTAGGGCTGCCGTGTCCGGAGATGGAAGCGCCACCTTCTTGGACAGGCGCGATAGAGCTTTGTCCACTGTGGGGGTTGACTCCCACTTTACCCTGTCCCCCGAGGGAAACGGATATGCCACTGGAATTCTTTTGGGAACCTGTACCTTCTTGTCAGGAATTTCCCAAGCCTTTTCAAAAAGAGCGTTCAGTTCACGAGAGGGAGGAAACGTTACCTCAGGTTTCTTTCCTTTAAACATACAGACCCTAGTATCAGGAACAGCAGGGTCCTCCGTGATATGTAATACGTCTTTTATCACCACAATCATGTACTGAATGCTTTTAGCCAGTTTAGGATTGAATCTGGCATCACTATAGTCGACACTGGAATCAGAGTCCGTGTCGGTATCTGCTATCTGGGTAAATGCACGTTTCTGTGACCCCCGAAGGGGTCTGAGCTTGTGACAATGCATCTTCCATGGATTTCCTCAATGTCTGGTTCTTAGACTCTGATTTATCTAATCTCTTAGTCAACCGAGTCACATTTGCATTCAAAACACTCAACATATTTACCCACTCAGCAGTCGGCGGTGCCGACAGGGTCACTCCCACCTCCTTTTCTGTCCCCACTCTGGCTTCCTCCTGGGAAGAGCACTCAGCCTCAGAAATGTCAACACACACGTACCGACACCTACAATCACACTGGGCTATAGGGGATAGACCCACAGCAAAGCCTGTTAGAAAGACACAGAGGGAGTTTGCCAGCTCACAACCCAGCGCCCAACCCGGTATTGAGACTTTACATACAATGCCTCAGACCTGCTAGCGCTTTTATAATAAAGATAATAGCACCAAATCTACTGTGCCACAGAAGTAGGTCTGCTTCTCTCCCCTCAGTCCCACGATGCAGGGAGCCTGTTGCCAGCAGTGCTCCCTGAACATAAAAAACCTAACATAAGTCTTTTTTCAGAGAAACTCAGTAGAGCTCCCCTGTGTGTGACCAGTCTCCCTGGGCACAGAATCTAACTGGAGTCTGGAGGAGGGGCATAGAGGGAGGAGCCAGTTCACACCCATTTAAAGTCTTAAAGTGCCCATGTCTCCTGCGGATCCCGTCTATACCCCATGGTTCTTGAAGCATCCCCAGCATCCTCTAGGACGTATGAGAAATATATTGTATTTTTTCATATTGATTTGTTTATAAGTTTGCATGTATTCCTATGGAGGATGCAATAAATGGGGAAAAAAATAAGAATTTACTTACCGATAATTCTATTTCTCGGAGTCCGTAGTGGATGCTGGGGTTCCTGAAAGGACCATGGGGAATAGCGGCTCCGCAGGAGACAGGGCACAAAAAAGTAAAGCTTTTACCAGATCAGGTGGTGTGCACTGGCTCCTCCCCCTATGACCCTCCTCCAGACTCCAGTTAGGTACTGTGCCCGGACGAGCGTACACAATAAGGGAGGCAATTTGAATCCCGGGTAAGACTCATACCAGCCACACCAATCACACCGTACAACTTGTGATCTAAACCCAGTTAACAGTATGATAACAGAAAGAGCCTCTTAAAGATGGCTCCTTAACAATATAACCCGAATTTGTTAACAATAACTATGTACAGTATTGCAGATAATCCGCACTTGGGATGGGCGCCCAGCATCCACTACGGACTCCGAGAAATAGAATTATCGGTAAGTAAATTCTTATTTTCTCTATCGTCCTAAGTGGATGCTGGGGTTCCTGAAAGGACCATGGGGATTATACCAAAGCTCCCAAACGGGCGGGAGAGTGCGGATGACTCTGCAGCACCGAATGAGAGAATTCCAAGTCCTCTTTTGCCAGGGTATCAAATTTGTAGAATTTTACAAACGTGTTTTCCCCCGACCACGTAGCTGCTCGACAGAATTGTAATGCCGAGACCCCTCGGGCAGCCGCCCAAGATGAGCCCACCTTCCTTGTGGAATGGGCCTTAACAGATTTAGGCTGTGGCAGGCCTGCCACAGAATGAGCAAGTTGAATTGTGTTACAAATCCAACGAGCAATCGTCTGCTTAGAAGCAGGGGCACCCAACTTGTTGGGTGCATATAGTATCAACAGCGAGTCAGATTTTCTGACTTCAGCCGTCCTTGAAATGTATATTTTTAAGGCTCTGACAACGTCCAACAACTTGGAGTCCTCCAAGTCGCCAGTGGCCGCAGGCACCACAATAGGTTGGTTCAGGTGAAACGCTGATACCACCTTAGGGAGAAAATGCGGACGAGTCCTCAGTTCTGCCCTATCCGAATGGAAGATTAGATAAGGGCTTTTATAAGATAAAGCCGCCAATTTAGATACTCTCCTGGCGGAAGCCAGGGCCAGTAACATAGTCACTTTCCATGTGAGATATTTAAAATCCACCTTTTTCAATGGTTCAAACCAATGGGATTTGAGGAAATCTAAAACTACATTTAGATCCCACGGTGCCACCGGAGGCACCACAGGAGGCTGTATATGCAGTACTCCTTTAACAAAAGTCTGTACCTCAGGAACTGAGGCCAATTCTTTTTGGAAGAATATTGACAGGGCCGAAATTTGAACCTTAATAGATCTCAATTTGAGACCCATAGACAATCCTGATTGTAGGAAATGTAGGAAACGACCCAGTTGAAATTCCTCCGTCGGAACACTCCGATCCTCGCACCACGCGACATATTTTCGCCAAATGCGGTGATAATGTTTCGCGGTGACTTCCTTCCTTGCCTTAATCAAGGTAGGAATGACTTCTTCTGGAATGCCTTTCCCTTTTAGGATCTGGCGTTCAACCGCCATGCCGTCAAACGCAGCCGCGGTAAGTCTTGAAAGAGACAGGGACCCTGTTGTAGCAGGTCCCTTCTCAGAAGTAGAGGGCACGGGTCGTCCGTGACCAACTCTTGAAGTTCCGGGTACCAAGTCCTTCTTGGCCAATCCGGAGCCACTAGTATTGTTCTTACTCCTCCTCACCGTATAATCTTCAATACCTTTGGTATGAGAGGCAGAGGAGGAAACACATATACTGATTTGTACACCCAAGGTGTTACCAGTGCGTCCACAGCTATTGCCTGTGGATCTCTTGACCTGGCGCAATACTTGTCCAGTTTCTTGTTGAGGCGAGACGCCATCATGTCTACCATTGGTCTTTCCCAACAGTTTATTAGCATGTGGAAGACTTCTGGATGAAGACCCCCCTCTCCCGGGTGAATATCGTGTCTGCTGAGGAAGTCTGCTTCCCAGTTGTCCACGCCCGGGAAGAACACTGCTGACAGTGCTATTACGTGATTCTCCGCCCAGCGAAGAATCTTGGCAGCTTCTGCCATTGCACTCCTGCTTCTTGTGCCGCCCTGTCTGTTTACATGGGCGACCGCCGTGATGTTGTCCGACTGAATCAACACCGGTTTTCCTTGCAGGAGTGGTTCCGCCTGGCTTAGAGCATTTTAGATTGCTCTTAGTACCAGAATGTTTATGTGAAGAGACTTTTCCAGGTTCGTCCATACCCCCTGGAAGTTTCTTCCTTGTGTGACTGCTCCCCAACCTCTCAGGCTGGCGTCCGTGGTCACCAGGATCAAATCCTGTATGCCGAATCTGCGGCCCTCCAATAGATGAGCCTTTTGCAACCACCACAGAAGATATACCCTTGTCCTTGGCGACAGGGTTATTCGCAGGTGCATCTGAGGATGCGACCCTGACCATTTGTCCAACAGATCCCTTTGGAAAATTCTTGCATGGAATCTGCCGAATGGAATTGCTTCGTAAAAAGCCACCATTTTTCCCAGGACTCTTGTGCATTGATGTACAGACACCTTTCCTGGTTTTAGGAGGTTCCTGACAGGTCGGATAACTCCTTGGCTTTTTCCTCGGGAAGAAAAACCTTTTTCTGAACCGTGTCCAGAATCATCCCTAGGAACAGCAGACGTATCGTCGGAAAACAGCTGCGATTCTTGGAATATTTAGAATCCAGTCGTGCCGTCGAAGAACTACTTTAGATAGTGCTCTTCCGACCTCCAACTGTTCTCTGGAACTTGCCCTTTTTAGGTCGTGCAAGTAAGGGATAATTTAGATGCCTTTTTTCTTTGAAGAAACATCTTTTCGGCCATTACCTTGGTAAAAAGGCCCGGGGTGCCGTGGATAATTCAAACGGCATCGTCTGAAACTGATATTGACAGTTCTGTACCACGAACCAGAGGTACCCTTGATGAGAAGGACAAAATTTGGACATGGAGGTAATCCTTGATGTCCAGGGACACCATATAGTCCCCTTTTTTCCGGTTCGCTATCACTGCTCTGAGTGACTTTATCTCGATTTGAACCTTTTATGTAAGTGTTCAAAACATTTTAGATTTAGACTATGTGTCACCAAGCCGTCTGGCTTCAGTACCACAATATAGTGTGGAAAAATAATACCCTTTTCCTTGTCGTAGGAGGGGTACTTTGATTATCACCTGCTGGATATACAGCTTGTGAATTGTTTCCAATGCTGCCTCCCTGTCGGAGGGAGCCGTTGGTAAAGCAGACTTCAGGAACCTGCGAGGAGAAGATGTCTCGACTCTCCAATCTTTACCCCTGGGATAATACTCGTACGATCTAGGGGTCAACTTGCGAGTGATCCCACTGCGCCCTGAGACTCTTGAGACTACCCCCCCACCTTGAGTCCGCTTGCACGGCCCCAGCGTCATGCTGAGGACTTGGCAGACGCGGTGGAGGGCTTCTTTTCCTGGGAAAGGGCTGCCTGCTGCAGTCTACTTCCCTTACCTCTATGTCTGGGCAGATATGACTGGCCTTTTGCCTGCATGCCCTCATGGGAAAGGAAAGATTGAGGCTGAAAAGACGGTGTCTTTTTTAGCTGAGATGTAACTTGGGGTAAAAAAAGGTTGGATTTCCCAGCTGTTGCTGTGGTCCCCAGGTCCGATGGACCGACCCCCAAATAACTCCTTCCCTTTATACAGCAATACTTCCATCTGCCGTATGGGATCTGTATCACCTGACCACTGTCGTGTCCCTGACATCTTCTGGGAGATATGGACAACGCACTTATCTTGATGCCAGAGAGCAAATATCCCTCTGTGCATCTCACATACATATATATAGAATGCATCCTATTAAATGCTCTACATGAATAAAATATTTTCAGTCAGGGAATCCGACCAAGCCAACCCAGCACTGCATCTCCAGGCTGATGGCGATCGCTGGTCGCAGTATAACCACCGTATGTGTGTATATACTTTTTAGGATATTTTTCCAGCTTCCTATCAGCTGGCTCCTTGAGGGCGGCCGTATCTGGAGACGGTAACGCCACTTGATAAGCGTGTGAGCGCCTTATCACCCTAAGGGGTGTTTCCCAACGTACCCTAATTTCTGGCGGGAAAGGGTATAACGCCAATATTTGCTATCGGGGTAACCCTACGCATCATCACACACTTCATTTTATTTTATCTGATTCAGGAAAAACTACAGGTAGTTTTTTCCACTCCCACATAATACCCTTTCTTGTGGTACTTGTAGTATCAGAAACACGTAACACCTCCTTCATTGCCCTTAACGTGTGGCCCTAATGAGAAATACGTTTGTTTATTCACCGTCGACACTGTATTCAGTGTCCGTGTCTGTGTCTGTGTCGACCGACTGAGGTAAATGGGCGTTTTTAAAACCCCTGACGGTGTTTCTGAGACGCCTGGACCGGTCCTAATAGATTGTCGGCCGTCTCATGTCGTCAACCGACCTTGCAGCGTGTTGACATTCTCACGTAATTCTCTAAATAAGCCATCCATTCCGGTGTCGACTCCCTAGAGAGTGACATCACCATTACAGGCAATTTCTCCGCCTCCTCACCAACATCGTCCTCATACATGTCGACACACACGTGCCGACACACAGCACACACACCGGGAATGCTCTGACAGAGGACAGGACCCACTAGCCCTTTGGGGAGACAGAGGGAGAGTCTGCCAGCACACACCAAAAACGCTATAATTATATAGGGACAACCTTATATAAGTGTTTCTCCCTTATAGCATCTTTTATATATATACAATATCGCCAAAATCAGTGCCCCCCCTCTCTGTTTTAACCCTGTTTCTGTAGTGCAGTGCAGGGGAGAGCCTGGGAGCCTTCTCTCCAGCTTTTCTGTGAGAGAAAATGGCGCTGTGTGCTGAGGAGATAGGCCCCGCCCCTTTTACGGCGGGCTCGTCTCCCGCTATTTTTGAAGTTAGGCAGGGGTTAAATATCTCCATATAGCCTCTGTGGGCTATATGTGAGGTATTTTTTGCCTCTAATAAGGTTTTTATTTGCCTCTCAGAGCGCCCCCCCCAGCGCTCTGCACCCTCAGTGACTGTTGTGTGAAGTGTGCTGAGAGGAAAATGGCGCACAGCTGCAGTGCTGTGCGCTACCTTTATGAAGACTCAGGAGTCTTCAGCCGCCGATTTTGGACCTCTTCTCTCTTCAGCGTCTGCAAGGGGGCCGGCGGCGCGGCTCCGGTGACCATCCAGGCTGTACCTGTGATCGTCCCTCTGGAGCTAGTGTCCAGTAGCCAAGCAGCAAATCCACTCTGCACGCAGGTGAGTTCACTACTTCTCCCCTAAGTCCCTCGTTGCAGTGATCCTGTTGCCAGCAGGACTCACTGTAAAGTAAAAAACCTAAGCTAAACTTTCTCTAAGCAGCTCTTTAGGAGAGCCACCTAGATTGCACCCTTCTCGTTCGGGCACAAAATCTAACTGGAGTCTGGAGGAGGGTCATAGGGGGAGGAGCCAGTGCACACCACCTGATCTGGTAAAAGCTTTACTTTTTTGTGCCCTGTCTCCTGCGGAGCCGCTATTCCCCATGGTCCTTTCAGGAACCCCAGCATCCACTTAGGACGATAGAGAAATATTTTTGACTAGAACGGAATACCTTTATCATTAACAAGCACAGAGGATGTCAAGGAATGTTATTATACAAAATCCTCTCAAGCGCTGGTTTTCCTATTTTGTCCTAACATAACAGGAGTGCAAGGAGTACAGACATGAACCTAATTCAGGGACATGTCTACCCGCTCCTATGCCTCCATATCTACTGCTCCGTCCAGTCCTGCCCTCACTCCACTGCTCTGTACCATGCTCAGTCCAGCACCACCTTCTGCCTTCTCCAACTCCGCCCCCAATCAATCTGCTGCTCCGTCCCATCCCTCAGCTGCTCTCAACGTCCTGCAAACTTTCCTGTTCTCATAAGGTCCTCCTCCTCTCTGGCTAGGCTATGTCCCATTACTCACTGTAGTGGGGAGCTGTTGGAGGGACGGCACATGCCCAGACTCCCACTGTGCATGCATGTTGGAGAAGGGACAGACCTTAGGAGATTATTATAAAGATAAATATATTTTTTTTCTCCCGTGAATATTGTACATGTAATCAGCAGGGGGCTCTCTTGTGCGAAAAAGGAAACGTTATTACTCCTAAGCTGATGTCCCCAGTCCACTAGCATGGCCAGTAAACCAATATACCATATTGAACATTCTCACTTGGATCCTTCTTTGAGAGAGATGCTTGTGACCACTGGCACCTATCTGTTAATATATAAATTAGTTCTGCTTTGTGACAGCTGCCGTAGATGCTTGCCTTTATTATGCTGAAAACAATTCCAGAGAGAGAAGCAGAAGGAACAGTTGCATACTGAGCTGGCTGATTTCCCCATGTCATTCTGTGCGGGTGGTCTTCAGTATGCCGACTGACGGGATCCCGGGATCCCAACAGCCGGCATACCGACACTTATTCTCCCTCGTGGGGGTCCACGACCCCCCTGGAGGGAGAATAAAATAGCGTGGCGCGCGTAGCGCACCACCGTGCCCGTGGCGAGTGCAGCGAGCCCGCAAGGGGCTCATTTGCGCTCGCCACACTGTCGGTAAGCCGGCGGTCGGGCTCCCGGCGCCGGTATGCTGCCAGCCGGGAGCCCGACCGCCAGCACACCGTAGTGAACCCTTCTGTGCTACTTTATGAGGCATTACCTGTGATAAGCCTGTGCTTGGTAAAACCATGACCATTTAAGTCCATTAGAATGCATTTTAAAAAGAAATTGTACATTTTTATTATTAAAATCTGCAATAGCACTCAGTGGTATAAATATAAATAACCATCTGCAGGATTATAGTAACCCAGCTATTTTACTTTTCTCTGACAGGGACATGGCATCATTTAATATAGTAAAATCCAGAAGTGCTAGGGTTAACAGAGTGACCACTTAATGAATTAAACAAGCTGGAATGCAGCACTAGAATAAGCTGAAATGAAGGAATACATACGAATGACCGGCGGACGGGATGCCGGCTGTCAATATACTGACAGCCGCACCCCGTCCGCCAGAATGCTGGCAGAGGGGCGAGCGCAAAGAATCCCCTCCCGGGCTCAGTTGCTCACCACAGGATCTATTCCCACTCTATGGGTGTTGTGGACTCCCATGAGTGGCAATAGGCCCTGTTGTGCCGGGATTCCGGCTGTCGGTATTGTCAGCTGTCAGCATCCTGAACGCCGGGATCCCGACAGCTGCCATGTTAATTGCCATCCGACATGCATTGTGCAGGGATACCGCATGTACATGAGAAAAGTGCAGGGCACATTATCCCTTCTGGTTGTACAGTCTGAACAGTCTATGGAAGCAGCTAAGCCAGCTGGTGTGCAGGTCGTCACTCCAGCACCCACATCCTAACAATGTCACTGCACCGAAGATTTCCAGAGCTCCATGCCATAGCTTACACAGAGATCTTTGCCCATTACTACAGTTTACGTTTTGGGTAGCGTTCACAACTAATACAGTGATGCCTACCATCCATGTCAGAATTCATCATTGTAGAGGATGGTTCTTGTTTTGTGAAACACAACTGTAGTGCACTAAAATCTGTGGAACAAGTTAAAGAAAAGAAGGTCAATGTAGAATCAGTAGACTCACAAACAGGACAAAAATACTACAACGTTCACACTTGTTGTTTGGGAGACACAGCTAATGTACATCAGGATTAGGAAAGCAGACATATCAGGCCATCTAGTGATGATGAGGACTGCACAAATGTCTAATGCTAGTCCTCTGTTACCACCACCTTATATGAATGGAAGATTGAAGCTTGGCTGCACAGGGTCATACATTTCATCAACAAAAAAACACCCTTACAAAACATATAAATGTAATCCATTTCCAACTGGTATATCTGCAGGAATACACTTAGCCTAAGGTTACGTGAAAAAGGGAAAATGGGCACCAGCTGCTAGTCAATTTAATGCCACTCTGATTGCCAACAGATTCAAGACAATTTTTCCATCTATACCATGTATCCCTGTGAGTGTTCTCATTTATAAACCCATTTATTTGTCATTGCTTCAAGAAAGATCTGCTCTTCAGACTAAGTACTGCAATCATTGCTTTTAGAAACCAAGTATTCCAGGAAACTATTCAGCAGCTCTTCCAGCAGATACATTAACCATTACAGGAAAGCACTAATGTACATGCATCTAACAATGAGCAGCACTGCAGTACTGGCTTTGTAAGAACTCTTCTGCTCCACGAAGTTGTATAGACTGGTGATTATCTGGAAGTTTCATGTTATTCTGCAGAATAGTGATGGGACCGATATCTGGGGTCTCATTTATCATGAGGTATTTGGTCGTGAGATTTAAATAAAAACCGCATGTGGTTTACGTTTAATGCTATTGCTGCAGGCCTAGGTCTATTGCAGACTGCAGCTGAAGGGGTGAGCAGATCTATGACGTGCCCAGTCTATTATTTTATCCCATGGACAGTTTCACTCATCTCTGCCATAGAAAACAGACTCTGCACCAGAGTTTTCATAGCCAATCCCTTTTTACACTGAAGCATGGTATGCTGTCTGCCATATTATATCAGCTAAAATCAGGACTTAACAGAAAAAGATTGTTTTTTTTACCTTTTGTGTTTTGTGCAATTTGAGCTGTAATTCTCCAAAATAGCGATTTTGCCTTCTATGAACAATAACAAGTCCTAATGTTTACCTATTTTTTGCAACTGACTGAGAATAGAATATTGTAAAATCAGAGTATTCGTAAAATGATCACAAAACAATGGGAATTTAAATTCTGACTGTCTTACACTTCCTATGTTTCCAGTTCAGCTGTTACACATATGATTTTTACCATAAACTAACAAAAGCAGATCAACTGCTGAGGCAATTCTTTACTTAAGCATATAATATCCAGGTCTATCCTTCTTCTAGGTTCTAAATTAGTATACAACACAATGCAGGAATTGTTTGAAAAATCAGTTGAGTGTCTATTTTTTTCCTGTCTGTTAGGAAAAAACAGACACTTGACCGACTTTTCAAACAATTGAATATCCCCCACTGTATGGTGGATTTCTCCGTGGAGGGAGTAGTGCCACCTTTTTACAGTACGTGCTTGTCGGGTGTAGCCTTATCAATATATGGAATTACCGATCTCTTCCTCAGAACTAGTGGTGGAAAGGTGTCCTCCCTCACTTCCCTTTTGATATACAACATATCTAAAAATAATTTTTGGGTAGCATGAGTATGTAATAACATGAATATAAGGAGCATTAGATAATCTATGAATTTTTATTTAGGCAGTCTGTCTATATCCAAGTGGTTGAGCAGGCCTGCCTTCTCAATGAGTACAAAATCTGGCTTGGTGGCACTGAGTAGTGTTCATTCTAGCACCCTGCACCTGTCACAACCCGTGTGGTTCCTCTTTCCTGCCTGGGGTGTCGCTCTCTGCTGTGGTGCTTCTAGCACAATCCGCTGTGTATCTCAGCACTGAGATACACTCCAAAGTGCGCGAGAAGCATCCAGAGCAGAGCGTGACACCCCAGGCAGGAAAGAGGACATTACTGAGGATGGTATGACAGACAGCAGATGGTATACATGACTTTTGAACAATATTTACTGGTGACGACAGTGTCTGAGCTTGAGGTGTTCAGAAGATTCTTAATAAACAGTGGGGTCGATTCAATTCGGCAACTTATGAATAGCGCCGGGAATTAGCTCCCGACGCTATTCAATTCAGCTAAAGTTAAGTCGGCGAAAGCCCGTTCTCGACGACTAAACAGGTTGAATTGTCGGGAGAACGGGCATTCTCCGACTTAACTCCCCGGTGCGAGGCTAATTCCCGACAGAATCAGCCTTGCGCCGGCCGCGAGGCAGCACTTTTGTCGGGTTTCTTCTCTCATCCCTGCGGGTAACTAGCAGCTGAATTATTCATAAATTGACTAATTAAATCGACCCCACTGAAGCCTTATATAGTATCTGTAAAGCCAGTGTGTTGTTAATTGTAACTACTATGACTAATAGTGATTGCCTGTGAGCTGTTTCTCACTCATTTCTAAGTCATGTCTACAATGCACACCTGACTGAACACGCTGCATGTGCTCAGTACATGTATTCATTTCAAAGCTTATCCGATGACCCCAAAACATAGGTAAATAGATCCAGGAGTACACTTTTAGAGAAAACATTTGCTTCACTTTGTATCAATTTCACCAAATACTCCCCAGATTTCATTATTGTTAGTATTCAAAATACATTGAATGGGAATTCCCTATCACAGAGGTTCCCAAACTGTGTGCCGTGGCTCCCTGGGGTGCCTCGGGACACTTGCAGGGGTGCCCTGGGTTGGTGGTCCAGGACCAATTCAAATTATTTATGGTCAATGTAATAGGCAAAACCAGTGATTCAAATAAGTTTGGAATCCACTGCCCTATCACTTACACGGAGATCTTAAAAACATGTGTGTTGGCTGACTTTCTAAGCATGGTTTCCTACACTTATTCTATACTGTATATCTATATATGCATAATCACAGACTGATAGGTTGGCAAACACTGTCATGCAGCAAGTCTGCTGGTCTATGTGGAAAATAAATTTTTAGACATGTCACTTATAGTAAATATGCCAGGCTACAACTTAATAAAGCAAATACTGTTATATTGGAGCATAAATAAAAGCAATCCACATCTGGCAGCACAACAGAGATCATTGCCAACGGGAAACGTCCTAATTAAAGGCCAGGCAGTGGGTATAATCAAGAGAGCTATGTAATACCAATGACAACAGTAACATGAATTTACCTGTCCAGGCCCTGGTGCTATCAGCAGCGAATATAATGTATACACTAAATACATACACAGTGATATCTGCTCCCCTGCTAGACCCTCCTCTGCGACACCACCGGGCTGGGCTGTCAGTACGTGCCTTCCAACTCGAAAACGTAACCAGAGCCGAACGTAGGCAGTAGACTTCTATACGTGTCTCCAGTACAGGAGACATTTTTCAGGAGCTTCCTCTGTTAGCGCAGCAGCAGCAGTGACTTTGCAAAAATGGCCGTTACACTAGAAGGTGGAAACTGAGCGAAAGACAATATTTTCAGGCACTGACAATATCTCAGCGCTCTACTGGGCAACAACCACAACGAAGACTGCGATTGGTTACCCTGAGCCAATCACACAGAACTTATGGGTTAGAGCAGTTCATTGGCTGACGGCGGCTCATGCGCACAGTGAATGTGTTTATTGCTGTACTACTATCTATCACAACGAACGAGTGGCTGATTATGCAAATGCATATGACATACCTCCCAACATGACCCTCTCCAGGAGGGACACAATGCTCTGCTACTAGACTTTTCTCTTAATCTATGATTGCCGGCACCTGTGTTGAACAGGTTAATGGATAAGAAAGGTGTTTCAGCACAGGTGAGGGCAATCATAAATTAAGAGGGAAGTCCAGGAGCAGAGCATTCTGTCCCTCCTGGAGAGGGTCATGTTGGGAGGTATGATATGATATGATATGATATGCGTCAAAGTAATGTATGTATTACTGTAGGATAGGCTTTTTTGACCTCGGTCTTAAAGGCACACTGTCACTCCAGGTTTTAGTGATATCCATGCTTGAGCACAGGTGACTTAATTAGTACCTCAGTTATTTTCATTTCTCTGACGTCCTAGTGGATGCTGGGAACTCCGTAAGGACCATGGGGAATAGCGGCTCCGCAGGAGACTGGGCACAAAAGTAAAGCTTTAGGACTACCTGGTGTGCACTGGCCCCTCCCCCTATGACCCTCCTCCAAGCCTCAGTTAGATTTTTGTGCCCGGCCGAGAAGGGTGCATTCTAGGAGGCTCTCCTGAGTTTCTTAGTAAAAGTTTAGTTTTAGGTTTTTTATTTTCAGTGAGACCTGCTGGCAACAGGCTCACTGCATCGAGGGACTAAGGGGAGAAGAAGCGAACCTGCCTGCTTGCAGCCAGCTTGGGCTTCTTGGCTACTGGACACCATTAGCTCCAGAGGGACCGAACACAGGCCCAGCCTCGGAGTCCGGTCCCAGAGCCGCGCCGCCAGCCCCCTTACAGAGCCAGAAGCAAGAAGAGGTCCGGAAAATCGGCGGCAGAAGACATCAGTCTTCACCAAGGTAGCGCACAGCACTGCAGCTGTGCGCCATTGCTCCTCAGGCACACTTCACACTCCGGTCACTGAGGGTGCAGGGCGCTGGGGGGGGGGGGGCGCCCTGAGCAGCAATAGAAACACCTTGGCTGGCGAAAATACATCACATATAACCCCCAGGGCTATATGGATGTATTTTAACCCCTGCCAGAATACAGCAAAAAGCGGGAGAAAGGTCCGCCGAGAAGGGGGCGGAGCCTATCTCCTCAGCACACGGGCGCCATTTTCCCTCACAGCTTCGCTGGAAGGACGTCTCCCTGACTCTCCCCTGCTGTCCTGCACTACAGAAAAGGGTAAAACAAGAGAGGGGGGCACTAATTAGGCGCAGTATAAATAAAACAGCAGCTATAAGGGGAAAAACACTTCTATAAGGTTATCCCTGTATATATATAGCGCTCTGGTGTGTGCTGGCATACTCTCCCTCTGTCTCCCCAAAGGGCTAGTGGGGTCCTGTCCTCTATCAGAGCATTCCCTGTGTGTGTGCTGTGTGTCGGTACGATTGTGTCGACATGTATGAGGAGGAAAATGGTGTGGAGGCGGAGCAATTGCCTGTAATGGAGATGTCACCCCCTAGGGAGTCGACACCTGAGTGGCTGAGCTTATGGAAGGAATTACGTGACAGTGTCAGCTCTTTACAAAAGACGGTTGATGACATGAGACAGCCGGCTACTCAGCTCGTGCCTGTCTAGGCGTCTCAAAAGCCATCAGGGGCTCTAAAACGCCCGTTACCTCAAATGGCAGATACAGACGCCGACACGGATACTGACTCCAGTGTCGACGATGAAGAAACGAATGTGACTTCCAGTAGGGCCACACGTTACATGATTGATGCTATGAAAAATGTTTTACATATTTCTGATAATACAAGTACCACTAAAAAGGGTATTATGTTTGGTGAGAAAAAACTGCCTGTAGTTTTTCCTGCATCTGAGGAATTAAATGAAGTGTGTGATGAAGCGTGGGTTTCCCCCGATAAAAAACTGATAATTCCTAAAAGGTTATTAGCATCATACCCCTTCCCGCCAGAGGATAGGGCACGTTGGGAAACACCCCCTAAGGTGGATAAAGCGCTCACACGTTTGTCAAAACAGGTGGCACTACCGTCTCCTGATAGGGCCGCCCTTAAGGAACCTGCTGACAGAAAGCAGGAGAATATCCTAAAATGTATATACACTCACACGGGTGTTATACTGCGACCAGCAATCGCCTCAGCCTGGATGTGCAGTGCTGGGGTGGCTTGGTCGGATTCCCTGACTGACAATATTGATACCCTAGATAGGGACAGTATATTACTGACTATAGAGCATTTGAAAGATGCATTTCTATATATGCGTGATGCACAGAGGGATATTTGCCGACTGGCATCAAGAGTAAGTGCGCTGTCCATTTCTACCAGAAGAGGGTTATGGACGAGGCAGTGGTCAGGTGATGCTGATTCCAAAAGGCATATGGAAGTATTGCCTTACAAAGGGGAGGCGTTATTTGGGGTAGGTCTATCAGACCTGGTGGCCACGGCAACTGCTGGGAAATCCACATTTTTACCCCAGGTAGCCTCTCAACATAAGAAGACGTCGTATTATCAGGCGCAGTCCTTTCGGCCCCATAAGGGCAAGCGGGCAAAAGGCTCCTCATTTCTGCCCCGTGGCAGAGGGAGAGGAAAAAGGCTGCAGCAAACAGCCAGTTCCCAGGAACAGAAGCCCTCTCCCGTTTTCTGCCAAGTCCTCAGCATGACGCTGGGGCTTTACAAGCGGACTCAGGCACTCCCCTAAAGTCTGCTTTACCGACGTCTCCCTCCGACAGGGAGGCGGTATTGGAAGCCATTCACAAGCTGTATTCCCAGCAGGTGATAATCAAGATACCCCTCCTGCAACAGGGACAGGGGTATTATTCCACGCTGTTTGTGGTACCGAAGCCGGACGGCTCGGTGAGACCTATTTTAAATCTGAAATCCTTGAATACATACACAGGTTCAAATTCAAGATGGAGTCACTCAGAGCGGTGATTGCGAACTTGGAAGAAGGGGATTATATGGTGTCTTTGGACATCAAGGAGGCTTACCTCCATGTCCCAATTTACCCTTCTCACCAAGGATACCTCAGGTTTGTGGTACAGAACTGTCACTATCAGTTTCAGACGCTGCCGTTTGGTTTGTCCACGGCACCCCGGGTCTTTACCAAGGTAATGGCCGAAATGATGATACTCCTTCGAAGGAAGGGAGTTTTAGTTATCCCGTACTTGGACGATCTCCTGATAAGGGCAAGATCCAGGGAACAATTGGTAGTCGGGGTAGCACTATCTCAAGTAGTGTTGCGGCAGCACGGTTGGATTCTCAATATTCCAAAATCGCAGCTGATCCCGACGACACGTCTTCTATTCTTAGGGATGATCCTGGACACAGTCCAGAAAAAGGTGTTTCTCCCGGAGGAGAAAGCCAGGGAGTTATCCGAACTAGTCAGAAACCTCCTAAAACCAGGCCAAGTGTCAGTGCATCAATGCACAAGGGTCCTGGGAAAAATGGTGGCTTCCTACGAAGCAATCCCTTTCGGCAGATTCCACGCAAGAACTTTCCAGTGGGACGTGCTGGACAAATGGTCCGGATCGCATCTTCAGATGCATCAGCGGATAACCCTGTCACCAAAGACAAGGGTGTCTCTCCTGTGGTGGTTGCAGAGTGCTCATCTTCTAGAGGGCCGCAGATTCGGCATTCAGGACTGGGTCCTGGTGACCACGGATGCCAGCCTGCGAGGCTGGGGAGCAGTCACACAGGGAAGGAATATCCAGGGCTTATGGTCAAGTCTGGAGACATCACTTCACATAAATATCCTGAAGCTAAGGGCCATTTACAATGCTCTAAGCTTAGCAAGACCTCTGCTTCAAGGTCAGCCGGTGTTGATCCAGTCGGACAACATCACGGCAGTCACCCACGTAAACAGACAGGGCGGCACAAGAAGCAGGAGGGCAATGGCAGAAGCTGCAAGGATTCTTCGCTGGGCGGAAAATCATGTGATAGCACTGTCAGCAGTGTTCATTCCGGGAGTGGACAACTGGGAAGCAGACTTCCTCAGCAGGCACGACCTCCACCCGGGAGAGTGGGGACTTCACCCAGAAGTCTTCCACATGATTGTAAACCGTTGGAAATAACCAAAGGTGGACATGATGGCGTCCCACCTCAACAAAAAATTGGACAGGTATTGCGCCAGGTCAAGGGACCCTCAGGCAATAGCTGTGGACGCTCTGGTAACACCATGGGTGTACCAGTCAGTGTATGTGTTTCCCTCCTCTGCCTCTCATACCCAAGGTACTGAGAATTATAAGACGGAGAGGAGTAAGAACTATACTCGTGGCTCCGGATTGGCCAAGAAGGACTTGGTACCCGGAACTTCAAGAGATGCTCACAGAGGACCCGTGGCCTCTACCTCTAAGAAGGGACCTGCTCCAGCAAGGACCCTGTCTGTTCTAAGACTTACCGCGGCTGCGTTTGACGGCATGGCGGTTGAACGCCGGATCCTGAAGGAAAAAGGCATTCCGGAAGAAGTCATTCCTACCCTGATCAAAGCCAGGAAGGATGTGACCGCAAAGCATTATCACCGCATTTGGCGGAAATATGTTGCGTGGTGCGAGGCCAGGAAGGCCCCAACGGAGGAATTTCAACTGGGTCGATTCCTGCATTTCCTGCAAACAGGAGTGTCTATGGGCCTAAAAATTAGGATCCATTAAGGTTCAGATTTCGGCCCTGTCGATTTTCTTCCAGAAAGAACTGGCTTCAGTTCCTGAAGTTCAGACGTTGTCAAGGGGGTGCTGCATATACAGCCTCCTTTTGTGCCTCCAGTGGCACCTTGGGATCTCAATGTAGTTTTGGGGTTCCTAAAATCACATTGGTTTGAACCGCTTAAATCTGTGGATTTGAAATATCTCACATGGAAAGTGGTCATGCTGTTGGCCCTGGCTTCGGCCAGGCGCGTGTCAGAATTGGCGGCTTTATCTTATAAAAGCCCTTACCTGATTTTTCATACGGACAGGGCAGAATTGAGGACTCGTCCACAATTTCTCCCTAAGGTGGTTTCAGCGTTTCACCTGAACCAGCCTATTGTGGTACCTGCGGCTACTAGGGACTTGGAGGACTCCAAGTTGCTGGACGTTGTCAGGGCCCTGAAAATATATGTTTCCAGGACGGCTGGAGTCAGAAAATCTGACTCCCTGTTTATCCTGTATGCACCCAACAAGCTGGGTGCTCCTGCTTCTAAGCAGACTATTGCTCGTTGGATTTGTAGTACAATTCAGCTTGCACATTCTGTGGCAGGCCTGCCACAGCCAAAATCTGTAAAAGCCCATTCCACAAGGAAGGTGGGCTCATCTTGGGCGGCTGCCCGAGGGGTCTCGGCTTTACAACTTTGCCGAGCAGCTACTTGGTCAGGGGCAAACACGTTTGCTAAATTCTACAAATTTGATACCCTGGCTGAGGAGG
This sequence comes from Pseudophryne corroboree, assembly GCF_028390025.1. Taxonomy (NCBI): domain Eukaryota; kingdom Metazoa; phylum Chordata; class Amphibia; order Anura; family Myobatrachidae; genus Pseudophryne; species Pseudophryne corroboree. The sequence goes on along the minus strand of NC_086444.1, from coordinate 939,764,890 downwards.
ACCTGGAGTTCTCTCATTCGGTGCTGCAGAGTCATCCGCACTCTCCCGCCCGTTTGGGAGCTTTGGTATAATCCCCATGGTCCTTACGGAGTTCCCAGCATCCACTAGGACGTCAGAGAAAATAAGAATTTACTTACCGATAATTCTATTTCTCGTAGTCCGTAGTGGATGCTGGGCACCCATCCCAAGTGCGGATTGTCTGCAATACTTGTACATAGTTATTGTTAACTAAATCGGGTTATTGTTGTTGTGAGCCATCTTTCCAGAGGCTCCTCTGTTATCATGCTGTTAACTGGGTTCAGATCACAAGTTGTACGGTGTGATTGGTGTGGCTGGTATGAGTCTTACCCGGGATTCAAAATCCTTCCTTATTGTGTACGCTCGTCCGGGCACAGTATCCTAACTGAGGCTTGGAGGAGGGTCATAGGGGGAGGGGCCAGTGCACACCAGGTAGTCCTAAAGCTTTACTTTTGTGCCCAGTCTCCTGCGGAGCCGCTATTCCCCATGGTCCTTACGGAGTTCCCAGCATCCACTACGGACTACGAGAAATAGAATTATCGGTAAGTAAATTCTTATTTTAACCATCTATGCTGCAGCTTGGATTTCACTAAAACCTGCAATATTACTGTGCCTTGAGGACTGCGGTTGGGAGTGACTGCTATAGGGTATCAACTATCAAGCAACCAGTTATTCACTCTTACAGAAGGTAGGTGCCTGTACAGACTGCCCTCCACACACATTGTATCCATGTCTTCACATGTAGGAAAAAACTTGCTATACTGTCAAACTTGTTTAGTAAAAGCTTACTTCCCCCATAGAGTATTCTCTTGATGGGTCATCTTATACATCCTTCTCATCAAGGCATCCCAACGGTTCAGGTATTAAATATATCCATGCTTGGCAATAGGTGACGTAATTAGTACCTCAGTCAATTTGATTTAACCATCTATGCTGAGCCATGGCAATATTTAAAACCTGGACCGTTGTGGTGTGTTTGAGAGGGTGTGGATCATAGGGTCAACAGTCTTTAGGTCGACCACTATTGGTCACCACCTGAAATAGGTCGACATGGAAAAAGGTCAACATAAGTTTTTTTAATATATTTTTGTTGTTTTCTTCGTAAAGTGACCGGGAACCCCAATTAGTGCACCGTGTCCCCTCGCATGGCTCGCTTCAGGCAAGGTGCGCTCGGCGCAGGTTACTATTACTAATCGTCCACGTGGATCGGAAAGTATGAAAAAGTAAAAAATAAAATGTGAAATACTCATGTCTACCTAGTGACCATGTCGGCCTAATGACCATGTCGACCTAAGTGCTGTTGACCTAAAGACCGGATACCGTTTGAGAACCTCTGTCATAACGATTGAGAGGACATACATTGCTACCCATAGACATGGTATCATTGTTTCAAATATAAAACAATCTTGTTTCACCTCACGCAATTTGGACTAAATAGTGAAATAAATGACTATAGGAAGGCTGCAAGAAGTGTTCACCCTGCCACCTGTGACCTTTTTCTCATTTTATCAACGTATTTGGAAATGCTTACCTCTGATAATCAGAAAACACATTATAACATCAGATACATTAAAACTGGTATATGTGGGAAATGTCTTAGCCAGTTTTTTCAGGGCTAAGTGACATCCTGCATTGTCATCTAGCACAGCAATATAGGATGTCTATAGCACTGAGGGGGGTATCCAATTAGCCATGGTCAATTACCGTGGCTAATTGTCTTGCCGGGGGCTATCCAGTTAGCCCCAATAAGCTGGAGTGAGACGTGTTCTTTCTGAGATTTTGTTTTACCTGCCTCAAGCAGGTGAAATCAAATCCCCGGAAAGAGCAACAAGGCTGTTTCTCCCGAAAAATACACAGGTTTCACTGGATAACCTGTAAAAAATATCTGTGAAACAGGGAAAAAGTGGAAATTTTTCGCACCCGATGTTTAATCTCATCTAATTGGATACCCCCCTCTAATGTAATAATAAGAAAAACCACTGAAGAGATACACCCCTTTCACATCGCACAAATAACCTGGTATCGACCGGGTATATTGCCGGGTCGACACTGGTCACTGTGCGATGTGAAAGGGGCCATGGAGAATTCCCGGGTCGCCTAACCTGGTAATTCAACACGGGTTATAAGAAGGGTTATTCCCGGGTTAAATACAGAGTCAGTGGCAGTGTGAACCCGTTCACTACATAGGGAACGGGTTCACACATAGCACCCCGCTGCTATGGCAACCCGACCCGACATATTGCTGGGTCGGGAAGCCTGCTGTTAGGGACCAATGCCCGGATCCCACCCGGGAAGGACCCGTTTCCAATTCCCGGGTGGGATCCGGCATTGGCAGTGTGAATGGGGTAATAGTGTCCTATCTTATCCTCCCCAATAGATTGTTAGCTCTTCAGAGCAGGGCCCTCTTTCCTCTTGTTATCTAAGCCCTCGTCTCAGCATATTTCACTCACAGCTCTCCCCTACTCAACGACCATCTTTATCCTGCTGGTAAAGGCTCATCTCCATCTATAACCACCAGCCTCTAGTAGTACGATGAGCACTCCATCAATACTTACATCTTAGCTGTATTATGTCCTGAGAATGTGTGGTGCTCTGTTACCTGTACTCTATTTCTGTTATTTATTTACTGTAATGCAATGTTTTGTCCCCTGTACTGTCCTTTGTACGGCGCTGCGAAACACATGTGGCGCCTTATAAATAAAATGTAATAAATAAAATGTAATAATCTCTGGCAATCTCTGTCCTGCCTATATTACATCAGCCTAGAGCTGTTACAGTACACGATGTCTAAACCGTGAGATCTCATTATATACCAATGGCACATGCACAAAGATATTGGGAAGGCGGTGGGACTGGTAAGTTTTGCATAGCGTCAGTCTTTTAATTAATTTAGCATTTAGAAAAGCGGTATTAACCCATTTTTCAACAAAAACACCAGAAAATGGGTTATCCATCATCCTGAAACATGTACCCCTTAATCACAAATACAAAACAGTAATGATATAATTATTCATCCGATTTGCCAAGATGCATCTTAACCTTGCAGTTGTCTTTGGAGATCTCATAATTTATTATAGTACACCTGTGTACAATAAAGTGTTTCAGCTGATGTAAAAAGTAAGTACGTTTGTCTGTGACAGGTCCCATAGTTGGTCGGTATATTTTCAGACGAGCTTAGACATTAAGATCGGGGCTGCCATCAGAAATTGTGGGGCCCGGGACTGACAAAATAGTCAGCCACCCCCCTTCCCCCCACGGAAAAAAAAGTGACATAAAAATAAATATATACTTTAAAAAAAACTAAAATAACATTTCTATGCACACACGTAGCAACACAATATTATGCCCCTTGCACCATATTAAGTCCTTACAGCAGGGGTTGCCAGACTTTTGGAGTCGGTGATCTACTTTGAAAGCTGTAAAGCTTTTGTGATCTACCTAGGTGGGGCGTGGCATAACAAAAAAGTGGGCGTGGTATAACAAAAAAGGGATGTAGCCTTACTGCACAGAGTGTAATGATTGTCTCGCACGAAATAACACATTGGACCCCACAGGTAAAAACCTCAAACACATATGCACCCACAGTATCAGATACACATATGCCCCACAGTGCCAGATACACATATGTCCCCACAGTGCCATGTGCCCACAGTGCTAGATATGCCCCCACAGTGCCAGATAACATGCCCCACAGTGCCACATATGCCCCCACAGTGCCAGATACACATATGTCCCCACAGTGCCATGTGCCCACAGTGCTAGATATGCCCCCACAGTGCCACGTATGACCCCACAGTGCCATGTGCCCACAGTGCCAGATATGCCCCCACAGTGCCAGATACAGATATGACTCCACAGTGCCATGTGCCCACAGTGCTAGATATGCCCCACAGTGCCACGTATGACCCCACAGTGCCAGATACAGATATGCCCCCTCAGTGCCATGTGCCCACAGTGCCAGATATGACCCCACAGTGCCAGATACAGATATGACCCCACAGTGCCATGTGCCCACAGTGCTAGATATGCCCCCCACAGTGCCATGTGCCCACAGTGCCAGATATGCCCCCATAGTGCTGCTCACCGTTTTGCTGCTGTGTTCGGAGCGCAGCGCGCGCCTCTCCTGCCTGCCGCCCTGCCTCTCAGTCGGGTCTCCGGTGGTGACGGCAGCGTGTATTTCTCAAATCAGGCGCCGGTCCGCTAACTCTGATTGGCTAACGAACCGGCATCTGATTTGAGCTATACACTCCGCCGTCACTGCCGGAGACCAGACTGAGGGGCAGGGTGGCAGGTAGGAGAGGCGCGCGCTATGCTCACCTCATGTGGATGGGCGGCGGATCGCGATCGACTGGTCGCATGTCCGCGATTGACCAGTCGATCGCGATCGATTGTTTGGCCACCCCTGCCTTAAAGTAATGCCCGTCACCATATTATGCCCCACACAGTAATGCCCCTGACACCATATTATGCACCCACATTAATGAACTTGTCACCATATTATGGCCACACAAGCACCTGCTCGTTGTCAGGGGATACCTCCCTCCCCCCCCCCCCCCCATTGCTGCCTCTGTCGGGAGGGCCCGGAATGCTCATGTCGCTGCCTGCCCACCCGCCCCCGTCGTTCTGCTGCTGTCATCCGTCCTCCTGCAGCTCTGTATTGAAAACATCCCTCCCAAAATGGCCGCCTCCTCCTAGGAGACAGTTATTAAAGCTACTAGAGGGCTCCTCTAGTATCTTGAATAACTGTCTCCTCTGTGGTGGCCGCTATTTTGGAAGGGACGTTTTCAGTACAGACCCAGCTGGATGGCGGAGGATAGCAGCAGAACAGCGGGGATGGCAGCGGGCAGGAGGCTACATGAGCATCCCGGGCCCTCCCCTCTCTGGCAGAGAGGCCGGGCTCAGGACAGCTGTGCCCCCAGCACCCCCTGATGGCGGCTCTGATTAAGATCAAAGACTTTTTAAAGCAAATCTAAATAGAGTATTTGAAAACAGACCTAGCTATGAGCATGGAAAAATTAATCATTGAGAAATGAGAAAATAGAACTGTGAATTTGTGTAGACCATTTTCCAAAGCTGAGCACCTGTCTGAGAAGGGCACTTATTAGAGAAGACGCTAAGACCAGTTGCCTATGGCAACTCTGACACGGTTAGAGTCTTCTGTGGGACACACTGGGTCTGATTCAGAGATGTAAAGCTCTGATGGTGTAATGCTGGGTACACACTTGACCGACACATCGGCAGACCCGCCGTTGTACCAACCAAGCAGCTGATCAAGGTTAGTGTAGACACTTACCAATCAGTCGCTCGACGTGTCTATCAGGATCCCCAGCTGGACGGGCATTTGAATTTGCCCACACAGCTGTGACATCGGCCCCCCGCAGCAAGTGTACTGCCAACCCACCCATACACACAGTCAGATGGCTCAATATATCTGCAGATATATCGGCTGTGCTGCACAGCCAACACGATATGTCTGTGAATTAACGTCGTTTACAGACATATCAGGGCTACTCACGATATATCGCCCAATGTGTGACCAACTTTAGATCTGCGCATACGCAGGATCTGTACTGCACATGCTCAGATGACTCATGTTCTCGGACGCAGCAGCGGATCAGAGAAGCAGGCAGGAGGCATCTATGTACATAAGGCGCATATTACACAGCCGCCACATACAAAGATGCAGCGGCTGTGTAATATCCGTCCTTCTCTGAATCAGGCCTACTGTACATGAAACCAGGGGTTAAAGTGAGCCGGAATGGGGCTGAACTGCGTTCCGTCAGTTCCACTTGGAGACAGAACGCAGTTCCGCCTCCTCCGGCTCACCTGGCCTGATGTGTGCCAGCGCCACAGGGAGATTCCAGGCGCCCGCTGAGATTGTGTTACCAGCGGGCACCTGGCTCTTTCTCCACAGTGGAAGCCGGCGGCAGGAGCTCACTACTGAGCTCCGGCTCCTGACCCTGTCAGTGCGCGCTATGGGAGAGACTTCATGACGTCTCTCAGTGCTGGGTAGCCGGACGCCAGGAGGATCACAGCGGTCGGACGCGGGAGCGGGGCTTGGCAAGTATGTTTTTTTTGTTTTTGTTTTTAAGTGTGTTAGTGGCGTGTCTACTCTGGGCAAACTACAAGGGGTATACTACTGGGGGCAAACTACAGGGGCACATTACTACTGGGGGCATAACTACAGGGGCTAAACTACTGGTGGCATTACTATTTGGGGGCTAAACTCCAGGGGGGCAAAACTACAAGGGGCAAACTACAGGGGGCATTACTGCAAGGGGGCTAAACTACTGGGGGCATTACTACATGGGGCAAGCTACTGGGGCAAACTACAGGGGCACATTACTACTGGGGACATAAGTACAGGGGGGCATTACTACTTCAGGCAAACTACTGGGGGTATAACTACAGGGGCTAAACTACTGGGGGCATTACTACTTGGGGGCTAAACTACAAGGGGGCAAACTACAGGGGGCATTACTACTGGGAGCTAAACTACAAGGGGGCTAAGCTACTGGGGGCATTACTACATGGGGCAAACTACAGGGGCGCATTACTACTGGGGGCATAACTACAGGGGCGCATTACTACTGGGGGCATAACTACAGGGGCGCATTACTACTGGGGGCATTACTACTGGGGCATTACTACAAGAGGGCAAACTACAAGAGGGCATTACTACTTGGGGCAAACTACATGGGGCTAAACTACTGGGGGCATTACTACTGGGGGGGCTAAACTACTGGGGGCTTAACTGCAGGGACTAAACTACTGGGGGCATTACCACTGGGGGCTAAACTACATGGGGCAAACTACATGAGGACTAAACTACAGGGGCATTACCACTGGGAGGCTAAACTAAAGTGGGGGTAAACTACTGGGGTCATAACTGCAGGGGCATTACTACTGGGGGTTAAACTACAAGGGGCTAAACGACTGGGGGCATTACTACAGGCAACATTACTACTGGGGGCAATACTACACAGGGGCATTAACATTAAGGGCATTACTAATGGGGGCACTACTAATGAGGGCATTGTAAAGGGGGCACTTCATAAGGGACATCACTCCTGGGGACATAAGGGGCACTACTACTGGGGGCATTGCATAAGGGGCACCACTACTATGGGCTCTATATAAGGGGCACTACCAGTACAATGGACATTGCATAAGGAGCACTACTACTGTGGTCATTGTAAAAGGGGCGCTACTGCTGTGGGCATTGTGTATTACGGGGTGCTACTACTGTGGGCATTACTACTATTGTGTGACCACGCCCTTTCTTTTTGAGATCACGCCCCCTTTTCTGGGGTGCGTGCCTATGGTGCGTGCAATACTTTTATTGCATGGGTGCCGGGGGGAGGGGGAGTTCCACCACCTCTCTAGGACCACTTTAAGCACATACAGTAATTTAAGGATTACAGTCTGGTGCATCACCTATTTTATAACCAATTTCCCATTTTCTGTGTGACTTTCTTTCCTACAGCTGAAGTTATTGCAGTTGGAGAAGTGGACAGACAAACCATGGCTGATGATTGTGTCTGAGGGAATCCGAGTTATGTTAGTGAGGAGATATTAATCATTGTTAGAAATATCACCAAAGGAGAATTTGTTATTTCAGAAACTGGCAGCAAGGGTGTACATTAGTCTGCACTGAGTATCTCATTTCTCCAATATATCAATTTAATATTAATGGGTGGAAGAAGATTTTTTAGCACCAAAGGCAAATATGACAAATTGCTTCTTTCCTTTTCCCCCCATCCATTGTGTAAAATAAAATAAGAACAACAGACTATTTTTAAAAGATGAATGATATAGCGGAAAAATACAGCGGTATATTTATTTAGGGGAAAAAAGATTTTGTGCTAGCGAAAACAGAAGAAAGTGATGCCCTGGGGTGGTTTGGCTGGGGTGGTCTGGGGGTGCTCTGCGTCCCGGAGGTGAACCCCTATAGTGTTAGGGACCTGTCCGATGAGGTCACCGTGAAGCAGGTGGGCAGGCTCATATACTGGCCAATATATGCCAAGAACCTCAAATATTATATTATGGTTATAATAATTTTAATGGTGTATGGTGCACCTGCACCCTTTGTTCCTATGTTGTAGTATTAAGGGGGGTACTCACGGAGCGATCGCTGCTTAAAATCTAAGCAATCTGACTAGATTGCTTAGATTTTAAGCACGATCGCTCCGTGTGTAGCCCCCTCAGCGATAGCGATGCGCAGCCCCGCGCATCGCTATCGCTGCTGCTAGATTGGCCTGCATGCAGGCCAATCTAGCGGGTCGCTCACTTCACCCGCTGGGTGAAGTGAGCGCCCCCCCCCCCCGTCTCCCCCCGCACGCTCAGCACAGATCGCGCTGTGCTGAGCGCCCGGAGAGATGTGTGCTGAGCGGTTCGCTCAGCACACATCTCTCTGACATCGGCCAGTGAGTACTGGCCTTTACAGTACTTAGTCCCAGCAAGGTAGCACATCCCATTATAATAAGATAGGGTGTGCAGTCCAGGCCCCGTTTCCATATAGTCTATATTATGTGTGTGTATATACACACCTGAGGGATTGGGACAGCCCTCATCTCTGGATTAGCACCCCACCCACTGCCTCTCAGGCTTTTAAACAGGGAACCGGCACATTCTGACTGCACAAAAGACATAGGTATGATCCTTTTAATTATATACAAAGTCAGTTTGGGGGTGAGCTTTTGGGGCGTGGGGCTCCCTATATTGCTCTGGCTGGGCCACCTTGGGGCATCATCACCTTACATTTACTTTTAACACTTATATCACATTGTGTTTGTTTTATATTTATGTAGCTTTTTTCACATTTTTTACACTTATAACACTGCTCAGCTAAACTTCACATTCTAACACTCTGACACTCTACTGCTGTCCTCTTCTTTTCTTTTACATTCAGCAGCCTCTTTCATTTGCTTAACACTGATCTTTCACTCCTATCCTTTTTCTGTGTGATGCCCTGGGGTGGTTTGTCTGGGGTGGTCTGGGGGTGCTCTGCGTCCCGGAGGTGAACCCCTATAGTGTTAGGGACCTGTCCGATGAGGTCACCGTGAAGCAGGTGGGCAGGCTCATATACTGGCCAATATATGCCAAGAACCTCAAATATTATATTATGGTTATACAGGTTGAGTATCCCATATCCAAATATTCCAAAATACAGAATTTTTTGAGTGAGAATGAGATAGTGAAACCTTTGTTTTCTGATGGCTCAATGTACACAGACTTTGTTTAATACACAAAGGTATTAAAAATATTGTATTAAATGACCTTCAGGCTGTGTGAATGTAAATGATTTGTGTGAATTTGTGTGAATGTACACACGCTTTGTTTAATGCACAAAGTTATTAAAAATATTGGCTAAAATTACCTTCAGGCTGTGTGTATAAGGTGTATATGAACATAAATGCATTCTGTGCTTAGACTTAAGTCCCATCACCATGATATCTCATTTTGGTTTGCAATTATTCCAAAATACGGAAAAATCCCATATCCAAAATACTTCTGGTCCCAAGCATTTTGGATAAGGGAGACTCAACCTGTAATAATTTTAATGGTGTATGGTGCACCTGCACCCTTTGTTCCTATGTTGTAGTATTACAGTACTTAGTCCAAGCAAGGTAGCACATCCCACTATAATAAGCTAGGGTGTGCAGTCCAGGCCCCGTTTCCAAGGGTGTACATTAGTCTGCACTAAGTATCTAATTTCTCCAATATATCAATTTAATATTAATGGGTAGAAGAAGATTTTTTAGCACCAAAGGCAAATATGACAAATTGCTTCTTTCCTTTTCCCCCCATCCATTGTGTAAAATAAAATAAGAACAACAGACTATTTTTAAAAGATGAATGATATAGCGGAAAAATACAGCGGTATATTTATTTAGGGGGAAAAAAATTTTGTGCTAGCGAAAACAGAAGAAAGTGAATAAAAATTATTTTAATTAATATTTCTCATACGTCCTAGAGGATGCTGGGGATGCTTCAAGAACCATGGGGTATAGACGGGATTCGCAGGAGACATGGGCACTTTAAGACTTTAAATGGGTGTGAACTGGCTCCTCCCGCTATGCCCCTCCTCCAGACTCCAGTTAGATTCTGTGCCCAGTGAGACTGGATGCACACTGAGAGGCTCTCCAGAGTTTCTCAGACAAAGACTTATGTTATGAAAAATAGCGGGGCTGAAGCGCGCCATCGAGGGGCGTGGCTTAGCCCTCACAGCTCTTATCAGCGCCATTTTCTCTTCACAGAGCTGCAGAGACGCTGGTCCTGACGACCTACACTGCTGTACAAGTAACAGGGTGCAAAACGGGGGGGGCGGGGGCACAGTATCTTGGTGCTGATATATATATATATATATATATATATATATTCTATTTTTTAAGCGCTAACAGGTCTGAGGCATTGTTTAATACTTTCAGTAACGGGATGGTCGCTGGGTTGTGAGCTGGCAAAACTCCCTCTGTGTTTCTCTAACAGGCTTTGCTGTGGGTCTGTCCCCTATAGCCCCGTTGTGGGTGTCGGTACGCGTGTGTCGACATGTCTGAGGCCGAGTGCTCTTCCCAGGAGGAGGCTGGAGGGGGGACAGAAAAGACTGTGGGAGTGACCGTGTCGGCACCGCCGACGGCTGATTGGGTAAATATGTTGAGTGTTTTGAATGCAAACGTGACTCCCTTGAATAAGAGATTAAATAAATCTGAGTCTCAGAACCAGACATGGAGGAAATCCATGGAGGATGCATTATCACAAGTACAGACCCCCTTGGGGTCACAGAAGCGTTCATTTACCCAGCTAGCGGATACAGATACCGACACAGACTCCGATTCCAGTGTCGACTATAGTGATGCCAGATTGAATCCTAAACTGGCTAAAAGCATTCAGTACATGCTTGTGGCGATAAAAGACGTATTACATATTACGGAAGACCCTGCTGTTCCTTGATACCAGGGTCTGCATGTTTAAGGGAAAGAAACCGTTTCCTCCCTCTCATAAACTGAATACGCTTTTTGAAAAAGCTTGGGAAAATCCTAACAAGAAAGTACAGGTTCCCAAGAGAATTCCGGTGGCATATCCGTTCCCCTCTGGGGACAGGGATAAGTGGGAGTCGACCCCCACGGTTGGCAAAGCTCTATCGAGGCTGTCCAAAAAGGTGGCGCTTCCGTCTCCGGACACGGCAGTCCTAATCGATCCTGCGGATCGTAAGCAGAAAATACACTAAAATCCATTTATGTCACTACAGGTACGCTGCTCAGACCTGCCGTTGCATCGGCATGGGTGAGTAGCGCTACTGAAAAGTGGGCAGATAACTTGTCATCTGAGATAGATTCCCTGGACAGGGATATTGTGCTCTTGACACTGGGTCATATCAGGGACGCTGCAGCCCTTCTAAAGGAAGCTGCGAGGGATATTGGCCTTTTGGGATCAAGGGCCAATCCTATGGCAGTCTCGGCTAGGAGGGCATTGTGGATTCATCAATGGAATGCTGATGCGGACTCTAAGAAAACTATGGACTCTCTGCCGTTTAACGGTAGTGTCTTGTTTGGTGACAGCCTCACTGACCTGGTATCTACGGCTACCGCGGGTAAGTCACCGTTCCTACCTTATGTGCCTGCACAACAAAAGAAAGTGCCCCACTATCAGATGCAGTCCTTTCGGCCCAATAAATACAAAAAAGGACGAGGGTCTTCCTTCCTTGCTACGAGAGGAAGAGGATAGGGGAAAAGGTCACAGGCTGTGGCAAGTTCCCAAGAGCAGAAGTCCTCCCTGGCTTCTACCAAATCCACCGCATGATGCTGGGGCTCCTCTGCGGGAGTCCGCACCGGTGGGGGCACGTCTCCAATTCTTCAGTCAGGTCTGGGCTCGCTCGGCCCCTGGATCCTTGGATATTAGAAATAGTAGCCCAAGGGTACAAATTGGAGTTTCAAGACGTGCCCCCTCACCGATTTTTCAAATCGGCCTTGACAGCTTCTCTTCCAGAAAGAGAGGTAGTATGCGCTGCAATACTAAAGCTGTGTCAAAATCATGTCATTGTCACGGTACACCCGTCGCAAAGGGGGAAGGCTTTTATTCGAGCCTGTTTGTGGTCCCGAAGCCGGATGGCTCAGTCAGACAGATTTTGAACCTAAAATCCCTCAATTTCTATCTAAAAAAAAAAAATTAAGATGGAATCTCTCCGAGCAGTGATCTCCAGTCTGGAGGAGGGGGATTTTATGGTTTCGGTCGACACAAAGGATGCCTACTTACACGTTCCCATATATCCTCCACATCAGGCTTACCTGAGGTTTGCTGTTCAGGATTGTCATTACCAATTTCAGACGTTGCCGTTTGGCTTGTCCACGGCTCCGAGGATTTTCACCAAGGTTATGGCGGAAATGATGGTTCTCCTGCGCAAGCAGGGAATCACAATTATCCCGTACTTGGACGATCTCCTGATAAAGGCGAAATCCAAGGAGCAATTACTGAAAAACGTTACGCTCTCCCTGACAATTCTGCAGCAACACGGTTGGCTCCTGAACTTGCCAAAGTCACAGTTGGTTCCGACGGCACGACTGTCGTTCTTGGGTATGGTTCTGGATACAGAATTACAGAGAGTTTTTCTTCCAGTGGAAATACAGAACATGGTAAAACAGATTCTGAAACCGGCAAGAGTGACGATTCTTCAATGTACTCGGTTGCTGGGTAAGATGGTGGCGGCCTACGAGGCCATTCAGTTTGGCAGGTTCTATGCCAGGGTGTTTCAGTGGGACCTGTTGGACAAGTGGTCCGGGTCTCACCTGTACATGCACTGGAAAATGAATCCTATCTTCCAGGACCAGAATCTCTCTCCTGTGGTGGCCGCACAGTTCTCACCTCCTAGAGGGGCGCAGGTTTGGGATTCAGGATTGGATCCTGGTGACCACAGATGCAAGTCTCCGAGGCTGGGGAGCAGTCACACAGGGGAAAAATTTCCAGGGATAATGGTCAAGCCAGGAAGCTTGTCTGCACTTAAACATTCTGGAATTAAGGGCTATTTACAACGGCCTTCGGCAAGCAGACCATCTTCTTCGCGGGCTGCCCGTCTTGATTCAATCAGACAACGTAACAGCAGTGGCGTACATAAACCGCCAGGGCGGAACAAAGAGCAGAGCGGCGATGGAGGAAGCCACAAAAGCTCTTCGCTGGGTGGAGAAACATGCAGGCGCTCTGTCAGCAGTCTTCATTCCGGGAGTGGACAACTGGGAAGCAGACTTCCTCAGCAGACACGATCTCCATCCAGGAGAGTGGGTTCTTCATCAAGAGGTCTTTGCAGAAGTGACAAGTCGTTAGGGAATTCCTCAAATAGACATGATGGCGTCTCGCCTCAACAAGAAACTTCAGAGATATTGTTCCAGGTCGAGGGACCCTCAAGCAATAGCGGTGGACGCCCTGGTGACACCGTGGGTGTTTCAGTCGGTCTATGTGTTCCCTCCACTTCCGCTCATTCCGAAGGTGCTAAAGATCATAAGAAGAACAAAGGTTCAGGCGATCCTCATTGTTCTGGACTGGCCAAGGAGGGCTTGGTATACAGATCTTCAAGAATTACTCATAGAAGATCCCTGGCTTCTTCCTCTACGAGAGGACCTGTTACAGCAAGGACCGTGCGTGTCTCAAGACTTACCACGGCTGCGTTTGACGGCATTGCGGTTGAACGCCAAATCCTAGCCCGAAAGGGTATTCCCAGTGAAGTCATTCCCACACTACTTCAGGCTAGAAAAGAGGTAGCGGCGAAGCATTACCACCGTATTTGGAGAAAATATGTGTCTTGGTGTGAATCCAAGAAGGCTCCTACGGAAGAATTTCAGCTGGGGCGTTTACTCCATTTTTTGCAAGCAGGTGTGGATGCGGGCCTAAAGTTAGGCTCCATTAAAGTACAAATTTCGGCCTTATCTATTTTCTTTCAGAAAGAATTGGCCTCCCTTCCAGAAGTTCAGACCTTCGTGAAGGGCGTGCTGCACATCCAACCTCCCTTTGTGCCCCCAGTGGCACCATGGGATCTTGATGTGGTGTTGCAGTTCCTGCAATCTCATTGGTTTGAACCTTTGCGTAAGGTTGAGTTGAAATTCCTTACTTGGAAAATAGTCATGCTGTTGGCCTTGGCATCCGCAAGGCGGGTGTCTGAATTGGCGGCTTTGTCTCACAAAAGCCCCTATTTAATCTTCCATGCAGATAGAGCGGAGTTGAGAACTCGTCAGCAATTTCTGCCAAAAGTGGTTTCGTTGTTTCACGTGAACCAGCCTATTGTGGTGCCAGTGGCTACAGACGCCTTGGCGGAATCGAAGTCTCTCGATGTGGTCAAAGCTTTGAAAATCTATGTCGCCAGAATGGCTCAGATTAGGAAAACAGAGGCTCTGTTTGTCCCGTGGGCTCCCAACAAGATTGGGGCTCCTGCTTCCAAGCAGACTATTACACGCTGGATCTGTAATACGATTCAGCAGGCTCATTCTACGGCAGGATTACCGTTACCAAAATCGGCGAAGGCCCATTCTACCAGAAAGGTGGGCTCATCCTGGGCAGCTGCCCGAGGGGTCTCGGAATTACAGCTTTGCCGAGCTGCTACTTGGTCGGGATCAAACACCTTTGCGAAGTTTTACAAGTTTGATACCCTGGCTGAGGAGGACCTCTTGTTTGGTCAATCGGTGCTGCAGAGTCATCCGCACTCTCCCGCCCGTTCTAGAGCTTTGGTATAAACCCCATGGTTCTTGAAGCATCCCCAGCATCCTCTAGGACGTATGAGAAAATAGGATTTTAATACCTACCAGTAAATCCTTTTCTCTTAGTCCGTAGAGGATGCTGGGCGCCTGTCCCTGTGCGGACACTATCTGCAGTACTTGTTTAATAGTTATTGCTTGTGTTACACAAAGGTTGTGTTTCAGTTATGGTCAGCCTGTTGCTGATTTTGTTCATGCCGTTGACTGGACTTTTTGCTAATGCCATGTTGTACGGCGTGTTTGTGGTGTGAGCTGGTGTGTATCTCACCCTTAGTTTAACAATAAATCCTTTTCCTCGAAATGTCCGTCTCCCTGGACACAGTTCCTATAACTGGAGTCTGGAGGAGGGGCATAGAGGGAGGAGCCAGTTCACACCCATTTAAAGTCTTAAAGTGCCCATGTCTCCTGCGGATCCCGTCTATACCCCATGGTTCTTGAAGCATCCCCAGCATCCTCTACGGACTAAGAGAAAAGGATTTACCGGTAGGTATTAAAATCCTATTTTTTATAATTTTTGTATATCTAATTATCGATTAATTTATATGCATTTTTTAAAAACGTTTGTATAAAAGGCAAAACCATATTAGTTTCTTTAAATTATTGCCGCTTTAAAACTACGGGCCTGTGCGCAAGACACTTATGCTAACTCCTCTTTGCCATCCAGTAACCCCCATTCAACTAGAAGTGAGATGTGACTGGGATTAGCATGAATGAGTAACTTGCAATTGCAATAAATTGTATATGCAGACAGCACCAGGGCCGGCAACAGAAATTTTGGGGCCCGGTACATTGCTATCTCTGGGGCCCCTCAACCCCCAGTGATCCTGCACTTTGAAAGCAGAGGGCGCATTTAAAAAAATAGAGTGTGTATATGTATATATAGGGCCGGCAACAGAAAATTTGGGGCCTGGTACACTGTGGTCTCTGGGGACCCCTCAACCCCCAATGATCCTGCTTTATTTTATATATATATATATATATATATATATATAAATATAAAATAATTTCTGCTGCAGGGTACACTGGGTTCCACAGGGAATAACATCGGGGTGTAGAGTAGGATCTTGATTCGAGGCACCAACAGGCTAAAAGCTTTGACTGTTCCCAGAATGCATAGCGCCGCCTCCTCTATAACCCCGCCTCCGTGCACAGGAGCTCAGTTTTGTAGTTGGTGCCATGCAGTGCAGGCATACAACAGGTGGGCTGCTCCAGCAGCCCTCAGAAGAGCTTTCTTAAGTGAATATTGAAACTTCAAGGGCTGCAGCACAGGCACTGTGAGTGTTAGATGTCAGTCAGACATCTCCTGCTGCAGTTCCATCACCTTCCCCAGCGGCACTGTACACTCCCGTGTCCTGGTTGCCGGGTACTTACAGCGGAGGCTCCAGTTTTCATCTGTCAGCACTGTGCATTTTACAGGACACTTAAGTATTCTACATGTCTGCTGACAGTGTTAGTTAAGAAACAGTGCATTTAGTCAGGGTTATATAGTACAAGTACCCTGTGATATAGCAATCTATTGATTGTCTAGCTATACTTAGTATTACTTTGCATTGCTAGTCCAGTGCAGTGTTATTGCATGTCATAATTTCTGCATTGTACACTGTGACTATGGGGGTCATTCCGAGTTGATCGTAGCTTTGCTAAGTTTAGCACAGCTACGATCGTTAACTCAGACATGCGGGGGGACGCCCAGCACAGGGCTAGTCCGCCCTGCATGTCAGTGCCCCCCCCCCACCCCCCCGCACAAATGCAGAAGCATCGCACAGAGGCGATGCCTTTGTATTTGAGGAGTAACTCACAGCCAGCGCAGCTCATGCGGCTGGCTGGGAGTTACTCGTCGCTCCTGCTGGACGCAGCGGCTGCGTGACACGTCACGCAGCCGCCGCGGCCCGCCCCCCCAACAGTCCGGCCCCGCCTGCATTGGCCGGACCGCTCCCCCTAAACGGCGGCTAAACGCCGCCGTTCAGCCCCCTCTCGCCTAGCGACCGCCTCTGTCTCAGAGGCAATCGCTAGGCAACGATGACTGCCATGCGCCGGCGCACTACGGCGCCGGTGCATGCGCAGTTCCGACCTGATCGCACGGCTGCGAAGAAGTGCAGCGTGCGATCGGGTCGGAATGACCGTGTGTGTGTGTGTGTGTGTGTGTGTGTGTGTGTGTGCATATAGCTGCTGCATGACTTCCATTTTGTGTATCTCACTCAGATTGCTATCCCTATATTCTGTAACCTGAGGGGGCTAAGTGCGTCAGGGTTATTATTTAATATAGGTGTTTCACAGGATATGCTTATTGTGTATTTTTAGTCACCGTATACTTCTTGAATCCTCTGTTTGTGCTGATACACTACACGGGGGGGTTCTTGTCAGGTATACGCTGCTGATATTGTACTGGGTTGCCTTTCAGATATGTCAGCTACAAGGGGCGATGGAGCTGGGGCTGATCCCACATTGCGTGGTGGTGATGCTGCAGACATATTAAAGGAAAACATAGCATCAGAGGGTTCAGGTTCTGGGGGTTCCCTACCCCCGAGTGGAACTGTAGCAACGGGGGTTCAAAATGACAAAGCAGCCCACCGCAGTATAAGAAATCTGAATCCCCGTTCAGTCCTACAGACAGCCCGAAGCTGAGGAAACCTCTAACTGCCCGGCCAGATGCCTGCCCCAATCATTCACCACCGGCCCAGCCAGGGTCACATATTGACCCATGCCTCCCAGCCCAGTCCGAATCTGATAAGAGGTGCCCCCTTTACATTAGAAGCCCGGCGGCTGCCGACTCTATTGTCTCCCAGTCTTCCGCCTCTGCATGTATTACACAGTAGCGTGAAGAGATTACTGGACATAATTGTATTCTGGAGCAGCACAGATGGTGTAAAGGGTAGCTATTACTGCCTCTCAATACTGAGGTCTTGGGTTCAGTTCCCACCACAGCCCTGACTGTTGAGTGTGTATATTCTCCCTGAGCTAGCATGGGCTCCTTCCAGTTTCCTCCCACAGTCTAAAAATATAGTGGTAGGTTAACTGGATCCTGACAAAGATTAACTGTAGTGTGTATGTGTGTGATTACATGTGGGAATATAGGGCCTAATGAAGACCTGATTGCTGCAGCGAATGCAGGCTGAAGCTCATGCGCACACATGATATGCGAAGGCATCTCACTGGTGCGATTGCCTCTGCCTGTCAGAGGTTACGGGGCGTGTCGACGGCATTGCGGCAGCGTTTTCGGGGCACTGTCCGGACAACGCAGGCATGTCCGGACTGTTTGTGGGGTGGGCCGCAGCAGCTGCGTGGTGTCACATGCAGCCGCTGCTGCCAAAAACATAGCGAGTAGCCGTCTGCATTCACAGCTAGGCTGCGTAGGCAGGGAGCTAGCCGGCAGGAGCAAAAGCATCGCAGCTGTGCAATGCTTTTTGCACATCTGCGGGGGAGGGGAGGGCCTGGCATATGGGTTGGACTGGCCCTGTACTGGGCGTCCCCCGGCATGTCAGAGATTTTGATCGTAGTTGTGCGTTTTTTCGCACATCTACGATCAGCACTGAATTAGGCCCATAGATTGTAAGCTCTAATAGTGCAGGGACTGATGTTAATGATCAAATTAATGTGCACTTTATAAATAACTGGTAAGAAATAATAAGTATTCTTATGTATTTAACTGATGATTTTTCCCTTCAAATTTTTTTTATTTTTATTTAATATAGTTTTAAAAGTATTTTTTTTTAAATAGTTAATTATATTATACACATCTGCAGAATGGGTCTTCTTGCCAGAAAATGGGGGACACAGTGGGGTGGCACGGTCGCATGTGATCTGACCACGTCTGCAGTAGTAGCAAATGTTACCAATGCTGCAGATGTTACTTTTTTTATCAAACATTCCTATTTTTTAAACACAAAGAACATTAAGTGGCATTCTGCAATTTGTTAGTATTTAAAAATAAAACATTATGATGAATTTACAAGTGGATGGAATCTTTTATCTGCGGTGTATGAGCTTCCCAGTTCACTTACACAGAATGTAAGTTTCCTACATTCTTATAGAGCTACCCCCATGATAAAGAAGGCTAAAACAAGCATATGATATGTTCACATATTAAATTAGTCTCCTGCTCTGGTACTGTTAAGGGAAGTACAAACGGAGAGATGTATGCTTAATTTCTATGCAATCTGACTAGATTGTTTAGAAATTAAGCACGGATAGAAATTAAGCACGGATCTCTCCGTGTGTATGCCCCATAGTGATAGCGCGTGTCGCTATTGCCGGTTCTAGATGTGAGCGCTCTGTGCTAGATCACTCAGCACACATCTCTGTGCACATCACTACATGTGTACGCCCCTTTACACTGTTAGCCTACTATTGTCTAAAACACCTTTCCCTCCATGGTTTGACCTGATCCATCCCTTAACCTGATTTACAGATGGTAAATCATTGCTGTTTCTCCGCCTAAATGGAGGATTAGTCATGCCTAAGCGATAGCTCAGGTTGTTCAGTTGTTGCATGGACAGGCGCGTTGAGGCATGACTACATACGCAGCATGCAATACACCTCTTCACCACTGGGTGGCTAATGCTCCACTAATCCAGTACTGTACAGTGAATAGCAGGGGGATTGATCTACAAGCTCTGGCAAAAAAAAAAAAAAAAGAAACCAATAAATAAAATTAGTGTATACAGACGCAAGCGAATGTGTTAAAGAAATGGTCCATTGATGAGTTATGTGAGCGTCCAAATCCCGTAGACTAATCAATAAATAAAAATAGTGTATATCGATGCAAACGAACGTGTTAAAGCAAGAGTTCACTGACGTTAGGCATACAGTACTGTATGTGAGCGTCCAAGTCTCATAGTCAATATAGCAAAATCCATAGGAAGGAATCACTGCTTACATTTACACACATGAGCTTGTGTCTCTATCACAAGGCATTGTGGCCAAGCGGTGAAGTGCCCCGCACCCCATGCTCAGAGTCCCGGGTTCGATTCCCAAAGCGCGAATGCCTTTGTTTTTTATCTTCTTGACACTTTATAAAATTTATTGATAACATTCATATATTTAAGAACCGTACATTCAATAGAATTATGCAGACAGGAACTTGCTTCCATAAGTAACTGTCGGGGCATCTGACACGCAAATCCGTAGCACAGTACTGTACTGTTTAATGTACATTCACTCTGGCCCCCTCTAGTCCTTTCCCCCAAAGCGACTGTAGTATCAGCCTTTTATTTACATACTGTGTTGGAAATGTATTGACTGTAAGCTGGCTTGCCTCTTTGTCTAAAAAGATCAGTCTCCCAGGGGAGGGGAAAGGGTGAGGACAAGTATTATCTATATAAGTATAAAGGGGAGAGATAAAATCTCCTCCTTGAGTTCCTGGATGCCTAAACACTGTGCTTAGTGTCTCTGTACAGTATTTTCCTTTGATTACTAAGTAGCACAAACAGCTTTTAACGTACTCTGCTCTAAAGGCTACAGAGGCAAGTGTTATCTTTAAAAGTATAATGGGGAGAGATAAAAGCTCCTCCCTAAGTTCCTGGATGCCAATTGGAGGGGACCCGACATATGGATGCTTGCTGTTTCCCTTTGCGGTGTCACATAAACATGATCCGAAAGCCGAGAGTCTCCTCTTTCGTATGGTACTGGTCTCGAGTCTCTGGGACACCCAGAATCGGAAATATTGGGGCACAAAGTGGACCCATTTTTCCATAGACTATAATGGGCCCGTTAATTCAGACCCATCATGGGTTCCGATGCTTGCTGTTAGCCTTGTGGGGTCCTAGAAACTTGGGGTCAGTATACCCTGGTAGCTAATAGTCTCCCCTTCCATACCAACTCAGTTCTGAGCCGATTGGACACCTAGAACCATGGATATTAAGCTTTAAGACCATTTTAATTTAATAGCTCACATAAACCTAACGTCAATGGCTTTAACACGTTCGTTTGCATCTGTATACACTATTTTCATTTAATGGTTTGTCTACAGGACCTCATTGCCGCAGTGTATTTTAAATAGCGTAATGATACGCGCGTACAGCATTGCCAACACCGTGTACAGTAAAGTAGTTCTTGTACTATAGTGTACTGTATTTCAATGGAGACCACATACAAGCCCAATATTGATTTTAAAAGCGACATCTGGTGGATGATTGCAGGTATTACACTCACTGGTAACGCCAAACGCCATGATGAGCTCTGTGAGCCTCCCTAACACTAGGCATGCTGCCTTGCGCCCAGGCACGCTGCGACGCCATGATCGGGACTAACGCCATAGACAGCATAGATGAGTGAGGCTCCATCTGTATCTATTAAACTTCCTTTTTTTAGATTTAGATTGTTACATTTGCCTCTCAACTTTTAATAAAAAGCTCTAAATTATTTAAATATAGTTACAAAGGGCCTGATTCTGATGCTGGGTACACACTGGCTGATATATCGGGCGTTTTATTGAACGCCCGATATATTGCTGGCCTATCGGCAAGTGTGTACCAATGATGTGTCTGTGAACGCCGTTGCCTAGCTTGCACTGGGTGCGTTTCCGACATTGGAGTTAGCCTTGTGGGGGTCATAGAAACTTGGGGTCAGTATCCTCTGGTAGCTAATCGTCTCCCCTAATAGTCTGTTGCGTTGGCCCTGCTGCACATACAATGAGCAATAGATCTACAGATATATTGGTGCATCGTTGTGTGTGTACGGGCAGTCAGCCGACTGCCCGTACACATGCTGCAGAGGCCGCCGGTGACTGAAGGCTCAAGTGGGCGGGTGCATGAAAATGCCTGCCCAGTTCATGACATCAGTCACGACGGATCGGGCAGTATGTATGCACAGCACACTGCCCAATCCAGCTACAGATATATAAGCAGATCCATTGATCTACAGATATATCTTCTAGTATGTACACACCATGAGTCAGACGCATAAGCACATCCAGTAACATCCATCACCACTCGTCTGTGTACTACTTTATGCAAATAGTTCTGCAAACTCCTTCCCTAGTGTATAACAAGCACTGCTTTCACTGACACATCTGACACACTCCCATAGCACGCCCACTGAACAGACCAGTTTTGCGTTCATTTTTAGCCACCTCCCAGTCACCGCCCAGGAAGGCCATCACTTTGTCACAATATGTCTGAAACTGTACATCCTGATAGCCACAGCGCTTCTGTGCATACAATCAGTATGTCATATGCACTGGATGAGTTTTTAGAGATTTTCATGCATGCACAGTTGAAATAAATCACTGAACTACGTGAACATCAGCATTGTGTGATGCTTGTATGTGGCTCTGAATCAGGCCCAATATCAGGACATCTAGGAAAACCATATCACTTGTAGTAATCAGTGCTGAGTGGCAGAATCCTGCAATAAAAAATCAGGGATAAGGATGACCATCGGTGGGTTAACCATTGATGGTCACCATTGACGATGCCATCAGGGGTTATCCTCATAGGCCTAAAACTATCTATGGGGAACTATCAAAGATTAGCAACCATCAATGCCTGTCCCTGCTGCGGTCAGGTGGCTTAGAGAATCAGAGAAAATAGGCGGGGCTTAGCAGGCCAGCAGTCATGGAGCTAAGTTCTGTACCCCAGAAACTAACACTAAAACTTACCAACACTGTCTGGCAGCTATCAATGGCAAAACTATCCATCAGTACCAACCCATCAAAGGTGGTTAATCATCAATGGCCATCCCTAGTCAGGGGCTGGCAACAGGCTGTCAGAAAGCGGCGAGTTGTAAATCCTGCGGTTTTGCATCAGTTTTTCAACTTGCTACTACTACTAATGCCAAAACTGATGCAAACCACTTTATAAAAGATTAGAATTGAATATCATAGCACCATCAATGTTTTAGACCATGTAAAGAATAGACTTGAATAAAAACACTGTATTTATCAAGCGGTGGTTTTGAAAATCGCCATCAAAACCCCCCCCAAAAAAATGACTAGGCTCAAACAAATGTGATTGCTGAAACAGAAGATAATTTAATTTATAATGACAGGCAAGATTGGGCTACAGAGGATTATAATGTTTTCCCAGAACACATAACTGGACTTTAACAGAAATACACAAACAAAAACTAAAGCGAAACACAATCAAACTTACTTCCAGTGTCGGAAGGGCCCACCGGGGAATGCAGTGGTAGGGGCCCATGTTTAGGGGTTTGGTCAGTCTCCAGAGGAGGTGTGGCCATCCGCTACATTGGTTTGCCTAACCATTAGTGAGTGCATTGGCTGGGCCCCTTGACAAATCTATAAATACTTCTAGTGCGTGCATGATAATGTACCAGATAAATATTGGCAATGCACTGTAGAGAATACATTACAGTCCTGTGCAGTATAAGGTAACATATGTATAATTCAAGAACACAGTCTGGAACCTGATCACTAGAGGGGGAGGAGGCCCTCCAGGCAGTGGGGCCCACTGGAGATTTCCCCTATACCCCTGTGGGCCAGTCCGACCCTGCTTACTTCACACACAAAACAACACACAGGTCTTTAAATAAAATCCCCAGACTACTGTATATGGAAATACACCTCAAATAGACACAAGAAACAAGACACTTTAAAAAAAAATTGCAATTAGCAGTCACTCAATGATTTGCACAGTTGAGAGATATTTTTGCTGCTGCACATGTGTAACAACTCCAGAAAACCCCTATGGCACATGCGTAGAACTGAGCCAGTGGCACACAATCATTGGCGTTTTGGGGCTGTGACTAGGGTTACCACCTCATCCCTTTAAATTCTGGACACATATTACACATGTTCTGTGGCTGATTAAAACCAGGTGAAATGGAGTCTTGAAGTCAGCCAGCCACAGAACCTGTGTAATTAATGGTTCCGGTATGAATGGTCGACCATGTTATGGTCGACAGTCATTAGGTCGACCACTATTGGTCGAAATTTACATGGTCGACATGGACACATGGTCGGCACATGGAAATGGTCGACACATGAAAGGTCGACACATGAAAAGGTCGACATGAGTTTTGTAACTTTTTTGGTGTCGTTTTTTGCGTAAAGTGACTGGGAACCCCAATTAGTGCACCGCGTCCCCTCGCATGGTTCGCTTCGCTCGCCATGCTTCGGGCATGGTGCCTTCGCTTCGCTCGGCACAGATTACCGTTCCAATCGTAGTCCACGTGGATCGTAAAGTATGGAAAAGTTCCCCAACAGAAAAAAAAGTTAAAAAACTCATGTCGACCCTTTCATGTGTCGACCATGTGTCCATGTCGACCATGTCAATGTCGACCAATAGTGGTCGACCTAATGACTGTCGACCATAACATGGTCGACCATGTGAACGGATACCGTAATTAATATGTGTCCAGAGTTAAAGAGATGAGGTGGTAACCCTAGCTGTGACTTGGAGGTGGCCTGAAGTGTTTGCAAAAAATACAGGAAATCTAGGTTCGTATAGAGTAGGTGGGGCTAAGATTAGACAAATTGTGGATGAAGAGGTGGCAGGTGGGACCACAATGGGGCGGGGCCTAAAGACATGTAGAGTGGACCCTGCCCCCAAAACTGTCAGCAGGTTTTCTTCTCCTGGCTTCTCCTGGAGAGATGCTGAATAAAGTAGACAAGTATGCGGTGAATGGCTGTCCACATGCTGATTGGTGGATGACTGGAGCCAGGGCTTAAAATGGCCCTAGAGAGGTGGTGGAACTCATCTCCCCTTCTGCCCCCCCATCCCCCATAGTAGGTGGAGGTACTCTAATGCCGCATATACATGGTGCAACGGCCGATATTGACTATATTGTATCTGGAGACATGAACCTTGATGCCGATTCCATGGGACCGTGCATCGGCATCGCAAGGTAGAAATATTGCACCGTGTGTAGGCACCTTTAGATGATTCCTTGCTACTGTCAGAGGTGCAACTATGTTTGATGGTGCCGAGAGCAAATAAAAAAAGAAAAAAAGTTGCCCCATGAAAACTTTTCTTTAAAATCCTGGCTGTATGCTTAGATTGATATTGAAACCCATAAGGGAAGAGTGAGAACAAGGTAAAACCTCAATATGACTGCGATAATAAGTGAAAGACTAGGGGCCGCTTGGCCCCCAGAAGCTCCAGGGGCTACAATATTGTGAAATACATTGTACATGCTTTTTTAAACATTCTAGCCACCAGCTGAGACTACAATGTTGGATCACTTAAAAAGAAAAAATTGCTCTATGCCATCAGTGCCACATTTAAATATTTTTCTTGACCCTCTGAGGGTTTTATATGGGGTCACCAAGTCTTTGTCACTTGGGTGCCCCATGTCTTTTTTCCAACCCTATGTATCCGTCCACTGTGCTTGAGTCTTTTCTTACCTATATGGTGGTTTCTCAGCAATGGGAGACAACTGAAGAAATTGAGCTTTCCGAGGTGGTGTCTTGAGCCAGTATTGCGTATTAATATAGATCATGTGCTACAGAAGCCACCTGTTTGTATAGGAATATGTCATCTTCATACTGTACAACACAGGTTCAATCAGATAATACATTAGTAATAGAAGTTTTAGGGCTTGGCAAAATGTGATTAAACCTTTTAGAGAGACACCATCCTTCCTTGTCTGTCTAGCACCATCCCCCTCTACATTTCTTCAGTGCCATTTCCCTAGTATTTCTTTGGTGTTCTACTCCGGCTTCTTTTCAGCACCATCTTCCTTTGTCTCAGCAATGTCACCACCCGTGTCTCACCAGTGTCACCACCCCATATGTTTCTCCAACACCGTCCTCCCTG
This sequence comes from Pseudophryne corroboree, assembly GCF_028390025.1. NCBI lineage: Eukaryota > Metazoa > Chordata > Amphibia > Anura > Myobatrachidae > Pseudophryne > Pseudophryne corroboree. The sequence goes on along the minus strand of NC_086444.1, from coordinate 939,739,422 downwards.
CTTCTCTTCAGCACCATCTTCCTGTGTCTCTCCAACACCATCCCCCATTGTGTCTCTTCAGCAACTTACCATCTTACTGTGTCTCATCAGAGTCATCTCCCATGCATCTCACCAACATTATTCCCCTGCATCTCACCAATGTCACTCCCACCCCTGCATCTCACTAATATCATCTCCCTGCATCTCTTCGACACCAATCCCTGCATGCACCTATTAAGAACCATCTTACTGTGTCTCACCAGCATAATCTTCCCCTACATCTCTCCAACACCAACCATCTTCCTGCCTCTCTCCAGCTTACCCCACGTGTGTCATGCTAGAAATTCACCCGACTTGTGTCTATCCACAGCTCGCCCCACCTGTGTCCCTCCGACAGTTCCCCACACCAGTGTCCCTCCAACAGCTCACCCCACTAGTGTCCCTCCAACAGCTCACCCCACCAGTGTACCTTCCACAGCTTGCCTCACTCGTGTCCCTCCACCAACAGCTTGCCCCACGATTTTTCCTCCATCAGCTCACCCCACCAGTGTCCTTCCAACAGCTCGCACCACCTGTGTCCCTCCAACAGAAAAAACATGAATCCAGTATCCACTGGCGGCTCTGGAGTGAGTCTATGACCACACAAACTGGCGGCAGCAGTAGTAATGCTGGTGCCGTGTTTCTTTACGTACATGATCGCAGCTGAAGGCAGATACATGCCCTCAAATGGTTAAACACCCTGCTATGAAGTCCTCACTAGGTGGCTGTGATAGCTGGGTTTGGGTAGTTGGCCCAGATTCTTCCTCAGTTTGTGCCACATGTTCCTCAGCCAGGGCCCTCACACCAGCCTCTTCTTGTGTTTGTGGGCCAGTAGATGGGGGTTTGTCACTACTGGGTCCTGGTCGTTCCTCCTCTACACTGACAGGTGTTTGTTGCTGTCATCTTTGTTGCGCCAGCTGTCTGCTCCTTTGCAGGATGGCCCTCATCTCTTCATTCAGCCTGGCCATCTCCTCTGCAACTGAATCATGCTCCATGATGTTGATAGCATGTGCGTATGACTCTGTGGGGCATATGCATGGTTATGCGGGAAATGGCGCAGGTGATGCATACACAATTGTTACATGTGCTTTGATTGATGGTCCTATTTAAGCAGTTGCTATGCAGCCTGTGTTTGTGGTTGTATGCAGGAGTCTGTTATTTAGTGTAGTGTTTGCTGTCTTTGAGACGTGTCCAGTATTCAAGGTAAGATATGTTTTTTGTAACATTTTTGAAACAGAATCAGAATCAGCTTTATTGGCCAGGTATACTTGCGTATACTAGGAATTTGTTTTCGGTTTACAGTGCAGCAGACACAAAGGGAACAAGTTAACAGGAAGGGGGGACATGTGCAGACTTCAGATAAAGGAACCATCGGGAACAGAGTGATCATCATTACATGCAGAGAAATAGAGTAGAGCGACTGGGCGGTCTACCAGGGGGTCGGATGGTCAGGAGTTCAGCAGGTGGACTGCTTGAGGAAAGAAGCTTTTGAGGCTTCTGTTGGATCTGGTGGGGATGGCCCTGTATCGTCTGCCAGATGGCAGCAGGTTGAGCATGCCATGAAGGGGGTCCTTAACTATTCTAGTTGCCCGTTTTTTGGCTCTGGACAGATACAGATCATGGACAGGGGGGAGGTCTGCTCCGATGATCTTCTCAGCTGACCTTACCACTCTTTGGAGCCTGCATTTATCTCTCTCACCGGCGGAACTATACCAGACGATTATCGAGGAGCACAGCACAGATTCTACGATTGCGGAGTAGAAGAGGAGCAGGAGCTTCTGTGGGGTATTGAACTTCTTAAGTTGCCTCAGGAAGAACAGCCTCTGCTGCGCCTTTCCAATGATGGCCTTTGCATTGAGCCCCCATTTGAGATCTCGGGAGATTTTGGTCCCCAGGAACTTGAAGGAGTCCACTAGCGACACCACGCTGTTGGCTATGATTAGCGGGGGAACTCCATCTGGCTTCTTCCTAAAGTCCACTACCATCTCAACAGTTTTGAGTGGGTTGAGCTCGAGGTTGTTGCAGCTACACCACCGGGCCAGCCGGTCCACTTCCTGTCTGTACGCCGATTCGTTCCCATCTTTTATGAGGCCGATGACGGTGGTGTCATCAGCAAATTTTATGATCTTAACTGACTGCGACTCCACAGACAGAGGCGACACCCGGGCCAGTAGAGGAGGGCCCAAATGCCGCAGCGACTACAGCCCCCAAGTAGACAATCCCTGCATGAATGTCCTGGCGAGTGCCCCCGTGGCACGCGACCCCCGTCACCACCATGGAAGTCCCAACATCGGCCCTCGCAGGAGACCTTGGGTTAGAATGAGAGGCGGGCGCACTTCTGAAGTGGCGGCGGAAGGGGCACCGGTCAGCACTCCCTGCGATCCTGCTCTCAAACGTGAGCTCACTAGCGAACAAGCTCGACGAATTGTCCCTCCTTCTAGGCAGTGCGCGGTCAGGCATTGCTGGGTCATCGGTCCTTTGCTTCACGGAGACGTGGCTGGATGATCTCATTACCGACCCCCCAGTGTCCCTGCCAGGGTTTGGTCTCTACAGAGCCGACCGCTCCAAGGAACTCTGGAAAATCGAAAGGTGGTGGCATTTGTTTCTACATCAACGAAAGGTGGTGTACCAATGTCACGATCCTAGGCAAATCATGCAGCCCCCACCTGGAGATGCTATGTATCAACTGCAACCCCTTCTACTCCCCCCGGGAATTTGCCTCAATAGTCCTCGTGGGAGTGTACATCCCCCCGCAAGCCTGCGCTAATGAAGCCCTGCATCACCTGACCGCCTGCATATCGAACATAGAGCAAAAGCACCCGGACTCTTTGCTTCTCGTGCTGGGCGACTTCAACAGGACAAACCTAAGTCAGGAACTACCCAAGTTCAAACAACAAGTGACGTGCCCCACCAGGGAAGGGCGCATCCTGGACCACTGCTACACCACCCTCAAGTCTGCCTTCCGGTCAATCCCTCGTGCCGCTCTTGGTCTGTCTGACCACTGCCTTGTCCACCTTCTCCCCACATATACACAGAAGCTGAAGGCGGCTAAGCCTGTGGTCAGAACAGTCAAGAAATAGACCAACGAGGCTAAGCTGGAGCTCCAGACCTGCTTCGACTGCACGGACTGGGAGATCTTCGAAGCTTCTGCAACCGATCTGAATGACCTGACTGATACCATAACATCCTATATCAGATTCTGTGAAGACACGTGTATTCCTACCAAGACCTATCGCACCTACAACAACAAACCATGGTTCAACGCCCAGCTCAGGCATCTTCGCCGGGCCAAAGAGAAGGCATACAGCAGTGGCGACAGAGCACTATTCAACCACGCTAGGAACTCACTAACGAAAGGAATCAGGCTGGCTAAAAAGCAGTTCTCGGACAAGCTGGCAAACGATCTCTCAACCAACGACCCTGTATCCATTTGGAAAGGACTGCAGGCCATCACCAACTACAAGAAACAACCAAAGCACTCTGCCATGCACCAGGAGCTAACAGATGAGCTGAACCTCTTCTATTGCAGGTTTTACAAAAACGACCCCTGCGAACCAAACCACCTCCCCCCTACTGATCTCCCCTCCGGTTGCCGACCCCAGGTATTGCAGATTGCCAGCGAGGAGGTGGAGGAGATGCTCAAGAGGGTCAATCCCAGAAAGGCTCCGGGTCCTGACAGAGTGTCGCCCGCCGCCCTGAGATCATGCGCTGGTCAGCTTGCCCCCATATTCGCCAGCATATTCAACAAATCGCTACAACTGTGCAAAGTTCCCTCCTGCCTCAAAAGCTCCACAATTGTTCCAGTCCCAAAGAAACCTACCATCACAAGCCTAAATGACTACAGGCCGATAGCACTGACGTCTGTGGTCATGAAAGTGTTCGAGCGCCTGGTACTGAACCACCTAAAAGTTGTGACCGGCCCCCTATTAGACAAAGCATTGATTCCAAACTTAGGTCAATGGAGTAATGTATATGGAATGTTATGCAGACACATGTACTTATTTGAATAATCTAGTTTAGTATATTGTATGTTTATATGTATACAACACGTCCCTACGTGGTGCGGTGCGTTTATTTGTTGTGCGAACGCACAGCATTTCATTTTTTAAAATATTTTGTGGTTGTGTTTTCTTATGTATTGTCTGAAGTTTATAGTGGTGATGTCCTTAATTGTAATTGGAATCTGTTTACCTTTATTATAATTGGAACAACAGTATATATATTTGCTGGTAAGTATATGCATGTTCCTAGGTGTGTGTTGGGGTGTTGGTATATATTCGTGTGCTTATTATGTTTTTTTGTTGTCATTTACTTCTCAAGGAAGATTCTATTTAATTTCAATTTTTTTGGAAATTATTTCCTTGCTTTTTTTCGTGGCCTTTTGCCTTTTTTTATTTGATTGAAGTTTATCTGCTGGTAAGTATATGCATGTTCATAGGTTTGTGTGGTTTGTAAGGATGTGGGTATATATATTTGTGTGCTTATGTTTTGTATTATTATTTGTTTCCTTCTCAAGGAAGATTATTTATTTTTTGTATGTTTTTTTTCAACGCAAGTATATTTGTTCGTTAATTGTATGTTTAAGGTAAGTATATGCATGCTAATTGTGTTCTTGTTGTTTTTTTTTTTTTTTGGTGTAGTATTATTTGTTTAAATTGTGTTAAATATTACCAACAAAATGTTTTTTTACTTTCCTTCTGGTGTTCTACATTAAGATATGGCTTATGATACGAAGTAAGTGTTTTTTTTTAAATTATGCATATATTTAAATGTTTTAACACATTGGATGTTGTTTTCACACTATTTTTTATAATTTTTAAGATGCTGGTCGCCTCATATCTAGGGTCCGAAGCTGTCCAACCCCAACCTGCCCCTCATCCTCGAAGGCAATGGAGGCATGCAAGGCCTACTATATTCCGTACCAGTGTCAACCTTTTTGGTATACCAGATGATGAAGTGGTGCGGCGCTACAGGCTGCCCCCTCATGTCATCCTAGAAACTCTCTCAATAATAGAGAGTAATCTAGATAGATCAATTTGGCATCCTACAGCAATACCAGCACTGACACAATTTCGTGCTGTGTTACATTTCTGCACCACAGGTTCCTATCAGCACGTGGTTGGGGTGCTGGTGGGAATCTCACAGTCTGCTTTTTCTAAAATCCTGCAAAGCGTAACTGTTGCATTTTGTAAGATAATTAAGCAGTTCATATCAATGCCATTGGATGTGGGGTCCGTAGCTGTGTTGAAGCGGCAATTCCAGGAAGGGGGGTAGTCGCTTCCCACATATTATTGGGGTTGTGGATGGGACACATGTTCCACTTGTGGCACCAAAACATAATGAAGAAATCTATAGGAACCGAAAAAATGTTCTACTCTTTGAATGTGATGGTTGTTTGTGGCCCATTCCTCCAGATCCTTTCCCTGTACGCCTAGTACCCAGGCAGTGCACATGATTCCCACATCATTAGGCAATCAGGGATATGTCAAAAATTAAGACTGATGGAAGGCCAAGACATGTGGCTATTGGGTGAGTTGTATTACCGTAATGTAGTAAAGTGTTTTTATGTTGGACATATCTGATGCTTATGATTGTATTGTGTTTTTACAGGAGATCGTGGATATACTTGCACCCCCTGGCTCATGACGCCTTGCAGCACACCCACACCAGGTCCATAAACAACATTTAAATCCACGCTTACATCCACTAGGCAGCTGTTGGGGTACACAATTGGCGTCCTGAAAGGACACATCCATGTGCTCCACCGCACTGGTGGCGACTTCATGTATTCGCCGGAAATGGTAAGTAAAATTGTGGTCCTGTGTGCAATCCTGCACAATATTGCTGTAAGGAGGTGTGTTGAGCTTCCTCAAAGTGAGGAATTGTGCAGAGAGGATGAGGAGCCAGGGGTTGGCCGGCAAGGATCCGGGCTCGGAGGCCCAGTGGGGACATGAATAGTCAGAGAATATTTCAGGTATGCTTTTGTTATAAACACGTTAGACAAGTGTTTATGGTAGTAATTATAGTGATATTTGTGTAAGGTATAACATATGTCGAACCAGATTTGATATTAAACAAAAATATTTAAAAAAACGTAGTCATATAAATATTATATTTGTATGTGTTTTGAGTTGCTAATTAACTTAATGTGATTTTTTATATGGCTGTAAATGGGTAATTAACAACAGTTTTGTCATGGTGTTAATATATATTTAGGATATATCCTAATGTATTTGTTTGTTTTTTATAGTAGTTTTTATTAGAGATGTGCACCGGAAATTTTTCGGGTTTTGTGTTTTGGATTCGGTTCCGCGGCCGTGTTTTGGATTCGGACGCGTTTTGGCAAAACCTCCCTGACATTTTTTTGTCGGATTCGGGTGTTTTTTTTCCCAAAAACTCCTCAAAAACAGCTTAAATCATACAATTTGGGGGTCATTTTGATCCCATAGTATTATTAACCTCAATAACCATAATTTCCACTCATTTCCAGTCTATTCTGAACACCTCACAATATTATTTTTAGTCCTAAAATTTGCACAGAGGTCGATGGATAACTAAGCTAAGCGACCCAAGTGGCCGGCACAAACACCTGGCCCATCTAGGAGTGGCACTGCAGTGTCAGACAGGATGGCACTTAAAAAAAATTAGCCCCAAACATCACATGATGAAGAGATAAATAAATAAAAAAAAGAGGTGCAAGATGGAATTGTCCTTGGGCCCTCCCACCCACCCTTATGTTGTATAAACAGGACATGCACACTTTAACAAACCCATCATTTCAGCCACTGGGTCTGCCACATGACTGCGGCTGAAATGACTGGTTGGTTTGGGCCCCCACCAAAAAAGAAGCAATCAATCTCTCCTTGCACAAACTGGCTCTACAGAGGCAAGATGTCCACCTCCTCATCGTCTGAGTCATCACCTTTCACTGTGTACATCCCCCTCCTCACAGAGTATTAATTTGTCCCCACTGGAATCCACCATCTAAGGTCCCTGTGTACTTTCTGGAGGCAATTGCTGGTGAATGTCTCCACTGAGGAATTGATTATAATTCATTTTGATGAACATCATCTTCTCCACATTTTCTGGAAGTAACCTCGTACGCCGATTGATGACAAGGTGACCGGCTTCACTGAACACTCTTTCGGAGTACACACTGGAGGGGGGGCAACTTAGGTAAAATAAAGCAAGTTTGTGCAAGGGCCTCCAAATTGCCTCTTTTTCCTGCCAGTATACGTACGGACTGTCTGACGTGCCTACTTGGATGCGGTCACTCATATAATCCTCCACCATTCTTTCAATGGTGACAGAATCACATGCAGTGACAGTAGACGACATGTCAGTAATCATTGGCAGGTCCTTCAGTCCGGACCAGATGTCAGCACTCGTTCCAGACTGCCCTGCATCACCGCCAGCGAGTGGGCTCGGAATTCTTAGCCTTTTCCTGGCAGCCCCAGTTGCGGGAGAATGTGAAGAAGGAGCTGTTGACGGGTCACGTTCCGCTTGACTTGACAAGTGTCTCACCAGCAGGTCGTTGAACCTCTGCAGACTTGTGTCTGCCCGAAAGAGATACAACGTAGGCTTTACCTAGGATCGAGCACGGTGGACAAAATATAGTGCTCTGATTTCAACAGATTGACCACCCGTGAATCCTGGTTAAGCGAATTAAGGGCTTCATCCACAAGTCCCACATGCCTAGCGGAATCGCTCTGTTTTAGCTCCTCCTTCAATCTCTCCAGCTGCTTCTGCAAAAGCCTGATGAGGGGAATGACCTGACTCAGGCTGGCAGTGTTTGAACTGACTTCAACGTGTGGCAAGTTCAAAGGGTTGCAGAACCTTGCACAACGTTGAAATCATTCTCCACTGCGCTTGAGTCAGGTAGATATATCGTAGGCAGATGTATAGGCTTGAATGGCCTTTTGCTGCTCCTCCATCCTCTGAAGCATATAGAGGGTTGAATTCCACCTCGTTACCACCTCTTGCTTCAGATGATGGCGGGGCAGGTTCAGGAGTGTTTGCTGGTACTCCAGTCTTCGGCACGCGGTGGCTGAACTCCGAAAGTGGCCCGCAATTCTTCAGGCCACCGACAGCATCTGTTGCACACCCCTTTCATTTTTTTAAAAATTCTGCACCACCAAATTCAATGTATGTGCAAAACATGGGACGTGCTGGAATTTGCCCACATGTAATGCACGCACAATATTGTTGGCGTTGTCCGATGTCACAAATCCCCAGGAGAGTCCAATTGGGGTAAGCCATTCTGCGATGATGTTCCTCAGTTTCTGTAAGAGGTTGTCAGCTGTGTGCCTCTTATGGAAAGCGGTGATACAAAGCATAGCCTGCCTAGGAACGAGTTGGCATTTGCGAGATGCTGCTACTGGTGCCGCCGCTGCTGTTCTTGCTTCGGGAGGCAATACATCTACCCAGTGGGCTGTCACAGGCATATAGTACTGAGTCTGCTCCACTTGTCCACATGTCCGTGGTTAAGTGGACATTGGGTACAACTGCATTTTTTAGGACACTGGTGACTCTTTTTCTGACGTCTGTGTACATTCTCGGTATCGCCTGCCTAGAGAAATGGAACCTAGATGGTATTTGGTACTGGGAACACAGTACCTCAAGCAATTCTGTATTTCCCTGTGAATTAACGGTGGATACCGGGCACACGTTTAACACCACCGCAGCTGCCAAGACCTGAGGTATCCACTTTGCAGCAGGATGACTACTGTGATATTTCATCTTCCTCGCAAAAGGACTGTTGGACAGTCAATTGCTTACTGGAAGTAGTACAAGTGGTCTTCCGACTTCCCCTCTGGGATGGCGATAGACTCCCAGCAGCAACAGCAGCACCAGCAGCAGTAGGCGTTACACTCAAGGATGCATCGGAAGAATCCCAGGCAAGAGAGGACTCGTCAGACTTGCCAGTGACATGGCCTGCAGGACTATTGGCTTTCCTGTCTAAGGAGGAAATTGACACTGAGGGAGTTGGTGGTGTGGTTTTGCAGGAGCTTGGTTACAAGAGGAAGGGATTTAGTTCACCCAAAGTTTTTGAACTTGTCAATGACTTCTGATGAATGCGCTCCAGGTGACGTATTAGGGAGGATGTTCCTAGGTGGTTAATGTCCTTACCCCTACTTATTACAGCTTGACAAAGGCAACACACGGCTTGACACCTGTTGTCCGCATTTCTGTTAAAATAATTCCACACCGAAGAGGTGATTTTTTTTTTGTAATTTGACCAGGCATGTCAATGGCCATATTCGTCCCACAGAAAACAGGTGTCTCCCCGGGTGCCTGACTTAAACAAACCACCTCACCATCAGAATCCTCCTTGTCAATTTCCTCCTCAGCGCCAGCAACACCCATATCCTCATACTGGTGTACTTCAACAGTGACATCTTCAATTTGACTATCAGGAACTGGACTGCGGGTGCTCCTTCCAGCACTTGCAGGGGGCGTGCAAATGGTGGAAGGCGCCACCTCTCCCCGTCCAGTGTTGGGAAGGTCAGGCATCGCAACCGACACAATTGGACTCTCCTTGGGGATTTGTGATTTAGAAGAACGCACAGTTCTTTGCTGTGCTTTTGCCAGCTTAAGTCTTTTCATTTTTCTAGCGGGAGGATGAGTGCTTCCATCCTCATGTGAAGCTGAACCACTAGCCATGAACATAGGCCAGGGCCTCAGCCGTTCCTTGCCACTCCGTGTCGTAAATGGCATATTGGCAAGTTTACGCTTCTCCTCAGACGCTTTTAATTTAGATTTTTGGGTCATTTTACTGAAATTTAGTTTTTTTGGATTTCACATGCTCTCTACTATGACATTGGGCATCGGCCTTGGCAGACGACGTTGATGGCATTTCATAGTCTCGGCCATGACTAGTGGCAGCAGCTTCAGCACAAGGTGGAAGTGGATCTTGATCTTTCCCTATTTTACCCTCCACATTTTTGTTCTCCATCCTTTAATGTGTGGAATTATATGCCAGTAATATATCAATAGCAATGGCCTACTGGACCGTACTGCTATATATATATATATATATATATATATATACATATACATACAGTATATATATATATATATATATATATACACAGTATATATATATATATATATATATATATATAATACTGGTGGTCAGCAAAATTCTGCACTGTCCTCCTACTATATACTGCGCACAACTACAATGCAGCACAGATATGGATAGTAGTGATGTGCACCGGAAATTTTTCGGGTTTTGGTTTTGAATTCCGTTCCGCGACTGTGTTTTGGATTCGGACGCGTTTTGGCAAAACCTCCCTGAAATTTTTTTGTTGGATTCAGGTGTTGTTGTTTTTTTCTTCAAAAAAAGCCTCAAAAACAGCTTAAATCATAGAATTTGGGGGTCATTTTGATCCCATAGTATTATTAACCCCAATAACTATAATTTCCACTAATTTCCAGTCTATTCTGAACACCTCACAATATTATTTTTAGTCCTAAAATTTGCACCGAGGTCGCTGGATGGCTAAGCTAAGCAACCCAAGTGGCCAACACCTGGCCCATCTAGGAGTGGCACTGCAGTGTCAGACAGGATGGCACTTCAAAAAAATAGTCCCCAAACAGCACATGATGCAGAGATAAATATATATACAGTATATATACTGGTGGTCAGCAAAATTCTGCATTGTCCTCCTACTATATACTGCGCACAACTAAAATGCAGCACAGGTATGGATGGATAGTATACTTGACGACACAGAGGTAGAGCAATGGACTACTGTACCGTACTGCTATATATATACTGGTGGTCAGCAAAATTCTGCACTGTCCTCCTACTATAAACTGCGCACAACTACAATTCAGCACAGATATGGATAGTATACTTGAGGACACAGAGGTAGAGCAATGGACTACTGTACTGCTATATATATATATATATATATATATATACTGGTGGTCAGCAAAATTCTGCACTGTCCTCCTACTATATACTGTGCACAACTACAATGCAGCACAGATATGGATAGTATACTTGACGACACAGAGGTAGAGCAATGGACTACTGTACCGTACTGCTATATATATACACTGGTGGTCAGCAAAATTCTGCGCACAACTACAATGCAGCACAGATATGGATAGTATACTTGATGACACAGAGGTAGAGCAATGGACTACTGTACCGTACTGCTATATATATAAATATATATATATATATATATATATATATATATATATATAAAGTCTTTGTATGGACCGGCACTCACCCCTCTGTCAGTAACACCCCGGTGCCTTCTGGAAAAAATGATGTAGTCGCCTAGTTCAAACAGCAGCGGCACTCGTGGGATTTGTAGTCAAAGATCAACGTGTATTTCACATCAAGATAGCCGACGTTTCGGGGCACACACGCCCCTTTGTCAAGGTGAGTAACATACAAACAACAAACAAGTGCATACCTTTATACTGTGAAGAAGCCCGCCAGTGCAACCTGTTCGGATCAGCGCCACGGACCTCCGTCACGTTGCTGGTCCTTCTTCTATGACGTCACCCGCCATGCGCCGCCTGGTCGTCTTGGCAACCGCGACGCTGGCCGGCCCCGTCATTCAGATAGTGTAGTTTCCACTCTCCCCGAGTACTGAAATCACCCAGTGAATCTCCTATAACAACAGAGACCCTCCACCTTAAATACACAAGACAAACGCTGGCTGACAATACGTTGCTGGCATTGGTGACTTAATTGTGGATTACGTTGGAGATAGGACCTGGCCAATGGTTACCCTTCCGGGCACCTTTTAATACATAATGTGAGGATGGTGGAACTTCAATCGACGACATAATGTACTAGTGTACCTCCTATAGATCCCCTAATTTATGTAACGGTCTCAATGGATCCCCTGCCTTCCCATCTATCAAGGTGAATGTGTTATTAGCAAAATGACGTGAATGGAGCAAGTATACACTCCACACTTATATCCAACGTGAGAAGTAATGTGTGTTGTCACTAATGAGTGAACTATCCTGGCTTGCCGACCATACTATAAAGTACTGATCGGGTGCCAGATGGTGGTGGTCAACATAAGCACCCTTTGCTATGGACACTAATTGTGTCTGTCCCGTCACCACGGATGATATACTTCATCCTAAAAATATACTAAAAAACATATAATTGAAAAACCACAGTGCTCAACTTAATAATGTACATGTTATGATGAAAATTGAGGGGATGTTGAAAATGATCTGGAGGCCAAACTACTCTTCGATATAAAGAAGGACCTAACAACCTTGATCAATATTATGGAAAGTGTCTTATCAACACTATGGGACCCACGTCCTGACTAATACTCCATATCACCTGATGTCTAATGCATTATCCAAGTCCCAGGTCCAACCTTCTCCATACTCTTAAAAAAATCACCATTAACCCACTCGGGATAGATATACTATAAAAGCATCTATGCGAGTCTGTTGTAGGAATTGTCCATCCACAATCATACTCGACTATAATCTTATTAAAGTCTACAAAAAGACATTCCATGAAAACTTCTCATTCAATCCTCGGGGGTTAATAGTGTCCAATTCATGTATCCACCTGGATTCCACCTGTAGCAATTTACGATCTCTGTCTCCTCCTCTGATGGTCTTAGGTACATGATCAATGATTTGTTGTTTCAGATCATTCAATGTGTGTCCAGCCTGTACGAAATGTCTGGCTACCGGTTGATCTGATTGCTTTCCTGATAGGGCCTGTTTGATGGAAGACCTATGTAGGGCCATTCTTTCTCTCAATGTGCGGATGGATTTCCCCACGTAATGGAGCCCACATGGACACGAAATCAGATATATTATATGTGTCAAAGTGCATGTCAATATGTGACGTATTTGATAGGTTTTGTCCTTGTGTGGATTTTTAAAGGATGAGCCTACAATCATACTGGTACAAGTTGTACATTTGATGCACTTATAACACCCCGGTTGTTTACTCATGAAGGAGGAAGGAGTTCTAACTGTCATAGCCTCAAAACCTGTGATGTCCGCATGTACTATAACATCCTTTATGTTACGGCCTCTAGAGTAGCACATCATCGGGCGTTTGCCCTTGAGTCCCTGTAATGCACTATCCGTTGACACAATGGGCCACAACGCCCTGGTTGCCCTTTGGATGACCGGGCTGGCGATGTTAAATTTGTTTACAAATGGAATAATCTGTTTATCGTCCCTGATAGATGGTTTCAACAAGGTCTCTCTTGGGATCGCCATGATTTCTGCCTTCTGAAGCTTTAATTTTTGTAAATCATATCCTCTGGCCATAAATTTGATGATCATATTGTCCAATTCTCGATCCAGAGTGGAACGATCGCTTATAATTCTTGAGGCTCTGATCATCTGCGATCGAGGAAGTCCTTCTTTCAAAGGTTTAGGGTGATGGCTATTGGCTCGGAGTAGCACATTTTTGTCCGTGGGTTTAGAATAGAGGCTGGTATTAATTCTTCCATCCGACAATGATACTTGAACATCTAAATAATTCAGAGAGGTGTCACTAACTTGATAAGTGTACTTAATGGGCGAGGTTCTGGCATTGGTTCTTTCCATCAACTGTATGAAGGTGTCCTTCCCTCCTGTCTTTATATGCAATACGAATCTCACGAGAATACGACAGCGGGATGATGACGTTCGGGCATGTTCGTGTTAACCAAGCAAGGCGGGAAGATCCGAGGCTGCCTCGGAACCGCGTAAAATAGGTGAAGTTCGGGGGGGTTCGGAACTCGAGGAACCGAACCCGCTCATCTCTAGTTTTTATGCTTCCAGTGAAAATGTTAGATTGGTCTAGGTTATTGTTCATTTTACATGCAATCCTCAGTTTTAATATATGGTTGTTTTTTTCTCTCAACATATACACATGTACACACTAATACAACAATCCTGGTTTGTTTACCTGAATGATGAGGCCAAATGTGGTGAGTCAACAATATATTTGGAACAGTGAGGTTTTTAGCAATGATAGTAGCAAATATTCGCATATGCGTACGCAAAAGGACCAGACAAAATAATGCAAACATACAGTAAGATTAATAAAGTTTATCAATAAAGATGACACCATCACAGGTGTCCTCCAATCAACAGTCAGCACACAGTATAAATATTATCCCGTGATTAAAACGCCATTGGCACCATGCGAGCTGCAGCCTTCTCCATGAGGGAGCTGAGGCTCCTAACCGCTATCATGGACCGCCGCGTAGGCCGTGCGGAGCCGTATGTCCCAGACGCACGGAAGCGTGCGGCCTATGCGGAGGTCCGCAGAAGACTGAGGGTGAGTGTCCGCACCAGAAGGACCACAGTCCAACTTGAGGGGCGGTGGTCTGACCTCCGCCGCCATCAGCGTGAGGCCATGCAGCGTCAAAGCTTACACCTAAGCAGATGTGTGAGAGGAAAGTTTATGCTGGAAACATTGGGGTAAATTTACTAAGATGGGAGTTCTATTTAAGAGGGATGTTGCCCATAGCAACCAATCAGATTGCTGGTATTATCTTCTAGAAGGTGCTAGATAAATGAGAAGTCAAATCTGATTGGTTGCTATCCCAAGTTAAATAGAACTCCCGTCTTAGTAAATCTAACCCTTTTGTATCTATAGATCCACAACTACTACTGGCAAACCACTCAGCGTGGATGATTTGGCCCAGTGTGCATACCAAGATGTACGCACAATGGGGGTGATTCTAACGGCACATGCGTATGCACTGCAATGCGTACGCGTGTCAGACAGCAACAAAGGGCATCGCTGGTTAGCGATGGGATGGTGTGAAAAATCTGATCGCACGAGCATTCACAAGGTGATTGACAGGAGGAAGCCATTCGTGGGTGGTAACTGACCATTTATTGGTAGTGTCTGGAAAAACGCAGCCGTGCCCGATTGTTTTCCATGAGGGTGTCTGACGTCAGCACTGGCCCCGATCAGCCCGTTCTCATCACACTGTAGGAGTTGATAATGTCAAATATTAACTTTAAACATAAGCTATATACTATTTACGGACCAAGTACGCTATTGGCGCACAGAGTACCGTAAGGGTACGCACTTAGCGTAGCAGACGCTAGGCCGTGGGCGCGATGCACGAGCGACACGTACGCTCACAGACTCACGCTTAGTATCGAACACGCTATAGGCGCACCGAGTACCTTACTGCTACGCTATTGGCGTAGCGGACGCTGCGCCGTGAGAGTGAGACACGAGCGGCGCAGACGCTCACAGAATGACACACAGTAAACCTTGTTAACAACACACAGTAAGGGTATGCTTATACTCAAAACCTTAGCAATGTAATACTACAATGATGTAACGCTTATTAACCTTGATAATATGAAAGCTGTTTGAGCGATTGAGACACTAAGAAAACCCTTTACAGTAACTAGTGAAAACACAAGGCCCGGTTAGGATTTAAAAACCACTCAGGCTCTAACACCCTCGTGGATAATTCTTTTAGTATAAAAAGGGGAAAAACAGTACAGCTTATACACTACAAAACTAACATCAAAATCTAAACAAAATAACGAGGAATAATATGAACAATAGCGAACGATCGCAAATACAAGAAAACAGAATGAGTACACACTGAGAACAAATGGCAAACACAGAGGATAACAAAATGGCTACAGAGAACTTACACACGTGGGAATGATTCGCAGGCGTATCCTGAATCCAGCCCTCAGCCTTCAATGTGAAAACCTTGCAGAGAGAGTGAGTGACTGAACAGGCAATGGTGGTCTTTATATACACAACATACAGTAACAATACAATGGTCCCTATAATCTAATGGTTCATTGGACACAGGAATGTGTCTCTGCATTATAACAAAAGGTCATAGGTGGGTTTGAACAGGTGGGCTGTGCCTTTCTCCAACTGCTCAGGTGGGAGGTATCCTTAAGATTCCCGCCGCATGGGTAATGAACAGCAAATACAGTAAATATCTATAAACTACTTTTGTACATAACTATGCGCAGGAGCGAGCATTCTCTTCCTAACCAACACCGAAATGTTACTATTAAGATACTCTACAGCTGGATATTAGACACCACCGTTCAACCTTTATCTGACCCCTCCTATCATGCAAAGAGGAATTTCTCTGTCCAAGAACCGTTTAAACTAAACATACTTTCTGACATTGTTAAGGGGAATATTCACTATAAAACACACTATGTGGGATAAATATGTTACGATCGAGTCGCACGCTACACGCTTACAAACTCCGCCGTAAATACACATCTCATGCGCACGAGACGCTGTTGCGTCCCTTACGCAACTTGCGGGTATGTGCACGTACGGGGGAGTGGGTGCACGAGCAGCGCGCGTCTGCATGAGGGGTTAGTACAAGGCATATGCATCATGATATTTTTCGACTTTGACAGTCCATCCTTTGGCAGTCAACAATAACTGCCACTATCTAAACAATTAAGCAGAAAAATATATATTACCATGAAATACCTTATTATGATTGGGAGTAGGGAGGAGAGGAGAAGGTGGGAAATGTATGACCTAGTGAGATAGTAAAAGTATGTATGTATGAAATCCATGTCTGAGGGGTCATGTATCATCGTGCCGTAAATGTTCTAAAAAATAAGCTTCGAGGTATTGCGAGGTATACATTGAATCCTTCTTATCCCGTATTAAGGGTCTGTAAGTGGGCTAACAAACTCTACCAAGCTCTTTTCGGCTTTTAGTTCCAACAAATGGGGTGCACATTAGTTGATGATACATGAAGGGGGAAAATATGTGAGTGCTAATATATGTGTCTATATCACCTGTCGACTATGTGTGCCACTACCTGAAGATAGAAGAGATGAAGATAAGAAACATGCGTTATAAATGCATTCGTATGAATATATATATGTGGTCGTCCTTGGGCGTCTGTTGGAGTCTTGTTGATGTCTTGTTGAAGTCTTGTCCGGATTGCTGTATCTTTGCTGAGTGGCAAGCAAAGCTCTTCAAGTGTCCATAAAAATTAAAGTCTCTAACAGTTCATCAAATGGCTGTGACAAAGTTCATCAATGGTCTGTATAATGGGTCATCAAATTCTTCTACCGAGTGGGTGTCTTTTTACCTTGGAGAAAAACAAAGGAGAAACGGGTGAAAGAAACGGACCGTGGAATCTCGTTTTATCACAACATTGTCTCGATTGCTGGGTCATAAATTAAACTAGTTGTTGTTACAATGCCCTCGCTCCTCAAACTCATCAATTTGGTACTTTACTTGCAATTCATTAAGATTCGAACACATCTGAATATCAAACCAATCATTATGACAACTCCTAGGATACATAAGAGGAATTTCCCTACAGCAACGATAACATTTTGAGCCCATTCTCCTAAACCTCAGAACCAATTGCGTGGGTTCAACCATGATACCCAGCCGGTCAGTTCATTACCCACAGAAGCAAGGGTAAGGTTGTGTCTCCTTCGGAACTCCCACTTCAATTGCAAGATATCGTCCATCTTTTGATCTATGACCTCGGTTGGGTCCTCAGTGCTGTTTGTGATATACGTACAACACTTCACTCCATACTGAGTTGCTAGGGTGACACAATACCCTCCTGTCACTGCTGTGATGTAATTGAGAACCATCCTGTGCTGGATCAGTTCCGTTTTGTAAGCTTGCAATTCTCTCCCAGTATATCTAAAGGTGTCATCATACATCTCGGTGATATTGTCTATCAGGTTCGCTAGCGCGGTAATATACCTAAAATTTATAACTCCTGTGGCGGTACGGGTGATATCTAGCGCGAGCAGGAGTTGAATCCCGGTGGATTCGTGGATCAAATCAGAGGCTGCGTGCTCTGTCCTATCTATAAGGTGTCTCTTAACAATGTGTTCGTAATGGGTGTGAGTGTAAGGAGCTTGAGCATTGCGGTGAACGTCTTTCATTCTATCATGGGTAATGGTCATTACTTCCGGTAACACTCTTCCAATGTAACACAATCCCTCTGAGTTTGGGGCAAGCCACTTATACGCCTTCCTCCCACATATGAAATATGCATCATCGGGGAGGACATATGGGACAGAATATGACATCACCATATTACAAACCTTCCAGGTTAAAAATCCTATCCCTAACTCTCTCATTTGTCTAGTACACGTATCAGGCTATATGATATGCGCACAGTATCCTGGTGATACTTCTCTAACTCGCATGGGCCTACTTCCTAGAGTGTACCTATATTGGAAATATCTTCCACTGTTGGCTATTTGGCGTATAAGCTCTGAATCTACGGGCATTCTATCGGCTCTGTGTGAGAATGTCATGGTTTGGTTGTTCCATGTCACTTCCCAATTTCCCGGCTTTCGGGGATTGGAAATGTTAAAACATATTAAGGACCTATCCACATGATATTGGTGGAGCTTCAAACTAGGAGGCCTAGAAATATTAAATTTCTTGTCCACCGGTCTCCCACCCCTTAATTCAAGTACCTCATCTATCGTTAAAGAGTATGGCACTAGTCCTGACTTTCTATGACCTTGAGGTACTTGTGAGCACACCCAGCATTCCGTTTGGTTTAAAACCTTACCCACTAATGAGTGATAGTCACTCAATGGATGACGGTCCATATTGATATTAATGCTGGACTGACATCTCTGGATGCACCCGTCCTCAACTATGTTGTCACAATTCCTACATATACAATTCTCTTCAGCTAACAATCCTTCACAATGTCTGTTAGTGTCATGGCTACCAGATCGTTTTCTGATACTCGCCTTTGCTCGGTGATTGTGTTGCTCTTGGAATTCTACGAATCCATCCTGGTCATCAGAACCCATTCCAGATCCTTTCTCGACCTCACTGGTACTCTCACCGAAACAGACTGCTCTGGTCAACAACAGGGTCAACAGGAAAACACGGACTGCAGTCTCTTGGGGCGAGTCCATCTTACAGGAGGAGAAAGAGAAAGTTGTAATGGGGGTACCGAAACTAATTGAAGGGAAAGAAAAATGTTACGATAATTGTCCTATAGTCTTGTTGTTCTTCTTGCTCAGATGTCGTCTCAACAGTGCTGTCTCTCAGTCTTCCCAAAATGAACACTCCAGTGATACGATATTCTTTCCGACTCAGCGATCTTTCTGTAAGGAGCATAAATCTTGCATTACCATTTGTCTAACTGTTGTGTGACATACCATCCGTAAAACATGAAAGAACAAAGAGAGAGAACAATAGAAAAAGAAAAAAACATTGTCAGCTTTCCGTTCACCATCAGGCTGTCACACCAACATGTCCATCGGTATCTCTGCACAGTCTCCCCCACCAGTATTTCCACTCTCCACCCTTTGTGTTTGGCCAGACACAACGATGCTGGTAAGATATACTGGGGTTGGGTAGACCTCTGAAAAGACCAAGTAGACATGTGACGTTTGAGCTGCCTGGTGAACGTCAGAGATGAAAAGGAAATATTTAAAGATAAATCACAGAGTTTACCTGGCCGCCCTTGTGTCTACAAGGAATGACCTACCAATTACATCGACTGTAACCTCAGGCTTACTATCAAGGCTAATAATCAACTTCACTGGCTGCAAATTACAAGTGCGGGCCAAAATTTTTCCTATATGATCCCTGATTACAATTACGTGCATTATGTCATTGTCTAGGGGGTTTATATACCTTATATGGGTCGTTAAACATACAATTCTGTGCATAATGCCCTTCCCTCTGGCAGTTATAACATTTTATCACATTTGACTTACCCACAGGGGTCTGGGGCTTAAGCTGATGTGGCTCCGTTGTCAGGGCCTGTCTACTTATTGTCATTTGCTTACCGCCCTGTGACTCCGTGTGTCTTACGATGTTCCGATCATGCTCAATAGCGGTCTCTCTCAAAGCAGCCATCGACATACCTTTCCAATTAGGTTGAGTGGTCTGTACCTTTGTTCTCAACACTTCCTTTAAACCATCCATTAATACAGAAACCGCTACCTCTCTATACTCTACAATGTGAGGTGCAATTGTCTGTGCATAACATACAATACCGTACTTACCTGTGGACACGACCTCACCTGACCCTCCGTAAGGGGGCTTGACTACTGCCTTTACCGATTGGGCCGTGCCCACCTGGGTGTCTCGTATGATTGCTGCTGGAAAAAGTGCCGACATCGTGCTGGGCTCACTTTCTTGCTTGTGATCCTGAGGTAAGTTTAACATGGGGTGCAACTTGCACGGGTTAGAATTTGTACATTTATCAGTTTTACTTCTATCATTATTACATTTATTATGCTTACTATTAACATCATTAATACATTTATTAAGTGCACTATTATCATCATATCCCAGTATGCCATTCTCTGTAGCCATTGTTTCTCCAGTTGCCATCAGTTTCCTGCTAAGATGGGAACCAGCTGCTTGAGCTAATCCCCTTTGTATCTCCCCTTCCTGTTGCCATAAATGTAAACAGATTGTGTGTCTGATCCTCTGTTTTTGAGATTTTATCAGACATATCCTTCTCCTTAAATTTTGCAAAACCTCAGGATTAAAACTGCCTACCCTGGGAAACTTCTCCCCATCGTTCACAGTCATACGTTCCCACTCATTGCATAAAACCTCTGCGTGTGATCCATATTTTTCACACATTACGTACCTCGCCGACCCGGCTGGCCGCGGAATAATATCAACCTGAACCTTGGTTGATCGTCCCTTACTTGAGCAACTGGCCCCCATTCTTTGCAGGTATTGCCTTCTCAGCGAATTCCTACAAAAACCACGTTCCCAGAGGTAAGGCGACGGTGAAAGTCCAACGAGTGCCTTCATCCACTCTCGCCCACGTCGACCAATATGCCCACACACTGCTTCAGCGCTGGCGTACTCAACCCAGGGCCCCTATGTGACCTCTATTTACTGGGGCGTGTGGGAGTATGCTACCCTCCCCAGTAAGTATCAGTTGCTGGAGAATTCCTGGGTGAACAGCGAACCTCCCTTAAAATAAAAAAAAACCTACACAAATCACGTTAGAATGTACAAATAGTGTTTATGATCCCGCAAAGCGTACGCAAATTGCGTAATGGGTATCAAGGTAACCAACTAATGCACACAATTACATGCGGTACAGTCGCAATGCGTATAAGTAACTATTACTTATCCGCAGAACGACCAGCAGAATCTGTTGTTTAGGCTGCGAAACCTTCAGCCGGAGCGTATTCTCAAAACGGGCCTATATGGGTACTGCGCCAACCCCCGGGGTTGCGCTCTCTACCTCTGACCTTTCTTAAGTCAGGGTCTTCAGAAACTTCGTATAGGTACTTTTAACGGCTTTCTGACTTTCGCGGACCTTCTGGTCTGCTGTAACACTAATTGCTCCTCTTACCTTATTCACTTTAAACGTGAGATGGCCTTCTCCCACGCCACCACGTGTTCACTTCATGGGTATCCTTCTACGAGATCTCGAATTCCAGGGTTCACACCAAAAAAACTTTACTTGCATACACACGCTCTTTCACTTCATATATACTTTGATTTTTCTGTACAGAAAATTTCTTTCATTCAGGTAACACAGGCTAATCCCAGAGGTAATGCAACGAGAGGAGGATCTTTTTAAACTAAATTTTGGAAACTGAACAAATTTGTGCTATTATCGCGTGGCTTCCGTATCTACTACTAAAACAATGCTATCGTGTGATTTGTATTTAGTGGGCGTATCTGTACGCACGTTGCGTAATTTACGCCACGTGTGTAAGCCTTTGCGTTGCGTACGCTGTCTCGCACTTGGTCAGAGACACGTGTACACAGGCCGGATTCGTCCGCAGTAACACAAATAACACGCTTCTATAAATGCAAACGATATTTAACTATAATCGTTTACCAAGCACCACACAGTATCTCCTGTATAACCTTTATAACTGGGTCAGGCTGCATGCGTGTTTTACAATTACTCCCTTAAGTATTACTTTTACTTTTAACTAAATAGCAACAAATTTTCTCAGCACGTGATCAATGCTAATGGCAAACAGAAAGGTAGATATGTGAAAATACACAAATGGAAATACAGGTGTGTGCGTGTGTTGCGTACGCAATTTTCACCAATACAAAAATTTAAACAGATTTAAAAGACAATAGCTTAACGTTCTTACCTTTCGGTTCCGGATCCCACCAGCATCCCTACACACCAAGCGGAGCAGACGCTTATCTGATCAGCACTACCGTATCCCCAACCACCAAACGGCTAACAGGGGATACTACCTTCCCACCCTTTGCTGATAAATAAAGTCTGCCTGGTTCCGCTTGGTTGCGGATATGAGGAGGCCCGGACGATGCCCCCAATTGATAATGTCAAATATTAACTTTAACCATAAGCTATATACTATTTACGGACTAAGTACGCTATTGGCGCACAGAGTACCGTAAGGGTACGCACTTAGCGTAGCAGACACTAGGCCGTGGGCGTGACGCACGAGCGACACGTACGCTCACAGACTCACGCTTAGTATCGAACACGCTATAGGCGCACCGAGTACCGTACTGCTACGCTATTGGCGTAGCGGACGCTGCGCCGTGAGAGTGAGACACGAGCGGCGCATATGCTCACAGAATGACACACAGTAAACCTTGTTAACACACAGTAAGGGTATGCTTATACTCAAAACCTTAGCAATGTAATACTACAATGATGTAACGCTTATTAACCTTGATAATATGAAAGCTGTTTGAGCGATTGAGACGCTAAGAAAACCCTTTACAGTAACTAATGAAAACACAAGGCCCGGTTAGGATTTAAAAACCACTCAGGCTCTAACACCCTCGTGGATAATTCTTTTAGTATAAAAAGGGGAAAAACAGTACAGCTTATACACTACAAAACTAACATCAAAATCGAAACAAAATAATGAGGAATAATATGAACAATAGCGAACGATCGCAAATACAAGAAAACAGAATGAGTACACACTGAGAACAAATGGCAAACACAGAGGATAACAAAATGGCTACAGAGAACTTACACACGTGGGAATGATTCGCAGGCGCGTCCTGAATCCAGCCCTCAGCCTTCAATGTGAAAACCTTGCAGAGAGAGTGAGTGACTGAACAGGCAATGGTGGTCTTTATATACACAACATACAGTAACAATACAATGGTCCCTATAATCTAATGGTTCATTGGACACAGGAATGTGTCTCTGCATTATAACAAAAGGTCATAGGTGGGTTTGAACAGGTGGGCTGTGCCTTTCTCCAACTGCTCAGGTGGGAGGTATCCTTAGGATCCCGCCGCATGGGTAATGAACAGCAAATACAGTAAATATCTATAAACTACTTTTGTACATAACTATGCGCAGGAGCGAGCATTCTCTTCCTAACCAACACCGAAATGTTACTATTAAAATACTCTACAGCTGGATATTAGACACCACCGTTCAACCTTTATCTGACCCTTCCTATCATGCAAAGAGGAATTTCTCTGTCCAAGAACCGTTTAAACTAAACATACTTTCTGACATTGTTAAGGGGAATATTCACTATAAAACACACTATGTGGGTTAAATATGTTACTATCGAGTCGCACGCTACACGCTTACAAACTCCGCCGTAAATACACATCTCATGCGCACGAGACGCTGTTGCGTCCCTTACGCAACTTGCGGGTATGTGCACGTACGGGGGAGTGGGTGCACGAGCAGCGCGCGTCTGCATGAGGGGTTAGTACAAGGCATATGCATCATGATATTTTTCGACTTTGACAGAGTATGTCCTGGTCTGCACAGAGACTGCACACATTGGATTTGTGCAGCTCCATGTACACTTGCATAGAGAATTTGCACTCCCCCTGGAGGCGACGACTATCTGAACACAGGACATGCAAAGTGAGCAGCCCAGCGATCAGGTCTGAATCACCCCCAATGCAGAATAAGCCTTGAGAAGATTTTACAATAAACAAATCCTTTGGGGAACCGCTAGTCAGGTGTGGTGCCAGCAAGAATACTGTGTGTAAGAAATGACAATATTGTAGCTACAAAATGTCATGCAACATTAATATTTGTACATACCAGTTTCAATATTTAATTTAACATTAGACAAATCCAAAGCAAACATTGTAAAAAATATGATTAATATTCCTTTTATACATTGTGTAAACCCAATATACTCTTTTTTTTTTATATGAATATTGCCTTTATCTGTCAGTATGTATGTTACATTGTTTATACAAGGTCAAGTAACATACTGTCATTTTGACACACGTCTGGTAGCCCCCAGGTTCATTCTGATGGTGAGCTACTCCACTGAAGCGTGTCAGTCGGCCCTCACGCACCTTCATAGCCGCAGTTTCCAATGTTGGTTATTCACAATGGTGCCATTTGTCCAGTCACGATACACCTACCCCACAGCAGCACGTGAACAGTTCACAAACTGCGCTGTTTCAGAAATACCGCCACCCTGGCCGGAAAGCCGATAATCATCGCTTTTTGCAAATCTGATAAATTGCCCCTTTTACTCATGACAGCAACAAGTGATATGTGTGCAGCTGGCCAAGCGCACGACATGTGACATACTTCATGGGCTATGTACTGCCCACGTCAAATGTAGGAGGAGGTCATAATAATGTGACTCGAGCATGAATCATTGTCAACTATTATTAATAAAATCAAATCATAAAAAGGCATACAGTACAACTGGATTAATATGGAGCCCTTGGATATGCAAAAAACCTAAAGTAATGAAATCAATACCTTTCATAAAAACAACAGAACATTCATGAATGAATAATGTATGAGTCTAGGGATAAGTTAGCATAAGGTGAATTAATGGCATAATTAAGATCCCTGGGCCTTGCATTGTCAAGGAGGGAATGGATGCAACCTTAATTAGGATATTTTACAGTAAACCTAGTAAACATATTTTGAAAACGAATCATATTTTGGACTTGGATGAACACATTTGCAATCCAATGGTGGTATACAAGTTCACACTAGGAGCTACTATAGTCACCTTTTCTGCCAAAGAGGACAACAGTAACGACACATAGGTGCATCACAGAGAATCAAAAAGAATAATGTCACAAGGGCGATTAAAAAAAAAGAAAAAGATTTTGCACTTGATATGAATGAAAATAGGTGGTCCCTTAACATTGAAGTTTTGTGACCTCTTGGAGTTTTTGTGTATGATATTAAAACATATGTAAACAGGCAACATTATCATAACCCCCACTGTTTAATCTTGTGTTTGGGCATGTAATCAATTAAAAATGGGACATTGTGCAACTGACAGAGCTATAACAGGGTCTCTGAGTGCCCTGTACTGGCCCCGCCCCCCACCCATAGGGGACAGGGCCGCCAGCATCCGGCCCTGCAGCAATGCCCGAAGAATCTTAAAAATGCTCCGGGCACCTGTAGACTTGCCATAGTGTTGACTGTAGCATTCATAGGACACAGCGATACTGGCTGCAGGGAGCTGGTTCAGGCACCCTGCTAGCCAGTAGAACGGATTTCACATTTCGCACACCCCTAATTACAGCCCTGGCCACTGATTAGTTCCTTGCAAGCAAGGGTGTAGCGGGGGTGGCCTCAGTGGAGCAGGAGTTCCAGGCACCAATAATGTTAGAGGGTGCATCATCCATGCACCACAGGCCACTGTACAGGCAGCTGCAGAGCAGGAGAAGGAGCAGAGGAGGCGCACACTGACTCAGACTAGGTAGGGTACAGGGCAGGCCAGAAGCGACAGCAGGAGACATTGATAATCGGCACATGTCTGTCCTCTTTGTATGTCTCACTGTGTACTTTTTATCTGTACAGCAGGGTTACTTCTGTCCTGCAGCATCACTCTCTGCCCCCGCTGCTGCAGCACCTCTCTCTGTCTAGCCCAGCTGCTGCAACTGGGGCAGAGAAAGGTGCTGCAGTATCAATGTTGAGATGGCTGCAGTAGTCGTGGCAGAGAGAGGTGACGTAGCACTTAGGCAGAGAGAGATTATGCAGCAACTGAGGCAGAGAGTGGTAGCTGCGTAATCTCTCTTTGCCCAATTGCTGCACAATATGTCTCTGTTGAAGTGCTGCATCACCTCTCTTTGCCCCAGCTGTAGCAGCACCTCTTTCGCATTAGCTGCTGCAGTTCCTCTTCCTACATTGCTGCTGCACCACCTCTCTCTGCCCCAGCTGCTGCTGCAGCACCTCTCTCTGAATTAGAAGCTGCAGCACCTCACTCTTCCTTTCAGGCTGTTGCAGCTCCTATCTCTACCCCTTAGATTGCTGTGGTGCCGCTCTCTCTGCCCCTCAGGCTGCTGCAGCACCTCTCTCTGCCCCTCAGGCTGACGTAGTGCAGCTCTCTGTGCCGCTCAGGCTGCTGCGGCACAGCTCTCTGCCCCTCAGGCAGGGGCGGATTGGGATTGTACACCAGCCCGGGAAATTTATGGAAGCATCCCTAATGGGGGCGGAGTCTGTTGAGAGAGAGGGAGGGGTCTGTCAAGAGGTCGGGGCCACAAATCAGAGGTCCTGATTCTGAGATCGACACATTTGGGGCCTCTTTTGCTTTACGTTATGCTAATGTTTACCTGCGACTTTATGCATATGCTGCTACTATGACCTTCCCTGATGTACATCTGTACATCTGAATATACAAGGACTGATATGCCCACTTTCAGTATTTACTGACACTGGCCTTCTGATTTTATTGATTTTTTTTATTCTACAAACCTCTTTTTTTTAACCTTTATATGTTTCAAAGTAAAAGGAGGGGAGCACACACTACATACAACACAGTACAGGGAGGGAGCACACACTGCATACAGCCAGAGGCGTCACTCACCTCTGTGACACCCGGTGCGGCAGCGAGGAGAAAAGAGGCGGGGCTTCACGGGAACGGGCGGGGCTTAAAAAGAGGGGCGGGGCTTCGCGGGTGGAACCCATTTTTACACCATTGCAGGTACGCAAAGGGGGCGGGGCTTTGCGGAGGGGCGGGGCTTTGCGTCCCGACACCCGTTTTTTTTTTTAACTGGGGGGTGTGGGAGGTGAGGGCTGACTCTCGGGAGGTGCTGTCCCTGCAGTGCTGGCTCCTACAAAGTGACAGGAGCCGAGTGCTGCACATAATATAACAGTGCAGCACTCGGCTTCTGTCACTCTGCAGGAGCCGGCATTTTGGTGTCACCCCTCGGCGGGTGACACCCGGGAGCGGGCCGCACCCCCCGCACCCCCCTTGTGACGCCACTGCATACAGCACAGTACAGGGAGGGAGCACACACTACATACAGCACAGTACAGGGAGGGAACACACACTACATACAGCACAGTACAGGGAGGGGGAGCACACACTACATACAGCACAGTACAGGGAGGGGGAGCACACACTACATACAGCAAGTACAGGGAGGGAGCACACACTACATACTGCACAGTACAGGAAGGAGGAGCACACACTACATACAGCACAGTACAGGAAGGGGGAGCACACACTACATACAGCACAGTACAGGGAGGGGGAGCACACACTACATACAGCACAGTACAGGGAGGGAGCACACACTACATACAGCACAGTACGGGAAGGGGGAGCACACACTATATACAGCACAGTACAGGGAGGGGGAGCACACACCAGTGACGTGCGGTGGGGTGAGGCAGATCCTTTCCTGTCATAGTAACATTTGTGCTAGAGATTTTACTGTATAATGTATATGTAAAATACAAAGAATATTTTTGAAATATCTTCTTTGCATTATTCTAATCTGTTTTATAGCAAAAACTCTGGAGTAAAAAGTCTATGGCAGCACCTGGCTATCTTTTCCGCACATCTCTAATCAAAACTCACCAAATTTCCAGGAGTTTTTACTGCTGCACCTGTGTATAATGCCCAGATGTACCCTGTCGCTCATATATTGTGTGTAAATCTGGCTCTGGTGCTAGCCAGTGCCTCCTTAGCCTTTTAGCTCACCGCACGTCACAGGCGCACACTACATACAGCACAGTACAGGGAGGGGGAGCACACACTACATACAGCATAGCATAGGGAGGGGGAGCACACACTACATATAGCACAGTACAGGAAGGGGGAGCACACACTACATACAGCACAGTACTGGTAGGGGGAGCACACACTACATACAGCACAGTACAGGAAGGGAGCACACACTACATACAGTACAGGAAGGGAGCACACACTACATACAGCACAGTACAGGAAGGAGGAGCACACACTACATACAGCACAGTACAGGAAGGGGGAGCACACACTACATACAGCACAGTACAGGGAGGGGGAGCACACACTACATACAGCACAGTACAGGGAGGGAGCACACACTACATACAGCACAGTACGGGAAGGGGGAGCACACACTATATACAGCACAGTACAGGGAGGGGGAGCACACACCAGTGACGTGCGGTGGGGTGAGGCAGATCCTTTCCTGTCATAGTAACATTTGTGCTAGAGATTTTACTGTATAATGTATATGTAAAATACAAAGAATATTTTTGAAATATCTTCTTTGCATTATTCTAATCTGTTTTATAGCAAAAACTCTGGAGTAAAAAGTCTATGGCAGCACCTGGCTATCTTTTCCGCACATCTCTAATCAAAACTCACCAAATTTCCAGGAGTTTTTACTGCTGCACCTGTGTATAATGCCCAGATGTACCCTGTCGCTCATATATTGTGTGTAAATCTGGCTCTGGTGCTAGCCAGTGCCTCCTTAGCCTTTTAGCTCACCGCACGTCACAGGCGCACACTACATACAGCACAGTACAGGGAGGGGGAGCACACACTACATACAGCATAGCATAGGGAGGGGGAGCACACACTACATATAGCACAGTACAGGAAGGGGGAGCACACACTACATACAGCACAGTACTGGTAGGGGGAGCACACACTACATACAGCACAGTACAGGAAGGGAGCACACACTACATACAGTACAGGAAGGGAGCACACACTACATACAGCACAGTACAGGGAGGGGAAGCACACACTACATACAGCACAGTACAGCGAGGGAGCACACACTACATACAGTACAGGGAGGGAGCACATACTACATACAGCATAGTACAGGGAGGGGGAGCACACACTACACACAGCACAGGGAGGGAGCACACACTACATACAGCATAGTACAGGGAGGGGGAGCACACACTACATACAGTACAGCACAGGGAGGGGGAGCACACACTACATACAGCACAGTACAGGGAGAGGGAGCACACACTACATACAGTACAGGGAGGGAGCACACACTACATACAGTACAGGGAGGGAGCACACACTACATACAGCACAGTGCAGGGAGGGAGCACACACTACATACAGTGCAGAGAGGGAGCACACACTACATACAGCACAGTACAGGGAGGGGGAGCACACACTACATACAGCACAGTACAGGGAGGGAACACACACTACATACAGCACAGTACAGGGAGGGGGAGCACACACTACATACAGCACAGGGAGGGAACACACACTACATACAGCACAGTACAGGGAGAGGGAGCACACACTACATACAGCACAGTACAGGGAGGGGGAGCACACACTACATACAGCACAGTACAGGGAGGGGGAGCACACACTACATACAGTACAGGGAGTGAGCACACACTACATACAGCACAGGGAGGGAGCACACACTACATACAGCACAGTACAGGGAGGGGGAGCACACACTACATACAGTACAGGGAGGGAGCACACACTACATACAGCACAGGGAGGGAGCACACACTACATACAGCACAGTACAGGGAGGGGGAGCACACACTACATACAGTACAGGGAGGGAGCACACACTACATACAGCATAGTACAGGGAGGGGGAGCACATACTACATACAGTACAGGGAGGGAGCACACACTACATACAGTACAGCACAGGGAGGGGGAGCACACACTACATACAGCATAGTACAGGGAGGGGGAGCACACACACTACATACAGCACAGTACAGGGAGGGAGCACACACTACATACAGCACAGTGCAGGGAGGGAGCACACACTACATACAGCACAGTACAGGGAGGGAGCACACACTACATACAGCACAGTACAGGGAGGGGGAGCACACACTACATACAGCACAGTACAGGGAGGGGGAGCACACACACTACATACAGCACAGTACAGGGAGGGAACACACACTACATACAGCACAGTACAGGGAGGGGGAGCACACACTACATACAGTACAGGGAGGGAACACACACTACATACAGCACAGTACAGGGAGAGGGAGCACACACTACATACAGCACAGTACAGGGAGGGGGAGCACACACTACATACAGCACAGGATGGGAGGACACACTACATACAGCACAGGGAGGGAGCACACACTACATACAGCACAGTACAGGGAGGGGGAGCACACACTACATACAGTACAGGGAGGGAGCACACACTACATACAGCACAGTACAGGGAGGGAACACACACTACATACAGCACAGTACAGGGAGAGGGAGCACACACTATATACCATACTTGCCAACACTCCCGCATTCTGCGGGAGGCTCCCGTTCTTATAAACATTCTCCCGCTGCCCCGCACAGCCCTCCCAATCCCCCGGAATCCCCGAGCCACGCAAAAAATCTGAACGGCGCATGCGCAAGTCCGACTGCCACGGGAGCAGAGTTTGGAGTGAGCATGCAAAATACGTTGGGAATGCACGGAGGCATGGACAGCATCAGAGTTCCAGCCCTGCAGAGCCTGGACACCTTACCGCGGCCACCTTACCGCGGCGCAAAATGTCCATCTCCATTGGCCGTGGCAGCAGCAGCTTCTGATCCCTCCCCCTCTCCCCCCCTTGAATGCAGACCTGCGGGCAGTGAGACATCATCTAGAAGGGGTGAGTGATGATGGAACTTGTTTGGTGGGACGATTGACAGTCCGGGGGTGGCAGGGGAATACTCTTGCACGATAACAGATGTGACCTCTGACCACCCGCTGGGTTTGTACTGCACCCACCGCTGCTGTACATAAATCTTCTGTTGGGGGCTAAAGGGTTTGTAAGGCAACGGCCCACACTACTGTGTTTCTAGATCCCTCAGGTGACCTCCTTGTCTGTTCAGTAAATGTACTTGACCTTCCCTATCTCTGCCTTCCGTGCTGGAAGATTAAACAGTCCCTCCTATTCCTTACCCTTGTGTGTTGTATCACTGTCTCTTAAAGTTTAAGGTTAGTGGTTATTATTTCATCCAAGCACTGGCACTATACATTAGCAACATAATATTCACCAAGAACAACAAGATTTCTAATTAGAAAACCAGCAATTTGAAACACTGTCATACACCACAAGCGCTAAGATGAGATATCACCATAACGTCCCTTTTAGGCTGAGTGACGGATCCTTTCCTCTCAGGTGTATCTCCCATTCAGGTAAACAACCATAGGATTCCCAGGTCTGGATATCATAAAAAAGATAAAATAACAAAAACAACCAATGTGTAGTACGTAATGTCAAAACCTATTGATATACATATGATGCCTTTAGATGATTGAAATGAATTCAGAGCGTACCCCACTCACACTAAAAGTGGAAGTATAAAACGCATCAAGGTTTCTTTTATAGAGGTAACCTTCATTTATTCATATGGCAGCCGGTGTATCAGAAATGGGGTCTCACTCAAACTCAATAGTAAATTGTGATAATTCCCTGAAGCGGGCAGGAGATGCGTACCCCAACACTCACACTCTATAAGTGGGCTGTAAACATATAAAGGTATCTTTCTCTCCTTCAAGGGTAATCCAAAAATCGCGTACCACAACTCACAATTTGGAGAACTGTATGACTCCTATCAAGGTATCTTTCAATTTTCATATGAGGATGACGACTGGGAATTTCTAGTGTAGTCTCCCGGCATAAGTCATAAAGGAATAGAAACAAACCAATGTGTAACAGATCACTTATGTCAAACACTTTAAGTGCATAGCAGTTTCTTAATGGTTGAATATGCATGGGATTCAAACACACTTCAAAAGGTGTAAGCTACTGCGTACCCCAACACTCACACTCTAGAGGTGGGTGGTAAACTCATAAAGGCATCTTTTATTTCTCCCAGAGTAATAGATGATAATTCAATGTTGCGTACCCCAACTCACAGTTTGATGTGTTAGAGGACTCCTATCAAGGTATCTTTGGGCTTCAGATGACCGGTGCAGCTTATGTATTTAAATCATGTATTTTTCCGTTAGCCCCCCAAAAAAGGAGAATGGCAATGCTCATACCAAAGTAGGTAAAAAAGGGGGTTACAGATTTTATTTAACAATACATGCCATTAAAATACACGCATGGAAAACCATGCATAATGGTACATAAGATAGATGGAGACAAATGGATAAAAACGGCAAAGAGAGATGGTAAACTCTTGCAAAAAAAAGAAAAAATTTAAAAAATTGGGAAGCAAAATACAATATTAAAAAATCCGGATAAGATAGCTACTCACACTCCTGTTAATCGACGCGTTTCAGCCCACATCTGGGCCTTTATCAAGATATATTGGAGTGTGTTTGTAGCCTGATATTTAAAGGACAAAGTGCCAATAGGAAGATTTCTAATTAAACTGGTTACTAAATGCACTGATATGATTGGTACACATTTACCATGGCAATTAGCAGATTCTTGTATTGCCAATCACAGCCTCTATACTGCAAAATATATGTTCTATGCGTACTTTACACTACCAGAGGCTAATAAACAACTGAACACTCTATTTACCCTGTACTCTATAATGTTAATTATATATATATATATATATATATATATATATATATATATAACATGGCCACAGTGTGCGATACCAATCCAGACACACACTGTCCTATGCTCTACGGTGGCAATATATTAGCAGTCTATGCAGCGAATAATAAAATAAATATATA
Source organism: Pseudophryne corroboree (assembly GCF_028390025.1). NCBI lineage: Eukaryota > Metazoa > Chordata > Amphibia > Anura > Myobatrachidae > Pseudophryne > Pseudophryne corroboree. Next base: position 939,706,607 of record NC_086444.1, on the reverse strand, counting down.
TATATATATATATATACTTTAAGTTGCACAATGAAGTGTATTTGAGGCATTGCAACATAATAACCATACATTAATTCTTTAACAACTGTTACTATCACTGTGTTGCCAATTTACTATTAAACAATCAAACAGACTTCTGAGATTCAGGCTGCAGTGTTACCAAGGATATATAAAACCTAATATTCATTCTTTCCATAATGGTGATAGCCAAAAATATGTCGCATCTCAATCAGGTTATCGGTAATGGCGATATCTGGCAAAGTCCAAAAATACACTGGTAGGTTAATTGCCTCCCGAAAAGATAAATAAATAACCCTATAATATACATGGGCAGACTAGATGTGCCAAGTTGTTCTTATCTGCCATCAACTCTATGTTTCTATGAGGAGTGCCCAATTCCAAAGTGAGTGTATGTGGTTCTACCTCAGTGGCCTCATACGCTGGTACTGTGTGTAGGTTAATACTGTCCTGATTGGTGTGTGTGTGTGTGTGTGTGTGTGTGTGTGTGTATGTGTGTAGGCTGACACTGATGCCTGTTTGTATACTGGCACTGACCCGTGTGTATGCGTGTTTGAATAGCACTGACCCCTGTGTGTGTGTAGGCTGGCACTGACCCCTGTGTGTGTGTGTGTGTAGGCTGATACTGACTCCTGTATGTGCAACTACATATGCCACACATGCTGTACAATGGTGCTGTCCTGTGCTGTTAGGGGCGCTGTCCTGTGTGCTGTAAAAATAAAGGAATGCTGTGACCCTGTCATGAATGCTGTAAAAATAAAGGAACGCTGTGGCCCTGTTGAGTGCTGTAAAAATAAAGGGGCACTGTTCTGTGTGCTGTAATAATAAAGGGGCGCTGTCCTGTGAAATGGAGAACAAAAATTTAGAGGAAAAAATTGTGAAAGATCAAGAAGCACTTCCTAGTACTAGTGCTGAAGCTGCTGCCACCAGTCATGACATTGACGATGCAATTCCATCAATGTTGTCTGCTAAGGCCGATGCCCAATGTTATAGAAGGCATGTAAATCCAAGAAGCAAAAATAACCAGAAAAAATAATAATTATCTGATGAGACGTAAAATTGGCAATATGCCATTCACGACACGAAGTGGCAAGGAAAGGCTAAGGCCTTGGCCTATGTTCATGACTGGTGGTTCAGCTTCTCATGAAGATGAAAGCCCTCCTCCCTCTCGAAAAATAAAAAACATAAAGCTTGTTAAAGCACAGGAAAAAACAACTGTGCATTCAGAGATATCACAAATCCCCAAGGAGAGTCCAAATGTGTCCGCGGTTACGATGTCTAGGCCTGACCTTCACAACACTGTATGGGAATAGGAGGCTCCTACCACCATTTGCACGCCCCCTGCAAGCTGGTAGGAGCACCGCCAGTCCAGTTGCTGATATTGAGATTGAGGATGTCACTGTAGAAGTACACCAGGATACGGAGGATATTGGTGTAGCTCAGAGGTTCTCAAACTCGGTCCTCGGGGGCACACACAGTGCATGTTTTGCAGGTAACCCAGCAGGTGCACAGGTGTATTAATTACTCACTGACACATTTTAAAAGGTCCACATGTGGTGCTAATTATTTCACTTGCGATTCTGTGAGGAGACCTGCAAAACATGCACTGTGTGTGCCCCCGAGGACCGAGTTTGAGAACCTCTGTTGTAGCTGGTGCTGAGGAGGAAGTTGAAGATGAGGATTCTGATAGTGATGTGGTTTGTTTGAATAAGGCATCAGTGGAGACTGTTGTTGGCCATGGGATGAAAAAGCCATTGTCATGCCACGCAAAATACACAAAAAAAGACACCTCTTCCGTGTGGAATTATTTCTCCATAAATCCAGACAACAAGTTTCAATCCATAATAAGTAGGAGTAAGGACGTTTACCACCTAGGACATCCTCCCTATACGTCACCTGTAGCACATTCATCATAAGTCATTGTCAAGATCAGAAACTTTTGGTAAGAGCGTAAGCAGTCCACTGACACCTAAATCCCTTTTTCCTATTGTATCCAAGCTCCTGCAATCCACACCACCGACTCAGGGCCGGATTAAGCCTTGGGGGTGCCCGGGGGAATTAAGACAAGGGGGCCCCCGGTGGAAGGCGGGGGAGTGTATTTTATAATGTACATACTCCCCAACATGACCCATTCCAGGAGGGACAAAATGCTCTCTACCTGGACTTCCTAATATATATCTTAATATATGATTGGCATCACCTGTGTTGAGCTATTTAATAAAGAAAGGTGGTTCAACACAGGTGATTGCTATTACAACTTAATATAGCATGTTATCCCTCCAGGACTGGGTCATGTTAGGCTGTATGGATTGTGTATATTAAACTTAATCCAATGGGGTATATTATATTTAAACTAAGAGTTGAATAATGCTAGATTACATAGGACCCAGACACGCAGGCAGGGAGGAGGAGAAGATGGAATCCCTGTCACTTACAGCTCTCTCCCCCCTCCTATCTCTCCTCTGGTCGGAAAGCTCAATCGGTAGCTCATAAAACCTGATAATCTGCCTGCTCGCATTCTGTACTGCCCTGCTCACATTCTGTACTGCCCTGCTCACATTCTGTACTGCCCTGCTCACATTCTGTACTGCCCTGCTCACATTCTGTACTGCCCTGCTCACATTCTGGCTGTCTGGTTCTGCTACTGTGTGAGAGGGAAAGCCAGCGATGTCGGTGTGCGCTGGATGGGGTGAGAAAATTGTCAGCTCAAGGGGAACGTCACACGTCAACAGCTCCTCCTTCATTTTCTCCCGCAACTGGGGCTGCGAGGAAAAGAATAACTTTTTCTAGCCAACCCCCTGGCGGTGATGCAGGGCAGTCAGGAGCAAGTTTTGACATCTGGTCCAGACTGAAGGAGCTGTCAACAATTACTGACATGTCTACTGTTACTGCATATGATGCTGTCACTGTTGAAAGAATGGTGGAGGATTATATCGTTGACAGCATCCAAGTAGGTATGTCAGACAGTCCGTATGTATACTGGCAGGAAAAAGAGGCAATTTGGACGCCCTTGCACAAACTGGCTTTATTTTACTTAAATTGCCCCCCCTCCAGTGTGTACTCCGAAAGAGTGTTTAGTGCAGCTGGTAACCTTGTCAGCGATCGGCGTAGGAGGTTACTTCCACAAAATGTGGAGAAGATGATGTTCATCAAAATGAATGATAAATTCCTACAGGAAGACCTTTACCAGCAATTGCCTACAGAAAGTACACAGGGACCTGTGATGGTAGATTCCAGTGGAATCAAATTAATACTCAGTGAGGATAAGGATGTAAACACTGTAGGGTATGAGGAATCGGAGGATGAGGACGACATCTTGCCTCTGTAGAGCCAGTTTGTGCAAGGAGAGATTAATTGCTTCCTTTTTGGTGGGGGCCCAAACAAACCACTCATTTTAGCCACAGTCGCGTGGCAGACCATGTCGCTGAAATGATTGGTTTGTTAAAGTGTGCATGTCCTGTTTATACAACATAAGGTTGCACCTTTTTATTTCTTTGCATTATGTGCTGTTTGGGGCCTAGTTTTTCAAACTGCCAACCTGTCTGCCACTGCATTGCCACTCCTAGATGGGCCATATGTTCGTGCTGCCCACTTGTGTTCCTTAGTTTAATCATCCAGCTACCTCGGTGCAACCTTTGGGCCTAAAAACAATACTGTGAGGTGTGAGCTGATCAGAATAGACTAAAAATGAATGGAAATTAATGTTATTGAGGTTAAGAATACCGTAGGAACAAAAAACAACAAATTCTGTGATTTTAGCTGTTTATGTTTTCTCAAAAAAAATCCAGATCCAAAACCAAAACCAAAACCCGAAAGGGTGGTTTTGGCAAAAACAATCCAGGTCCAAAACACGAACGGAGATCCAAAACCAAAACCCAAAAAGTGTCCGGTGCACATCTCTAGCAATAACAATTAGTGATGAGCGGGTTCGGATCCTCGGGATCCGACCCGCCCGAACTTCACCATTTTTTACACGGGTCCGAGCGACTCGGATCCTCCCGCCTTGCTCGGTTAACCCGAGCGCGCCCGAACGTCATCATCCCGCTGTCGGATTCTCGCGAGATTCGGATTCTATATAAGGAGCCGCGCGTCGCCGCCATTTTCACACGTGCATTGAGATTGATAGGGAGAGGACGTGGCTGGCGTCCTCTCCGTTATATTAGAAAAGAACAGAGTAAACTGAGTGACTTAGTTATGTGGGGAGGATTGGGGACGGGGAGCAGCTGTTAGGGAGTACAGTGCAGGGTTTACCACCAGTGAGTTAGTTTAATCCTTTGTTTCTCTGCCTTAAAAAAAACGCTCCACTATATCTGTGCTCAGTGTGCTGCACTGCTGCATGATATATCTGTGCTGAGTGCACTGCTCACACTGCCTAATTGTGGGGACTGGGGAGCAGTTATAGCAGGAGTACAGTGCACAGTTTTGCTGACAGTGACCACCAGTCCAGTATACGTTTGTCTGCCTGAAAAACACTCCTGTGGTGTTTTTTTTTTCCCTTCATACTAGTTTAGCAGTCTGCTGACAGTGTCCACCAGGTCCGTTATATACAGAATATTATATATATAAGCAGTACGGTAAGCCACGGCTGTACCTACCTCTGTGTCGTCAGTGCACTCGTCGTCCATAAGTAATATAATACTATACTTACTATCCATCCACCTACATTATTGTATACCTACCTGTGGTGGTTTTTTTTCTTCTTCATACTAGTTTAGCAGTCTGCTGACAGTGTCCACCAGGTCCGTTATATACAGTATATTATATATATAAGCAGTACGGTAGGCCACGGCTGTACCTACCTCTGTGTCGTCAGTGCACTCGTCGTCCATAAGTAATATAATACTATACTTACTATCCATCCATCTACATTGTATACCTACCTGTGGTGGGTTTTTTTTCTTCATACTAGTTTAGCAGTCTGCTGACAGTGTCCACCAGGTCCGTTATATACAGTATATTATATATATAAGCAGTACGGTAGGCCACGGCTGTACCTACCTCTGTGTCGTCAGTGCACTCGTCGTCCATAAGTAATATAATACTATACTTACTATCCATCCATCTACATTATATTGTATACCTACCTGTGGTGGGTTTTTTTTTCTTCATACTAGTTTAGCAGTCTGCTGACAGTGTCCACCAGGTCCGTTATATACAGTATATTATATATATAAGCAGTACGGTAGGCCACGGCTGTACCTACCTCTGTGTCGTCAGTGCACTCGTCGTCCATAAGTAATATAATACTATACTTACTATCCATCCATCTACATTGTATAACTACCTGTGGTGGTTTTTTTCTTCTTCATACTAGTTTAGCAGTCTGCTGACAGTGTCCACCAGGTCCGTTATATACAGTATATTATATATATAAGCAGTACGGTAGGCCACGGCTGTACCTACCTCTGTGTCGTCAGTGCACTCGTCGTCCATAAGTAATATAATACTATACTTACTATCCATCCATCTACATTGTATTGTATACCTACCTGTGGTGGTTTTTTTTTTCTTCATACTAGTTTAGCAGTCTGCTGACAGTGTCCACCAGGTCCGTTATATACAGTATATTATATATATATAAGCAGTACGGTAAGCCACGGCTGTACCTACCTCTGTGTCGTCAGTGCACTCGTCGTCCATAAGTAATATAATACTATACTTACTATCCATCCACCTACATTATTGTATACCTACCTGTGGTGGGTTTTTTTCTTCTTCATACTAGTTTAGCAGTCTGCTGACAGTGTCCACCAGGTCCGTTATATACAGTATATTATATATATAAGCAGTACGGTAGGCCACGGCTGTACCTACCTCTGTGTCGTCAGTGCACTCGTCGTCCATAAGTAATATAATACTATACTTACTATCCATCCATCTACATTGTATACCTACCTGTGGTGGGTTTTTTTTCTTCATACTAGTTTAGCAGTCTGCTGACAGTGTCCACCAGGTCCGTTATATACAGTATATTATATATATAAGCAGTACGGTAGGCCACGGCTGTACCTACCTCTGTGTCGTCAGTGCACTCGTCGTCCATAAGTAATATAATACTATACTTACTATCCATCCATCTACATTATATTGTATACCTACCTGTGGTGGGTTTTTTTTTCTTCATACTAGTTTAGCAGTCTGCTGACAGTGTCCACCAGGTCCGTTATATACAGTATATTATATATATAAGCAGTACGGTAGGCCACGGCTGTACCTACCTCTGTGTCGTCAGTGCACTCGTCGTCCATAAGTAATATAATACTATACTTACTATCCATCCATCTACATTGTATAACTACCTGTGGTGGTTTTTTTCTTCTTCATACTAGTTTAGCAGTCTGCTGACAGTGTCCACCAGGTCCGTTATATACAGTATATTATATATATAAGCAGTACGGTAGGCCACGGCTGTACCTACCTCTGTGTCGTCAGTGCACTCGTCGTCCATAAGTAATATAATACTATACTTACTATCCATCCATCTACATTGTATTGTATACCTACCTGTGGTGGTTTTTTTTTTCTTCATACTAGTTTAGCAGTCTGCTGACAGTGTCCACCAGGTCCGTTATATACAGTATATTATATATATAAGCAGTACGGTAGGCCACGGCTGTACCTACCTCTGTGTCGTCAGTCACTCGTCCTCCATAAGTAATATAATACTATACTATCCATCCATCTACATTGTATACCTGTGGTGGCTTTTAGTTGTGCGCATTAAAATATGGAGAACAAAAATGTGGAGGTTAAAAAAATAGGGAAAGATCAAGATCCACTTCCACCTCGCGCTGAAGCTGCTGCCACTAGTCATGGCCGAGACGATGAAATGCCATCAACGTCGTCTGCCAAGGCCGATGCCCAATGTCATAGTACAGAGCATGTAAAATCCAAAACACAAAAGATCAGTAAAAAAATGACCCAAAAATCAAAATTAAAAGCGTCTGAGGAGAAGCGTAAGCTTGCCAATATGCCATTTACGACACGGAGTGGCAAGGAACGGCTGATGCCCTGGCCTATGTTCATGGCTAGTGGTTCAGCTTCACATGAGGATGGAAGCACTCATCCTCTCACTAGAAAAAAGAAAAGACTTGCGGCAAAAGCACAGCAAAGAACTGTGCGTTCTTCGAAATCCCAAATCCCAAAGGAGAGTCCAATTGTGTCGGTTGCGATGCCTGACCTTCCCAACACTGGACGGGAAGAGCTTGCGCCTTCCACCATTTGCACGCCCCCTGCAAGTGCTGGAAGGAGCACCCGCAGTCCAGTTCCTGATAGTCAAATTGAAGATGTCACTGTTGAAGTACACCAGGATGAGGATATGGGTGTTGCTGGCGCTGGGGAGGAAATTGACAAGGAGGATTCTGATGGTGAGGTGGTTTGTTTAAGTCAGGCACCCGGGGAGACACCTGTTGTCCGTGGGAGGAATATGGCCATTGACATGCCGGGTCAAAATACCAAAAAAATCAGCTCTTCAGTGTGGAATTATTTCAACAGAAATGCGGACAACTGGTGTCAAGCCGTGTGTTGCCTTTGTCAAGCTGTAATAAGTAGGGGTAAGGACGTTAACCACCTCGGAACATACTCCCTTATACGTCACCTGCAGCGCATTCATAATAAGTCAGTGACAAGTTCAAAAACTTTGGGGCGACAGCGGAAGCAGTCCACTGACCAGTAAATCCCTTCCTCTTGTAACCAAGCTCGCGCAAACCACACCACCAACTCCCTCAGTGTCAATTTCCTCCTTACCCAGGAAAGCCAATAGTCCTGCAGGCCATGTCACTGGCAAGTCTGACGAGTCCTCTCCTGCCTGGGATTCCTCCGATGCATCCTTGAGTGTAACGCCTACTGCTGCTGGCGCTGCTGTTGTTGCTGCTGGGAGTCGATCGTCATCCCAGAGGGGAAGTCGGAAGACCACTTGTACTACTTCCAGTAAGCAATTGACTGTCCAACAGTCCTTTGCGAGGAAGATGAAATATCACAGCAGTCATCCTGTTGCAAAGCGGATAACTAAGGCCTTGACAACTATGTTGGTATTAGACGTACGTCCAGTATCCGCCGTTAGTTCACAGGGAACTAGACAATTGCTTGAGGTAGTGTGCCCCCGTTACCAAATACCATCTAGGTTCCACTTCTCTAGGCAGGCAATACCGAGAATGTACACGGACGTCAGAAAAAGACTCACCAGTGTCCTAAAAAATGCAGTTGTACCCAATGTCCACTTAACCACGGACATGTGGACAAGTGGAGCAGGGCAGACTCAGGACTACATGACTGTGACAGCCCACTGGGTAGATGTATTGCCTCCCGCTGCAAGAACAGCAGCGGCGGCACCAGCAGCAGCATCTCGCAAACGCCAACTCGTTCCTAGGCAGGCTACGCTTTGTATCACCGCTTTCCAGAATACGCACACAGCTGAAAACCTCTTACGGCAACTGAGGAAGATCATCGCAGAATGGCTTACCCCAATTGGACTCTCCTGGGGATTTGTGGCATCGGACAACGCCAGCAATATTGTGCGTGCATTACATCTGGGCAAATTCCAGCACGTCCCATGTTTTGCACATACCTTGAATTTGGTGGTGCAGAATTATTTAAAAAAACGACAGGGGCGTGCAAGAGATGCTGTCGGTGGCCAGAAGAATTGCGGGCCACTTTCGGCATACAGGCACCGCGTACAGAAGACTGGAGCACCACCAAAAACACCTGAACCTGCCCTGCCATCATCTGAAGCAAGAGGTGGTAACGAGGTGGAATTCAACCCTCTATATGCTTCAGAGGATGGAGGAGCAGCAAAAGGCCATTCAAGCCTATACATCTGGCCACGATAGAGGCAAAGGAGGTGGAATGCACCTGTCTCAAGCGCAGTGGAGAATGATTTCAACGTTGTGCAAGGTTCTGCAACCTTTTGAACTTGCCACACGTGAAGTCAGTTCAGACACTGCCAGCCTGAGTCAGGTCATTCCCCTCATCAGGCTTTTGCAGAAGAAGCTGGAGGCATTGAAGGAGGAGCTAAAACAGAGCGATTCCGCTAGGCATGTGGGACTTGTGGATGGAGCCCTTCATTCGCTTAACCAGGATTCACGGGTGGTCAATCTGTTGAAATCAGAGCACTACATTTTGGCCACCGTGCTCGATCCTAGATTTAAAACCTACGTTGGATCTCTCTTTCCGGCAGACACAAGTCTGCAGAGGTTCAAAGAACTGCTGGTGAGAAAATTGTCAAGTCAAGCGGAACGCGACCCGTCAACATCTCCTCCTTCACATTCTCCCGCAACTGGGGGTGCGAGGAAAAGGTTACGAATTCCGAGCCCACCCGCTGGCGGTGATGCAGGGCAGTCTGGAGTGACTGCTGATGCTGACATCTGGTCCGGACTGAAGGACCTGCCAACGATTACTGACATGTCGTCTACTGTCACTGCATATGATTCTCTCACCATTGAAAGAATGGTGGAGGATTATATGAGTGACCGCATCCAAGTAGGCACGTCAGACAGTCTGTACGTATACTGGCAGGAAAAAGAGGCAATTTGGAGGCCCTTGCACAAACTGGCTTTATTCTACCTAAGTTGCCCTCCCTCCAGTGTGTACTCCGAAAGAGTGTTTAGTGCCGCCGCTCACCTTGTCAGCAATCGGCGTACGAGGTTACTTCCAGAAAATGTGGAGAAGATGATGTTCATTAAAATGAATTATAATCAATTCCTCCATGGAGACATTCACCAGCAGCAATTGCCTCCAGAAAGTACACAGGGACCTGAGATGGTGGATTCCAGTGGGGACGAATTAATAATCTGTGAGGAGGGGGATGTACACAGTGAAAGGGGTGATGAATCGGACGATGATGATGAGGTGGACATCTTGCCTCTGTAGAGCCAGTTTGTGCAAGGAGAGATTGATTGCTTCTTTTTTGGTGGGGGCCCAAACCAACCAGTCATTTCAGTCACAGTCGTGTGGCAGACCCTGTCGCTGAAATGATGGGTTCGTTAAAGTGTGCATGTCCTGTTTTTACAACATAAGGATGGGTGGGAGGGCCCAAGGACATTTCCATCTTGCACCTCTTTTTTCTTTCATTTTTCTTTGCGTCATGTGCTGTTTGGGGAGTATTTTTTTAAGTGCCATCCTGTCTGACACTGCAGTGCCACTCCTAGATGGGCCAGGTGTTTGTGTCGGCCACTTGTGTCGCTTAGCTTAGCCATCCAGCGACCTCGGTGCAAATTTTAGGACTAAAAATAATATTGTGAGGTGTGAGGTGTTCAGAATAGACTGAAAATGAGTGGAAATTATGGTTATTGAGGTTAATAATACTATGGGATCAAAATGACCCCCAAATTCTATGACTTAAGCTGTTTTTTAGGGTTTTTTGAAAAAAACACCCGAATCCAAAACATACCCGAATCCGACAAAAAAAATTCGGTGAGGTTTTGCCAAAACGCGTTCGAACCCAAAACACGGCCACGGAACCGAACCCAAAACCAAAACACAAAAAATTTCAGGTGCACATCACTAATAACAATAACCCACAACTCCCAACAGTAGAAGTATTTAGTACAGGATTTGGGCTTAGCAATACAAGGTAAGAGGTGTTGACTGTGTACATTTCTTTACAGAAAAAAAAAACTTTTTTTTATGCCTCATCCTCTGGAAGCACCAGCTTCTATGATGTGCGGCAGTGGGACAAGGTGAACAGGCTGACAGGGCCGTCGCTCTGAGCGCTATAGAATGGCCCCTCAGTCTCCACATCATTCCGCCTCCCAGGACTGGCAAGTTGCAACAAGGAAAGTCCAGGAAAGACACAGAGTGCAGGAAGTGACACAGGGGGCACAAGGCCAGAGTGACACAGAGTGCATGTGGATGGAAAGACATGGTGCAGGAGGTGATGGGCAGGATGCTGAAGAGACACAGGAAGCACAAAGCTGGTGGGGAGGGGGGGGGGGGGGGATAGAGCACGGAATACAAAGCTAAAGGGGACACAGGGGGCAGAAGATTGGAGTGGACACAACAGGCATCTTCTGGGACCATGGGATTTCCTACATGATTAGTGAATACCGACAGGAGGCACCGTCTGCCCAGGGAAGATGAATTTCTTCAAAGGTTCCCCGGTTGCAGAGAAGGGATTGGTATGTATGACCTGTGGGCAGGATGCTGGCTTACACAATACCAATGCTGGCATCCCGATGGTCACGAACCGGACAGGGGCAAGGTAAGTATTCTAAATCCCTCCCACAACCCTCTCTTACTGCAGCCTAACCCTAACCTCGCCCTCAGTGTCTAACTCTAAGGTCCCCCGTTAGTGCCTAAACCTAATATCCTACTTTCTGCAGCCTAACCCTAATCCTCCCCCTTAGTGCCTAAACTTAAACCCAAACTCCCCACAGACTAACCCTATACCCCCAGCAGCCTAACCCTAACCCCCCTGGGTGGTGCCTAAACCTACCCGCCATATCCCACCACCACCAGCCCCCACAACCAAACCCTAACCATCCCGGCTATAATTACCTTTGGGATTCTGGGTGTTGGTATTCCGGTGTTGGGAGTCTGGCATCGGTATTCTGGCGGGTGTCAGGATTTTGAACATATACAGCAGAGAAACCACAATATATGCAAGGTGTATTTTTATTTAGTACACACACACACAAAAAAAAAATCTGAACAGATGTTTTTTTAAGAGGGATGGCAAAGGGACTTTTTGTCATGGGCTCTACTTGATCTAGAACCAGCCCTGCCTGCAAATCCGAATGAAATATATAGATAGGACTGTCCCCCAAAATCGTAACTGACCTGCAAAATATAGGATGGTTGGGAGCAATGCACAATCACGTCCTCAACAGAATATAATAGATAACACGGAAACAAAAGCGCTTTATATATTTTACAGCTGCATAAAGTACAGTATGTCACTAGATGGCAGTATACCACAATTCTCTGATGCGGTCTATGATTACAAATGCCAAAACTGCAATTTAGGGACAGCATAAGATACCATAGACTTTGGTGTGGCTAATTATCTCTTTTTTACCCCCATGAGGTTTCTTTGTTAAGCTATGACAGTTTACTGATGTATGCCTCTCAAACTATCATTGATTTCAACATACTGTATTATCAACAATTCTGGAGTTTAGCAAATAAATTGTGTTCTCATTTCTGAAGGCAGAATGACCATCAGTAAAGCTTTCAGCGCTTGATAGAAGTGTTAATACTATTTGAACTGATTTAATATAGAAAGGTGTGGAGATTATATTTTGTTTGAATGAACAGTAAAGAGTAGATTACAGAAAACAAATTATTCATTCAAAGACAGCTCTGTACAAATGATTATTATTACTTAACAGTCATTTATACCGTATCATGCCTACTTATTACTAGAGATGAGCGGGTTCGGTTCCTCTGAATCCGAACCCGCCCGAACTTCAGTTTTTTTTACACGGGGCCGAGCGACTCGGATCTTCCCGCCTTGCTCGGTTAACCCGAGCGCGCACGAACGTCATCATCACACTGTCGGATTCTCGCGAGGCTCGGATTCTATCGCGAGACTCGGATTCTATATAAGGAGCCGCGCGTCGCCGCCATTTTCACACGTGCATTGAGATTGATAGGGAGAGGACGTGGCTGGCGTCCTCTCCGTTTAGAAATTAAAATAGGAGAGTGAGAGTGAGACACGTTCATTACTATACTTACTGGAGCTTAGGAGGAGTTATTATATTATACTACTAGTGACTGATGACCAGTGACCTGACCACCAGTGCAGTTTTATAATTTATTAATATTTAAATAATAATCCGTTCTGTTCTTGTTCTCTGCCTGAAAAAAACGATACACAGCTTAATTGTGGGGGAGACTGGGGAGCAGTTATAGGTTATAGCAGGAGCCAGGAGTACATATTAAACAGTGCACACTTTTGCTGCCAGAGAGAGACTAGTGCCACTGCCAGTGTGACTGACCACTGTGACCAGTGACCTGACCCCACTGACCACCAGTACTATAGTACTATATTTATTGATTGTCTGCCTGAAAAAGTACACTCGTCGTGGACTCGTGTGACTTGTGTGGTGTTTTTTTCTTCTTTAAAAAACTCATTCTGCTGACAGACAGTGTCCAGCAGGTCCGTCATTAATATCTGACTGTGCTCACACAGCTTAATTGTGGGGGAGACTGGGGAGCAGTTATAGGTTATAGCAGGAGCCAGGAGTACATATTAAACAGTGCACACTTTTGCTGCCAGAGAGAGACTAGTGCCACTGCCAGTGTGACTGACCACTGTGACCAGTGACCTGACCACACTGACCACCAGTACTATAGTACTATATTTATTGATTGTCTGCCTGAAAAAGTACACTCGTCGTGGACTCGTGTGACTTGTGTGGTGTTTTTTCTTCTTTAAAAAACTCATTCTGCTGACAGACAGTGTCCAGCAGGTCCGTCATTAATATCTGACTGTGCTCACACAGCTTAATTGTGGGGGAGACTGGGGAGCAGTTATAGGTTATAGCAGGAGCCAGGAGTACATATTAAACAGTGCACACTTTTGCTGCCAGAGAGAGACTAGTGCCACTGCCAGTGTGACTGACCACTGTGACCAGTGACCTGACCACACTGACCACCAGTACTATAGTACTATATTTATTGATTGTCTGCCTGAAAAAGTACACTCGTCGTGGACTCGTGTGACTTGTGTGGTGTTTTTTTCTTCTTTAAAAAACTCATTCTGCTGACAGACAGTGTCCAGCAGGTCCGTCATTAATATCTGACTGTGCTCACACAGCTTAATTGTGGGGGAGACTGGGGAGCAGTTATAGGTTATAGCAGGAGCCAGGAGTACATATTAAACAGTGCACACTTTTGCTGCCAGAGAGAGACTAGTGCCACTGCCAGTGTGACTGACCACTGTGACCAGTGACCTGACCACACTGACCACCAGTACTATAGTACTATATTTATTGATTGTCTGCCTGAAAAAGTACACTCGTCGTGGACTCGTGTGACTTGTGTGGTGTTTTTTTCTTCTTTAAAAAACTCATTCTGCTGACAGACAGTGTCCAGCAGGTCCATCATTAATATCTGACTGTGCTCACACAGCTTAATTGTGGGGGAGACTGGGGAGCAGTTATAGGTTATAGCAGGAGCCAGGAGTACATATTAAACAGTGCACACTTTTGCTGCCAGAGAGAGACTAGTGCCACTGCCAGTGTGACTGACCACTGTGACCAGTGACCTGACCACACTGACCACCAGTACTATAGTACTATATTTATTGATTGTCTGCCTGAAAAAGTACACTCGTCGTGGACTCGTGTGACTTGTGTGGTGTTTTTTTCTTCTTTAAAAAACTCATTCTGCTGACAGACAGTGTCCAGCAGGTCCGTCATTAATATCTGACTGTGCTCACACAGCTTAATTGTGGGGGAGACTGGGGAGCAGTTATAGGTTATAGCAGGAGCCAGGAGTACATATTAAACAGTGCACACTTTTGCTGCCAGAGAGAGACTAGTGCCACTGCCAGTGTGACTGACCACTGTGACCAGTGACCTGACCACACTGACCACCAGTACTATAGTACTATATTTATTGATTGTCTGCCTGAAAAAGTACACTCGTCGTGGACTCGTGTGACTTGTGTGGTGTTTTTTTTCTTCTTTAAAAAACTCATTCTGATTCTGCTGACAGACAGTGTCCAGCAGGTCCGTCATTAATATCTGACTGTGCTCACACAGCTTAATTGTGGGGGAGACTGGGGAGCAGTTATAGGTTATAGCAGGAGCCAGGAGTACATATTAAACAGTGCACACTTTTGCTGCCAGAGAGAGACTAGTGCCACTGCCAGTGTGACTGACCACTGTGACCAGTGACCTGACCACACTGACCACCAGTACTATAGTACTATATTTATTGATTGTCTGCCTGAAAAAGTACACTCGTCGTGGACTCGTGTGACTTGTGTGGTGTTTTTTTCTTCTTTAAAAAACTCATTCTGCTGACAGACAGTGTCCAGCAGGTCCGTCATTAATATCTGACTGTGCTCACACAGCTTAATTGTGGGGGAGACTGGGGAGCAGTTATAGGTTATAGCAGGAGCCAGGAGTACATATTAAACAGTGCACACTTTTGCTGCCAGAGAGAGACTAGTGCCACTGCCAGTGTGACTGACCACTGTGACCAGTGACCTGACCACACTGACCACCAGTACTATAGTACTATATTTATTGATTGTCTGCCTGAAAAAGTACACTCGTCGTGGACTCGTGTGACTTGTGTGGTGTTTTTTTCTTCTATAAATAACTCATTCTGCTGACAGACAGTGTCCAGCAGGTCCGTCATTATATAATATTATATACCTGTCCGGCTGCAGTAGTGATATATTTTTTATATCATTATTTATCATCCAGTCTATACTAGCAGCAGACACAGTACGGTAGTTCACGGCTGTAGCTACCTCTGTGTCGGCACTCGGCAGTCTATCCATAATTGTATACCACCTACCCGTGGTTTTTTTTTTTTTTCTTCTTTATACATACTACATCTCATTATCAACCAGTCTATATTAGCAGCTAGTATCTAGCTAGTATTATTAGCTAGTACTATTATTATTAGCTAGTATTAGTACTAGTATTATTAGCTAGTACTAGTATCCATCCATCTCCATTGTTTACCTGAGGTGCCTTTTAGTTGTGCCTATTAAAATATGGAAAACAAAAATGTTGAGGTTCCAAAATTAGGGAAAGATCAAGATCCACTTCCACCTCGTGCTGAAGCTGCTGCCACTAGTCATGGCCGAGACGATGAAATGCCAGCAACGTCGTCTGCCAAGGCCGATGCCCAATGGCATAGTACAGAGCATGTCAAATCCAAAACACCAAATATCAGTAAAAAAAGGACTCCAAAACCTAAAATAAAATTGTCGTCGGAGAAGCGTAAACTTGCCAATATGCCATTTACCACACGGAGTGGCAAGGAACGGCTGAGGCCCTGGCCTATGTTCATGGCTAGTGGTTCAGCTTCACATGAGGATGGAAGCACTCAGCCTCCCGCTAGAAAAATGAAAAGACTCAAGCTGGCAAAAGCAGTAGCACCGCAAAGAACTGTGCGTTCTTCGAAATCCCAAATCCACAAGGAGAGTCCAATTGTGTCGGTTGCGATGCCTGACCTTCCCAACACTGGACGTGAAGAGCATGCGCCTTCCACCATTTGCACGCCCCCTGCAAGTGCTGGAAGGAGCACCCGCAGTCCAGTTCCTGATAGTCAGATTGAAGATGTCAGTGTTGAAGTACACCAGGATGAGGAGGATATGGGTGTTGCTGGCGCTGGGGAGGAAATTGACCAGGAGGATTCTGATGGTGAGGTGGTTTGTTTAAGTCAGGCACCCGGGGAGACACCTGTTGTCCGTGGGAGGAATATGGCCGTTGACATGCCTGGTGAAAATACCAAAAAAATCAGCTCTTCGGTGTGGAGGTATTTCAACAGAAATGCGGACAACAGGTGTCAAGCCGTGTGTTGCCTTTGTCAAGCTGTAATAAGTAGGGGTAAGGACGTTAACCACCTCGGAACATCCTCCCTTATACGTCACCTGCAGCGCATTCATAATAAGTCAGTGACAAGTTCAAAAACTTTGGGTGACAGCGGAAGCAGTCCACTGACCAGTAAATCCCTTCCTCTTGTAACCAAGCTCCCGCAAACCACCCCACCAACTCCCTCAGTGTCAATTTCCTCCTTCCCCAGGAATGCCAATAGTCCTGCAGGCCATGTCACTGGCAATTCTGACGATTCCTCTCCTGCCTGGGATTCCTCCGATGCATCCTTGCGTGTAACGCCTACTGCTGCTGGCGCTGCTGTTGTTGCTGCTGGGAGTCGATGGTCATCCCAGAGGGGAAGTCGTAAGCCCACTTGTACTACTTCCAGTAAGCAATTGACTGTTCAACAGTCCTTTGCGAGGAAGATGAAATATCACAGCAGTCATCCTACTGCAAAGCGGATAACTGAGGCCTTGGCATCCTGGGTGGTGAGAAACGTGGTTCCGGTATCCATCATTACTGCAGAGCCAACTAGAGACTTTTGGAGGTACTGTGTCCCCGGTACCAAATACCATCTAGGTTCCATTTCTCTAGGCAGGCGATACCGAAAATGTACACAGACCTCAGAAAAAGAGTCACCAGTGTCCTAAAAAATGCAGCTGTACCCAATGTCCACTTAACCACGGACATGTGGACAAGTGGAGCAGGGCAGGGTCAGGACTATATGACTGTGACAGCCCACTGGGTAGATGTATGGACTCCCGCCGCAAGAACAGCAGCAGCGGCACCAGTAGCAGGATCTCGCAAACGCCAACTCTTTCCTAGGCAGGCTACGCTTTGTATCACCGGTTTCCAGAATACGCACACAGCTGAAAACCTCTTACGGCAACTGAGGAAGATCATCGCGGAATGGCTTACCCCAATTGGACTCTCCTGTGGATTTGTGGCATCGGACAACGCCAGCAATATTGTGTGTGCATTAAATATGGGCAAATTCCAGCACGTCCCATGTTTTGCACATACCTTGAATTTGGTGGTGCAGAATTTTTTAAAAAACGACAGGGGCGTGCAAGAGATGCTGTCGGTGGCCAGAAGAATTGCGGGACACTTTCGGCGTACAGGCACCACGTACAGAAGACTGGAGCAACACCAAAAACGCCTGAACCTGCCCTGCCATCATCTGAAGCAAGAAGTGGTAACGAGGTGGAATTCAACCCTCTATATGCTTCAGAGGTTGGAGGAGCAGCAAAAGGCCATTCAAGCCTATACATCTGACCACGATATAGGAGGTGGAATGCACCTGTCTCAAGCGCAGTGGAGAATGATTTCAACGTTGTGCAAGGTTCTGATGCCCTTTGAACTTGCCACACGTGAAGTCAGTTCAGACACTGCCAGCCTGAGTCAGGTCATTCCCCTCATCAGGCTTTTGCAGAAGAAGCTGGAGACATTGAAGGAGGAGCTAACACGGAGCGATTCCGCTAGGCATGTGGGACTTGTGGATGGAGCCCTTAATTCGCTTAACCATGATTCACGGGTGGTCAATCTGTTGAAATCAGAGCACTACATTTTGGCCACCGTGCTCGATCCTAGATTTAAAACCTACCTTGGATCTCTCTTTCCGGCAGACACAAGTCTGCTGGGGTTGAAAGACCTGCTGGTGAGAAAATTGTCAAGTCAAGCGGAACGCGACCTGTCAACATCTCCTCCTTCACATTCTCCCGCAACTGGGGGTGCGAGGAAAAGGCTCAGAATTCCGAGCCCACCCGCTGGCGGTGATGCAGGGCAGTCTGGAGCGACTGCTGATGCTGACATCTGGTCCGGACTGAAGGACCTGACAACAATTACGGACATGTCGTCTACTGTCACTGCATATGATTCTCTCACCATTGAAAGAATGGTGGAGGATTATATGAGTGACCGCATCCAAGTAGGCACGTCACACAGTCCGTACTTATACTGGCAGGAAAAAGAGGCAATTTGGAGGCCCTTGCACAAACTGGCTTTATTCTACCTAAGTTGCCCTCCCACAAGTGTGTACTCCGAAAGAGTGTTTAGTGCCGCCGCTCACCTTGTCAGCAATCGGCGTACGAGGTTACATCCAGAAAATGTGGAGAAGATGATGTTCATTAAAATGAATTATAATCAATTCCTCCGCGGAGACATTGACCAGCAGCAATTGCCTCCACAAAGTACACAGGGAGCTGAGATGGTGGATTCCAGTGGGGACGAATTGATAATCTGTGAGGAGGGGGATGTACACGGTGATATATCGGAGGATGATGATGAGGTGGACATCTTGCCTCTGTAGAGCCAGTTTGTGCAAGGAGAGATTAATTGCTTCTTTTTTGGTGGGGGTCCAAACCAACCCGTCATATCAGTCACAGTCGTGTGGCAGACCCTGTCACTGAAATGATGGGTAGGTTAAAGTGTGCATGTCCTGTTTATACAACATAAGGGTGGGTGGGAGGGCCCAAGGACAATTCCATCTTGCACCTCTTTTTTCTTTAATTTTTCTTTGCGTCATGTGCTGTTTGGGGAGGGTTTTTTGGAAGGGACATCCTGCGTGACACTGCAGTGCCACTCCTAGATGGGCCCGGTGTTTGTGTCGGCCACTAGGGTCGCTTATCTTACTCACACAGCTACCTCATTGCGCCTCTTTTTTTCTTTGCGTCATGTGCTGTTTGGGGAGGGTTTTTTGGAAGGGACATCCTGCGTGACACTGCAGTGCCACTCCTAGATGGGCCCGGTGTTTGTGTCGGCCACTAGGGTCGCTTATCTTACTCACACAGTCAGCTACCTCATTGCGCCTCTTTTTTTCTTTGCGTCATGTGCTGTTTGGGGAGGTTTTTTTGGAAGGGACATCCTGCGTGACACTGCAGTGCCACTCCTAGATGGGCCCGGTGTTTGTGTCGGCCACTAGGGTCGCTTATCTTACTCACACAGTCAGCTACCTCATTGCGCCTCTTTTTTTCTTTGCTTCATGTGCTGTTTGGGGAGGGTTTTTTGGAAGGGACATCCTGCGTGACACTGCAGTGCCACTCCTAGATGGGCCCGATGTTTGTGTCGGCCACTAGGGTCGCTTATCTTACTCACACAGTCAGCTACCTCAATGCGCCTCTTTTTTTCTTTGCTTCATGTGCTGTTTGGGGAGGGTTTTTTGGAAGGGACATCCTGCGTGACACTGCAGTGCCACTCCTAGATGGGCCCGGTGTTTGTGTCGGCCACTAGGGTCGCTTATCTTACTCACACAGTCAGCTACCTCATTGCGCCTCTTTTTTTCTTTGCGTCATGTGCTGTTTGGGGAGGGTTTTTTGGAAGGGACATCCTGCGTGACACTGCAGTGCCACTCCTAGATGGGCCCGGTGTTTGTGTCGGCCACTAGGGTCGCCCAGCTTAGTCATCCAGCGACCTAGGTGCAAATTTTAGGACTAAAAATAATATTGTGAGGTGTGAGGTATTCAGAATAGACTGAAAATGAGTGTAAATTATGGTTTTTGAGGTTAATAATACTTTGGGATCAAAATGACCCCCAAATTCTATGATTTAAGCTGTTTTTTAGTGTTTTTTAAAAAAAAACACCCGAATCCAAAACACACCCGAATCCGACAAAAAAAATTCTGTGAGGTTTTGCCAAAACGCGTTCGAACCCAAAACACGGCCGCGGAACCGAACCCAAAACCAAAACACAAAACCCGAAAAATTTCCGGCGCTCATCTCTACTTATTACACAGTGGTATACAGAGAATATTTAGTCATTCTCATCAGTCCCTGAGTCAGTGGAGCTTACAATCTAAGGACCATGGGTTCGCAATTTCTGCTTGGTGAACGGGGGGAGGCGGCAGTCAGCATGCTGGGCGGCAGTGCCGTTTCTTGCGGCGGGCGAGCCGTGCAACCGCACGGGGGCGCCCGCCGCGGCACTTCCTGAGCACTTTCAAACCCCCCTCCCCTTTCCCGAGTGCTCAGCTTGGGGGGCAGGATTTCGCGGAATGACACGTTTGCGTCGTGACGTCACGACGCAATCGCGTCATTCCGCAAAATCCCGCCCCCCGAGCTGGGCACCCGGGAGGAGGGAGAAGGGGGAGCCAAGACGGCCAGCGCTGCGCAGACGAGGGAGAGGCGGCTGAAGAGCAGGAAGAACCGCTTCAAATGTAAGTCAGCCCCTCTCCCTCCTCCCCACCCACCTGCCGTACTGTGTAAAATGGGGACACTTGTCTGCTGTAATGTGTAAAAATGGGGACACTTTCCTGCCGCAATGTGTAAAATGTGAACACTTGCCTGCTGTACTGTGTAAAATGGGGGCACGTGCCTGCCGCAATGTGTAAAATGGGGACACCTGTCTGCCGCAATGTGTAAAATGGGGACACTTTCCTGCCGCAATGTGTAAGATGTGGACACTTTCCTGCCGCAATGTGTAAAATGGGGACACTTTCCTGCCGCAATGTGTAAAATGGGGGCACGTGCCTGCCGCAATGTGTAAAATGGGGGCACGTGCCTGCCGCAATGTGTAAAATGGGGGCACGTGCCTGCCGCAATGTGTAAAATGGGGTCGCGTGCCTGCTGTAATGTGTAAAATGAGGACTTTTTTTTATCGTGTGGTGGCCGTGATGATGAGATCAGATGAGGCCACACCCATCTTAACAAAGCCACGCCCATTTTAACGAGGTCACGCCCCCTTGCCTCTTTATATCTATGGGGGGGCGCATTTTTTCTTATGTGAATGGGGGGGGGGGGCGCGCATTTTTAAATCTCGCACTGGGAGCCAAATTGGCTAGAAACGGCCCTGCTGGGCGGCCTTGCACAGCGATGGGCGGCCCCTAGTATATGGTCCAAAGGATTGCAAATTCTGCTAATTAGCAGAATTTGCAATCCTTACTGAATTAGGCCTTTTATTCATACCCCCCAACTGTCCCGATTTCAGCGGGACAGTCCCGCTATTCGGACACTGTCCCGCTGTCCCTCCCACGGGTCGCAGTGTCCCGTGGGCGGGGGGGGGGGGCAGTTGGGGGAGGCTTTGATCACCCGCTGCTTTGAACTGCAAAGCAGCCGGTGATCACTGAATAGATGCCGTACGCACGTGCACGGCATCTATTCAATGCTGGGAGGGGAGCACGCAAAATGCCGAAAACGGGTCCGTGGCTCTCGGCCGATGCCATGACCCTTCCATGGCAAGTCATGCCCCCTTTTCGGGTTGCGCGCGGCTTTACCACACAGGGTCCCTCTTCCTGCCCCTTTAAAGTTGGGAGGTATGTTTTATTTAGTAAGGATTACAATTTCTGCTTAAAAGCAGTTGCTGTGATCAAGGGCATAGGTGCAGGCAATGCAGCTACTATGGTGCCCAGAGCTGAGAGGGACCCATCTTCCCTGTCAAAGTTACATGTGTTATATATATATTTTTCACGTAGGGGTCCTTTCAAACCTTTTCCTTGGGGCCTGCAATATATCTGGGTAAGCCCCTGGACCTGCTCATTGTAGTGTGGTATAAAATGAACTGGAGGGCATTTTAATGTTATACAATATAATATGAACCGGGGCACTGTAGTGAGGCATAATATGAACGGGGAGCACTATAGATCATAATGTGAATTGGGGGTACTGTGCGGCATAATGTGTACTGGCAGCTCTGAAATGTGACATAGGGTGAACTTAAGCACTACTGCGATTCATAATAGAAACTAGGGCACTGCTATGGGGCATAACATTAAATAAGGTTCCACTATGGTTCAGAAAATGAACTAGGGCACTATTATAGGGCATAAAATTAACAACTGCTGCAGAGAAGTGTCTCTCTAGAGGCATTGCGACGGGTGCCCCTTCAAAATGTTGCTATGGGGCCCACAAAGTTCTGGCTGCGATCAAATAGTTGCAGAAATAGTGAAAAAATGCCCATTGCAGAAACTGCGAATGCATCGCCATATGCGGGCTGATAGCAAAACCATACGCAATTCCCAAAACAAAGATTTTTCCTATCTGCGCCAGGCAAGGTCATCCACAATTCTTGCGACACAAGAAGATGGAAGTGGTCATCGCTGACATCAGAGACCCTCCTTAAAAACGCCTGGGCACACCTGCGTTTTTTCAGACACACCCAGAAAACGGCAGGTTTCCGCCCAGAAATGCCGGCTTCCTGTCAGTCAAACAGTGCCTGCATTGTGATCACGATGTGTGCGCATTCTCTGTCCCTATTATTACTCGCGCGTGCGCAATGCGAATGCTGCGCATGCACAGTCATTCGATAATCGGCCAGATTGCAATTTACAAATTTTGCAATCCTTACTGAATAAGGGCCCTCATTCCGAGTTGTTCGCTCGCTAGCTACTTTTAGCAGCATTGCACACGCTAGGCCGCCGCCCTCTGGGAGTGTATCTTAGCATAGCAGAATTGCTAAAGAAAGATTAGCAATTCTGCTATTAAGTATTTCCTTGCAGTTTGAGTAGCTCCAGACCTACTCCTAGATTGCGATCACCTCAGTCCATTTAGTTCCTGGTTTGACGTCACAAACACGCCCTGCGTCCGGCCAGCCACTCCTCCGTTTCTCCAGCCACTCCTGCGGGTTACTCTGCAATGTTTTAGCAACAGAGGGCTCTGAGCTGCAAAATTGGAAAAGCAGAAGTGGGTACCTCTATTTTTCCAATTCAATACCGTGGTGAAGGAGGCAGACCCCTCTCATCCTGACATTCGATGCTTTAAGCAGATGTTTGAGACAGCAGAAGGCCTGCACCTTCCAATACTCCAGTATTCTTTCCTATCTAACTCAAGAAAATTTTCTGTGAAGTGTTAAGTCGTTGTTTATTCATTTCCAGTTGTGGTTTGAAGTATATATAAACTCCACACATTGTTGAAATCAAGCATGAATAACGTGTAAAGTCTATCTTATTCAAGCAATTATTTGGAGAATTATTCTTTATGCTGAATATAAAATATTGATATAGGGTATTCAAAATTGTGTACTATTTCCCGTTGAGGGGTATTCTTCATGAAGAAAGTTACTGCTTATTTAATTTTTGTTGTGGTTTGAAGCACATACAAACTCCACACAGTGATGAAATCAAGTATGATTAATGTGCTGTATCATCCCTCTGCTTCCATATGATGGTGTATTGATTGATATGAATTCTGAATTGAAATCAATGATATGTATTACCTTCCAATTCCATATTTTGATTAATCATAAATTATACCATGCATAGGAATTTTGAATGATGTTCTGATGCACATACAAACTCTATACAAACGACAAATTGTGCATCATTTTTTGTAGAGCTGCGCCCTCCAAAATGGAGGCCTACGGCCCTATCTATTCATAATTGGGGTTGGAAATATACAGATTTCTATCTATCTACTTGCATTTATGATATGGCACACATATGAATTGTGTATGGATGTTTGTGTTTTTTTCATATCTGGTGATTAGAAGTCGCACATAGGGAAGTCCACTCTCCTTACTATTGTGGTAATTGGTTATAGACCATGGGAGAGAGTATAATTTAATATTGGTGCTCGATAAGTTCTTGTGGTTAACCAGCATACTTATATATGATATTACTGATATTTGGTATGAATATATTTTTTCCGCATGAAAACTTAGAGCATTATTACTGATTAATATTTTCGCTCATGGCAGATAAAGGTCTGCCACACCAATTAGTATTTATCTTTGATCATACCTCTATGGATGGTCTTATGACCTTACCTCTATGAATGGTCGTATGACCTTATATCCATGCATGTAATAAATTTTCTACATACTATTACCTAGTGATTTTGTGTAATTTACAGTTTTATCAAGTGATAATAAAAGATAAATTTTAATCTATAGATTTAAAGAGCGTGCCCCGGGTCAGACTTTTAGTCTTCTTTTGCCGTGCTCTCTTGCAGGTCGACCCTCACTCCTGCGTTTTTACCTGGCACGCCTGCGTTTTTTAGCACACTCCCTGAAAACGGGCAGTTTCCGCCCAGAAACACTCACTTTCTGTCAATCACACTACGATCAGCAGAGCGATTGAAAAGCTTTGTTCGCCCGTGAGTAAAATAGCATAATTTTGTGTAAAATTGCTTAGCGCGTGCGCCCTGCTGTGCATACGCATGCGCAGAACTGACGGATTTTAGCCTATTAGCAATTCTGCTAAAATTAGCAGCGAGCGAACAACTCGGAATGAGGGCCAAGGTTCTATATTCCATACCATATGGAAACACTGACTAGGAGTAATATGAACCAATTAACTAACAAGTCAACGGCATATCTATAATGGGTGCAATGTGTGCGGTGCACATAGGTCCCTGGGTCAAGGGGGAACCACACCACACACCCTAGACACATTTACTATACTTACCTCTATGGAGTCCCGCACGGGCACTTCATAAAGCAGTGGCAAAAATGGCAACATGGCATGAGTGTTATGTTCCTGGAAGCCCACGCATGTGCAGTAAACTCTGGCACAGAGTGGGGATACATATGATATCCCGTCAGACAGGATGCCAGCTGTCACTATGCCGACAGTGAGTCCCCTCACGGACTGGCTGTCGGGATTTCGGCGTCCGTCTCCTGAACGCCAATAATCTATTTTTAAGCCATTAAGACATAAGACAGCTTTATTTAAATTTGCACATTAGGAGCAATGGTTTCATATTAATTGAGGTAAAGGTATTCAGAGGTGTATGCACTGCCGTAGATGGACGTAGCGGAGCGATTTGTTTGCTACTGCGCTTATGTCTAAGTCACACCGCACATGCAATACGATTGTGACCATGCAGAATTGCAGTTCTGCTATACAGACGTTACTGGATGATGACAGGGAGGGGACATAGAATGATGCTCCATTTTATGGGTGTGTTGCAGACCTATCGTAGAAAGTGGTTGCGTAACCAGAAGCTCAACCGCTCACATGTGAGGCCATACTTGGACGGAGAAACTGCACATGCAGCCGAAGGACTGGTGGAAGTTTTAATGGAGAGACTGATGGTGGCGTCTAAGGATGCACCAATCTGTATAACTGCACGGATGGACGCTGGAAGCATGGAGTTACACAAGAGAAGGACTTTGGAGTGGCATCTGCATAAAGTTGCAGACGGGCAGCCACTGATAGACACAGATCCGAGCGCTTCTGCTTCACCCGTTGAAAAAGGCCCTGAGGGTATAAGTACAAATATCCTCCTCTAAAATACATATACTGAATTTGTCGTTTTGTTTATTGTATTGCAAATATGTCAAGATAATAATAAGCCAATAAGAAAGTTCTCTAACCATCATAAACACATATTTAAAAAAAAACGAGAGGATTTATAAAAGGACATACAACTCTGTATAAAAAGAATAACTAAGACACAGAACATTTTATTTTCCCTTCATTGCTGAGGCTTTGTGCACCCTGTGCTGAGCCTATTTTTGTACACTTTACGCTGATCACATTCCAACATCAATATCAGTTAATAATTATACAGTAACCACACGCATTATTCCTTGTTTGTTTCTTTCTTACAAAATACTAATTTGTTTATGTATTCCCAACAGCAAATACGAACTACCCAAAATAGACAAAAAAGTATTTCTCTGACGTCCTAGTGGATGCTGGGGACTCCGTAAGGACCATGGGGAATAGACGGCTCCGCAGGAGACTGGGCACATCTAAAGAAAGATTTAGGACTATCTGGTGTGCACTGGCTCCTCCCCCTATGACCCTCCTCCAAGCCCCAGTTAGATTTCTGTGCCCGGCTGAGCTGGATGCACACTAGGGGCTCTCCTGAGCTCCTAGAAGAAAGTATAGTTTAGGTTTTTTATTTTCAGTGAGACCTGCTGGCAACAGGCTCACTGCAACGAGGGACTAAGGGGAGAAGAAGCGAACCTACCTAAGTGGTGGTAGCTTGGGCTTCTTAGGCTACTGGACACCATTAGCTCCAGAGGGATCGAACACAGGACCCGACCTCGTCGTCCGTTCCCGGAGCCGCGCCGCCGTCCCCCTTACAGAGCCAGAAACAAGAAGGTGGTCCGGAAAATCGGCGGCTGAAGACTTCTGTCTTCTCCAAGGTAGCGCACAGCACTGCAGCTGTGCGCCATTACTCCTCATGCACACCACACACTGCGGTCACTGATGGGTGCAGGGCGCTGGGGGGGGGGGGGGCGCCCTGAGCAGCAATAGTAACACCTTGGCTGGCAAAACTAACACCATATATAGTCCCAGAGGCTATATAGGTGTATATTAACCCCTGCCAGAAACGATAAAATAGCGGGAGAAAGCCAGCCGAAAAAGGGGCGGAGCCAACTCCCTCAGCACACTGGCGCCATTATTCCCTCACAGCTTCGCTGGAAGGAAGCTCCCTGGCTCTCCCCTGCAGTCCTGCACTACAGAAAGGGTAAAAAAGAGAGGGGGGGCACAATTTAGGCGCAGTATATATATATTATGCAGCTATAGGGGAAAACACTCTGTATAGTGATATCCCTGTGTTATATAGCGCCCTGGTGTGTGCTGGCATACTCTCCCTCTGTCTCCCCAAAGGGCTTTGTGGGTCCTGTCCTCTATCAGAGCATTCCCTGTGTGTCTGCTGTGTGTCGGTACTGCTGTGTCGACATGTATGATGAGGATAATGATGTGGAGGCGGACCAAATGCCTGTGAATGTGATGTCACCCCCTGCGGGGTCGACACCAGTGTGGATGGACTTATGGAAGGAATTACGTGACAGTGTCATCTCCTTACATAAAAGGTTTGACGACATAGGACAGCCGGCTACTCAGCTTGTGCCTGTCCAAGCGTCTCAAATGTCATCAGGGGCTATAAAACGCCCGCTACCTCAGATGACAGATACAGATGTCGACACGGATACCGACTCCAGTGTCGACGATGATGAGACGAGTGTACCCTCCAATAGATCCACCCGTTATATGATTGAGGCTATGAAAAATGTATTACACATTTCTGATGATACCCCAGGTACCACAAAAAAGGGTATTATGTTTGGTGAGAAAAAACTACCAGTAGTTTTTCCTGCATCTGACGAATTAAATGAGGTGTGTGAGGAAGCGTGGACTTCCCCAGATAAGAAATTGATCATTTCTAAACGGTTAATGGCTGCGTACCCTTTCCCGCCAGAGGATAGGTCACGCTGGGAAACACCCCCTAGGGTAGATAAAGCGCTGACACGCTTATCAAAGAAGGTGGCACTACCGTCTCCGGATACGGCCGCCCTAAAAGAATCTGCTGATAGAAAGCAGGAAAGTACCCTAAAAGCTATATACACACTAGAGATGAGCGGGTTCGGTTTCTCTGAATCCGAACCCGCCAGAACTTCATGTTTTTTTTCACGGGTCCGAGCGACTCGGATCTTCCCGCCTTGCTCGGTTAACCCGAGCGCGCCCGAACGTCATCATGACGCTGTCGGATTCTCGCGAGGCTCGGATTCTATCGCGAGACTCGGATTCTATATAAGGAGCCCGCGTCGCCGCCATTTTTCACACGTGCATTGAGATTGATAGGGAGAGGACGTGGCTGGCGTCCTCTCCGTTTAGAATTAGAATAGATTAGAGAGACACTTGATTTACTAATTTTGGGGAGCATTAGGAGTACTCAGTAGTGTACAGTGCAGAGTTTTGCTGATAGTGACCAGTGACCACCACTTTATTTATAATCCGTTCTCTGCCTGAAAAAAGCGATACACAGCACACAGTGACTCAGTCACATACCATATCTGTGTGCACTGCTCAGGCTCAGGCCAGTGTGCTGCATCATCTATTATCTATATATAATATTATATATATCTGTCTGACTGCTCAGCTCACACAGCTTATAATTGTGGGGGAGACTGGGGAGCACTACTGCAGTGCCAGTTATAGGTTATAGCAGGAGCCAGGAGTACATAATATATTATATAGTGAGTGACCACCAGACACACAGTGCAGTTTATTTAATATATCCGTTCTCTGCCTGAAAAAAGCGATACACACAGTGACTCAGTCAGTCACATAACATATCTGTGTGCACTGCTCAGGCTCAGGCCAGTGTGCTGCATCATCTATATATATATTATATATCTGTCTGACTGCTCAGCTCACACAGCTTATAATTGTGGGGGAGACTGGGGAGCACTACTGCAGTGCCAGTTATAGGTTATAGCAGGAGCCAGGAGTACATAATATTATATTAAAATTAAACAGTGCACACTTTTGCTGCAGGAGTGCCACTGCCAGTGTGACTAGTGACCAGTGACCTGACCACCAGTATATAATATTAGTAGTATACTATCTCTTTATCAACCAGTCTATATTAGCAGCAGACACAGTACAGTGCGGTAGTTCACGGCTGTGGCTACCTCTGTGTCGGCACTCGGCAGCCCGTCCATAATTGTATATACCACCTAACCGTGGTTTTTTTTTCTTTCTTTATACATACATACTAGTTACGAGTATACTATCTCTTTATCAACCAGTCTATATATTAGCAGCAGACACAGTACAGTGCGGTAGTTCACGGCTGTGGCTACCTCTGTGTCGGCACTCGGCAGCCCGTCCATAATTGTATATACCACCTAACCGTGGTTTTTTTTTCTTTCTTTATACATACATACTAGTTACGAGTATACTATCTCTTTATCAACCAGTCTATATATTAGCAGCAGACACAGTACAGTGCGGTAGTTCACGGCTGTGGCTACCTCTGTGTCGGCACTCGGCAGCCCGTCCATAATTGTATATACCACCTAACCGTGGTTTTTTTTTCTTTCTTTATACATACATACTAGTTACGAGTATACTATCTCTTTATCAACCAGTCTATATATTAGCAGCAGACACAGTACAGTGCGGTAGTTCACGGCTGTGGCTACCTCTGTGTCGGCACTCGGCAGCCCGTCCATAATTGTATACTAGTATCCAATCCATCCATCTCCATTGTTTACCTGAGGTGCCTTTTAGTTGTGCCTATTAAAATATGGAGAACAAAAATGTTGAGGTTCCAAAATTAGGGAAAGATCAAGATCCACTTCCACCTCGTGCTGAAGCTGCTGCCACTAGTCATGGCCGAGACGATGAAATGCCAGCAACGTCGTCTGCCAAGGCCGATGCCCAATGTCATAGTACAGAGCATGTCAAATCCAAAACACCAAATATCAGTAAAAAGCCTCTTTTTTTCTTTGCGTCATGTGCTGTTTGGGGAGGGTTTTTTGGAAGGGACATCCTGCGTGACACTGCAGTGCCACTCCTAGATGGGCCCGGTGTTTGTGTCGGCCACTAGGGTCGCTAATCTTACTCACACAGCTACCTCATTGCGCCTCTTTTTTTCTTTGCGTCATGTGCTGATTGGGGAGGGTTTTTTGGAAGGGACATCCTGCGTGACACTGCAGTGCCACTCCTAGATGGGCCAGGTGTTTGTGTCGGCCACTAGTGTCGCTTAGCTTAGTCATCCAGCGACCTTGGTGCAAATTTTAGGACTAAAAATAATATTGTGAGGTGTGAGGTATTCAGAATAGACTGAAAATGAGTGGAAATTATGGTTTTTGAGGTTAATAATAATATGGGATCAAAATGACCCCCAAATTATATGATTTAAGCTGTTTTTTAGTGTTTTTTAAAAAAAACACCCGAATCCAAAACACACCCGAATCCGACAAAAAAAATTCGGTGAGGTTTTGCCAAAA
Source organism: Pseudophryne corroboree (assembly GCF_028390025.1). NCBI lineage: Eukaryota > Metazoa > Chordata > Amphibia > Anura > Myobatrachidae > Pseudophryne > Pseudophryne corroboree. The sequence continues at coordinate 939,676,469 of NC_086444.1, read as the reverse complement.
CGCGGTCGAACCCAAAACACGGCCGCGGAACCGAACCCAAAACCAAAACACAAAACCCGAAAAATTTCAGGCGCTCATCTCTAATACACACACACTGGCATTATATTGAGACCCGCTATTGCATCAGCTTGGATGTGCAGTGCTGCTGCTGCGTGGTCAGACTCCCTGTCGGAAAACATTGATACCATGGATAGGGACAATATTTTGCTAACGATTGACCATATAAAAGACGCGGTCTTATACATGCGTGATGCACAGAGGGATATTTGCCGGCTGGCATCAAAAATAAGCGCTATGTCCATTGCCACCAGACGGGGGTTATGGACTAGGCAATGGTCAGGTGATGCAGACTCCAAGCGGCACATGGAAGTTTTACCCTATAAAGGGGTGGAACTTTTTGGGGAAGGTCTTTCAGACCTCGTTTCCACAGCTACTGCTGGGAAATCGACTTTTTTGCCACAGGCTACCCCACAGCAAAAGAAAGCACCGTATTATCAGGTACAGTCCTTTCGGCCCCAGAAAAATAAGCGGGCTAGAGGCTCATCCTTTCTGCCGAGGGGCAGAGGAAGGGGGAAAATGCTGCAGCACACAGCTAGTTCCCAGGAGCAGAAGTCCTCCCCTGCGTCCGGTAAGTCCACAGCATGACGCTGGGGCTGTTCAGGCGGAATCGGGAACGGTGGGGGCACGTCTCAGGTTTTTCAGCACACAGTGGGCTCTCTCACAAGTGGATCCCTGGGTCCTTCAAGTGGTATCTCAGGGGTACAGGCTGGAATTCGAGACGTCTCCCCCCCCGCCGTTTCCTAAAATCTGCCTTGCCGGCAACTCCCTCTGCCAGGGAGGCAGTGTTGGTGGCTATTCAAAAACTGTATTCACAGAAAGTGATTGTCAAGGTACCCCTCCTTCAGCAAGGAAAGGGTTACTACTCCACAATGTTTGTGGTACCGAAACCGGACGGTTCGGTGAGACCCATCTTAAATTTAAAAGCCTTGAACACTTATATCAAAAGGTTCAAGTTCAAGATGGAATCGCTCAGGGCGGTTATTGCGAGCCTGGAGGAGGGGGATTACATGGTATCCCTGGACATCAAGGATGCGTACCTGCATGTCCCCATTTACCCTCCGCACCAGGAGTACCTCAGATTTGTGGTACGGGACTGTCACTATTAGTTCCAGACGCTGCCGTTTGGGTTATCCACGGCACCGAGGGTCTTTACCAAGGTAATGGCCGAAATGATGATACTCCTTCGCAAGAAGGGAGTTTTAATTATCCCGTACTTGGACGATCTCCTGATAAAGGCGAGGTCCAAAGAACAGTTGATAGTGGGGTTGGCACTTTCTCAGGAAGTGCTACAACAGCACGGCTGGATTCTAAACATTCCAAAGTCACAGCTGGTCCCGACGACACGTCTTCTGTTCCTGGGAATGATTCTGGACACAGACCAGAAAAAAGTGTTTCTTCCACTGGAAAAAGCCGAGGAATTGTCATCTCTGGTCAGAGACATCCTAAAACCAGGAAAAGTGTCGGTACATCAATGCACACGAGTCCTGGGAAAAATGGTAGCTTCGTACGAAGTAATTCCATTCGGAAGGTTCCACGCAAGGACGTTCCAGTGGGACCTGTTGGACAAATGGTCCGGGTCCCATCTCCAGATGCAACAGCGGATAACCCTATCGGCCAGAACCAGGATGGCGCTGCTGTGGTGGCTGCAGAGGGCTCATCTACTAGAGGGCCGCAGATTCGGAATACAGGACTGGGTCCTGGTGACCACGGATGCCAGCCTTCGGGGCTGGGGGGCAGTCACAAAGGGAAGAAATTTCCAAGGGACTGTGGTCAGATCAGGAGATTTCTCTTCACATAAATATCCTGGAGCTAAGGGCCATTTACAATGCCCTAAGCCAGGCAAGACCCCTGCTTCAAAACCAGCCGGTACTGATCCAGTCAGACAACATCACGGCGGTCGCCCATGTAAACAGACAGGGCGGCACGAGAAGCAGGATGGCGATGGCAGAAGCCACAAGGATTCTCAGATGGGCAGAGAATCATGTGTTAGCACTGACGGCAGTGTTCATTCCGGGAGTGGACAACTGGGAAGCAGACCTCCTCAGCAGGCACGACCTCCACCCGGGAGAATGGGGACTTCATCCAGAAGTCTTCCAAATGCTGGTCAACCGGTGGGAAAAACCACAGGTAGACATGATGGCGTCCCGCCTCAACAAGAAGTTGACTAAATATTACACCCGGTCAAGAGACCCTCAGGCGATAGCGGTGGACGCTCTAGTGACACCATGGGTGTATCAGTCGGTTTATGTGTTTCCTCCTCTACCTCTCATACCCAAGGTACTGAGAATAATAAGAAGGCGAGGAGTGAAAACCATACTCGTGGTTCCGGATTGGCCAAGAAGAGCTTGGTACCCGGAACTTCAAGAGATGCTTACAGAGGACCCTTGGCCTCTGCCGCTCAGACAAGACCTGCTGCAGCAGGGACCCTGTCTGTTCCAAGACTTACCGCGGCTGCGTTTGACGGCATGGCGGTTGAACACCGGATCCTGAAGGAAAAGGGTATTCCGGAGGAAGTCATCCCTACCCTGATCAAAGCCAGGAAGGATGTCACCGCAAGACATTATCACCGCATTTGGCGAAAATATGTTGCTTGGTGTGAGGCCATGTGTTGTGATGTGGTGTGAGGCCCCGACGGAGGAATTTCAACTGGGTCAATTCCTGCACTTCCTGCAAGCAGGGGTGACGTTGGGCCTCAAATTGGAGTCCATAAAGGTCCAGATTTCGGCTCTGTCGATTTTCTTCCAAAAAGAACTGGCTTCACTGCCTGAAGTTCAGACTTTTGTCAAAGGAGTACTGCATATTCAGCCTCCTTTTGTGCCCCCAGTGGCACCTTGGGATCTCAATGTGGTTTTGGCATTCCTGAAATCACATTGGTTCGAACCACTTAAGACTGTGGATTTAAAATATCTCACGTGGAAAGTGGTCATGCTGTTGGCCCTGGCGTCGGCCAGGAGGGTTTCAGAATTGGCGGCTTTGTCTTGTAAAAGCCCTTATCTGATTTTCCATATGGATAGGGCAGAATTGAGGACTCGTCCTCAGTTTCTCCCAAAGGTGGTCTCAGCTTTTCACTTGAACCAACCTATTGTGGTGCCTGCGGCTACTGGGGACTTGGAGGATTCCAAGTTGCTGGACGTAGTCAGGGCCCTTAAAATTTATATTTCCAGGACGGCTGGAGTCAGAAAGACTGACTCGCTGTTTATCCTGTATGCACCCACCAAGCTGGGTGCTCCTGCTTCTAAGCAGTCTATTGCGCGCTGGATTTGTAGCACTATTCAGCTGGCGCATTCTGCGGTGGGCTTACCGCAGCCTAAATCTGTAAAAGCCCATTCCACACGGAAGGTGGGCTCATCTTGGGCGGCTGCCCGAGGGGTCTCGGCTTTACAACTTTGCCGAGCAGCTACTTGGTCGGGGGCAAACACGTTTGCAAAATTCTACAAATTTGATACCCTGGCTGAGGAGGACCTGGAATTCTCTCATTCGGTGCTGCAGAGTCATCCGCACTCTCCCGCCCGTTTGGGAGCTTTGGTATAATCCCCATGGTCCTTACGGAGTCCCCAGCATCCACTAGGACGTCAGAGAAAATAAGAATTTACTCACCGGTAATTCTATTTCTCGTAGTCCGTAGTGGATGCTGGGCGCCCATCCCAAGTGCGGATTGTCTGCGATACCTGTACATAGTTATTGTTACAAAAATCGAGTTTTGTTGTGAGCCATCTCTTCAGAGGCTCCATTTGTTATCATACTGTTAACCGGGGTTCCTATCACGTGTTATATGGTGTGATTGGTGTGGCTGGTATGAGTCTTACCCGGGATTCAAAAATCCTTCCTTATTGTGTCAGCTCTTCCGGGCACAGTTCCTAACTGAGGCTTGGAGGAGGGTCATAGGGGGAGGAGCCAGTGCACACCAGATAGTCCTAAATCTTTCTTTAGAAGTGCCCAGTCTCCTGCGGAGCCGTCTATTCCCCATGGTCCTTACGGAGTCCCCAGCATCCACTACGGACTACGAGAAATAGAATTACCGGTGAGTAAATTCTTATTTTCTTTGCGGTGTTTATAACAAAAAAATTATAAAAATATACACACAAAAAATAACAATAAAATATATATATATATATATATATAATGATGAAAAGTCCCGGCACTCCTCTGTAAAGGTAATGATACTGCGGTGCCCTCCCAGAGGTATTACCTCATAGACAAATGGAAAGAATGGAGGCGGCACTCACGCAGATTTGTGCAAATGTAGAAAGGTCAGTTTAATGTACCATTAAACTGACCTTTCTACATTTGCACAAATCTGCGTGAGTGCCGCCTCCATTCTTTCCATTTATATATATATATATATATATATATATATATATATATATATGCACAAATAAGGATGCACTCACCAGACTTCTCCAGGGTGAAATTGATAGATTTTAATCCAGACAGCACATACTCACAAACAGAAGGTCAACGTTTCGGCTCACAGCAGAGCCTTTGTCAAGACCAGATTACCAGGTTGCCCTCTCCCTAGCACTGCTCCGAATAGTGAAACCATATATACCCTTGGTGCAGCCACACACCCCAATCATCCAATTAGCAGCATGAACAAACAGGCCATCATTAAGCTAATATCAGCCAGCTGTCACAGGATAAGGCCAAATACATATACACAGCACAAACCAGACACACACATAAATTGATTTTAAAACAACTCATTGTGGCCACACAAGGAGTCTAACATCGTGTGTGGAACGCACGCCGGTACAGTGACACGCACGGCACTTCCTGTGAGCCGCGCATCACTTCCCGTCCGGCGTTGCCAAGTAACGGCGCCGTGAGTAAAGCAGACCACATTAGCTTATGTAAACCACATCGGAGTGAACAACCAAAGTATCCACTACAGATACTCATATAGGCCAGATACATAATCAGGATAAATCAATCGATTACCTAGCAACCTGTGGTATTTGAGCTGCCACAGGGATTTCTATACCGCATCACTTCCGGTCGCTTGTAGCCAGGCAACAAATACCCAGTTGCTAACACAAATTACGTTAACCTCAGATTGAAAAAACATTGTGCATAAATGTACACGGCTGTTGAACTCCCCCAATATATAGCAAACATACGTAAGGGTCAGCAAGAACCAACCCTATCCCCTTACTACCAAAGTAAACAGGAATGTCACAATCGATAGTATGATTAACAGGCGGGCTGCACCAATAGCACACAGGCACCCATCAGAATAGTCATCAGGGCATTGCAAGTATATACATTTAAAAATGACTAAACATAGTGCTAAACATAGATCCCCAAAACCTATAAAAAACCACAAGGAAAAATCGCATCACGAGATGCACATAAACCTAGTGGAGTACATATAAACTCAATTTTAAAAAAAAAAACACAAAAGGATCAGAGGACATGACTGATAGAACACTCAAAGAGCTGAACACCCCTGCACTGTCACAAAAAATAATGAAACATAAAAATATCATGAAAAATTAGCAAAAATCAGACTGGCATCAGCCTCAGACGATGCCAAATCACAAAAACATGTGCAATGGGTTCTGTTCATTGAGTCCTTTCGGTGACATTGTCCCCGAGAAATGGATCCAATATGCCTCGTGTTTTAGAGCTGAAACGTTGACCTTCTGTTTGTGAGTATGTGCTGTCTGGATTAAAATCTATCAATTTCACTTGGAGAAGTCTGGTGAGTGCATCCTTATTAGAGATGTGCACTTGAAATTTTTCGGGGCTTGTGTTTTGGTTTTGGGTTCGGTTCCGCGGCCGTGTTTTGGGTTCGACCGCGTTTTGGCAAAACCTCACCGAATTTTTTTTGTCGGATTCGGGTGTGTTTTGGATTCGGGTGTTTTTTTCAAAAAAAACAGCTTAAATCATAGAATTTGGGGGTCATTTTGATCCCAAAGTATTATTAACCTCAAAAACCATAATTTCCACTGATTTTCAGTCTATTCTGAACACCTCACACCTCACAATATTATTTTTAGTCCTAAAATTTGCACCGAGGTCGCTGGATGACTAAGCTAAGCGACCCTAGTGGCCGACACAAACACCTGGCCCATCTAGGAGTGGCACTGCAGTGTCACGCAGGATGGCCCTTCCAAAAAACACTCCCCAAACAGCACATGACGCAAAGAAAAAAAGAGGCGCAATGAGGTAGCTGTGTGAGTAAGCTAAGCGACCCTAGTGGCCGACACAAACACCTGGCCCATCTAGGAGTGGCACTGCAGTGTCACGCAGGATGGCCCTTCCAAAAAACACTCCCCAAACAGCACATGACGCAAAGAAAAAAAGAGGCGCAATGAGGTAGCTGTGTGAGTAAGCTAAGCGACCCTAGTGGCCGACACAAACACCTGGCCCATCTAGGAGTGGCACTGCAGTGTCACGCAGGATGGCCCTTCCAAAAAACACTCCCCAAACAGCACATGACGCAAAGAAAAAAAGAGGCGCAATGAGGTAGCTGTGTGAGTAAGATAAGCGACCCTAGTGGCCGACACAAACACCTGGCCCATCTAGGAGTGGCACTGCAGTGTCACGCAGGATGGCCCTTCCAAAAAACACTCCCCAAACAGCACATGACGCAAAGAAAAAAAGAGGCGCAATGAGGTAGCTGTGTGAGTAAGATAAGTGACCCTAGTGGCCGACACAAACACCTGGCCCATCTAGGAGTGGCACTGCAGTGTCACGCAGGATGGCCCTTCAAAAAAATACTCCCCAAACAGCACATGACGCAAAGAAAAATGAAAGAAAAAAGAGGTGCAAGATGGAATTGTCCTTGGGCCCTCCCACCCACCCTTATGTTGTATAAACAGGACATGCACACTTTAACCAACCCATCATTTCAGTGACAGGGTCTGCCACACGACTGTGACTGAAATGACGGGTTGGTTTGGACCCCCACCGAAAAAGAAGCAATTAATCTCTCCTTGCACAAACTGGCTCTACAGAGGCAAGATGTCCACCTCATCATCATCCTCCGATATATCACCGTGTACATCCCCCTCCTCACAGATTATCAATTCGTCCCCACTGGAATCCACCATCTCAGCTCCCTGTGTACTTTGTGGAGGCAATTGCTGCTGGTCAATGTCTCCACGGAGGAATTGATTATAATTCATTTTAATGAACATCATCTTCACCACATTTTCTGGAAGTAACCTCGTACGCCGATTGCTGACAAGGTGAGCGGCGGCACTAAACACTCTTTCGGAGTACACACTTGTGGGAGGGCAACTTAGGTAGAATAAAGCCAGTTTGTGCAAGGGCCTCCAAATTGCCTCTTTTTCCTGCCAGTATAAGTACGGACTGTCTGGCGGTCACTCATATAATCCTCCACCATTCTTTCAATGGGGAGAGAATCATATGCAGTGCCAGTAGACGACATGTCCGTAATCGTTGGCAGGTCCTTCAGTCCGGACCAGATGTCAGCATCAGCAGTCGCTCCAGACTGCCCTGCATCACCGCCAGCGGGTGGGCTCGGAATTCTGAGCCTTTTCCTCGCACCCCCAGTTGCGGGAGAATGTGAAGGAAGAGATGTTGACAGGTCGCGTTCCGCTTGACTTGACAATTTTCTCACCAGCAGGTCTTTGAACCCCAGCAGACTTGTGTCTGCCGGAAAGAGAGATCCAAGGTAGGTTTTAAATCTAGGATCGAGCACGGTGGCCAAAATGTAGTGCTCTGATTTCAACAGATTGACCACCCGTGAATCCTTGTTAAGCGAATTAAGGGCTCCATCCACAAGTCCCACATGCCTAGCGGAATCGCTCTGTGTTAGCTTCTCCTTCAATGTCTCCAGCTTCTTCTGCAAAAGCCTGATGAGGGGAATGACCTGACTCAGGCTGGCAGTGTCTGAACTGACTTCACGTGTGGCAAGTTCAAAGGGCAGCAGAACCTTGCACAACGTTGAAATCATTCTCCACTGCGCTTGAGACAGGTGCATTCCACCTCCTATATCGTGCTCAATTGTATAGGCTTGAATGGCCTTTTGCTGCTCCTCCAACCTCTGAAGCATATATAGGGTTGAATTCCACCTCGTTACCACTTCTTGCTTCAGATGATGGCAGGGCAGGTTCAGGCGTTTTTGGTGGTGCTCCAGTCTTCTGTACGTGGTGCCTGTACGCCGAAAGTGTCCCGCAATTCTTCTGGCCACCGACAGCATCTCTTGCACGCCCCTCTCGTTTTTTAAATAATTCTGCACCACCAAATTCAAGGTATGTGCAAAACATGGGACGTGCTGGAATTTGCCCATATTTAATGCACACACAATATTGCTGGCGTTGTCCGATGCCACAAATCCACAGGAGAGTCCAATTGGGGTAAGCCATTCCGCGATGATCTTCCTCAGTTGCCGTAAGAGGTTTTCAGCTGTGTGCGTATTCTGGAAACCGGTGATACAAAGCGTAGCCTGCCTAGGAAAGAGTTGGCGTTTGCGAGATGCTGCTACTGGTGCCGCCGCTGCTGTTCTTGCGGCGGGAGTCCATACATCTACCCAGTGGGCTGTCACAGTCATATAGTCCTGACCCTGCCCTGCTCCACTTGTCCACATGTCCGTGGTTAAGTGGACATTGGGTACAACTGCATTTTTTAGGACACTGGTGAGTCTTTTTCTGACGTCCGTGTACATTCTCGGTATCGCCTGCCTAGAGAAGTGGAACCTAGATGGTATTTGGTAACGGGGGCACACTACCTCAAGAAATTGTCTAGTTCCCTGTGAACTAACGGCGGATACCGGACGCACGTCTAACACCAACATAGTTGTCAAGGCCTCAGTTATCCGCTTTGCAACAGGATGACTGCTGTGATATTTCATCGTCCTCGCAAAGGACTGTTGGACAGTCAATTGCTTGGTGGAAGTAGTAAAAGTGGGCTTACGACTTCCCCTCTGGGATGACCATTGACTCCCAGCAGCAACAACAGCAGCGCCAGCAGCAGTAGGCGTTACACGCAAGGATGCATCGGAGGAATCCCAGGCAGGAGAGGACTCGTCAGAATTGCCAGTGACATGGCCTGCAGGACTATTGGCATTCCTGGGGAAGGAGGAAATTGACACTGAGGGAGTTGGTGGGGTGGTTTGCGTGAGCTTGGTTACAAGAGGAAGGGATTTACTGGTCAGTGGACTGCTTCCGCTGTCGCCCAAAGTTTTTGAACTTGTCACTGACTTATTATGAATGCGCTGCAGGTGACGTATAAGGGAGGATGTTCCGAGGTGGTTAACGTCCTTAACCCTACTTATTACAGCTTGACAAAGGCAACACACGGCTTGACAAATGTTGTCCGCATTTCTGTTGAAATACTTCCACACCGAAGAGCTGATTTTTTTGGTATTTTCACCAGGCATGTCAATGGCCATATTCCTCCCACGGACAACAGGTGTCTCCCCTGGTACCTGACTTAAACAAATCACCTCACCATCAGAATCCTCCTTGTCAATTTCCTCCCCAGCGCCAGCAACACCCATATCCTCCTCATCCTGGTGTACTTCAACACTGACATCTTCAATCTGACTATCAGGAACTGGACTGCGGGTGCTCCTTCCAGCACTTGCAGGGGGCGTGCAAATGGTGGAAGGCGCATGCTCTTCACGTCCAGTGTTGGGAAGGTCAGGCATCGCAACCGACACAATTGGACTCTCCTTGTGGATTTGGGATTTCGAAGAACGCACAGTTCTTTGCTGTGCTTTTGCCAGCTTGAGTCTTTTCATTTTTCTAGCGAGAGGCTGAGTGCTTCCATCCTCATGTGAAGCTGAACCACTAGCCATGAACATAGGCCAGGGCCTCAGCCGTTCCTTGCCACTCCGTGTGGTAAATGGCATATTGGCAAGTTTACGCTTCTCCTCCGACAATTTTATTTTAGATTTTTGAGTCCTTTTTTTACTGATATTTGGTGTTTTGGATTTGACATGCTCTGTACTATGACATTGGGCATCGGCCTTGGCAGACGACGTTGCTGGCATTTCATCGTCTCGGCCATGACTAGTGGCAGCAGCTTCAGCACGAGGTGGAAGTCGATCTTGATCTTTCCCTATTTTTGGAACCTCAACATTTTTGTTCTCCATATTTTAATAGGCACAACTAAAAGGCACCTCAGGTAAACAATGGAGATGGATGGATACTAGTATACTTATGGATGACGAGCGACTGCCGATACAGAGGTAGCTACAGCCGTGGACTACCGTACTGTGTCTGCTGCTAATATAGACTGGATGATAATGAGATAAAATTAAAATATATATATATATCACACTAGTACTGCAGCCGGACAGGTATATATTATGTAATGACGGACCTGCTGGACACTGTCTGTCAGCACTGCAGACTCCTAAAGTAAGCTACTAGTATCAAGAAGATAGAAAAAAAAAAAACCACGGGTAGGTGGTATACAATTATGGATGACGAGCGACTGCCGACACAGAGGTAGCTACAGCCGTGGACTACCGTACTGTGTCTGCTGCTAATATAGACTGGATGATAATGAGATAAAATTAAAATATATATATATATCACACTAGTACTGCAGCCGGACAGGTATATATTATGTAATGACGGACCTGCTGGACACTGTCTATCAGCACTGCAGACTCCTAAAGTAAGCTACTAGTATCAAGAAGATAGAAAAAAAAAAAAAACACGGGTAGGTGGTATACAATTATGGATGGACGAGCGACTGCCGACACAGAGGTAGCTACAGCCGTGGACTACCGTACTGTGTCTGCTGCTAATATAGACTGGATGATAATGAGATAAAATTAAAATATATATATATATCACACTAGTACTGCAGCCGGACAGGTATATATTATGTAATGACGGACCTGCTGGACACTGTCTGTCAGCACTGCAGACTCCTAAAGTAAGCTACTAGTATCAAGAAGATAGAAAAAAAAAAAAAACCACGGGTAGGTGGTATACAATTATGGATGGACGAGCGACTGCCGACACAGAGGTAGCTACAGCCGTGGACTACCGTACTGTGTCTGCTGCTAATATAGACTGGATGATAATGAGATAAAATTAAAATATATATATATATATCACACTAGTACTGCAGCCGGACAGGTATATATTATGTAATGACGGACCTGCTGGATACTGTCTGTCAGCACTGCAGACTCCTAAAGTAAGCTACTAGTATCAAGAAGATAGAAAAAAAAAAAACCACGGTAGGTGGTATACAATTATGGATGGACGAGCGACTGCCGACACAGTGGTAGCTACAGCCGTGGACTACCGTACTGTGTCTGCTGCTAATATAGACTGGATGATAATTAGATAAAATTAAAATATATATATATCACACTAGTACTGCAGCCGGACAGGTATATATTATGTAATGACAGACCTGCTGGACACTGTCTGCAGAATGCGTTTATAAAAACACCACACGACGAGTGTTTAACTTTTTCAGGCAGACAATCACAATATACTGGTGGTCAGCAGACAATCACAATACTGGTGGTCAGTGGTCACTGGTCAGTCACACTGGCAGTGGCACTCTGGCAGCAAAAGTGTGCACTGTACTTAAAATATGTACTCCTGCTATAACTGCTCCCCAGTCTCCCCCACAATTAAGCTGTGTGAGCAGTGAGCACTCAGCACAGTCAGATAATGATATACAGTATTACATATGATGCAGCACACTGGGCTGAGCACAGATATGGTATGTGACTGTGTCACACTGTGTATCGTTTTTTTTCAGGCAGAGAACGGATTAATTAAACTGGTGGTCACTGGTCACACTATCAGCAGCAAGTAGTACTCCTCCTAATAATATGCTCCCCAAAATTTGTGTCTCTCTCTAGTACTCTAGTCTAAACAGAGAGGACGCCAGCCACGTCCTCTCCCTATCAATCTCAATGCACGTGTGAAAATGGCGGCGACGCGCGGCTCCTTATATAGAATCCGAGTCTCGCGATAGAATACGAGCCTCGCGAGAATCCGACAGCGGGATGATGACGTTCGGGCGCGCTTGGGTTAACCGAGCAAGGCGGGAAGATCCGAGTCGCTCGGCCCCGTGTAAAAAAACCTGAAGTTCGGGCGGGTTCGGATTCCGAGGAACCGAACCCGCTCATCTCTAATCCTTATTTGTGCACATGTATCGTGGAACTTTGTTCTGATAGGACCTGTTCCTGGATTTTGCACCCCAGCAACTGTGATTATTAACGACATGTGAGTGCGGCTCTTCTACAATGGATATATATATATATATATATATATATACATACACATTTCTATAACCACCACAAATAAATACGTAGGGGTAAATTTACTAAGATGGGAGTTCTATTTAAGATGGGATGTTGCTGTGGAGATGTGTCCTGTTTTACAGGACACATTCCAGCTGCGGCAGCCAGGGAGTCTGTGTCCCCTGCGGGACAACGTCTCTGACAGCGCTGGGACAGCTTGTCTGTCCCCAGCGCCTGTCAGTGTGTGGCGGCGGCGGGTGTCCGGTGCAGGGATTACCCTTTTCCCTGCACCGGACCAGAGGCTGCAGAGGCATTTAAATATTGGCGCTCTCCGGGAGCCAATCGCGGCGGCCAATCAGAAGCGGGCGCGGCGAGCCAATCGGCGCTCGCCGCGTCACAGGTCCCGCCCCCGGCGTCTGACGTCAGACGCCGGGTGGGAGGCAGAAGAAAAGACCGCGCGCGGGAGCGCGAAGGGAGAAGCAGCCGGGACCTGGAGAGAGGAGTCGGCGCGCCGGAGCGCAGAAGAGAGTCCGGCGCGGAGGAGAAGACGACGGCCGTGGGAAGAAGAGCTCCGGTGGCCGCTGAAGAGGCCGGAAGACGTCGGGCTCCTACAAGAAGATGTCCAGCGGCGGCTGGACGCGGAGCAGCGGAGGCGGCGCCGCTGGCCAGGCCGGGCCAGCGGCAGAAGAGGGCGCCGGAGACCCCCGGTGCAGGTGAGGCCTCAGTGAGGCCACTTACACCCCCCTCCCTTTTCCTCCCTAGACCACCGGGTGTTCGGGCATTAGGCCCGTGGGCACGGACGGGCAATAGGCCCGAGCGCAGATAGGAGTTTGGGGGTCATTCTCTGTCACGGTGGTTTGGGCGTTAGGCTCAAGCCACCCTCTCAACGGCGCAGAAGGCGGGCTTTAGGCCCGAGGGCACACAGTGGGCACTAGGCCCGTAAGGATAGTCAGGCCACCGGCCTGTGGCACCGGTTAGGCGGGCATTAGGCCCGAGCGGCACATCAGGCACTAGGCCTGGGGGATCTATAGAGGGCATTAGGCCCTAGGAAAGCCCGCTGGTAAAGGAGCATAAGGTGACCCTGGGCACTAGGCCCAGGTCACCCAACGGGTGACAAGTTAGGCGGGCGCTAGGCCCGTGGGTGAAGCCAGGCCTCCGGCCTGTGTGCAGTCAGGGGGCGCTAGGCCCAGTGAAGAAGTGTTTCCCCCGAGGTGAATAGAGGTGGCACTGGGCACTAGGTCCAGGCCACCCTGAGGTGATTAGGTAGACAGGCTCGCTTGGCCTGAGGCCCACATAAGGGAAGGTACAGGAGGTGGGTAGGCTGTGCGGCCTCCACCCCCCAGAGTGCAGGTAGGGATCTAAAGGAATCGCACCGTTTGATGTACTCTGATGTGTGTTGTTACCGTGCAGGGCATAGTGTTGTTTAGAGTTTGTGCATAGTTTGTGTTGCACCACCCACACTTGAGCCAGTTTGAGGGCTTTGTTTATGTAGCTAGTGTAGCGGATGCACACTAGGTTAGAGTGAGGCCCTGCACGGCTGTTTCTCTCTTTGCCTCCTTACAGGGACCTGTAAGTGGAGAAGATCGGAGTACAAGACGTAGGACGGTGAGTAACATCTGTCTTTGTGTTCCTTCTGTGTGTGTCCCTATCTGTCTCCCTTCCTTCAGGGCGAACGGTAAGCCTTGCACGCCGGTGCAAGGTAGAATTTCCACCTGGTGCGAGAGTGCCAATAGGTGAAATTCGGGCTCTGAGGCGGACGCCTGGGATGACCCTCACCTAGCCCGAAAGCACTATTTTCCTCGGTTCCGGAGGGCGTTTCGGTCCACAGTCAGGAGGACGACACTCAGCAATCTCCTTCCTTCTAGGTCATCGTGTCCGGATCCGACGGAAGATTTGCCAGGTCCGTTGAAGGTTCCGGTACCTGAAGGTGAGAGAGAGCGGCGCCTGGTGAGTACCGAAACTACACCTGCACGGCAGCAGGCACCACCACACGCGCAGCCGTCACCCTCTTACATTGCCCATAGCAACCAATCAGCTTCTACTTCTCATTTATCTAGCACCTTCTAGAAGATAATACCTGGAATCTGATTGGTTGCTATGGGCTACATCCCATCTTAAATAGAACTCCCATCTTAGTAAATTTACCCCGTAGTGGTTCTTTTTCTCTTTTTCTACACATTTACAAAATTTCAAAAAACAGTATTCTGTATGTAGGTTTTAATAATAAAACTGCATTTGAATATAATAATGTATTATTATTATTATTATTATTATTATTTATTTATTTATTTTCCAGGTTTTGTTACCTTAAACTAAACACAAATAATGTGTAGGCCAACAGGGTTTATCATTTTAAGGGGCCTTTTCATTATCACTAATGATCTCATTACACATGCGGAAATGCAGTGGAAGAAGATCAGATGATGCCGCAAGGAGATGAGATAATGGTGGTCATTCCGAGTTGATCGCAGCCAGCAACTTTTTGCTGCTGGTGCGATTAACTAATCCATGCCTATGGGGGACTGTATTTTAGCTTAGCAGGGCTGCGAACGCTTGTGCAGCCCTCCTTAGCTAAAAAAGTTTTGTGTAAAAGAAGACTAGCCCTGGACATACTTACCTTGTGCAACGATCTCAGTGATGCAGGTCCCGGCTTTGACGTCAGACATCCGCCCTCCGTTCTCCTGGACACGCCTGCGTTTTCCTTACCACTTCCCGAAAACGGCCGCTAACGGACAGGTGACGCCCCGGAACACCTTCCTTCTGTCAATCTTCTTGCGGTCGCCGCTGCGACCGCTTTATTAATTTCCAGCGTCGTTGCCCGGCGACTAGGGTCACGGGCAACGACGCACGTGCGCAGTGTGCACGCTACGCATGCACAGTTCCGACCTGATCGCACCGCTGCGAGGAAGTGCAGCGTGCGATCGGGTCGGAAGAAGAACAGAAAACTATGGAAGCCTGTGACAGCAGTGACAATTTTATAAAAAGAGCTGACAGAGGCTACCGCTACCAGGTGAAGACTGAGACAGAAGAAGGTGGTGAGACAAGACGAGAGATGTCCAGAATTAAGGTTAGAGCTGGCCTGGAGCAGCTGAGGCGTAATTAAGAAAAAAGCTTATCATGGACCCTCTGCAGGCTTGACCAAAGACAGAGAGACTACTAAAGCCTCCAGATACTTATTTTCCCACCCATGATACCAAGTACCAGGGTATATGCTGGATTTACATTACTCCCTGTTCCTACTAGCACCACTGTATACAGTGTACTGTTAGTTGGGTCCCACGTTGGTGAGGTGCTGTTTTTCCTAATTCAGAAGCTAACAATATAGTGGGCGTTAGGATTACTGGATTCTTAGGAAGGCACAAAGCCATAGGAGGTTGTCCTGCATCTATTCTCATATTTGGTACTACTAGGCCCACCTCACACATTACATTTGCTCAAAGGCCTTAGGCCTTCTCTATGTAGTTGCAGAACCTGCATTAGCCCCCCAATAGTGGTCTTGAATCACACATGACAGGCCACCAGTATTCCTCTTCGCCATCACCTGGATGTAGTAGACACTAGGTTTGCTGCACTAAACAGGCATTAAGGCCTGGGTCACGGCCACAGTCGCCATGTGAAACCTAACAAATAGCGTACAATATCAAAGTGAACATATATAAAATTGCATTGTACAGGTATGTGACTTGCCATCAGCTGTACAGCTTACATGAGAGTCACAGAACTGAGTCACATTGTAATTAGGCTGAGAAAGGAGGAGTGTTCTTGCAGTACAACAACAACAACACATTTCAGAAGTATTATTCTACCCACCTGTAATTACAGTGCATGGAATTAGTCTGAGGTCACCCCTTGCTTCTCACTGTTAACTTAAATCAGCCTTTAGATTGCATTGCTATATAGGGACAACCAAACTGGTTAATGTACCAAACATTTGCTGACATTCTGTGTATTATTGTGTGTAAAGAATATTGAGTAACCTACTTATTGAAATGTTTATGGGAGGTTTGAGCCAGTGGTTCTCTGCACACAGACATAGGGAGTTGTTCCAGGCTGGTGAACATGTCAAGAGAGGCAGGGAAGGAAGAGCAGAGATGAGTCTTATGACAACTCTCTCTGTAGAAAATTCTGTGATATTTTCCACACCTTGCAGATACAGTAGTGTTTTGCCTTTTCTGCTGATGCTATGTCTCCTGAGGAAGAGAAATGTAATATTGAAAAAAGGGCTTTGTTCATACCACAAGGTAGGTGTATTCTAAGCTGGCTTGTATGACCTAGGTTACTTAGGGCAACCTACCTACTGTTAATGCTCATTAACCCCAAATGTACTTTTTTTTTTTAACCATATTTTAGCCACCTGCCTGCTTTATATATAACATCTAATAAGACAGTGTGGAACTTGGTATTGCACAACAGCAGTGTTTACCAACCATGGTCCTCAAGGCACACTAACAGTCCATTTTTAAAGGATAGCCATATTTGAGCACATCTGACTTTATTAGTATCTCAGTTCTTTTGTTTCAACCATCTGTGCTCAAGCATAGATATCACTAAAACCTGGACTGCTAGTGTGCCTTGAGGGCTGAGGTTGGGAAATACTGCACTAGGGTGATAGTACTACGCAATAACAGGAGGGAACAAAGTTCTTCCTGGTACAAACAAAGATCTCTAAATAAAACTCAGCAGGCAGGAGACCAGGCCAGGATCCCAACAGCTGTAATACCGGCGGTGAGTGCAGTGTGGCCCTGCGTGGGCTTGCTATGCTCACCACACTTCGGGCCCGGTCGCAACCATTGGTTGCCACAGGGTTACATTCCCCCTCGGGTGGTGGCGTGGACCACCACCTGAGTTGGGATTTCAGCTGGCGGTCAGGATTCCAACCGCCGGTATTTCACCGGGTGACGGGATTCTGGCGTTGGTATCCTGACAGCCGGGATCCCGACAGCATGCAAAGTGAATGCCTCCCCATTGTGCTACTCAGAGTTATCTGCTAAACCAAAGGGGTTCCCCTGTGCAGAAGCTCACTGATTTATGGACTTTATAGTTTATATACTACAGTGAGCTATATTCTATACTCCAGGGTCTACGTGTGTTTGACTGCGTACGCTTAGTGCTCGAATCCTGCATTTTACAAGTGCATGCGTTTATTGCTTAAAGCCTGCTTCATCTTCACTACCTTGTGTGATCAGCAAAAGCCTTCAGTTCACTTATTTCTGTGGTGCTTGTGTGCTTCCACTCAGGGCCGGTTCTTGGCCTTGTGGCGCCCCGGGCAAAGTATAGGGGCGTGGCTTCAAATGGGGGCGTGGTCAGCTACGCCCCCATTTGTGCCCCCTGTAGCGCCGCTGAAAATAAATAAATATATATATACTTACTATCCCTGTAGCGTCTAGTTTCCGTTCATGGAGAGGACCTTTGCTGTGCGGTGCGCGATTACGTCATCGCGCACCGCACAACAAAGGTCCTCTCCATGAAGGGAAACTAGACGCTACGCGTCTGGTTCCCTTCAAAGCGGGGGGCACAGCGGGGCACTGCGGGGAGCACAGTGGCGGATCTTGCCATGGTGCGGCGCCCTCCGGATGGTGCCGGCGCCCTCCAGATGGCGGCGCCCCGGGCAAAAGTCCTGCTTGCCCGTGGCAAGATCCGCTACTGCTTCCACTATTAGACACACAGTGTTATGTTCAATGTACTCGGAACCCGAGAGACAGGGTGGCAAAAGATGAGCTCCGAGTACAGAAACGTGATGCTGCAGTTCGAGCTGAGATTTGCAGCAACCCCTAATGAAAAACACTGACTCCGTTGTCTCTCCATAGTGGTCGGTCAACGCCTGCGAGACTATGGTTTCTTGGGCCCACGGCAGCCGCGTTTGAATGGGCGGATTAGGTCTGCCCGAACTCCGATGCCCCCCGGTCTTAGTTGGTGACAAGGCGCTAACCGAGACAGTGAGAGAACAAGGGGAAAACCACTGAAAAACAATAAACCAATTAATGTGCGCCGCGGCCGCCAAGAAAAACTGTAGCCAAAATAATCTGCCCAAATACCGAATATGAATTCGTCGTAGTTCGGTAAAGACAACAGTGGTGGAACCTCCGCAGTATACAAAATAGCAAAAGATAAGAATAATACGGCCAAGGCTGTAAGGTGCGGCAGAGCCGCTACTCACAACACCGGAAAAGGTGCATGTAGAAGGAACAGGACCCCAAGGCTGAAGATTCAGGATCTCTGGGCTTGGAAGACTGGATCAGATTCCCAGGACCAGGTTCCGAAAACAGGATACAGAGGCAGGACACAGCTCCACAGGAAGCTATCACCGGCGGGGCTGCCTTGGTCTGGCTCCCATAAAAAGCCCTACATACCAATCAGGCAGCCCAGTCCCCGGATCTTAATTGAGCCAGCTGTCCCTGGGCGCGCGGCGCACAGCGTCCTGGCTGCTTAGCAACCACCGGGACCGCTGTGCAGAGCGGCCGCCTGGCGTCCCTGGTTGCCATGCAACCAGCCGGGGACGGGGAGCCAAAGGCGGAAGTGACGTGCCGCCCCCGCTGCCTAGCAACGGATGGGAACCGGCGCGTTCCTCTACAACACCACCGCTAACACGCAGGGGGATTTACTCTTGATTAGTGATAGGCTGAGTCCCAAGCAAAGTAGTTGTATTTGAGGGCAGCTGCAGAAGCCTTATTTACCACCTTATGCGGGTTTAATATGAAATACCTACGATCAAAATCCCGACAACAATTGACCAACAGTCAAAATCCCGATAAGGTCATAATACCGAAATTTAAAATACAGACAAGGTCAAAATACCAACATTTAAAATGTCGACAGGCTAAAAAGTCGACGCGAGATTCTAATTGGTTTTTAGTGTGTGTCAACATAGGTTGACATGGACACCATATAAGTGTACCGCTTCCCTTTGCATAGCGAGCGCTTCAGACACGGTGCCTCGCTGCGCTTGGCACACTATTGTATTCCCCTTCCAGGTCCACTGGGTTGGTAAAGTATGAACAAGTCTGTTTCAGTAAAAAAATAATGAAAAACTCATATTCACTTTTTGACCTGTCGACATTTTAAATGTCGGTATTTTGATCTTGTCTGTATTTTAAATATCAGTATTTTGACCATGTCGGGATTTTGACCCGTGACGTAGCAGGAGGGAGACACTCTCATAATACAGCCCACATACACACCTCCCTCTGTGACACTTCAGATGGGAGGCGGCCACGCATACACAATTCCGCAATATGCATCTGAGGGAGAGGCTCCATTGACCTATCTCAGGGGAGAGGCGTTCCTGGTGATGCGTTCTTAAGCGTCACCGGGATACTCGGCCTTTTCCTGACTGAACTCAGCAGCAGGATCCCTCAGCGCCCTCTGGGTCAACTCTGACCCAGCCCTCTTCTCTACCCGACAATTCGCCACCCTGCCATCACCTCTACTGCAGCACTTGATCTCCATTACCGCTGGGAGTGGTACCGTAACACACTCACCCTCCCCATAGTAATCATACACCAATTGTGATTTCTACTGAGTTGTTATAACAAAACTCCTTTTACACCTGTTTTAAGGAAATATAGGTGGTCATTCCGATTTGTTTGCTCGTTGCCGTTTTTCGCAACGCAGCGATTAGGTGGGAAATGCGCATGCACATGGTATGCAGCGTGCATGCGCTAAGTTATTTAACACAAAACTTAGTAGATTTGCTGGTGTTCGTGCGGCGCATTTCAGTCACACTGCTGATCGGTGAGTGATTGACAGGAAAGGGGCGTTTCTGGGAGGTAACTGAGCGTTTTCCGGGAGTGTGCTAAAAAACGCAGGTGTGTCAGGGAAAAACGCGGGAGTGTCTGGAGAAACGGGGGAGTGGCTGGCCGAACGCAGGGCGTGTTTGTGACGTCAAACCAGGAACTAAACGGACTGAGGTGATCGCAATCTAGGAGTAGGTCTGGAGCTTCTCAGAAACTGCAGGGAATTATTTAGTAGAAGTTCTGATAATCTTTTGTTCGCTATTCTGCTAAGCTAAGATACACTCCCAGAGGGCGGCGGCCTAGCGTGTGCACTGCTGCTAAAAGCAGCTAACGAGCGAACAACTCGGAATGAGGGCCTTAGTCAAGAACTGTACAACACTCAGAGAGTTGAATTGTTTTATTGTTACCAAATAATCAATCTGTGTATGATGGTAGAAGGTGATTGGTACCTATGACCTGGATGATATATGCAGAGTATACTAAAGGAGTGTGGTTTAGTGGTGAGGACATAATTATTATTACCTAACCTGCAGAATTGAAAGAGAAGACTCTTAATATCTGTTGGTAGCAACTCAAATACAGATACAGGATAAGGCATTATGTATCCCTGCTATAAGGGGTCTTATCACTTTTAGGTCAAATAGCATCAGCCACCTACCAACTCACTTATTCTCTATACTCTCTATATTTCCAAGGACTCTCATTGGAAATTCAGCAGGGTCCTGTGGCAGTTTCCCCACTGACAGGTTATCTGCTGTCTAACGCCAACAGCAGATCCACCCTCTTTTGATATATACGTTATCCCTTTCCAGCAACTTGATACTTACCAATATTTCCAATATCTGTGAACTCTCATCAACGATTCAAGAAGAGAGGCATTTCAATCTACTACCAAACCACACTTAAATTGAGATTCACATATTACACTTCCTTCTTACTCTTATTTTGCTGAACAGAAATTATTTCTCAGCATTGTTCTATGTTAATCACAGTGCGGAGGGCAATAGACCATACAAATAGGACTGTGTCCAGAATATTAATACGATTTCTAGAGGGCACTGCCACGCAGTCATTGTTAGGACTAAAGGGCCCTACAGACTAGGCGACCCGCCGCCGAGCTGCCCGACCGCCGATACGGCTGACGGGCGACCCGGCGGCGGGGGGAGGTGACGGGGAGAGTGAAGTTTATTCACTCCCCCCCGTCACCCGGCGCCATAGCAATGCATGCTAATATGGACAATCTCGTCCATATTGGCCTGCATGCATAAGCGACGGGACACCAACGATGAACGAGCGCAGGGTCGCGCATCTTTCATCGTTGGTGCCTACACACTGCACGATATGAACGAGTTCTCGTTCATTAATAAACGAGAACGTTCATATCATGCACTATCAGTGTCGGACAGGGGCATGAAGGGCCCACTGGGGGGATGCAGTAATAGGGGCCCATACTTAGGGGTGTGGTCAGCCTAAAAAGGGGGTGTTGCCAGCCTCCACAGAGGCTTGAAATACACAATAGTTTAGTGCAGTGTAATGCAACATATCTACCATGTATAATACAAGTGCACAGTCTGGAACCTGATCCCTAGAGGAAGGAGTGGGCCCTCAGGCAGTGGGGCCTACCGGTGGTTTCCCTGGTACCCCTGTGGGCCAATCCGACTCTGTGCAGTATTATCTACCAGTGTGTAGGGCCCCTTTAATTTGTATCCTGCTGCATATAATGCATTTAGCATCTCATTTATTTGAATACTAGTTAGAGATTTTCAACTTTATCCCTCTACTCCTGTGACCAGTGTACACAATTCTGCACGTACACTGGGCAGGGGGGATCACTTTGTATTTTAGAAAAACTTAAATAAATGTTACGTTTTAATTATATTAATATATACTCAATACATAATTTCTTCTACTAATGAGTGCACCAGAAAAGGGTCTTTTCCTTCTTGTGTTCATAGTGACTAACCATTAGTGCTCTACTGAACCCTAGGTGTACCGCCAACAATTTAACAAATGGCAATATAGCAATTTCATGGCAAAGTCGTTGATATGTAATCATTTTTTCTGTGATTAATTCCTGTGAAACCATCTCCAGTGCGGAAACACACCTAAATTACTACTAGGGATTTTGACCTTGTCTGGACTTTGACCGTCGGTCAATGGTTGTCGGTATTTTGACTGTCGGGATTTTGATTGTAGGTAAATTGACCACATCCCCCTTTTGCTAATACGAGTTTCTGTACAGCTATGTGGTGGTCCATGCATCTGTAAGTGGAAAGCTGTGTTGCCCATTGATTTTACAGCAGCAGACACAACCACAATCATTAGGATAGTCACTCGCACCAGCCCCATGCTAGTTGCTTTAGATACACACCCATAACAGCCCCAAAAGACATAGGGGGGTATTCAATTAAGTGCCCTAATTCAACACAGTGTATTCAATTGCGGTCATTTTCACACGTTTTTTAATCCATTTTCTCCCATGCCATTTCTGTCTTTTTTTTTTGTCGAATCGGCATGGATGAAAATTGCACCAAAAATGAGCTAAAACGCCTGTGACTTTTCCAAAACATGTGTATCGGTGGCAAATTCGCCGATACACGTGGTTTTCACCAGTGTGCGATTTTTTCACCAGCTGAAAAAATGGCACAGGCATTGAATAGGTTGAATGTAAATTCGACCTAAAAACGGGGGAAAACTGCAGTTTTTTTGACTGGTCAAAAAAAATAACACTAATTGAATACCCCCCATAGCGGTTCTGTGCAATCGAATTGTTGCTGTCCAGGTATGCCCAATTTTAGGAAAGGCAGATCCATCCAACTTCAATCATGAGGACAAGAGTGACTGGTAAGCCGCATCTAAGTGCTATTAGTTTGTCTAGGCCAGTCCGACTGATGCATGAGGGTGCTAGGACAGACTATCCATGTACCCCTGTTTGTGTTTCTCTTAGAAGTGATGTCTGTCAAACGCATGTGGATATTAGGAGTGAAGGCATTTCCCGTAGGTTATGTTGCCAGGTGGACACTAATGGCGGCTGTTACCTTGGCATGAAAGTGCAAATATGTGACAGACTGGCAATGAAGGAGCTTGTACTGAGGATGATGATAACCCTCTTTCCAGAGAGTAGTTGCCAAACCTGCATTCTAGGACCATCAGCAGCATCTCAGTGACATGAAGGTGAGTGTGAGTGGAGCCAAGTTAGTGCCTATCTATACCAGCAACACACCTCTTTACAGAAAATTAGTTTTCTAGAATCTCTCCTCTACAACCCACACTATAACCCATGTATAGTATGAATTATTTACTGTATTACATACACTATACAGTGTATAAGTAGACTGAAGTATACATACAGTATATGTCAGGGGTTGGTACTTTGTACTAGGTTCTTCTGGACTCGCTCCAATGCGCTGCAGACTGGGAGACATGGATTATGGAATGTTGCCCAAATCTAAAAAAGAAACTTACACTGTACGAGGGCCGGCCCTACAGCCACTTCTAACTATTTACTGTCATTCATGGCCCTGTATACGCTTGAAGTATTACTGTACACTGTGCTTTAAGGTTGGTAAGTGCTTATTATGTCCTCATAGACTAGCTACAATATCTCTAAAATCAAGAATTTGGAATCTCCATCCTATAGAAATTGTGCATTTCTCCCAGGCTTCCTATGCACCCACAGAACCAAATTAATTGTACTAGCTACAACTCCAGCCTCATCTCTGTTCACACTGTTCTCGCATATGGGGGGTAATTCCAAGTTGTTCGGCCACGCCCCATATTGCCGCCTGGGGCGCACAGAGCGCCAGAACCGGCCCTGGGCAGATATAACATGTGCAGAGAGAGTTAGATTTGGGTGTGGTGTGTTCAATCTGCAATCTAATTTGCAGTGTAAAAATAAAGCAGCCAGTATTTACCCTGCACAGAAACAAAATAACCCATCCAAATCTAACTCTCTCTGCAAATGTTATATCTGCCCCCCCTGCAGTGCACATGGTTTTGCCCAACTGCTAACAAAATTCCTGCTGCGATCAACTCAGAATTACCCCCATAGTACTTTGCTCATCCACCACCTCCCCTTCACCATTATCACATCCTCTCATTCTCATGTTCAGGACTTCTCCCAGGCCATGCCCAAACTTTGGAATGCCCTCTCACGCCCAATAACATTTTCCTCAATCCTGCCATACTCTAAAGACTCCTCTCTACACTCAAGCCCCCACATCTGTAGTCCGTGTATCCTAGAGTTTTGTACTCACTCCATATAGTGTCACCATATTCCCATCAGCATGTAAATTCGTGCGAGCAGGTACTGCTCCTCTTTGTGTTTACTATGTAATTATGTAATCTGATTACGTATACTTGTTACAGTATATGCTTTCTGTATTAGTCTGTACCCATGCAAATTGTATATTTTACCTCTATGTACAGCGCTATGGAATTCTTGTGGCACCATAATATGAAAAACATGATCGGCTAGATGCGTCATCGCTTGGAGAGTGATAAAATGGAGAGAGAAAAAGTAACAGCCAGTCATCTCATAAATGTCATGTCACAGGCTGTGTTTGAAAAATGAGAGTTAAGAGCTGACTGGCTGGTACTTATTCTCTCTCAATTTTATCACTCTCAGGTATTCAATTTGTGCAGTTTTTGCCCGTTTTTAGGTCAAATTTACATTCGACCTATTCGATACCCGTGCCGTTTTTTCGACTGGTCAAAAAAAACGGCACTGGAGTAAACCACGTGTATTGGTGAATTCACCACTGATACACGTTTTGGAGAAGTCGTGTGCGTTTTAGCTCATCTTTGGCGCAAGTTTCGACCTTGACGATCTAATTAAAAAAAAAAGAGAATTGGCATGGGCGAAAATGGATTAAAAACTGTCAAAAATGCCTGCAATTAAATACCCTGTGTCAAAAAAGTGCCATTTTTTCAACCAGTCGAAAACACGTCACTTAATTGATTACCCCCCTCATCAAAGTGATTAGGCATCTAGCCATATATGTATGTGTGTGTGTGTATATATATATCAATAGTGCAATAATGACAATATATTTATCTGTTTACACACGTTTGCGGGGATATTGATATCCTACAAGAATAAAGTGGAGCACAGGGCCTATCAAAAAGTAATCAACCTTACTTTTATTTTCACCATAATAATAAGTATCATAAGTAAAATCGGGGCAGATTTAAAATTCTTTGCAGTACCCAGAATATATGGCATATTATTCACACCATAAAATTCACCAGGCAAACTCTGGTGGTCACATTAGCGACCATAGGAAAACGCCACTGAGAATATAGACTATGATAAATAGCCCTGCTAGTGTTCCAAGTACTATCTCATGTGTATTTCAGATTTCAAAGCATTTCTAATTATTCCTCAAAGTGACCAATTCCACCCATGCATAACACAGGCCCTTTCCTCAGTGGAACAATCTTTATATTATATATAAGATCATTTATTTATGCTAAATGGGTTTTCTCCAGAGCTTTTCACAGAAAAGGAAGCTTGTAATTTTGGTCAGGCTATTACTGACCCTGCAGTCATTTCTAACGATGAACCAATGTTAATTTATTTCTTTCTTGTTACATTTTTTATACATATCCTCTAAGGTCTTTGTCAGATCAGAGTAGGTGGCTGTGACAGTGCATTTTATATTATCTCCCACTTACAAAATCAGCAAGTTTCACCATGGAGAAGTAATTATGCAACCTCAGATTTATCCATTTCCAATTAGGCATCTCCAACACTGGCAGAGAGTACTGAAAATAATGTCCATTTATTTCATTTGAATAGTTATTATATGCATAAAAAGAAAAGGAGAAATTAATCAGAATCGGTTATTGGTCAGATAACTACTATTTCTCTTAGCCTTTATTTATTATAAGGCTTTGTTTGCATATTAAATTATTTTGTTTTGGGGAAAGTTGTGGTAAAAAATACCCCCCAAAAGAAAACATTGTGATATGCCCCAAAATGTATTGCTATGGAATACTTAGAGTACTGTAGGTGTTGTTTCAAAGGAAAATAGTCATTTATTAGTGTTGACTAGTCAGTCAGTCTGTCTGTTTTCACATGAAGGAAACTATTCACATTTTCATTACTACCATATCATAACCTATATTTTGGCCATACTGTAGGCAGGAAGGCAAAACATACTGTGTAGGTCAACTTTATTGACCATTATTCCTAAAAGCATGAACAGGTGCAGCAGATTACAGCAAAGTAATAGAGACTAGGAGATAAAATATAAAAGTAGAAATCGCTGATTCTTTCAGGCCTGAGAGCAGGCTCAGCAGCTCAGTCTAGGATTGAGAGAGATTGCCAAGGAAACCAGTCGAGATCCTGGCAGTCGAAATACCGGCTCCGTAATCCTGCTACTGCTTGGAATGTCGGCGCTGGTATCCAGACTGGGATCACAATCACGGTGCCAGGATCCCAAATGAGTAACTGCTGGGTCGCTGGAGAGGCAAGCCGCGTGGGGGGAGGTTGGGTTTAGGCTGCGAGGGGAGGGTTAGGATTAGGCTGCTGGGAGGGGGGTTAGTAATAGGCTGTGGGGAAGGGGGGGGGGGGGGGGTTAGATTTAGGCTGCTGAAAGGGAGGGTTAGGGGGCCATTGAGGGAAAGTAAGTATACTTACCTTCCCCCTGTCGGGATTCTGTACATCGGGATTGTACAGTCGGTATTCTGACCGCCGGCTTCCTGACCACATTTCTATCCCAACCCTGCACCAAGAACCCAGTTCTTTTAAAATTATTGATATCCTCCAGTTGCGTCCATTGTGCAGTGTTAGAGTACCACCTACAATGTCAGAGGGTCCAGATTCTAAATGGTCCTTAGGTGACTGGGATATTCAGCAGATAATGCTAGACAGAGTAGACCAGAAGACAAAAAAAACTGGGTCTGAGCTCAAGGCCTGTGGTCATAAATGGCTACTGGATGCTCAAGCAGAATGGTTAGTGGCCAGACTTGTTCAGACCCACAGATGAGCAACAGTGCATCAAATTACTGATAACACCGGTCAAAAAAAATAAAAAAAATCTTTATTTTAATGACTATTTTCTGGTTCTCTGTATTGAAAAATAACCAAAACCTTCATTTTTTTTCTTAACTTTGCCTTTGTCCCTTTTACAATGATCAATATATATAAAAAATCTTGAATGACCATATAGAGTTTTAGTAAGTAAGTAAGGGGACCAGCGGGGGGAAAGCAAATGGTATTCTGATCTTCATTACACGTAAGCACTGTGTAACTATTCAGATAGCTAAACCATGTCCATCTCTCAATGCACAGACAATGAGATTTCTGGAACTGTATACCTTTTATTAATACAGACTGGAATGACTGTTCATATAATATAGCTGTAGTTCTGCAGAATAGATCACTGTACATGTAACAAATAAGAGAAAAACAGTGAATGGAATTGGGATACAGTTGTTAGGTCGACCCAACTTAGGTCGGCAAGCACTGGGTTGACCACGATAGGTCGACATGTGTTAGGTCGACAGGGTAACTAGGTCGACATGGTCATTAGGTCGACCTGTACCAAGTCGACAGGTCTAAAGGTCGACATGAGTCTTTCAAAAATGTTTTAATTTTTTGGATTTTTCCACACTTGACGATTTACGTGGACTATTATTGGAACGGTAACCTGTGCCGAGCGAAGCTACGAGGGGACACTGTGCACTAATTGGGGTTCCCCGTCACTGTACGAAGAAAACGACACCCAAAAAAATCCAAAAACAGGTGAAATGTCGACCTTTTCACCTGTCGACCTGGTGCAGTTCGACCTAATGACCATGTCGACCTAGGTATCCTGTCAACCTAACACATGTCGACCTATCATGGTCGACCCAATGGTTGTTGACCCAACGACCCATACCCACGGAAATAAGATATAAGTCTCTGGGATAGAGGAGCCTTAACACAGCCTGTCAGCAACTCATGCACAGATAACTGAGTAGTAACAAAAATGGAGGATCTAACTTTTTGACCTGTCACATAGCAAAAGGCAGCTAAGCATACACAAACAAATGCAGAAAAGATAACATGGGTGCCTATTCGGAAGAGCAAGATGAATGTTTTCATCAAGATGTGATGGACTTTGATGTTGTTATCAGGAGCAATACAATGAGAGTATGATGGGGAATTATATTTGGAGGCTAATACGAGAAAGTCCATACAATCACAGAAGAAATACAAAAAACATACAAAAAATATTAAATTTCTTTTTTATATATATTCTATTAGAGTAGTTGTTTGTTTTAAAAAATGTAAATAAAAGTAATTCAAATTCATAACAAAAGTTTGTTTTATTTTTACATACAATAAAGTTGTGAAAATAGGGATATTTTCTTAAAATCTGTAATTTTATTCTGATAGCTACATAAGCAAACTTTTTCTGGTAAAACTATTTTTTCTTTCATTAGTAATGTGGAAGAAATAAAAATCAGATATGCAGGACCCAGACTCAAAAGTCGTGTTGACCGATGTATTTGAATCAGGGACTAATGTAGATGGCTTCATAATGAACTGTATTCCGCACAGAGGAAGAAGACTGTCTGTACACCAATTCTGCTAACAGGGTGAAATGCCTCCACTTTGCTCAGGAGCTTTGGGATTGGACAGTAAATGATTAGAAATGGGTCATGTGGTCTAATGCAGAGGCATCACTCACTCCTTTTGCACCCGGTGTGGC
This sequence comes from Pseudophryne corroboree, assembly GCF_028390025.1. Lineage (NCBI taxonomy): Eukaryota > Metazoa > Chordata > Amphibia > Anura > Myobatrachidae > Pseudophryne > Pseudophryne corroboree. The sequence continues at coordinate 939,647,781 of NC_086444.1, read as the reverse complement.
AGCGGCCGCAAAAGGGGTGTGACATCGCGGGTGGGGTGTGGCTTCGCGGGAGGGGCTAAGCGCCCCGACCCCCATTTTCATTACTGCGGGGTTCGGGAGATGCGGGCTGCCCCTGGAGACTGGCGTGCCTCCTGTGCTGGCTTCTTCAGGGTGACAGGAGCCGCGTTGCTGCATGTAATGTTGTATGTTGGCTCCTGTCACTGAGCAGGAACTTACACTTTGGTGTCACCCCTCGGCGGGTGACACCTGGGTGCGTGCCACCCCCCCCCCCCCCCCCCCCCCCTTATGATGCCACTGGTCTAATGAATCACATTTTCAATTACACCATGCATAGAGTAGAAAATGGAGAAAACAGCAGGAATATATGAATCCTTCACACATTGTCATGTGTCTGGCGGAGGCAATGTTATGGAGATGCAGGTCATTGTGTTTGAATTAATATTCTTATTCATGCCATATTGAGAGCAAAAAAAAGTGGCCCAATAAAGTACTAACCCAGCGGTCATAATAATTTGGTTACTCAGTGTACAATGGCAAGCAAGCACCATGAACACTCCATAATGAAATAGACCGTTTCCTTCCGCTCTCCCGGAGCCTTTGTTTTACATCCTCACTTGTTGACCATAATTTCAGATTACAAAATAACTAAATATGGGGGCTATTCAGAGTCAGACGCTATTTAGCAAAAATTGCAAACAGACGGTTATCGTCTGTGCATGCTCCGCAATCGCATTGCATGTGCGCAGGGTTTCATTATACAATCGCATCCCGGAAGGATGCGATCGCAATGTGATTGACAGGTAAGGGGGGTCAGGGGCGGCGACGCGGCATTGGTAGGGAGTGGTGCAGGAAATGCAGGGGTGTCATGGCCATTTTCGGGGCGGCGTTTCCTGCGATGGGAAACATGGCGGCCGTGTACCTCCATACACAACTTGTCTGCGTATAAAGAATCTACCTCTATTTCCCAATTTCTGCATTGCGAATGCATTTGAAATGTGATCGCAAAGCAGGGCAGCGCTACACGTGCTGAGCGGCCTTGCTCTGTGCTGGGCGGCTACCAGCATGCGATTTTATCGGTAGCAGTTTTGCGTTTAGAAGAGTAAGGCCTCATAGTCGATAGCTTTAATTTAGCATTAAAGAAGGAAAGTACAAAGACAATGTAACCACATGACAAATATAAATTACATATTACATAAATCACACACTCCTTTTGGCATACATTTCAAAATACTCTTATACCTCCAATACAGGAGCAAATAGCTCCATGAGCAGCATGTCTGACTGCAATATGGAAGGTCATGGATTCAAATCCTGATATCCCTCCCAGCTTGCCCTGCGGACGCTCTGTCACTCTGCGCATGCACAGAACGACTCTCGGGCCATAAACCCGGAAGTCCAGGGCCTGCCGGAGATCGTGAAAGACAGCTCCTATTGGAAGAGCTACCCTTCGCAATACCAATCTTATATATTAGTGCATATGCAATTGGTATCAGTGCGATGGGTGGCAATGTCAATTAGTACATACCGCCTTCAGTGCATTAATGACGGTAGACGAGGAATCGGTGTCCAAATCCATTTTCTTGGGAGTGTTCTGTAAGTATTGTTGTTCTATAAATATATATATAATGTAGGGAGGGGCATCATAGCAAGTGCTTTCACTGGGCGCCAGGGCTCGCCTTATGTCCATATTTGAAAAATATGGGGGGTTGCCAATGCTTTTTCTTGCCATGGGCACCAAAATGTCTACTTACGGCTCTGTTCATAGAGTAGCCACTACCCCAACATTTTTTCAACCTTAACAAGGGAAAGACTCACTCTAGTTCAAATTATGCAAGTTTATAGATTTACTTAACAAAGCCCTGGTCTTGTCTTTTCTCTGCTATTGCTACTTTAAAATAGCCTGACCAATTGCAGCTCCTTATCTGTCTGGCCCAGGGGTCTGCATCATGTCTCCTATCTGCTGCCCTAGTGATTAATGGCTGACATCACCAGGAGGGGCATAGGTCTGGCGGCAACAGGGGACATAGTCTTAATCCAGGGGTTGGGTTTAAATCTGACATACAAAGAACTGCCTTCTAGGGACCTTCATCAACTGGGCCAATGAAGATGGGGCTGCTGTAATAGCAGGGGGGTGGCTTCCCATTTAAAGCTATGTCTCTCTCTGTTATTGCAGTTCGGATTGGGAGTTCCATGAGGAGAAAACACAGATGCCTGGGACTGCCAGTCTGGCCTGTGATTATCAGGGAGTGCTTCCAATGGGAAGTCACTGCCACTGATAGGCAGCCAATGTGGGTGATGGACCAGGGCCGGAGCTTCCACTAGGCAGCTTTAGGTAGCTGCCTAGGGGCGCCGGATCCTGCGGGGGCGGCCTGCTACAGCTGCCTGAAAAAGGTAGCGTGGTCCTACCTCACAGTCGCCGCATTCCCCCCGGCACTCGTATCTTACAGTAGTTGCAACTGGCAAGCTCCCGTATTGTAGCCTCCAGCTCCGCCTTCACCCGGCACAGGAAATAACTTTGACAGCTCCTGGAGTACTGGCTGGGGGTGACAAGTGGCGCTGCTCTTCATTTCAGGCTCTTTCGCAGACTACTCAGTCCCAACTCTGCATCACAGCCCGCAGGTAAGGTGGCTGCACAGTGCACTCTCTGCATTTGATAAGGAAAGAGGGGGAGAGCAGCAGAGCAGCAGTCTGGGGAGGGGGGGTAGAGATGAGCAGCAGGCATGCACACAGTCTGAGGGGGGATGAGCAGCAGCACGCACACAGATGGTGGAGGAGATAGAGCAGCAGACATTTAACAGAGTGGGGGGGGGGGTGAGAGCTGCAGGCCCCCACACAAACTGGGGAGATGGGGAGAAGAGAGCAGCCATGCAACAAACTGGGGGTGGGGGAGAGCAGCAGCATGTCTTTCATCTGAAGGGCGGGTAGGGGGAAGGGGCAGTAGGCAGAAGTTTTGCCTAGGGTGCCGAGAAACCTTGCACCGGCCCTGGTTTTACTGGAGGGTCTGCAGCCCCTACAACAAAGAACCTGACAAAAGATGCTTAAACTGTGGGTGAACCATTTCTTGAAACAGATTGTCGAAGTGATATAAGAACTTCAAAAACATGCTGGATTTCTTGAATTTTAAATTATTATTCTTTTTTTTTTCATTTTTAAAAACTTGATGTTAACATTGATGTAATATGGTAAAAATTTTTAATTGTGAACCTCAAACAAAACCCATGGGTATTGAACTTTGAACACAGTAGTATTTACCTTTCAGATACATTTTTTTAAATACTTCTATATTTAATTTAACAATATTTTATAAATATGTTATAAATAATGTTTAAAAATAATATTTAAAAACAAGTGACTGGCAAGCTTTGAACATCAAGAGCCTAAAAATAAGTTGTTGAAATCGGAGTGCGAGCATCAGGGCCGTAAATAGGTGTGTGCCGATGGTGCCTTGCCCACAGCGTAACTGCACTGAAGGCGCACCATCGGCAGCACACCCTCATGTACAGGCGTTGTAGTCAGTGGTAGTTCCGCTGTGTGTCGGCGCCTGTCTCCCATCGCCGCCTCTGTAAGGGACAGGGAGCAGTGTGGTAGGCGCCATTTGTTGGTAGAGACTGAGTCTCCATTCAGTGATGCTGTCTGTCAGACCCGCTTGCGGCTCTGCAATGGGGAGGGAGTGGTAGCAGTAGTGCAGGCGGCAGGTCTGTTACATGATCCGCCGCTGGAGCGCTGCTTAGACTGAGACCGCCGCTGTAAATGGAGAGAGTGGGAGCGCTACTACAGGCAGTAGCTCGGATCAGTGATCTGCCGCTGCTCAGCCTGTGTGAGCCGCCGCCGGTGATGGGGAGGGGCAGGGAGCGCCAGTATATGAGGGACAGCGCCGGTGAAGCCTGGATGCTGGAGCGACGGCACAGGTGACCGAAGAAAACAATCTCTATCTCTTCCCCCTCCCGTTCAGATGTCAAACATTGAGGAGGGTCAAAACCCTGCAGCTCTTATTGGACTGAATGTAAATCCCCGAGCACCATATTCCTGAATCCCAGGGGTATTATCACAGCATGTGCACCTATGTAGCAACTCACTCTCCAAAAAGAGCATCCCAATAGCAGAGAGGAATGAAGGAGAATAATGTCACTAAGTGGCATCTGCATGTGGCGTGTTACTTGGTGACTGCTGTTGGGTTCCGTACATTACTGCTCATGTGATGCAGTCATACAATACTTGCTGTCCTTGCGATTTCTGTTCTATGATCTTATGATCTATGTTAATTCATTATATTTCTCAGCGGTATAAACTGCAAATGTAGAGTTCACTGTAGTGGAACAAAGTTAACCCAGACAGTTCCAGGAGGAAAGCTCATTGCTACCATGAACCAGTGGGATGAGCCATGGCGCATAACCACTTGTGCAAGTACTGTATATGACTAGTTCACGTCAAACAGTTTATGACAGAGTAGTAACCTTGATCACTCACTCAAAACAACGTAAACATTGATATCCAGAGAAAGAAATGGTAACAGGTAATGAACATGTATTAAAAGTCTCTCTCTCTCTCTCTCTCTCTCCCTCCTTCTCTCTCTCCCTGCCTAATGTGTTGAGCTCTGTCGCTGTAATATGTAACAAAGGGGGACTCTGCTGCCTAATGTCTATAAGAGGCACTCTACGTGCTGTAGTGTGTAAAAGGTGGACTCTACCTGCCTAATGTGTAAAGGGGGACTCTACCTGCCTAATGTGTTAAAGGGTACTCTTCCTGCCGTGCTGTGTAAAAGGGGGACTCTGCCTGCCGTACTGTGTAAAAGGGAGTTATGTGACCATGCCCTTCCCCATGAAGCCACGCCCCTATATTTTTGGCGCGCGCATTGGCCCTGTAACGTATTGGGGGGGTTCCGATGCTGTTTATTGCACACAGCGCTAAAATGTCTAGTTACGGCACTGGCGAGCATCAAACATGAGTTATGAACAGGGCTGCCATAAGAAATTGTGGGGCCTGGAACTGACAAGATAGGCAGGACACCCCCCTCCCCCGGAGGTGGAGCTGTGAATAATGTGGGTGGAGCTACAAGGGGTGGGGATTCAATTGGTGCGTAAACCAGTTTACGCACACAAAAAAGTAATCGTTTGGGCTGAGGGGATGGGTGTTATAACATGTCAATCTGTCATATAAATGACATGATGTCCTAGCTCTTCCTCACACACACACACACACACACATACACACGTGCGGATTGGGCCGCCGGGATGCCGAACCGGATCCTGATTGACCGGTCCCGTTGTCCTCTCAGAAGCCACCATTCAACCCACTTCCAGGCCGCTGCCACCGGCAGTGCTAACTGAGAGCTTCTGCGCATGCGCAGAAACTCAATAAGGACCAAGGAAACATGGCCGCCAGGGGAGCTGCTGCGTATGCGCAGCCGTAGCAGCTTCCCCATAAGCTTTTGCAAAGCCCAGGCAGTCAGTCACCACTGATGGCTCCGCCTCCAGCAAACTTTAAAAAAAGGTCTGAGCTGCCTGCTGCTGTGATCTAACACAGTGAGTAAACAATTATGTATATTGAGTGCCTGTACTCGCTAGCTGCATATACTATATATATATTAGTGATGAGCGGGTTCGGTTTTACTCGGTTTTACTCGGTTTTACTCGGTTCTCAAAACGGCATCTTATTGGCTCACGGATGTCACGTGTTTTGGATAGCCAATAAGATGCCGTTTTGAGAACCGAGTAAAACCGAGTAAAACCGAACCTCGCTCATCTCTAATATATATATATATATATATATATATATATATATAGAAAAGCAGAAACCTAGGCGCTTTAGTACAGATGTGCAGTGGTGAGATGTTATAGATAACACTCCTTAACCCTTTTAAGAGTAGCAGCTCATAATACAAAGTTAGTGTATGGTATACACATAGATTAAAATAGGTAGTAGAGAAAATAAGCGCTTATGAGTGTAATAACAATTATAACAGAAATAATCAGGTGGGTATAGTTATGGCCCTGGGCACTTATCTGGTAAATAAGAACTTCCAGCCGGTGTTCATCATTTAGGATTTACATGTAAAAAGAGAAATACAACAAACATAGTATGTACCGTTCTCAAATTCAAATGGTGTCATTTGCAGTAAAGGGCAATAAATTAGGGAACGTGCTTATTCCCAATAAGATATAGTCCGTAGCCCAGACTTCACAAAGTAAAATACAAATTTAATATACAAAAACATACAATAGCTAAACAACACACGTACAAGATTTCAAATTATAAAAGGCTTATCTGTCCATCATAAAAGGGGAGATCAGCAGCAAACTGTCCCAAGGACACAAGATATCTAGAGAACATTCGTACAGGATTAAAAAAGTTCAAACGCTTATCTGTCCATCAAGAGGAGTTCAGCAGCAAACAGTCCCAACGCGTTTCGTCTGTCAGAGTCTGGACTTCTTCAAGGGAATCAGGCAAGTGAGGACAAAAAACTCTATTTATACCATCCAAATGGAAGCTGCACATGTCTGTTCTTTCTGATATCACTTCCTGTGTTCTTGTGGATGTCAGTTTATTAAGAGAAAAACAAGACTTTTAGGAAGCTTAAGGGATTCCTAATTATTGAGGAAATAGTATAGTGTAGTAAACCTTATAGGACTAACCAATATATCTATAGTTAAAGTGGCTAGAGTGTGCAGACGGCGGTGGAACGCATTTTGGAACGCACCGCCGTCTAGAATACCGGTGGAACGCACCGCCATCTTAGGTGCTCACTTCCGCCGCTAGTAGAGTGGGCTGGTGGAATGCACCACCATTTTGTGAAGTGTCGTTTCCGCTGCTGGCGCCGTAGCCAGCGGAAGGAAAACGAGGCATAGTGAAAGTAATATGTGATAAAATGCTAGGGGGAGTGAATGAAAACCTTAAAAGAGTGGTTGTGAAGTATATAATTTATATTATATATTAGTGACACTATAGTAATGATATGCCGAAGTGGAACGCACCGCCATTTTGGAACTGGGCGGTGGAACGCACCACCATTTTGAAATCGGAATAAATCCGATGACAGCATACAGTGAAAAATACCTGAAGTGATGAATAGAATTATTGGGGAAAAAGTGGATATATTGGGGCTTAAATACAGAGTAATTGAGTGTGGAAGTCTTCACCATAATAAATGACGGCGGTGGAACGCAAATTTGGAACGCACCGCCATTTTACGATAGTGGTGATAATTAGAGATGAGCGGGTTCGGTTCCTCGGAATCCGAACCCCCCGAACTTCAGCCTTTTTACACGGGTCCGAGGCAGACACGGATCTTCCCGCCTTGCTCGGTTAACCCGAGCGCGCCCGAACGTCATCATCCCGCTGTCGGATTCTCGCGAGGCTCGTATTCTATCGCGAGACTCGGATTCTATATAAGGAGCCGCGCGTCGCCGCCATTTTCACACGTGCATTGAGATTGATAGGGAGAGGACGTGGCTGGCGTCCTCTCCGTTAGAATAGATAGAGACACTTGAGTTGATTTACTACTAACTTAGTAATTTTGGGGAGCATTAGGAGTACTCAGAGTGCAGAGTTTTGCTGATAGTTACTAGTGACCACCACCAGTTTTATTTATTATTTAATATAATCCGTTCTCTGCCTGAAAAAAAACGATACACAGTCACATACCATATCTGTGCTCAGCTTCAGTGTGCTGCATGATAATATCATCTATGTATATCTGACTGTGCTGAGTGCTCAATGCTCACACAGCTGAATTGTGGGGTAGACTGGGGTGCAGTTATAGCAGGAGTACAGTGCACACTTTTGCTGCCAGTGTGACTGACCAGTGACCACCAGTATATTGTCTGCCTGAAAAAGTTAAACACTCCTGTGGTGTTTTTTTATTTTATTCTATAAACGCATTCTGCTGACAGTGTCCAGCAGGTCCGTCATTCATTATATTATATAAATATTTACCTGCAGTAGTGTTATATTTTTTTTTGTTCATCTCTATCATCTTTATCATCTCTATATTAGCAGACGCAGTACGGTAGTCCACGGCTGTGGCTACCTCTGTGTCGTCAGTGCTCGTCCATAATTGTATACCTACCTGTGGTGGGGTTTTTTTTTCTATCTTCTTCATACTAGTAGTTTAGGAGTCTGCTGACAGTGTCCAGCAGGTCCGTCATTATATTATATATACCTGCAGTAGTGATATATATATATTTTATATATCATTATCATCTCTATACTAGCAGACGCAGTACGGTAGTCCACGGCTGTAGCTACCTCTGTGTCAGTGCTCGTCCATAATTGTATACCTACCTGTGGTGGGTTTTTTTTTTCTATCTTCTTCATACTAGTAGTTTAGGAGTCTGCTGACAGTGTCCAGCAGGTCCGTCATTATATTATATATACCTGCAGTAGTGATATATATATATTTTTTATATCATTATCATCTCTATACTAGCAGACGCAGTACGGTAGTCCACGGCTGTAGCTACCTCTGTGTCGTCAGTGCTCGTCCATAATTGTATACCTACCTGTGGTGGGTTTTTTTTTTCTATCTTCTTCATACTAGTAGTTTAGGAGTCTGCTGACAGTGTCCAGCAGGTCCGTCATTATATTATATATACCTGCAGTAGTGATATATATATATATTTTATATCATTATCATCTCTATACTAGCAGACGCAGTACGGTAGTCCACGGCTGTAGCTACCTCTGTGTCGTCAGTGCTCGTCCATAATTGTATACCTACCTGTGGTGGGTTTTTTTTTCTATCTTCTTCATACTAGTAGTTTAGGAGTCTGCTGACAGTGTCCAGCAGGTCCGTCATTATATTATATATACCTGCAGTAGTGATATATATATATATTTTATATCATTATCATCTCTATACTAGCAGACGCAGTACGGTAGTCCACGGCTGTAGCTACCTCTGTGTCGTCAGTCACTCGTCATCCATAAGTATACTAGTATCCATCCATCTCCATTGTTTACCTGAGGTGCCTTTTAGTTGTGCCTATTAAAATATGGAGAACAAAAATGTTGAGGTTCCAAAAATAGGGAAAGATCAAGATCCACTTCCACCTCGTGCTGAAGCTGCTGCCACTAGTCATGGCCGAGACGATGAAATTCCATCAACGTCGTCTGCCAAGGCCGATGCCCAGTGTCATAGTACAGAGCATGTAAAATCCAAAACACAAAATATCAGTAAAAAAAGGACTCAAAAATCTAAAAATCGTCGGAGGAGAAGCGTAAACTTGCCAATATGCCATTTACCACACGGAGTGGCAAGGAACGGCTGAGGCCCTGGCCTATGTTCATGGCTAGTGGTTCAGCTTCACATGAGGATGGAAGCACTCAGCCTCTCGCTAGAAAAATGAAAAGACTTAAGCTGGCAAAAGCACAGCAAAGAACTGTGCGTTCTTCGAAATCACAAATCCACAAGGAGAGTCCAATTGTGTCGGTTGCGATGCCTGACCTTCCCAACACTGGACGTGAAGAGCATGCGCCTTCCACCATTTGCACGCCCCCTGCAAGTGCTGGAAGGAGCACCCGCAGTCCAGTTCCTGATAGTCAGATTGAAGATGTCAGTGTTGAAGTACACCAGGATGAGGAGGATATGGGTGTTGCTGGCGCTGGGGAGGAAATTGACAAGGAGGATTCTGATGGTGAGGTGGTTTGTTTAAGTCAGGCACCCGGGGAGACACCTGTTGTCCGTGGGAGGAATATGGCCATTGACATGCCTGGTGAAAATACCAAAAAAATCAGCTCTTCGGTGTGGAAGTATTTCAACAGAAATGCGGACAACAGGTGTCAAGCCATGTGTTGCCTTTGTCAAGCTGTAATAAGTAGGGGTAAGGACGTTAACCACCTCGGAACATCCTCCCTTATACGTCACCTGCAGCGCATTCATCATAAGTCAGTGACAAGTTCAAAAACTTTGGGCGACAGCGGAAGCAGTCCACTGACCAGTAAATCCCTTCCTCTTGTAACCAAGCTCACGCAAACCACCCCACCAACTCCCTCAGTGTCAATTTCCTCCTTCCCCAGGAATGCCAATAGTCCTGCAGGCCATGTCACTGGCAATTCTGACGAGTCCTCTCCTGCCTGGGATTCCTCCGATGCATCCTTGCGTGTAACGCCTACTGCTGCTGGCGCTGCTGTTGTTGCTGCTGGGAGTCGATGGTCATCCCAGAGGGGAAGTCGTAAGACGACTTTTACTACTTCCACCAAGCAATTGACTGTCCAACAGTCCTTTGCGAGGAAGATGAAATATCACAGCAGTCATCCTGCTGCAAAGCGGATAACTGAGGCCTTGGCATCCTGGGTGGTGAGAAACGTGGTTCCGGTATCCATCATTACTGCAGAGCCAACTATAGACTTGTTTGAGGTACTGTGTCCCCGGTACCAAATACCATCTAGGTTCCATTTCTCTAGGCAGGCGATACCGAAAATGTACACAGACCTCAGAAAAAGACTCACCAGTGTCCTAAAAAATGCAGTTGTACCCAATGTCCACTTAACCACGGACATGTGGACAAGTGGAGCAGGGCAGACTCAGGACTATATGACTGTGACAGCCCACTGGGTAGATGTATTGACTCCCGCCGCAAGAACAGCAGCGGCGGCACCAGTAGCAGCATCTCGCAAACGCCAACTCTTTCCTAGGCAGGCTACGCTTTGTATCACCGCTTTCCAGAATACGCACACAGCTGAAAACCTCTTACGGCAACTGAGGAAGATCATCGCAGAATGGCTTACCCCAATTGGACTCTCCTGTGGATTTGTGGCATCGGACAACGCCAGCAATATTGTGTGTGCATTAAATCTGGGCAAATTCCAGCACGTCCCATGTTTTGCACATACCTTGAATTTGGTGGTGCAGAATTATTTAAAAAACGACAGGGGCGTGCAAGAGATGCTGGCGGTGGCCAGAAGAATTGCGGGACACTTTCGGCGTACAGGCACCACGTACAGAAGACTGGAGCAACACCAAAAACGCCTGAACCTGCCCTGCCATCATCTGAAGCAAGAAGTGGTAACGAGGTGGAATTCAACCCTCTATATGCTTCAGAGGTTGGAGGAGCAGCAAAAGGCCATTCAAGCCTATACAACTGACCACAATATAGGAGGTGGAATGCACCTGTCTCAAGCGCAGTGGAGAATGATTTCAACGTTGTGCAAGGTTCTGCAACCTTTTGAACTTGCCACACGTGAAGTCAGTTCAGACACTGCCAGCCTGAGTCAGGTCATTCCCCTCATCAGGCTTTTGCAGAAGAAGCTGGAGACATTGAAGGAGGAGCTAACACAGAGCGATTCCGCTAGGCATGTGGGACTTGTGGATGGAGCCCTTAATTCGCTTAACAAGGATTCACGGGTGGTCAATCTGTTGAAATCAGAGCACTACATTTTGGCCACCGTGCTCGATCCTAGATTTAAAACCTACGTTGTATCTCTCTTTCCAGCAGACACAAGTCTGCAGGGGTTCAAAGAACTGCTGGTGAGAAAATTGTCAAGTCAAGCGGAACGCGACCTGTCAACATCTCCTCCTTCACATTCTCCCGCAACTGGGGGTGCGAGGAAAAGGCTCAGAATTCCGAGCCCACCCGCTGGCGGTGATGCAGGGCAGTCTGGAGCGACTGCTGATGCTGACATCTGGTCCGGACTGAAGGACCTGCCAACGATTACGGACATGTCGTCTACTGTCACTGCATATGATTCTCTCACCATTGAAAGAATGGTGGAGGATTATATGAGTGACCGCATCCAAGTAGGCACGTCAGACAGTCCGTACGTATACTGGCAGGAAAAAGAGGCAATTTGGAGGCCCTTGCACAAACTGGCTTTATTCTACCTAAGTTGCCCTCCCACAAGTGTGTACTCCAAAAGAGTGTTTAGTGCCGCCGCTCACCTTGTCAGCAATCGGCGTACGAGGTTACTTCCAGAAAATGTGGAGAAGATGATGTTCATTAAAATGAATTATAATCAATTCCTCCGTGGAGACATTCACCAGCAGCAATTGCCTCCACAAAGTACACAGGGAGCTGTGATGGTGGATTCCAGTGGGGACGAATTGATAATCTGTGAGGAGGGGGATGTACACGGTGATGAATCGGAGGATGATGATGAGGTGGACATCTTGCCTCTGTAGAGCCAGTTTGTGCAAGGAGAGATTAATTGCTTCTTTTTTGGTGGGGGTCCAAACCAACCCGTCATTTCAGTCACAGTCGTGTGGCAGACCCTGTCACTGAAATGATGGGTTGGTTAAAGTGTGCATGTCCTGTTTATACAACATAAGGGTGGGTGGGAGGGCCCAAGGACAATTCCATCTTGCACCTCTTTTTTCTTTAATTTTTCTTTGCGTCATGTGCTGTTTGGGGAGTGTTTTTTGGAAGGGCCATCCTGCGTGACACTGAAGTGCCACTCCTAGATGGGCCAGGTGTTTGTGTCGGCCACTAGGGTCGCTAAGCTTACTCACACAGCTACCTCATTGCGGCTCTTTTTTTCTTTGCGTCATGTGCTGTTTGGGGGGTGTTTTTTGGAAGGGCCATCCTGCGTGACACTGCAGTGCCACTCCTAGATGGGCCAGGTGTTTGTGTCGGCCACTTGGGTCGCTGAGCTTAGTCATCCAGCGACCTCGGTGCAAATTTTAGGACTAAAAATAATATTGTGAGGTGTGAGGTGTTCAGAATAGACTGAAAATGAGTGGAAATTATGGTTATTGAGGTTAATAATACTTTGGGATCAAAATGACCCCCAAATTCTATGATTTAAGCTGTTTTTTAGGGTTTTTTGAAAAAAACACCCGAATCCAAAACACACCCGAATCCGACAAAAAAAATTTGGTGAGGTTTTGCCAAAACGCGTTCGAACCCAAAACACGGCCACGGAACTGAACCCAAAACAAAAACACAAAACCCGAAAAATTTCCGGTGCACATCTCTAGTGATAATGTGAACTAGGAGATAACATATAGTGAATTATCGTAAATAAAGAATTATCTTGAATAAAAAAAATGGAAGATGGGGGCTTCCATAATCCTTAAATATATCCGGAGAGTAAGGTCCCATTATGAAGAGGTGGCTCTTCTGTAGATTTTGTGTGGAAGGATACAGCTGAAAAAATAGGAACAAAAAATAGGAACTTATGTAGTAACCTAATATTTATAGTATAAAATGCCATAAGTGAAGAAAGAAGTGACATATAGACCATCAACTATCAATTAAAGAAAAGGGGCAATTTCAAAGGCTTCATTGAGTCCCTGTGGTGATAATGTTTGGAGCTCATAAATCCTAAACATCTCTCGTTTGGAGAGTTTGTTAAGTATATCGCCACCTCTGTCTCCAAGTTTAACCCATACAATGGCTTTAAATGTAATCTCCTCTGGATTCGATTTATGTTTATCTGTAAAATGTTTGGATACTGTATGGTTATCAACTTTATTCTAAATATTTCTGATGTGTTCCTGTATCCGCAATTTCAGAATCCTCTTAGTTTTGCCAACATATTTTAGTCCGCAGGTGCATTCCAATAGGTATATAATCATTGTGGAGTTACAATTGAGGAAATCTTTAATAAGATATTCCTTTGTATTATTGTGATTAAAGAATTCTTTCCTATTGGGGTGGAGAAATTTACAAATATTGCAATTGCCGCATTTGTAGCATCCCTTGCAGGTTCCAAGATTGTTTCTTGTGTTTATTGTTTTGGTTGGCAGATGGCTAGGGGCCAGAATGTCCTTTAGATTACTTGTTTTCCGGAATACTATATCAGGTTTGGAGGGAAGTATTTCTTTGAGAATGGGGTCAAGTAGAAGAATATCCCAATGTTTCTTAAGGGAATGTTTAATTTGCTGTTCTTGGTTACTGAAGGTGGTGATGAAAGGAGTGACATTTTTGCATTTTTCTGTGGTTCTCTTGTTGAATAACTCTTGTCTGGTCGCTGTTTTTTCCAGTGCTTGTTTGATCACAGTTTTAGGGTATTTTCTCTCCTTAAATCTGTTAGCATACGTAGTTAGTTGATTCTCACAGTCCTGTCTGTCGCTACAATTCCGCTTGATGCAATAGAATTGGGAGTAGGGAATGTACGTTTTCCAATTTTTAGCGTGACAGCTTCTGAAATGGAGATAACTGTTGGTGTCAACATTTTTAATATGACTGCTGGTGACAATCTGTGTTCCATTGTTTGACAGAGTTAGATCCAAGAAATTGATTTGTTTGCTATTGATTTTGTGTGTGAATTTCAGATTATAATTATTGAATTCCAATGTACCAAAAAAATCTTTAAACAGATCAAAGTCTCCTTCCCAAATAATCAAGATATCGTCTATGTATCTTTTGTAGACAATCAAATTGTTAAGGTATAGATTGTTGTTATAAATACATTCTTCCTCCCACGATCCCATCAGCAGATTAGCAAAACTGGGCACGAAGGTAGTCCCCATTGCGGTGCCGCAAATTTGTAGAAAGAAAGTTTTCTGAAATATTAAATAGTTGTGACTAAGGGTGAATCTCATAAGATCACAGATTGCATTTTTATGGATTGTTGTAATCTCCAAGTCTCTATCCATGAATTTTCTACAAGCTTCTATGCCTTTCTCATGTTTGATACAGGTGTATAGACTTTGTACATCAATGGTAACCCAGATGTAGAACTCTTTCCATTCAATTTCAGATAGAATATTAATTACAATACTAGTGTCTTTCAAAAAGGATGGTAATGACATAACGTATTTGTGTAAGAAAGTATCAATATATTCTGAGAGATGGCTTGTAAGAGAGTCAATGCCTGAAATGATAGGCTTTCCTGGCGGGTTAATTAGTGACTTATGTATCTTAGGTAGATAGTAGAAGGTGGGTATCACTGGAGTTGTCATCATTAGAAACTGGAATTCATTTTTATCCAACGTACTGTTATGGAAGTAGTGGAGTAGTATTGGTCTTAACTCTTCAATAAAGAAGTTTGTAGGGTCTTGCAAGAGTTTCTTATATGATGTTGTGTCATTCAACAGGCGGTATGCTTCTTGTTCATATGCTTCCCTATCCAGGAGGACAATAGCACCCCCTTTATCGGCTTGCTTTAGCACAATATTTGAATTTTCTTTTAGAGCTTTAAGTGCTTCTTTTTCCTTATTTTTCAGATTGGAATAGGGATATGATGTTGAGTTGATGTCGCATAAATCCTTTTTTGACAAGTTCCTGGAAGACGTTAATATGATTGCCTTTGGATTCCAAGGGGTAAAATTTCGATTTCCATTTAAGGCCTGATTTTGATGGTTCAATGTGAGCCACATCCTGTTCTTTCTTTGCAAAGTGTCTCCTGAGGGTCATTGATCTAGCAAATTTATTTAGATCAATAAAGGTGTCAAATTTATTCATCTGTTTTGATGGGGCAAATTTAAGGCCCTTACTTAAAACAGCAATTTCGTCCTTCTCTAGTACATGGCTGGATAGGTTGAAGATGCCTTGTTCAACTGGGTCTTTCACTGGAGATAGCGTCTTTTGTTCAGTCTTCCTGCGTCCGCCCCGACGGTGCGTTCCAAAATGCGTTCTACCGCCGTCTGCACACTCTAGCCACTTTTACTATAGATATATTGGTTAGTCCTATAAGGTTTACTACACTATACTATTTCCTTAATAATTAGGAATCCCTTAAGCTTCCTTAAAGTCTTGTTTTTCTCTTAATAAACTGACATCCACAAGAACACAGGAAGTGATGTCAGAAAGAGCAGACATGTGCAGCTTCCATTTGGATGGTATAAATAGAGCTTTTTGTGCTCACTTGCCTGATTCCCTTGAAGAAGTCCAGACTCTGACAGACGAAACGCGTTGGGACTGTTTGCTGCTGAACTCCTCTTGATGGACAGATAAGCGTTTGAACTTTTTTTTTTTTTTTTAAATTGTTTATTTTAATTTTCAGGGTATAAACTTTACAGGGTACAAACATTACTGCAGCCTTCCCCCTTACATGGGATGGGCTGTTCTGTCTAGCATAACATAACCGATAACTGATATATAACCTTAAAAATAAGGAACATGTGGTTCCCACATTGCAAAGAAACAGCAAAGAGTTATGTCTCAGGGTAGACAGAGACTATTCAGGTGGGTGGGAACCGACACACAGGTTCATTAATATGACTGCAGGAGGGTAGAGACTAAAGAGGTAGAACCTGAGAGGCGAGAAAAAGAGACAGGGGAGATGGGGAGGGAATAGAGTAGGAGGAGAGGTGGCAGGGTTAGGGAAATTCCGCTGGTACGCCCCCGTTTTGCGTTGGTACGCGCATGGCGTTAGTATTAAATGGAAAGTGCTACTCGGGGGAACACGAAAAGGTTATGTTAAGGATATCCTCTGAGTTACTTGTCGGGCTAGGAGAGTACAGGGGTCATAGTAGTATGGCCGTCGAGCTCCCGGGGGGTCGAGCTCCGTGTGCGGGGGCCTGTGAGTCAAACCAGAGTTCCCATATTTGAAGGAACTGAAAAGATCTGTTATGGAGGTATGCCGTGATTTTTTCCATGCTTGCGAAGTACCATATTTTGTTGATGACCTGTTGTATAGGGGGGGACTCCCTCTTTTTCCAGTTTAGGGCAATTGCGCATCTAGCCGCGTTCAAGATCTGTGTCTGTAATTTACCAGAGTTCGGAGGTGCGTTGGCAGTGGGGAGGCCTAGCAGAAAGGACCAAGGATCTTTGTATATCCGGGTCTGGAGCACTGTACTCAGCAAGTGGGCGACTGAATCCCAGAATAGCTCGATTTTAGGGCATGTCCACCATATATGGAGGAAAGAGCCGTGACCGCCGCATCCTCTCCAGCACAGTGGCTGGGAGGAGGGGAACATTTTGTGAAGTCTAGAGGGGACTAGATACCACCTATATAAGATTTTATATGCGTTTTCCTTAACTAGGGTTGAAATCGAGGATTTTGCGGCAGCCGCAAAGACATCTGACCAATCATAGTCATCTGGTATCGGGCCAAGGTCCTGTTCCCATCTGAGTATAAAAGCCGGGGTCGTCTCCTTATCCCCTACCTGGAGAAGGGAATACAGTTGTGAGATGATTCCACGAGCGAGCGGTTTGTAATAGCAATAGGACTCCAGGGTGGAGAGAGGTTGGAATGGGGATGTGCTTGTTAAGGACGAGACAAAATGTCTCACCTGTAGATAGGTAAAAGGGTTCGCATCCGGGAAGTCATATTTTGACGCAATTTCCGGTAAGGGTGTACAGGCCCCTTCGGACAATACATCTAGAACGAAGTGGATGTTATGTGTCAACCATGGGTGCGAGCGGGACATGGAATGGCCTGGGACAAACGAAGGGTTGTCCCACAATGGAGTAAGCGCCGAAGGGGCTGATAACATGTGGAAATGGCGTGTACAATAGTCCCAGATCTGACAGGTGAATTCCAGAACCGGGTGGAGTTGTAAATGGGGAGATCTAGATTTAGGAGGGGATAGGAGTAGAGATGATAGAGGAGTACGGCTCAGTGTCCTCTCTAACTGGAGCCAACGTATGGACTGCGTAGGGGCGAACCATGCAGCCGCTTGGCTGAGATGGGTGGCCAGATAGTAAAGGCGGATATCTGGGAATCCTCTCCCCCCTTCTTGTACTGATCTGCGGAGGGTAGAGAACCCTATCCTAGGAGTTTTATTTCTCCACACAAAGCGTAGTAACCACGTATGAATTTGTGCCAGTACCGAGTCCGGCACTTTCACTGGTAGCGTTTGGAATAGATAGAGGAGGCGGGGGATAATATTCATTTTCAGAGCTATGATACGGCCTAACCAAGATATGATTAATGATTGCCATTTATGGAGATCGACCTTAAGATTTTTAAGCAAAGGCGAGAAATTTTCCTTAAACAAGTCTCCATAGCGGCTCGTAATATAGACCCCCAGGTATCGGATTTTAGAGGTACACCAGGTGAATTTGAAGTTGTTTTGCATGTTGGCTATTTGGGGAGGGGAAATGTGGAGGGGGAGAGCTTCCGTCTTGGACCAGTTGACTTTGTAGCCCGATAACTGTCCGTAGTCAGACAGGAGAGTAAAAAGGTTCGGCAGAGAGGTATGAGGTGAGGAAAGTGACAGGAGGACGTCGTCTGCGAACAAGGAAATCTTGTAGACAGAGTCCCCTACTCCTAGTCCTCCGATGTCGGGCGAGGCTCGGATCCGGGCTGCTAATGGTTCTATCACTAAGGCAAAGATCAGGGGTGAGAGTGGGCAGCCCTGTCTGGTACCGTTGGAGATGTCCAAAGGGTCAGATTGTACTCCGTTTATAGATACCCTGGCGGAAGGGGTCGAATATAAGGCTTGTATCCCTGTAAGGAATTCCCCCTGAAAGCCCAAATGTGCCAGAGTTTCAAACATAAAGGGCCACCCTATTCTGTCAAATGCTTTCTCCGCGTCCAGAGAAAGCAAGAGAGCAGGGGTGTGTGTAAGATTGATATAGTGGGTCAGGCTAATAATTCGTCTCGTGTTGTCTCGGGCTTGACGGCCGGGGATAAATCCTACCTGGTCGTTATGGATAAGGTGGGGTAAGACTCTATTTAGACGGAGAGCCAATATTTTGGCATAAATCTTGATATCTGAGTTAAGTAATGATATAGGCCTATAGTTGGCGCAACTAGATGCGTCCTTACCCTCCTTAGGAATGACTATTATCTTGGCCTCCAGTGTCGTTTTGGAGAAAGAGGCTCCCTGCAAGACAGCATTGAAGAGGGCTGAGAGGTAAGGTGTAAGTTGGGGGAGAAAGGTCTTGTAATATGCGGCCGTAAAGCCGTCTGGGCCAGGCGCTTTGCTAAGTTTTAGGGATTTGACGACAGTGGCAATTTCCTCTTCGGATATCTCCGAATTCAATTCGGCTGAGACCGATGAGCTTAAACGAGGGAGATGGCATTGGGATAGGAAAGTACGAATAGCCCCAATAAAGTCTGGTTTCGTCTGAGTGGTCTTACGGGCGTTGTATAGCTTCTCGTAGAAGCGAGAAAAAGTTTCAGTGATGCGTTTGGGGTCCCTAGTCTTCACGCCAGAGGGATGCTGAATAGACATAACGTTATTCCTTGTGAGTTTAGCCCGGAGCCTGGAGGCTAGTATCCGGTCAGCTTTATCCCCTTTTTCGTAAAAGGATTGGTTGAGCCACTTCAAGCTGGTCTCCACTCTCGTCGTCAGGAGCATGTTTAATTCACCTCTGACCGCAGCCAAGGCAGAGAGGTCCGTTTCGGACCCTGTTTTTTTGTGTTTCAGTGAGAGGGAGCCAAGCATGTCCGTGAGTTCCCGGATGCGTTTGGATCTAGCCTTCTTGTTATACGAGGAGGCACTAATCAAGCATCCGCGTATGACCGCTTTGTGAGCGTCCCAGAGTAACATAGGGGGGACAGACGGGGATGTGTTTGTCTCAAAGTAGTGGGAGATTTCGGCGGCTATGTGAGCTTTCGTTTGGGGATTAAGAAGGAGTCTGTCGTTCAATCTCCATACAGGGTGGCGAGCGGGTGGGTGTGGGCCTGCGACATCTACGGTGACCGGACCGTGGTCTGACCACGTGTTGGGGTGGATGGAGGTATCAATGATACTTTGTGCAGGCTCCGAACTCAGGAAAATCATGTCTAATCTCGTGTAAACATCGTATATGGGGGAGTAGTAAGTATAGTCTTTGGCAGTCGGCTCTTTTACTCTCCATGCATCGAAAAGAAGGTGTCGTGACAGCAGGAGGTTCAAAGCGGTTGCATTGCGCGTATGTAAGGGGCGCATGGATCTGGGCAGAGGTTTAGATCTGTCCAGAGTGCTGTCTAGAGTCACATTAAAGTCCCCCCTAGTACCACATTGCCGCGTCTGTGTAGGGCTAAGAGGTTATTTAAGGAGTGGAAAAAGGGAGCCTGGGTCTGATTTGGAGCGTAAGCATTTAGGAATGTATAGGGGGTCCCGTTTAACAATCCTACTAACAACAAGTATCTGCCTTCAGGGTCGCTCACTATTTCAGAGGGGATGAAATCTAAATGATTAGCAAAGAGTATAGAGACCCCTTTCTTCTTGTGTATGGGGTCACAAGCATGGAAAGTGTGCGGGAAGTGTTTGGACTTAAGTGCTGGGTGTGATTTACCTGAGAAGTGGGTCTCCTGTAGGAAGACAATATCGCCTTTAAGTTGTTTAAGGGATTGAAATAAAAGGGAACGTTTGCGTGGGCTATTTAGACCTTTCGTGTTCAATGTGATTATCCTAAGGACCATGGTTTGAGAACAGAGCACTTTTCATGTGGGAGCGCGCCAGCGGAGTTCCGAAAGACAGGGGGGAAGGAAAAGGAAAGAGGATCAGGAAGAAAGGGAGAGAAAGGGTAGGAGAACAGATGGAGAACAAGCATAAATTAGCATCAGTGGTTAAAGAGCGGAGGGAGTCCGTTCTCGTCAGTCGGACCCAAGGGAGAGACAGACCCGCAGGTCTAGGTCGTCCGACGTCGACCCTAAAGGTCGAGTGGGGGGTGGGTGAACCCAGCTGCTCAGAGAGGAGACCGGGTCCCGTGTGCGATCATACTATATTTAAATGTACGCAATATGAGTAATAATCTAGGGGAGCTTAAAGGGGAGGGGGGAAGGGGGGGGGAGGGTAACAGCATTAGTAGGATTGGGGGTTAACAAGGCATTCTGAACGCATATTACTAGCAATAATATTAAGACCTGTGTGAGGTAGAAAAGGAGAACAAGAAAAAACAAAACTCACCCCCTACGGGCCTCCCGGGACCGAAGCCCACGCGGCCAGCCACGAAGAACCCCGGCCCCGAGGGCCCGCACGGGTCTCCCCACAACAGGATCGACAAGACCTTACATGGTAGACATTATCTTAACCCAATGCTCCACATCGTATGGGGATCTTGGCATATTGCAGAAAGACCCCCTGTAGGCCGTCGTGGGCTCGTGTGGCCACAAGTCCTATCCTGGGCATCTATACATGGTAGTTCATGTATCTGGGGAGGTGTGTGATGCAGGTCCGACGGTGGTCCAATCTGAGGCTGGAGCTGTGAGAGAAGGGGAGGTGTTGACTGGGAGAGAGTGATGAGGGGTGGCCGGAGGGCCAGAGATGTTCAGATGTTGTAGTAGCTGAAGGGCCTCATCTGGAGATCTAGCGGAGAGGAATTTGCCATCTGCTCTAACTTGGAGTGCAAAGGGGAAGCCCCATCTGTATCGGATATTATGATCTCTTAGGGTTTTGGTTATGTCTTTTAATTCCCTCCGTCTGTTCAGCGTGACCGGCGACAGGTCCTGGAAAATCAAGAGATCAGACCCTTCGAACGGGATCGTCGTCATCCTCCTAGTTTTGGCGTAGACTTGGTCTTTGACCGCGAAATAATGAAAGCGGAGGATTACGTCTCTTGGTGTTTTAGCATCTTGGGATCTAGGACGTAGAGCCCTGTGAGCCCTGTCCAGAAGAAGCATATCGTCTGGAACGGAGGGAGCAAGATAACGGAAGAGGCGGAGCAGATAGTCCGTAAGGTGGTTTTGTTCTATCGTCTCGGGGACGTTACGAATTCTTATATTGTTCCGGCGCCCCCTGTTATCCAAATCTTCCTGTTTGTCCGCTAGGAGCATGACATCCGTGCGCATTTGTGATATCTCCTGTTCTGATTCTTGTTGGAAGGCGATAAGCTCTTCCTGTTTTCTTTCGATGGCATCTACTCTGGTGCCCAGGCCATCCACGTCCGATTTTAGACCCGAGATAGCCTCTTGTACTTCTGCACGTATTGATTTTTTGATATTGCGCATCTCGGATAGGAGGAGGGCGACATCAGCCTTTGTGGCGGGAGTGGAGGAAGAGTCATCGTCTGAATCTTTGTCAGATATTGCTGGAGTAGGTGGGGGTGAGGTTGCTCTCCGGGTGGAGGATGGAGCAGAATTTTTGAAGTAGCCCACCAGGTTATGGGCGTTCGTCTTTTTCCCCCCTTTAGGCATAGTGGCGGAGGCGAGGTAGGTTATTTGTCAACACCTGGGAAGGATGAGGGGAGCTCCTATATCATTAGGATCACACACGAGACCAAGTGTAGTACATATCGAGATCACATGCTAGGCGCTTTGGAGAAGATGGTCAGACGGGCCCAGTCGGGCGTGCCATGTCCTGTGGGTGGTGGTCGAGCCTCAGCGCAGTGAGTGTACGCTCTCAAATACCAGCAGGTTTATGGTCCACCGGCGACCGGGGTTTCTTTTAGAGATGCCCAAGGCCCTGTCGGCGTAGTGTGTGTGGTAGCGAGGGGAGGGCCGATGACTCCTCAGGGTGTTCAGGTAGTACCGGAATAGTGGTAATGGTGTTCCAAGGTGCTGTTTGGTCTGATAGTACCAGCTCGTCAGAGCACCTATAGAACACGGTTGAATGTTCAGGGGGTAGAGGTGAGAGCAGATTAAGGTATTCTCACGGCCACACGGCAGTAAGCTGATCCGCCGTTTGATGCAGGGGGGTCTCAGGCTAAGCTCCTGTCTCTGTGCAGCTTGTGTGCTGTGACTTTGGCTTTCAAGATGGCCGCCGCTGCTGTGCTGGGCTGAGGTATGTGGATTTATGTGTGGGGTCTGCGGGCTTTAGAGGGGTTTCCCCGTTATATTATGGTACCTGTGCAACCCAGGGAGGTCTGCAGGTTGACAGGAGGGCTCCAGGAGTGTCCGCAGGGCGCCGTCCGGTCCCGCCACAGTCGCGCACCGTTCCGGAGCCTCCCGCCGGGACGTCCCTAAACTCTAGGCCCCGGCTTCAGTGAGCGGCGTAGGCCTCACCTCCGCAGCAACTTGCTGCTTGACGTCGCTGCTCGGGATCGCACAGCAGGGCTCTCACTGGCACATATAGAGTGCTTGGGGGTGTTCAGGACCGGGTGTGGTCACGTGGATAGCGGTCTGATGATGTGCTCCAGGGGGCAGGGGAGAGATGTGTGCTTTCCCCCCGCCGCTACGGAGCTGTGCGTCGGCTCGGGTGTAAAGCCGTCAATAGGCTTCTCGTCCCCGCTGCAGAGGGGAGCTGGAGGATAGCGGGCCCCGGGGGCCGGTCGCGTCCGGCTACCAGGCGGGTGGAAGAGGCGGGGGGGGGGGAGGTCGCGTCAGGCAGCCCGGCGGCCTCCGCAGCTCCGGGGGACAACGGGCGCCTCGGCAAGCAGGGAAGCCCCGATCACGGAGCAGACTCACCCACCCAGCGGGGCACGAATCTCCGTCCGGAAGGTCCAAGCAGGGCGGCTGTATGCCCAGGGGAAACCGACCGCGGCAGGGCTCTCCTCTCCAGCGGCCGATCCGGGCCGTCTCTCAAATCGAGGCCGGAGCTTCACCTTGGGGGGAAGGCCGCAATCCGCAGGAGCACTTAAAAGTGCTCCCCGACTCCGCGGGTCCCCCCAAACAGCAACAGCAGGACGGATGGGCGTTTGTGGCTGACAGAGACTGGCTGGGAGTGTGGAAATGTGCTTTTGTTAGCTGTTTTTGCAGGAGCTGAGGAGATGCACAGCTTCTCTCCACAGCAGCCAGGCCACGCCCCCGCGTTTGAACTTTTTTAATCCTGTACGCATGTTCTCTAGCTATCTTGTGTCCTTGGGACAGTTTGCTACTGATCTCCCCTTTTATGATGGACAGATAAGCCTTTTATCATTTTAAATCTTGTACGTGTGTTGTTTAGCTATTGTATGTTTTTGTATATTAAATTTGTATTTTACTTTGTGAAGTCTGGGCTACGGACTATATCTTATTGGGAATAAGCACGTTCCCTAATTTATTGCCCTTTACTGCAAATGACACCATTTGAATTTGAGAACGGTACACACTATGTTTGTTGTATTTCTCTTTTTACATGTAAATCCTAAATGATGAACACCGGCTGGAAGTTCTTATTTACCAGATAAGTGCCCAGGGCCATAACTATACCCACCTTATTATTTCTGTTATAATTGTTATTACACTCATAAGCGCTTATTTTCTCTACTACCTATATATATATATATATATATATATATATATATATATATATATATATTTATATATATATATTTATTTATTTATTTATTTAACACACACATACACAATGGCGCAGTACTCCTGGTGACTACAGACAGGCTTGGGGGTCATTCAGAGACCTGGATGCAGCCGCGCCTCCAGGGGTCTGTGCACACGCACTGTGCAACCCTACACCTTGGGACTGCATCCTTCTAGGATGCGCCCGCAAAGTGATTGACAATGGTGGGTGTGTGGGGTGATAGCGTTGCTGGGGTGTGGCGCCTAAAACGGAGGCACGTCGCGACCGTTTTTGGGATGACATCACAGGCAGCTGATACAATAAAAAAATGGCGGCGGACTGCCTGCCTGCGCAGTCAGGCCATGCTGGCAAGGGTCAACCTTAAATTGATGCGCCAGCAATTAAATTGCAGATGCATCGTGAGGTGGCACCACACATGCTGGCCAGCCTTGACCTGTGCTAGGCGGACCCCAGCATCTGAGGAGCTGGACACAGATTTTGTTGAATATGCAGTGATCTGCATCCATCTCTTAACCAAATAGATGCCTGTCATGTCGGGGGTGTGCCACTGTCAGTGAGGTGGGGATGTGCTGCTGTCAGTGAGGCGGGGATGTGCTACTGTCAGTGAGGTGGGGATGTGCCGCTGTCAGTGAGGCAGGAATGGGCTGCTGCCAGTGAGGTGGGGATGTGCTGCTGTCAGTGAGGTGGGGATGTGCCGCTGTCAGTGAGGCAGGAATGGGCTGCTGTCAGTGAGGCAGGGATGGGCTGCTGTCATTGAGGGGGTGTCCGGACTCCAGGTCGACACCAATTAGGTCGACACCACTTAGGTCAACATCAATTGGATCTACACCAGAAATAGGTCAACACGGATAAAAGGTTGACATGAACAAGGTTGACATGGAAAATGTCGACATGAGTTTTTCACATTTTTTCCATTTTGCTAACTTTTTCATACTTTACGATCTTCGTGGACTACAATTGTGAATGGTTACCTATGCAGAGCGCAGCGAGGCACCTTGCCCTCGCTCACCATGTGAGGGGACGCGGTGCACTAATTGGGGTTCCCCGTCACTTTACGAAGAAAACAACACCAAAAACAGTAAAAAAATTAATGTCGATATTTTTCCATGTCAACCTGTTTCTGGTGTCGACCTAATGTGTGTTGACCAATTGGTATCATCCTAATTGGTGTCGACCTTGAGTCTTAGACCCCAGTGAGGGATGCACTGCTGTCAGTGAGGCAGGGATGTGCTGCTGTCAGTGAGGTAGGGATGGGCTGCTGTCAGAAAGGCAGGGATGTGCTGCTGTCAGTGAGGGATGCGCTGCTGTCAGTGAGGCAGGGATGTGCTGTTGTCAGTGAGGCAGGGATGGGCTGCTGTCAGTGAGGCGGGGATGGGCTGCTGTCAGTGAGGCAGGGATGTGCTGCTGTCAGTGAGGCAGGGATGTGCTGCTGTCAGTGAGGCAGGGATGTGCTGCTGTCTGTGAGGCAGGAATGTGCTGCTGTCAGTGAGGAAAGAATGTGCTGCTGTCAGTGAGGCAGGGATGCGCTGCTGTCAGTGAGGCAGGGATGGGCTGCTGTCAGTGAGGCGGGGATGGGCTGCTGTCAGTGAGGCAGGGATGTGCTGCTGTCAGTGAGGCTGGGATGTGCTGCTGTCAGTGAGGCAGGGATGTGCTGCTGTCAGTGAGGCAGGGATGTGCTGCTGTCAGTGAGGGATGTGCTGCTGTCAGTGAGGCAGGGATGTGCTGCTGTCAATGAGGCAGGGATGGGCTTCTGTCAGTGAGGCTGGGATGGGCTGCTGTCAGTGAGGCAGGTATGTGCTGCTGTCTGAGAGGCAGGGATGTGCTGCTGTCAGTGAGGAAGGAATGTGCTGCTGTCAGTGAGGCAGGGATGTGCTGCTGTCAGTGAGGCAGGGAGGGATGTGCTGCGGTCAGTGAGGCAGGGATGGGCTACTGTCAGTGAGGCAGGGATGTGCTGCTGTCAATGAGGCAGGGATGGGCTGCTGTCAGTGAGGCTGGGATGGGCTGCTGTCAGTGAGGCAGGGATGCGCTGCTCTCAGTGAGCAGGGATGGGCTGCTGTCAGTGAGGCGGGGATGGGCTGCTGTCAGTGAGGCGGGGATGTGCTGCTGTCAGTGAGGCAGGGATGTGCTGCTGTCAGTGAGGCAGGGAGGGATGTGCTGCTGTCAGTGAGGCAGGGATGGGCTGCTGTCAGTGAGGCAGGGATGGGCTGCTGTCAGTAAGGCAGGGATGGGCTGCTGTCAGTTAGGCGGGGATGGGCTGCTGTCAGTGAGGCAGGGATGTGCTGCTGTCAGTAAGGCAGGGATGTGCTGCTGTCAATGAGGCAGGGATGGGCTGCTGTCAGTGAGGCTGGGATGGGCTGCTGCCAGTGAGGCAGGGATGCGCTGCTGTCAGTGAGCAGGGATGGGCTGCTGTCAGTGAGGCGGGGATGGGCTGCTGTCAGTGAGGCAGGGATGTGCTGCTGTCAGTGAGGCAGGGATGTGCTGCTGTCAGTGAGGCAGGGAGGGATGTGCTGCTGTCAGTGAGGCAGGGATGTGCTGCTGTCAGTGAGGCAGGGAGGGATGTGCTGCTGTCAGTGAGGCAGGGATGGACTGCTGTCAGTGAGGCAGGGATGGGCTGCTGTCAGTGAGGCAGGGATGGGCTGCTGTCAGTGAGGGATGCGCTGCTGTGAGTGAGGCAGTGATGTGCTGCTGTCAGTGAGGCGGGGATGTGCTGCTCTCAGTGAGCAGTGGCTCTGTAAGTGATGCTACTGTCATTGCCAGCCAGAATATTTAATGTCTGTTTTGTTGTTTTATTGGTAATTGCTATTTTTTTATTTATTGCACCTCTGAATGTTTTTTTTATAATGAGTGAGATCAGCAAATAGAAGCGGTGTAAATGCATGCTGTGCATCATGGGAGATGATGTCATGCCTAGGTGACTCACTTCCTGTTTGTCTCCTGTTACTTCCACTTGGTGTCTCACTCATGCTGAGTAAAGACCTGTATTACGCTGAAGCTGCAAGTGTTGTCCTGATTTTGTTGTTACACATCTACATGGTATCAGAACTGGGATGCCATGGCACAAGGTCTCAGGAGAATAGATCCGCTGATATTTGATGAAAACGTGGCTGACTGACTGAGGTTTAAAAGGGAATGGCACGTATACTCCATAGCAGGCCTTTCAGACAAATCCCAAAAAGTCTAGGCAAACACGCTGCTGAACCTCGCAGGTACCGATGCTGTGGACAAACCAGATGCTTTTGTATACGCTGATGGAGAATACAGAGAGGATCCTGACATCCTAATTGCAAAGTTTAAGAGATCTGCATGCCAGTAAAGAATGTAATTATGGACAGGCATGTTTTCAACATCACAAACCAAAAGGGTGATGACACTATACAGTCCTACTTCTCCACGCTAGAGCTGCTGGCAAAGAAGTGCAATTTTGGTATCCTCACAGAGGAGCTCATCCGTGACAGAATTGTATGCGGCATATGCAGTGACAAGGTACGTGCACAGCTGCTGCGGGAGAAGGGCCTCATATTAGAAACTGCCATAAATATCTGTTTGTTAAATGTGCAGTCTGAAAAGGGCACAAGGGAACTAAGAAAGGACGCTGAGGTGTGTGTCATGGCGGCCATTCTGTGCTGATCTTCCATGTGTGAGAACTGCGCGGCACAGCACCCTCCTGACAAACAAAGCTGTCCCGCATATGATAAATGATGTAATGTATGTGGCAAATGGAATCATTTTGCAAGTTGCTGCCGCTCCAAAGATCAAACTTCCATAAAGCGAAAGTCTGAGTCGCGCTATAGCCGCTCACCCCGGCGGACTAACGAGGTTGAAACGGAACCAGGGTGTGAATCAGTTCACATGACAGTTTGTGATAGTGTAGACCACTTGGATGAAAAGGGCAAAATATTTATCAAACTGAGAACAAAGCATATAAACAAGGTGGCCATAGTCAAAATAGACTCAGGAGCAAAGTGCAGTGTCATATTCTACAAACAACTACGTGAAATAGATCCACCTGCACAGATAAACCCACGAGACAAGATCAACTTGATAGCTTATGGTGTCCAGATCATCACCACACTGGGTACCACAAAGCTAAAGTTTACACGTGCTGATCTGCTATTCCACATTGTGGATCAAAAGGTTAAACCACTGCTAGGCCTCCCTGACAGTATGATGCTAGGCCTTCTCAAATTGGGGCCTGAGGTACTTGCAATACAGATAACCGTCCCAGAGATAAAAGACTTTCAGGATTTATTTGATTGCAATACACTTGGCAAGCTTCCTGTTGTGTACCATATGAGGCTGGATGACTACATTGTACCTACTGTCTGTGCCCCCCGGAGGGTCCCTATCGCAATGAAAGACAAAATCATTAGAGATCCACAGAATAACTCAATTGAGTGTCATTGCTCCCATAGAGGAAGTATCACAGTGGGTGTCCACCATGGTGGCCGCATCAAAAAAGGATGGGACTGTACGTCTTTGTATTGATCCAGTACACTTGAACAAAGCACTACTGCGTCCATATCACCCTCTCCGCACCATCGAGCAAGTGATTGCTGACATGCTAGGTGCCACAGTTTTCAGTAGCCTGGATGCAAAGTGCGGATTCTGGCAAATCCCTTTGGACAGAGCTTCATATGGTATATCTTCCTTTGCATGCCCTATGGAATCACTACAGGCAGTGAGGTCTTCCAGCGTTGCATGGAGCAACTGTTTGCAGGCTATCCCTGTGAAATCATCGTCAATGACATCCTGGTGTGGGGCCGCACCAAGGAACAACACGACCAGCGACTGCACCAGGTATTTGTACGGGCCCTTTGCTTTGAACCTCAGGCTCAACCCAGACAACTGCATGTTTAGAGTTACAGAAGTGGCGTACATGGGTCACGTGCTCACTAGTTAAGGCGTCAAACCGGATCCGAATAAAATCACTGCCATCCAGCAAATGCCGCTTCTGACTGACCAACAGGCACTGCAGCGCTTCCTACGGATGACCAACTACCTGTCTAAATTTGTTCCGCAATACAGTGAAACCACGGCACCTTCGTGGCAGCTACTCCACCAGGACTCAGAATGGTGCTGGCTGGACGCACACACGGCTGCTGTTGATCGATTAAAGACCATGCTGACAAATCCATCGGTCCTGCAATACTTCAACGTGCATGATCCGGTAGTCCTCTCTGCCGACGCTTCACAGAGTGGTCTAGGGGCCATGTGCCTCCAACACCGCAGACCGGTGGCTTTTGCTTCCAGGGCTCTCGCTGATACTGAAACCAGGTATTCACAGATTGAGAAAGAACTGTTGGCACTGGTGTTCGCCTGCAACCGTTTCCATGACTTCATCTATGGCCGTCCTGTCACTGTGGAAACCAACCATCAGCCTCCCATCACCATACTGAAGAAGCCCATCCACTCTGCTTCTTCCCGTATTCAGGGCATGATGCTCAAGCTGCAGCGGTACAACCTGGATGTCATATATAAGCGAGGCAAAGAAATGTACGAGCCTTCCTTTCGACTACTGACATGAACATTGCTGAGGATGACTATGGGGTCATGACTGTGGAGGTGCTCCGTACCAGACGGTTGGAAGAGCTGCGTGCTGCTACATTTGCGGATGATCTTTGCCAGCGTCTCTCTGCTGTAATTCTCAACGGCTGCCCATCCTCTTCCAAGGAACTGCCGCACTGCCTTCGCTCCTTCTACTGTATGAGAGATGAGCTCACCATGTCTGATGGTGTCATCCTGCGGGGTCATCGCTTCGTGATTCCGTCTGCCCTTCAGATGTTCTACACCCAGCAGATGCACCAGGGCCATCCCGGCCTTGAGGCTACCAAGCATAGGGCCCGTGCAACCACGTTCTGGCCCTCCATGTACAGTGACCGGGCTGTCTCGTTTTGTGCACCCTGCAATGCCTTGCGTCCACAGCTGCCTCGGGAGCCCATGCTGCTCCATGACATTCCTGATCTTCCGTGGTCCATTCTTGCGGCTGATCTATTCGAATGGAGGGGGAAGGAACACCTGGTACTAGTTGACTCCTATTCAGGATGGTTCGAGATAAACTACTTGCCCAGCACCACAAGTCACATGGTCATTGCAAAGCTGAAGAGACACTTTGCAGCACATGGCACCCCACAGCAGCTGATCACTGATAATGCCAAGCAATTCAAGAGTAGAGAGTTCAAGGACTTTGCGAATACATGGGACTTCCAGCACATCACTGGTAGTCCACATTACCCACAGTCAAATGGATTGGCAGAGCGTGCAGTCCGCTCTGCAAAGCACCTAATGGAGAAGTGTGCACAAGATGGATCAGACATATACTTGGCACTGTTAAACTTGAGAAACACGCCCCGAGATGGACTTCCATCCCCTGCACAGTGCCTATTAGCAAGGCGCACCTGCACAGGCATCCCAATGGCAAAGCAGCTCCTGCAACCCAGAGTAGAGCCACATGTACGGAAGAACATCAGCAAGCGCAGAATAGCTGCCAAAGCTTTTTATGACAGATCAGCATACCGCCTGCCACCACCGTCTCCAGGCCAGCCTGTCCGCATGCAAACCGAGCAAGGATTTGACAGAATGGCAGTGGTTCAGCATCCTGCACGTCATCCAAATAGCTACGTGGTACAGTCTGATAATGCCCTCTATGAACGCAACCTCCGCCATCTGTTAAGTGTACCTGAAGAAAGCTCTACACAGCCTGACTCATCAGTTTCTACCACAGCTGCAACCAATGTCAGTTATGATTCACATTGCATGGACTGTCCTTCCTCAGCGACCACTTCTGGAGTAATAGAGTCCTCTGGTGTCACAGCGGACATGCCTATAGGTTCCCAGTGTACCATTACTAGATCGGGCCGTGTGTCCAAACCCAACCCAAAGTTTCAAGACTTTATTGTATAATGTCTTTTCTTTTGATCACGCCTAACATTGTCACATTGTTGCATTTGTTTCATCTATATTCTGCATCCTTCCAGTTTGAAAGGGGGGATGTAAATGAATGCTGTGCATCATGGGAGATGATGTCATGCCGAGGTGACTCACTTCCTGTTTGTCTCCTGTTACTTCCACTCAGGGCTGGCTCCAGGCCTACTAGCACCCTGAGCGAGAAAAACATGATATGCCCCCCAGCAGTGCCAGCTACACGTGACATGCCCCCCAGCAGTGCCAGCTACACGTGACATGCCCCCAGCAGTGCCAGCTACATGTGACATGCCCCCCAGCAGTGCCAGCTACACATGACATGCCCCCAGCAGTGCCAGCTACACGTGACATGCCCTCCAGCAGTGCCAGCTACACGTGACATGCCCCCCTGCAGTGCCAGCTACACGTGACATGCCCACCAGCAGTGCCAGCTACATAAATGCCCCCACAGTACAGATATGCCCCCACAGTGCCAGATACATAAATGCCCCCACAGTGCCAGATACATAATTGCCCCCACAGTGACAGATACATAAATGCCCCGACAGAGCCAGATGCATAAATGCCCCCACAGTTCCAGATACATAAATTACCCCACAGAGCCAGATACATAAATTACCCCACAGTGCCAGATACATAAATGCCCCCACAGTGCCAGATACATAAATGCCCCCACAGTGACAGATACATAAATGTCCCGTCAGAGCCAGATACATAAATGCCCCCACAGTTCCAGATACATAAATTACCCCACAGTGCCAGATACATAAATTACCCCACAGTGCCAGATACATAAATGCCCCCCCCACCCACAGTGCCAGATACATAAATGCCCCCACAGTGCAGATATGCCCCCACAGTGCCAGATACATAAATGCCCCCACAGTGCCAGATACATAAAAGCCCCCACAGTGCCAGATACATAAATGCCCCCCACAGTGCAGATATGCCCCCACAGTGCCAGATACATAAATGCCCCCACAGTTCCAGATACATAAATGCCCCCACAGTGCAGATATGCCCCCCACAGTGCCAGATACATAAATGCCCCCCACAGTGCAGATATCCCCTCACAGTGCCAGATACATAAATGCCCCCACATTGCCAGATACATAAATGCCCCATACATAAATGCCACACAGTGCCAGATACATAAATGCCTCAACAGTGCAGATATGCCCCCACAGTGCCAGATACATAAATGCCCCCACAGTGCCAGATACATAAATGCCCCTACAGTGCCAGATTTGCCTCCACAGTTCCAGATACATAAATGCCCCCACAGTGCCAGATACATAAATGCCCCCACAGTGCCAGATACAAAAATGCCCCCACAGTGCCAGATACATAAATGCCCCCACAGTGCCAGATATATAAATGCCCCGACAGAGCCAGATACATAAATGCCCCCACAGTTCCAGATACATAAATTACCCCACAGTGCCAGATACATAAATGCCCCCACAGTGCAGATATGCCTCCACAGTGCCAGATACATAAAAGCCCCCACAGTGCTAGATACATAAATGCCCCCCCACAGTGCAGATATGCCCCCCACAGTGCTAGACACATAAATGCCCCCACAGTGCAGATATGCCCCCACAGTGCCAGATACATAAATGCCCCCACAGTGCCAGATACATAAATGCCCCATACATAAATGCCCCACAGTGCCAGATACATAAATGCCCCCACAGTGCAGATATGCCCCCACAGTGCCAGATACATAAATGCCCCACAGTGCCAGATTTGCCTCCACAGTTCCAGATACATAAATGCCCTCACAGTTCCAGATACATAAATGCCCCCACAGTGCCAGATACATAAATCCCCCACAGTGCCAGATACATAAATGCCCCCACAGTGCCAGATACATAAATGCCCCCACAGTGCCAGATAAATAAATGCCCCTACAGTGCCAGATTTGCCTCCATAGTTCCAGATACATAAATGCCCCCACAGTGCCAGATACATAAATGCCCCCACAGTGCCAGATACATAAATCCCCCACAGTGCCAGATACATAAATGCCCCCACAGTGCCAGATATATAAATGCCCCAACAGAGCCAGATACATAAATGCCCCCACAGTTCCAGATACATAAATGCCCCCACAGTGCCAGATACATAAGTGCCCCCACAGTGCAGATATGCCCCCACAGTGCCAGATACATAAAAGCCCCCACAGTGCCAGATACATAAATGCTCCCTCACAGTGCAGATATGCCCCCACAATGCCAGATATGTAAATGCCCCCACAGTGCAGATATGCCCCCACAGTGCCAGATACATAAATGCCCCCACAGTGCCAGATACATAAATGCCCCCACAGTGCCAGATTTGGCTCCACAGTGCCAGATCCATAAATGCCCCAACAGTGCAGATATTCCCCCACAGTGCCAGATACATAAATGCCCCCACAGTGCCAGATACATAAATGCCCCCACAGTGCCAGATACATAAATACCCCCACAGTGCCAGATACATAAATGCCCCTACAGTGCCAGATTTGCCTCCACAGTTCCAGATACATAAATGCCCCCACAGTGCCAGATACATAAATGCCCCTACAGTGCCAGATACATAAATCCCCCACAGTGCCAGATACATAAATCCCCCACAGTGCCAGATACATAAATGCCCCCACAGTGCCAGATACATAAATGCCCCCACAGTGCCAGATATATAAATGCCCCGACAGAGCTAGATACATAAATGCCCCCACAGTTCCAGATACATAAATTACCCCACAGTGCCAGATACATAAATGCCCCCACAGTGCAGATATGCCCCCACAGTGCCAGATACATAAATGCCCCCACAGTGCCAGATACATAAATGCCCCAACAGTGCAGATATTCCCCCACAGTGCCAGATACATAAATGCCCCCACAGTGCCAGATACATAAAAGCCCCCACAGTGCCAGATACATAAATGCCCCCACAGTGCCAGATACATAAATGTCTCCACAGTTCCAGATACATATATGCCCCACACAGTGCCAGATATGACCCTAATGCCAGATACACTTGTCCCCACAGTGCCAGATATGCCGCCAATGCCAGACATGTCCCCCAGTGCCAGACATGACCCCCAGTGCCAGACAAGACCCCCAGTGCCAGACATGACCCCCAGTGCCAGACATGACCCCCAGTGCCATACATGTCCCCCAGTGCCAGAATTCCCCCCCCCCCCCCCTCGTGCTGCTCACCGTGCTTCTGTTGTCCAGCTGAGGGTGGGGAGGAGAGCGCAGCGTGCGCCTCTCTTAGCCCTCAATCTCTGGCGGCCGCGACGGTCTCAGCTTAAACTAGGCGCCGGTCCGCAAGCCAATCAAAGCTCGCGGTCCGGCAGCCAATCAGGAGCCTCAGCGGTCCGACCGCGAGCTCTGATTGGCTCACGGGCCGGCGCCGGTTAGCGGGGAGGGAGGGTGGTTTACACAGGGGCATGCAGTGTGCGTCTCTGCTAGGAGACGGACACTGCAGTGCTACTGCTGTAGGGACGGCTCCAGGCTCCAATATGGCGGCCAGAGCTAGCGGCGCCCATAAACTGCGGCGCCCTGTTCGGCCGCTCTATTGGAACATGCCTGGAGCCGGCCCTGCTTCCACTTGGAATCTAAACTTATAAAAATTGAGAAGGAGATTAAGAGCGTACAGGAACAATTAGGGAAACATAAGGAGGAGCCTTATCATAGAGAAAGAGAATCAGTGGTTAATAGGAGAGTAGAAGAATATGAGAGAGAAACGATTGAACGAAAAGAAAAGAAGTTTGCCAGAGATTTACTTGATTATCAATCTGACTGTGGGAGTAATTCCAAGTTGATCGCAGCAGGAATTTAGTTAGCAATTGGGCAAAACCATGTGCACTGCAGGGGAGGCAGATTTAACATGTGCAGAGAGAGTTAGATTTGGGTGGGTTATTTTATTTCTGTGCAGGGTAAATACTGGCTGCTTTATTTTTACACTGCAAATTAGATTGCAGATTGAACACACCCCACCCAAATCTAACTCTCTCTGCACATGTTAAATCTGCCTCCCCTGCAGTGCACATGGGCCCTCATTCCGAGTTGTTCGCTCGGTATTTTTCATCGCATCGCAGTGAAAATCCGCTTAGTACGCATGCGCAATGTTCGCACTGCGATTGCGCCAAGTAACTTTACTATGAAGATAGTATTTTTACTCACGGCTTTTTCTTCGCTCCGGCGATCGTAATGTGATTGACAGGAAATGGGTGTTACTGGGCGGAAACACGGCGTTTCAGGGGCGTGTGGCTGAAAACGCTACCGTTTCCGGAAAAAACGCAGGAGTGGCCGGAGAAACGGTGGGAGTGCCTGGGCGAACGCTGGGTGTGTTTGTGACGTCAACCAGGAACGACAAGCACTGAACTGATCGCACAGGCAGAGTAAGTCTGGAGCTACTCTGAAACTGCTAAGTAGTTAGTAATCGCAATATTGCGAATACATCGGTCGCAATTCTAAGAAGCTAAGATACACTCCCAGTAGGCGTAGGCTTAGCGTGAGCAACTCTGCTAAATTCGCCTTGCGAGCGATCAACTCGGAATGAGGGCCATGGTTTTGCCCAATTGCTAACAAAATTCCTGCTGCGATCAACTTGGAATTAGCCCCTGTGTGAGAAGTTTCTCCAAAACCCGTAGAAATGATACCTTTGGGATCTCTGTTAAACCCAAACAGGGGAAGCCCCAATACAGGATGAGGACAGAGAATAGAGATAGGGAGGAATATAATTCCCCAAGATCGATTGAACGTTATTCTAACCGTGGGAGAAATCCCATGAGAAAATCTAACCCAGATCAATCATTGTCACCTGGATGGAGGGAAGTCCGCCATAAAAGGTGGGAAAATAAACGTTATGCTAATTATAATAACACCAATCACAGTCAGGAATCAAAAGAGTCTTTTTTAGATCACAACAAGAGACCAAGGGATTATGCCCCCTCCCCCCATTTTCAACATCAAAACAGGTACGAACCATTGTCAGGGACCCCAAAAAGAGCAAGAGAACTAGAAGAGGGCGACGAGGGGGACAGAGGGGGATGACAATGCTAAATTCCCTTGTCGTATAAACAACCCTTTATGAAGCTAAGAACACTGTACGCTGTTTACTTAAGAAGTACCATAATGGTACGCTAGTTGCGTAACGATCGCTCAGCCGTAGGCGAGACGCTCAAGCGTCACGTTCGCTCACGGCCCAGCAATCACAGGACACGTTATTGGCTATGACTAGAGTAATGATTCGCTATGGCGTAGCGGACGCTCGAGACCACGAGGAGATCACCAGCGGCGCAGACGCTCACAATGCTATACCTTTATGTCTAAACTTTATACCAAAGAAATACACAGAATACCTTAATGTGAATACAGGGTGTAAGTGCAACCTTGTGTAACCTGACTAACTACAAAGCTGCTTGAGCGTCACCGACGCTCAAGTGAACACTTAACACTATAGAAAATACACAGATACTGGTTTAGGTTCCAAAGCCTATTAACTGTATTATATCTAGTATACTTGTAAAAAGGGGATAACAGTACAAATGATACACTACAATATAACAGAGACTTCCTAACCACAGAACTAAACAATACTATCTAATACAATACAATACTAGTCTAGGGGAGATACGAGAGAGAGAGAGAAGGGAAAGAGAGAGAGAGAGACGGAGAGAGATGAGAGAAATTGGCTCACAGAAAGACAATGATAACGGAGAAAAACTTACGCACACGGGTAAACGATCGCATGCGCCTGGACATCCAGCACCCGATTTTCAGCAATGAGAACCGTTGAAGAGTGAGAGCTGGATGTGGTCGGCCTGCCTATTTATGCCCCACACACAATGCAATCCTACAGTCCCTACAATCCCATTGTCCATTGGACGTCGGAATTCGGCCCTGCATCATAACAAAAGGTCATAGGTTGATTCATACAGGTGGGCTGTGACGATTTCAAACAGCTCAGGTGGGTGGGGAACTAGGTTTCCCGCCGCATACCTGAGTATGAGTAAATAGTAGAAATGGACATAAACTTCTTATGTCCATAACTATTCGCACGAGCGATTAATACGCTCCAAACCAACACCGGAATATTGCTAATTAAATACTCTTCCGATGGGTACCAAACACTGCTGTATGATTCCTGTTAGACCCTTCGTACGATACAAAGAGGGATTCCTTAGCTCAGGGACCTTCTATATTAACCAAACTTTCAGAAACTATCAAAGGGACCATGATCTATAAACTACATTAATTGTGAAAATATGTAACGAATGAGTCGCACGCTACGACTACATAAACTCTACCGTAAATACGCATACCGCGCCTGCGAGTGCACGCTATTGCGGGTATGCGCCTTCACGGGAGAGCGTACGCACGCGCAGCACGGACCAGTGTGCGGTGCAAATATGGCAACGTGCATAGAGACATTTTTCTGACTTTGACAGTCCACCCTTTGGCAGTCAATAATAACTGCCACAAAACATTTAAGGAGAAAAATGCAAGTCAGGGGTTAGTTGATTTCCATGGTGGGGTAAGGAAGAAGAGAGGAGTAGGTGTGAAGAGGGTATGACCTAGTGAGAAAGTAGAAGCATGTGTGTATGAGTCCATGTTTGGAGGGTCATGTATCATCGTGCCGTACGTGTTGTAAATCAAGCTTCGAGGTATTGCGAAGTATACATTTGAATTCCTTCTTATCCTGTGGTACAGGTCTGTGGATGGGCTGTCAAACTTTACCGAGCTCTTTTCGGATTTTGAACAAAATGGGGAGCACATTTTAGTTGATGATACATGAATGGGGGAGGTATGTGGTTGCTGATATCTGTGCCTGTATTCCCTATCGTCTATGTGTGTCATTACCTGAGGGTTGTAGAGATGAAGATAAAGAACACTTATGGAAAATGCAATGATATTCTATGTCAGGGAAATGTACATCTGTCGTCGAAGTTGTGTTCGGTATCTGTTGAGAGTCGTCTTCTTTGCGCTGTATTGCTCCTTGGGCATGAGCAAATAGCTTTGTCTGAGCCATCAGATTTACAAAAAATGTTGGGCTAGCGTGAGTTTAAAAGTACTAGGGAAACTGGGGATCCATGGCAAAGTTCATCAAGTGTCCATATTTAAAGTTGTCAAATCTTCTTCTTTGGTCAATCCGTTGTCTGTATACATCTCGTCTCGTCAGCTTCCTCGTCCAAGGGGGTCTTTGTATCTTGGAGAAAAGCAGAAAAACAGGTGAAAGAAACGGACCGTATAATCGCATTTTCATCACATCCTGGTTTCTATCATTGGGTCATAAATCAAATCCAGGTTAATTACGGTTTCCTCACTCCTCAAGCTCATCACTTTTGTACTTTGTTTGCACCTCATTAAAGCCTGCCCGCATCTAAATATCAATCCAATCGATATAACGACACCCAAGATACATAGTAGAAACTTTCCAACATCCATTATGACTCCTTGAGCCCAGTCTCCTAAACCGGAGAACCAATTTCGCGGGTTCAACCATGACACCCAACCAGTCAGCTCATTACCTACAGCAGCAAGGGTGAGATTGTGTTTTCGACGAAATTCCCACTTCAATTGGAGAATATCGTCCATCTTTTGGTCTATGACCTCTACCGGATCCTCGGTGCTATTGGTGATATACGTGCAACACTTTATGCCGTACTGTGTTGCCAATGTAACACAATATCCGCCTGTTACTGCTGTAAGATAATTAAGAACCATCCTATGCTGAACTAGTTCTGTTTTGTACGCTTGAAGTTCTCTTCCAGTGTATCTAAACGTGTCATCATACATTTCAGTGATATTATCTAACAAATTGGCGAGTGCGGAAATGTATCTATAATTCATCACTCCCCGAGCGGTACGAGTGAAATCTAACGCTACCAGAACCTGAATCCCGGTGGATTCATGGATAAGATCAGAGGCCGGATGCTCTAACCTTTCTGACAGTTGTCTTTTAACTCGGTGCTCGTAATGAGTGTGAGTATAAGGAGCTTGGGCACCACGGTGTATGTCCTTCATTTTGTCATGTGTAACAGTCATCACTTCAGGCAATACTTTTCCAATATAACACAATCCTTCAGAGTTTGGGGCAAGCCACTTGTACGCCTTTCTCCCGCATATGAAATATGCATCATCGGGGAGAACATATGGGACGGAGAAGGACATGACCATGTTACAAACCTTCCAGGTGAAATCTCCTGACCCTAATTCTTCCATCTGTCTAATGCACGTTTCAGTTTGTACGATATGTGCACAGTATCCTGGTGATACCTCTCCAACTCTAGTAATCCTATTTCCTAAGGTATATCGATACCGAAAAGATTTTCCTCTACTGGCTATGTGGCGTACGAGCTCTGTATCTGTAGGCATTCTATCTGCTCTGTGTGAAAAGGTCATGGTAAGGTTGCTCCATGACACTTCCCAATTTCCCGGCTTACGGGGGTTGGAGATATTAAAACATAAGAGGGACCTATCCACATGGTATTGGTGGAGCTTCAAACTAGGAGGGCTGGAGATATTAAACCTCCGGTCCACCGGTCTCCCACCACTTAGCTCAAGTACCTCCCCTAACGTTAAAGGAAATGGTACTAGCCCTGATTTGCTGTGACCCTGAGGTACTTGAGAGCATACCCAACAATCTGTTTGGTTTAACACGTTACCCACTAAGGAGTGATAGTCACTCAATGGATGCCGGTCTATATGGATATTAAAACTAGATTGGCATTTCTTTATGCATCCATCTTCAACCAGATTATCACAGAGCCTACAGATACAATTTTCTTCAGCTAACAATCCATCACAATTTCTTCTATCGGATCGTTTTCTGATACTCGCCTTTGCTTGTTGGTTTGGTTGATCTTGGAAAACTACGCCTCCATCATCATAATCGGAACCCATTCCAGAACCTCTCTCGACCTCTATGGTACTCTCGCCGGAACAGACTGCTCTGGTCAACATCATGGTTAACATCAAAATCCGGATCACAGTCTCTTGGGGCAAGTCCATCTTTGAGGAGGAAATAGAGAAGAATGAGAAGGGGGAAAAAAAGAAATTTCAAGGAAGAGGGGATGGGAAGTGGAGAAAAACAATAAAAGGGAGAAGGGAGTCGACAACTGCTTTCGGTCTTCAAGGCTCAGGTGCCGCCTCAGTCCTCCTGGAACAGACACTCCAGTGATACAACCTCTACCGTCTGTTCCTTATCACGGGACTTCTCTGGATCAGCAACCTTTTTGCAGTGGGATGAATGGACCCAAGTCTCTCTCTCAGCCACCTTCAATGCTGTGGTGCTAGTCAATAAGACCTGGTATGGTCCTTCCCATCTATCAATAAGACAACCTGAGCGTAGAAAATTTCGTATCATTACATAATCCCCAGGTTCAATGTCATGACAATTACTATCTGGTAGATCAGGAATCATCAACTTCAGATTATCATTTTGATTCCTCAACTGCTTACTCATGTTAATCAAGTACTTTACAGTTACTTCATTGTTACATTTCAAATCATCCTGAGGGTTAATCATGACATGCGGTTGTCGACCAAACAAGATTTCAAAAGGAGACAGATTAAGAGGGGACCTGGGAGTGGTTCTGATGCTATACAAAACAATGGGTAAAGCTTCTGGCCACGTCAATCCTGTCCCTGCCATTACTTTACTCAATTTATTTTTAATAGTGCTGTTCACTCTTTCGACCTTCGCGCTCGCCTGTGGACGGTACGGAGTGTGCAGCTTGCTATCAATTCCCATCAACTTACACATTCCTTGAAAGACATCACCTGTAAAATGGGTACCCCTATCACTTTCAATGATTCTAGGGATACCATATCTACATACAAATTCCTGCACAATTTTCTTAGCTGTAAACATAGCGGTATTTGTAGCTGCTGGGAAAGCTTCGACCCAATTCGAGAAAACATCTATACAAACAAGTACATATTTCAAATTTCGACATGGGGGTAATTGAATGAAGTCAATTTGTATTACCTGGAAAGGGCCGCCGGCAGGTGGGATATGGGATGGTTCTGTAGGTATTGCTTTTCCAATATTCTTTCTCAGACAGGTAAGGCATGACATTGCTCTTTTACTCGCATGAGAGGAGAATCCTGGGGCGCACCAGTATGCTCTTACCAATTTGCACATCCCCTCCTTGCCTAGATGAGTCAGCCCGTGAGCTGCTTCAGCCAGACATGGAAGGTATGCCCTGGGGGCCACTGGTTTACCATGTCCATCCGTCCAGAGCCCTGAGGACTCCTGGCCATATCCCTTTGCCTTCCAGACTGCTCTTTCCTGTGTGGAACACAAATTCTGCATCTCACACAACTTTTGTGTGTTGATGGTATTAAATACCATCAGTTGTGTGGTGTCTGTCTGTATGGGGGTAGCAGCTGCAAGCTTTGCGGCTTCGTCTGCTCGGCTGTTACCAAGGGATACTGGGTCTTGGCTATATGTATGTGCTTTACATTTGATAACAGCCACTCTGTCGGGTTCCTGTATCGCTGTTAGAAGCCTTTTTATGTGAGCTGCATGCGCTATCGGTGTACCAGCCGCCGTCATGAAATTTCTGAGCCGCCATAGGGCTCCGAAATCATGGACTACCCCGAAGGCGTATCTAGAATCGGTGTAGATATTGGCTGACTTACCCTTAGCCAATTCACATGCTCTGGTTAGGGCGACCAGTTCAGCAACCTGGGCTGAGTGAGGTGGGCCTAGCGGTTCCGCTTCTATGGTGTCTTGGTCATCTACGACTGCGTATCCAGTACACAAGTCTCCCGAGTCTGACTGTCTATGACAACTACCGTCCGTGTAGAACGTGAGTTCTGCATCTTCCAGTGGGTTGTCACTGATGTCAGGCCTTGCGGTAAAATTTTGGGTCAAATATTCCATGCAATCATGTGTATCCCCCTTTGCATTAAATCCTCCTTCCCCATCACTCTCACCTTCCACCCTTTGTGTCTGACCAGGCACACCTGGGAGAAATGTTGCAGGATTTAATGCACTGCATCTCCTTATGGTGATGTTTACTGGGGCCATTAATGCCAATTCCCATCTTGTAAACCTTGCAGATGAGACGTGTCTGGTTTGGGCAGAATTCAATAAGGCAGATACCGCATGTGGTGTATGGATTGTGAGGTTGTGGCCTAGCACGACATCTTCGCTTTTTGTCACTAGCAATGCTATCGCCGCAACGCTACGCAAGCATGTGGGGAGGGATCGCGCTACCGTGTCTAGCTGGGCGCTGTAGTATGCAATTGGCCTGCTGGCGTCACCGTGTTTTTGGGTTAGTACACCTGCTGCGCACCCAGCACTTTCTGTTCCGTATAGTTCAAAGGGTTTCCCATAGTCTGGCATACCTAGTGCTGGTGCCTGCGTTAGGCACTGTTTGAGTCTCTCAAATGCTGTTTCGGATTCGTCTGTATGCGAAATCCGGTCAGGTTTGTTTGAAGAGACCATTTCCTGCAAAGGTAACGCCAATATGGAAAACCCTGGGATCCAGTTACGGCAATACCCACACATTCCTAAAAACGTCCTGATCTGTTGCTGGGTTTGTGGCAGTGTCATGTCTCTAATGGCTTGGATTCTATCAGCGGTCAGGTGTCTCAGTCCTTGTGTTAGACAGTGTCCCAAATATTTTACCTTAGTTTGGCATAATTGTAACTTGTCTTTGGAAACCTTGTGACCTGTGTCTGAAAGATGAAACAGGAGCTGTTTCGTATCCTTCAGAGATGTTTCCAGTGAATCTGAACACAGTAATAAATCGTCCACATACTGTATCAATACTGATCCACTGTCTGGTTGGAAAGACTGTAAACAATCATGCAAAGCCTGAGAAAATATACTTGGACTATCTATGAAACCTTGGGGTAACCGAGTCCACGTGTATTGGACTCCTCTGTATGTGAATGCAAACAAATATTGGCTGTCAGGGTGCAGAGGTACCGAAAAGAAAGCGGAGCAGAGGTCAATAACAGTGAAAAATTTGGCAGTGGGAGGAATTTGCATTAGGATGACAGCTGGATTAGGCACTACGGGGAACTGACTCTCAACTATTTTGTTAATCCCCCTTAGATCCTGCACTAGCCTGTAACCCCTCCCCCCACTCTTTTTAACAGGGAAGATGGGACTATTGGCTGTGCTGGACGTTCTTACCAGAATGCCCTGTTGTAGCAAGCGTTCTATTACTGGGAAAACTCCTAACTCCACCTCTGGCTTCAGAGGATACTGTGGGATTTTTGGAGCTATCCTACCATCTTTTACTTGTACAACTACTGGAGCTACGTTTGCCATTAATCCAGTGTCCTGTCCATCTTTTGTCCAAAGTGACTCTGGTATCTGAGATATCATCTCTTCTACTTGGGATGGATTCCTATTTGTCATAATGGAATGTGACATTAATTTTGATGGGGAGTCTAACATGTCTCGTACCTCCTGAGCGTGATTCTCAGGAATGTCCAGGAATACACCTTCAGGAGTACAATAAATGACGCAACCCATTTTACATAGTAGGTCTCTCCCCAGGAGATTAGTTGGTGCTGATGCAGCCAGCAAAAAGGA
This sequence comes from Pseudophryne corroboree, assembly GCF_028390025.1. Lineage (NCBI taxonomy): Eukaryota > Metazoa > Chordata > Amphibia > Anura > Myobatrachidae > Pseudophryne > Pseudophryne corroboree. The sequence continues at coordinate 939,604,367 of NC_086444.1, read as the reverse complement.
ATGCTTGGTATGCAAAGGCCCTATTGTAATCTCGGCTGGTTTGCTAACAGGGTAGTGCTGGACTACTCCTGTTACTCCCATGGCTGGAACTGTCCTACCAGTGGTTCTCATGCCCACTGTCGAATTTATCACTGACTTGGCCGCCCCTGTGTCTACAAGAAAGTTTAAAGTTTTACCAGCTACATTGATTGCAATCTCTGGTTCGCTTCCAAGACTGGCAATCAATTTAACTGGCTGCAGATTACAGGTGTGGCCACACCCCTATTGGGTATGCTGACCTCCCTGAATCCCATTGGCAGCAACTACTTGTGGGGGAGTTAGCTGGGAACTACCAGAGGCCTGCCAGTCTCTGTTCGGGGGATATCTTTTTGTTTCCCCTGTATGTGGCTCAAAACTCCGCCTCTGTGGACCCTGCTCCCAATGTCGTGTGTTGTGTTGTTGTCTAGGGGGTTGAAAAGATCTTTGTACATTCTTTGTTCTACATTCTCGTGCAAAGTGTCCCGGTCTGTTACAAGAAAAACATGTTATTACACTTGCCTTACCCACAGGATTCGGTGGTACATACGCAGGCTGCCTTGTGGTCAGCGCCTGTATACTTACGGACATCAACTTATCACTTTGCGACTCCCTGTGTCTAGTGATGTTTTTGTCGTGATCAACAGCAGCCTCTCTCAAGGTGGACACTGACAGACCTCGCCAACATGGTTGTGTGGTCTGTACCCTAGCTTTTAATGTTTCTTTCAAACCATCCATCAGTACAGATACTGCTACTTCTCGATGGTTTGGGTTGGTCTTAATGTCTTCTATACCAGTGTATTTTGCCATTTCTGATAGTGCCCGGTGGAAATATTCTGCTGCCGTTTCGGACTCCTTTTGCTTAATGGAAAATATTTTATTCCATTTAACAACGGCTGGGAAATACTCCTTTAGCTGTAAATTTATCCTTTTTACATTATCCTGGTCGTACACATCTGTAAGCGGTACATCTTTATCTAGTCCACAATCAGCCAAGAATTTAACTGAGTCGACATTGGAAGGTAAGCAAGCTCTTAGCACTATCTGCCAATCCTTATTATTGGGCTCTAAAGTGTTTCCTAGATCCCTGATGTATTTTTGGCTTGCCACTAAATCTTTTCTGGGGTCTGGGAATTCAGACACTATGGTCCTCAATTCCATTCTAGTGAACGGGCAATACATGGCAATGTTCCTGACGGGTGTGGCTCCTGATGCATCTGTTTTCCCATTGGGAACTACTATCACCTTTACAGGAGCAATTCTAACAGCCTCATTCTGCGTAGATTCTACAACTTGTTGTGGTACAATTGTTTCAGTGTAATGCATGGTGCCGTACTTACCCGTTGACACGACCTCACCTATCCCTCCGCTAGGGGCCTTAACTAATCTCGTGGATGGTGCAGTTCCTACTGTGGTTTCTGATATGGTGGCCGCTAGAGAGAGCGCTGAAATTGTTGCCGAATCTTCTTCTTGATCACACTCCTGAGGAAGGTTCAAAACAGGGTACATCTTGCACGGGTTAATACTTGCATGAGTTATTTGGTTAACATCATTAACATTTACAGGGTTACTAAGAGTTTGTGTTTTACAACCCAGTGCGTTTCTCTCCGTAATCAGCTTCTCTCCTGCAATGTATGGTGGAGGTGGAGCTGTGGCTATCAGCTTCCTGACTGCCCCAGATCCCGCCGCCAGAGCCAAACCTCTCTGTATCTCACCTTCCTGGTGCCATAACTGTAAGTAATCATGATGCTGAATTCGTCTCTTTGATGATTTTACGAGACATATCCTCCTCCTTAAATTTTGTAACACGTCTGGACTGAAGCTACCTATTCTTGGGAATTTGTCCCTGTCTTGTACAGTCATTCTCTCCCATTCATCACATAAAGATTCTGTGTGACTTCCGTATTTTTCACACATTACATATCGTGCCGACCCAACTGGTCGGTTCACAGAATCAACCTGAACCAGGGTTGATCGCCCCCTACCTGAGCAACTGGCCCCCATAGTCTGCAGGTGTTGCTTAGTCCTCCTTGGATTTCTGTATCAAGGTTTTCAGCAAGCCTTTACAGACAACCAAATTACTCCACAGTAGGCCGGCGGTGGCGGTTTACCGAGTACCCCACTCACTCGCCCACCTCGACCAATACGACCTGATCACACCGATATGGTGCTGGCGTACTCGATACAGGGCCCCTATGGAACCTTCAGTTTACTGGAACATATGAGGGTTACCCGCAGGACACTTACTCTTTCCAGTAAAGGTGGGGTTGTTAGATAGTTCCTGAGTGACCAGCGAACTTCCCTTCCAAAAATAAAAAATTACACAAATCACGTCAGAATGTACAGATAGCGTTTGTGACCACTTTACTCTAATGGTATTAGGTCAGATTACTAACTACTGCACACAATTACGTGTGGTCCAATCGTTCAGTACACAAGCACTACTTGTCATGTACTGAAAGATCAATGGAATCGATGTTTCCGGCCGCGATTCCTTCAGCAAGAGCTTATGGCCTATATGGGTTCTGCACCAACACCCCAGGCGTTGTGCCACTGGACTTTTATAGCGGACCTCTTAGTACCTTACGACCTCCTGGTCTTGTTACCTTATGACCTCCTGGTCTTGTTACCTTATGACCTCCTGGTCTTGTTACCTTATGGTCCGCTATACTCTAATGCTCAAATATTATTTTAACCAGGGATGCCTCCCTAGCCACCGTATATGTCACTTACACGTGTGTCCCTTGACGAGTACCCGACTTTCCTTTTGGTTCCACCTTAAAGTTATATAAACTTTTGTATACAAAACCACACTCACTCAACACATGTACACTTTTGTTTCTATATCTATTTCTGCGCAGAAATTGTCTTCAGTCCAACAGTGTTACTAATTAGGAGCAGGATCTGTTAAGCTAAATTTCAGATTTTCCAAAAATAGATTTGCGTTATTTACCGCGTCGCGTTATTTACCGCTGTGCGTTACTTATCGCCTTTGCGCTAATTCAACTTTTCGTGACTTGAGCTACGTGGGCGTAACCAGACGCTACGTTGCGTAATGTACGCTGCGTGCGTCTGCCGTTTGGATTGCGTATGCAAGTCTTTTGTTAGGGACACGTGTACGCAAAACAAAGATCCACCGTAACACAATTTCTACCTTTATCAATGTAGGTGATCCCTGATCATCTACCGCACACCACACTGACTGTCTTATCTCCCAGACAAGCCGTGTGTTGGTCTATACTTTAACTATTACCTCTACTATGAAATAACAGCAAATCTCTTTTTGCACTTTCTATCAACTATAAAACTTGGCAAACAGGAATAGTGATATACGAAATTTTAAAAAGAAATGCAGATAAATGTATGCGTGCGTGTATACGCAAGACAGAAGAGAAATAAAACAGTTTTAAAAGACACAAGCGTTTTGTTCTTACTTCCGGTTCCCGGATTCCTTCAGCACTCTTTATCTAAGCGAAGCAGACGCTTATCCAATCAGCACTGCAAGGAATATGATCCCGCCCTTTGCTGATGGATAATGTCTGCTGATCTACCTAGTGCAGATATGAGAAGGATAGGACGAGTCCCCAATTGACAATGCTAAATTCCCTTGTCGTATAAACAACCCTTTATGAAGCTAAGAACACTGTACGCTGTTTACTTAAGAAGTACCATAATGGTACGCTAGTTGCGTAACGATCGCTCAGCCGTAGGCGAGACGCTCAAGCGTCACGTTCGCTCACGGCCCAGCAATCACAGGACACGTTATTGGCTATGACTAGAGTAATGATTCGCTATGGCGTAGCGGACGCTCGAGACCACGAGGAGATCACCAGCGGCGCAGACGCTCACAATGCTATACCTTTATGTCTAAACTTTATACCAAAGAAATACACAGAATACCTTAATGTGAATACAGGGTGTAAGTGCAACCTTGTGTAACCTGACTAACTACAAAGCTGCTTGAGCGTCACCGACGCTCAAGTGAACACTTAACACTATAGAAAATACACAGATACTGGTTTAGGTTCCAAAGCCTATTAACTGTATTATATCTAGTATACTTGTAAAAAGGGGATAACAGTACAAATGATACACTACAATATAACAGAGACTTCCTAACCACAGAACTAAACAATACTATCTAATACAATACAATACTAGTCTAGGGGAGATACGAGAGAGAGAGAGAAGGGAAAGAGAGAGAGAGAGACGGAGAGAGATGAGAGAAATTGGCTCACAGAAAGACAATGATAACGGAGAAAAACTTACGCACACGGGTAAACGATCGCATGCGCCTGGACATCCAGCACCCGATTTTCAGCAATGAGAACCGTTGAAGAGTGAGAGCTGGATGTGGTCGGCCTGCCTATTTATGCCCCACACACAATGCAATCCTACAGTCCCTACAATCCCATTGTCCATTGGACGTCGGAATTCGGCCCTGCATCATAACAAAAGGTCATAGGTTGATTCATACAGGTGGGCTGTGACGATTTCAAACAGCTCAGGTGGGTGGGGAACTAGGTTTCCCGCCGCATACCTGAGTATGAGTAAATAGTAGAAATGGACATAAACTTCTTATGTCCATAACTATTCGCACGAGCGATTAATACGCTCCAAACCAACACCGGAATATTGCTAATTAAATACTCTTCCGATGGGTACCAAACACTGCTGTATGATTCCTGTTAGACCCTTCGTACGATACAAAGAGGGATTCCTTAGCTCAGGGACCTTCTATATTAACCAAACTTTCAGAAACTATCAAAGGGACCATGATCTATAAACTACATTAATTGTGAAAATATGTAACGAATGAGTCGCACGCTACGACTACATAAACTCTACCGTAAATACGCATACCGCGCCTGCGAGTGCACGCTATTGCGGGTATGCGCCTTCACGGGAGAGCGTACGCACGCGCAGCACGGACCAGTGTGCGGTGCAAATATGGCAACGTGCATAGAGACATTTTTCTGACTTTGACAGGGAGAAAGAAAGAACCAGCGCTTTCATTAGGCGCTGATGCTGTCTTCAACCTTTCCTCTAAACCCTTGAATAATCTGGAAAGTAGGATACTGGCTAAAGGTATGAACTTTGCCCCTACCTCCAGTCCAAACCTAATTTTTTTGAACTTTTTATAGAACTCAATAGGTATGTCAGGAGCCTATGCAGGAAAAGGTTTTTTGCTTGTACTAATAAGGATTTGGGATCTGACACACAAGTAATATTGGATCAAGATGATCAATCGGGCCTAAACATACTTAATGAGTTACTCTTAGAGAGTGCAAGGGAGGGTACTCAAAATCCATTGGAAACCCCTATTTTTGACATTAATAATACTTCACAAGTTTTGTTTAAGAATAAATCTCAATTTTATCCTCTACAACACAGAACCAGTGCAATTGAAACCTTTTACAATAAATCCCTAAATGACTTTCGGACACTTTGCGACAACAAAGTACACCCCTGTCTTTTTAATTTAACCAATGAAGAACAAAAGGCCCTTAGGCAGTTAGCAAATGACACTTCAATAACAATCAAGCCGGCAGATAAGGGAGGGGGGATAGTGATTCAGGATACATGCGATTATATAAGAGAGGCTAAGCGCCAACTATCAGATAAATCATTCTACCAAGTATTGGCCTCAGACCCCTCCCTTAAACACCAGTTAGAACTAAAGAATTTTTTGGAGACTGCTAAGACCACAGGTGTGATTACTCATGATGAGTTTAATTTCCTCTACCCCCTCCACCCTATCGTCCCGGTTTTTTATCACCTTCCTAAAATCCACAAATCCCTGCACGCACCCCCGGGGCGACCTATTATTTCTGGTATTGGGAGTTTGACGTCTAATTTATCCCATTATGTTGATCACTTTTTGCAACCTTGCGCGACATCTCTGAGATCTCATATTAGAGATACCACTGAATTCATTAAACTTGTGGAGGGCCACAATTGGGCCCCCGACTATACTCTAATTACTTGTGATGTACAAGCGTTGTACACTAATATTCCACACTCTAAAGGTGTGCAGTCTGTGGATGATGCACTTATAAAAATTGGAATGGACTCAGAGATGAAGCGCAACTTTATCACTTCTGCTATTTACTTTTCTTTGACGTCCTAGTGGATGCTGGGTACTCCGTAAGGACCATGGGGAATAGACGGGCTCCGCAGGAGACTGGGCACTCTTAAAAGAAAGATTAGGTACTATATCTGGTGTGCACTGGCTCCTCCCTCTATGCCCCTCCTCCAGACCTCAGTTAGAATCTGTGCCCGGCCAGAGCTGGATGCACCTAGTGGGCTCTCCTGAGCTTACTAGAAAAGAAAGTATTTGTTAGGTTTTTTATTTTCAGTGAGATCTGCTGGCAACAGACTCACTGCTATGAGGGACTGAGGGGAGAGAAGCAAACCTACCTGCTTGCAGCTAGCTTGTGCTTCTAAGGCTACTGGACACCATTAGCTCCAGAGGGATCGAACACAGGGCCCGACCTCGATCGTCCGTTCCCGGAGCCGCTCCGCCGTCCCCCTTGCAGAGCCAGAAGACGGAAGATTCCAGGAGAAAATCGGCGGCTGAAGACTCCGGTCTTCAATAAGGTAGCGCACAGCACTGCAGCTGTGCGCCATTGCTCCCACAGCACACCACACGCTCCGGTCACTGGCGCTGGGGGGGGGCGCCCTGGGATGCAATATGTATACCTTTGTTTGCAAAATGCACATAACACAGTTATAAACTGTATATGTGCCTAATCCCCCGCCATAAATATTATTAAAAAAGCGGGAGAAGCCTGCCGCTGAAGGGGCGGGGCTATCTTCCTCAGCACAGCCAGCGCCATTTTCTCTTCACAGCTCCGCTGGAAGGACGCTCCCCAGGCTCTCCCCTGCAGTATACACTACGGAAAGGGTAAAAAAGAGAGGGGGGGCACACAAATTTAGGCGCAAAAGGTGATATAAGCAGCTATTGGGGGAAAATTCACTGTGTATTAGTGTAAATCCCTCTGTTATATAGCGCTCTGGTGTGTGCTGGCATACTCTCTCTCTGTCTCCCCAAAGGACTTTGTGGGGTCCTGTCCTCAGTCAGAGCATTCCCTGTGTGTGTGTGGTGTGTCGGTACGGCTGTGTCGACATGTTTGATGAGGACGCTTACGTGGAGGCGGAGCAGGAGCCGATAAGTGTGATGTCGCCCCCTGCGGGGCCGACACCAGAGTGGATGGATATGTGGAAGGCATTAACCGACAGTGTCAACTCCTTGCATAAAAGGTTCGATGACGTAACAGCTTTGGGACAGCCGGCATCTCAGCCCGCGCCTGCCCAAGCGTCTCAGAGGCCATCAGGGGCTCAAAAATGTCCGCTACCTCAAATGGCAGACACAGATGTCGACACGGAGTCTGACTCCAGTGTCGACGAGGATGAGACAAATGTACAATCCACAAGGGCCATCCGATGCATGATTACGGCAATGAAAAATGTGTTGCACATTTCTGACATTAACCCGGTTACCACGAAAAAGGGTATTATGTTTGGGAAGAAAAAGCAGCCAGTGACTTTTCCCCCATCTGATGAGTTAAATGAATTGTGTGAAGAAGCGTGGTGTTCCCCAGATAAGAAATTAGTGATTTCTAAGCGGTTACTAATGGCGTACCCTTTCCCGCCAACGGACAGGTTGCGTTGGGAAATATCCCTTAGGGTGGACAAGGCGCTCGCACGCTTATCAAAAAAGGTGGCACTGCCGTCTCAGGATACGGCCGCCTTGAAGGAGCCTGCAGATAGAAAGCAGGAGGCTATCCTGAAGTCTGTGTATACACACTCAGGTACTATACTGAGACCTGCTATTGCTGCAGCATGGATGTGTAGTGCTGCAGCAGCATGGTCTGATACCCTGTCAGATAACATTGATTCCCTTGACAGGGATACTATTTTGCTAACCATAGAGCATATTAAAGACGTAGTCTTATATATGAGGGATGCACAGAGGGACATTTGCCGGCTGGCATCTAGAATTAATGCAATGTCCATTTCTGCCAGGAGAGTATGATGGACTCGGCAGTGGACAGGTGATGCTGATTCTAAAAGGCACATGGAGGTTTTGCCTTATAAGGGTGAGGAATTGTTTGGGGACGGTCTCTCGGACCTCGTATCCACAGCAACAGCTGGGAAGTCAACTTTTTTTTACCTCAGGTTCCCTCACAGCCTAAGAAAGCACCGTATTATCAAGTACAGTCCTTTCGGCCTCAGAAAGGCAAGCGGTTCAGAGGCGCGTCCTTTCTGCCCAGAGGCAGGGGTAGAGGGAAAAAGCTGCACCAGTCAGCCAGTTCCCAGGAACAAAAATCCTCCCCTGCTTCCACTAAGTCCACATGACGCTGGGGCTCCACAGGTGGAGCCAGGTGCGGTGGGGGCCCGTCTCCGGAACTTCAGCGACCAGTGGGTTCGCTCACAGGTGGATCTATGGGTTCTACAAGTGGTATCTCAGGGATACAAGCTGGAGTTCGAGGCGTCTCCCTCTCGCCGTTACCTCAAATCAGCCTTGCCAGCTCCTCCCAAGGAAAGGGAGATAGTACTGGCAGCAATTCACAAGCTGTACCTTCAGCAGGTGATAATCAAAGTTCCCCTCCTTCAACAGGGACGGGGTTACTATTCCACAATGTTTGTGGTACCGAAACCAGACGGTTCGGTGAGACCCATTCTAAATTTGAAATCCTTGAACACTTATATAAGGAAGTTTAAGTTCAAAATGGAATCGCTCAGGGCAGTTATTGCAAGCCTGGAAGAGGGGGATTTTATGGTGTCACTGGATATCAAGGATGCTTACCTACATGTCCCCATTTACCCACCTCACCAGGAGTACCTCAGGTTTGTGGTACAGGACTGCCATTACCAATTCCAGACATTGCCGTTTGGTCTGTCCACGGCACCGAGGGTATTTACTAAGGTAATGGCCGAAATTATGATACTCCTTCGAAAGAAGGGAGTTATAATTATCCCGTACTTGGACGATCTCCTTATAAAGGCAAGGTCCAAGGAGCAGTTGTTAGTTGGAGTAGCACTATCTCGGGAAGTGCGGCAACAGCACGGCTGGATTCTGAATATCCCAAAGTCGCAGCTGATTCCTACGACGCGTCTGCTGTTCTTGGGCATGTTTCTGGACACAGAACAGAAGAAGGTGTTTCTCCCGGAGGAGAAGGCCAAGGAGTTGTCATCTCTGGTCAGAGACCTCCTGAAACCAAAACAGGTGTCGGTGCATCACTGCACACGAGTCCTGGGAAAGATGATAGCTTCTTACGAAGCAATTCCTTTCGGCAGGTTCTATGCAAGGAACTTCCAGTGGGATCTGTTAGACAAGTGGTCCGGATCGCATCTTCAGATACATCGGCTGATCACCCTGTCCCCGAGGGCCAGGGTGTCTCTGCTGTGGTGGCTGCAGAGTGCTCATCTTCTCGAGGGCCGCAGATTCGGCATTCAGGACTGGGTCCTGGTGACCACGGATGCAAGCCTCCGAGGTTGGGGAGCAGTCACTCAGGGAAGAAACTTCCAAGGACAAGGGTCGAGTCAGGAGACTTCCCTACGCATAAATATTCTGGAACTAAGGGCCATTTACAATGCCCTAAGTCAAGCAGAACCCCTGCTTCAAAACCAGCCGGTGCTGATTCAGTCAGACAACATCACGGCTGTCGCCCATGTAAACCGACAGGGCGGCACAAGAAGCAGGATGGCGATGGCAGAAGCCACAAGGATTCTCCGATGGGCGGAGAATCACGTGCTAACACTGTCAGCAGTGTTCATTCCAGGTGTGGACAACTGGGAAGCAGACGTCCTCAGCAGGCACGACCTCCACCCGGGAGAGTGGGGACTTCATCCAGAAGTCTTCACACAGATTGTAAACCGTTGGGAACGGCCACAGGTGGACATGATGGCGTCCCGCCTCAACAAACAGCTAAAAAAGTATTGCGCCAGGTCAAGAGACCCTCAGGCGATAGCTGTGGATGCACTAATGACACCGTGGGTGTACCAGTCGGTTTATGTGTTCCCTCCTCTTCCTCTCATACCCAGGGTACTGAGCATAGTAAGAAAAAGAGGAGTAAGAACTATACTCGTAGTTCCGGATTGGCCAAGAAGAATTTGGTACCCAGAACTACAAGAAATGATCTCAGAGGACCCATGGCCTCTGCCTCTCAGACAGGACCTGTTACTGCAGGGGCCCTGTCTGTTCCAAGACTTACCGCGGCTGCGTTTGAAGGCTTGGCGGTTGAACGCCGGATCCTAATGGAAAAGGGCATTCCAGATGAAGTGATTCCTATGCTGATAAAGGCTAGGAAAGACGCTGCCTGAAGTTCAGACGTTGTTAAGGGAGTGCTGCATATTCGGCCCCCTTTTGTGCCTCCAGTGGCACCTTGGGATCTCAACGTAGTGTGGGATTTCCTAAAATCATTTTGGTTGAGCCACTTCAGACCGTGGAGTTGAAGTATCTCACGTGGAAGGTAGTCATGCTGTTGGCCTTGGCCTCAGCTAGGCGTGTGTCAGAATTGGCGGCTTTGTCCTGTAAAAGACCATATCTGATTTTCCATATGGACAGGGCAGAATTGAGGACTCGTCCCCAATTTCTCCCAAAGGTGGTATCAGCGTTTCATTTGAACCAACCTATTGTGGTGCCTGCGGCTACTCGGGACTTGGAGGATTCCATGTTGCTGGACATAGTCCGGGCCCTGAAAATCTATGTTTCCAGGACGGCTTCACGATTCAGCTTGCACATTCTGCGGCTGGACTGCCGCATCCTAAATCAGAAAAAGCCCATTCCACGAGGAAGGTGGGCTCTTCTTGGGCGGCTGCCCGAGGGGTCTCGGCTTTACAACTTTGCCGAGCTGCTACTCGGTCGGGATCAAACACTTTTGCTAAATTCTACAAGTTTGATACCCTGGCTGAGGAGGACCTTGAGTTTGCTCATTCGGTGCTGCAGAGTCATCCGCACTATCCCGCCCGTTTGGGAGCAGGCCCATATATGGGAGGGCCCATACTCGGCGAACCTGGTCCTCTATTGTCGCTATATTGACGACTTGTTCTTCATTTGGAAGGGAGATAATGTCACTATCACTTATTTTGTTGAATTTTTAAACACCAATGATTATGGTTTGTCCTTCACTTGCACACACCATCCCTCACGAATTAATTTTCTGGACGTTACGGTGGAGGTGGTGGAGGAAAAGCTGATGGTGTCAACTTACAAAAAAACAGTTGATACTTGCAGCTTTATTCCTTATACGAGTAATCACAAAAAAGCTGGCTAAATAATGTACCGAAAAGTCAATTGTTTAGAATCAGACGGAATTGTACACTAGATTGTACATTTCCCGAACAAGCTGAGGGACTCATTACCTCCTTGAGGGAGCGTGAATATCCTGAGAATATACTGGAAGAGGCCATTGCCTACTCACAAATATTAGATAGGGGTATAATTCTTAAAACTAAGGAGACAGTATCAGTTATTGAGGGTGGAGATACGAATGAACATGTAGATCATACATTAATATCTAACACTCTCCCAAAAAAATCAAGTAAAAAATCTGGATATAATACTAATAAAAATAATAATAAGAAAACTTGGAAAACAAATGATTATAATCTGGCGTTTAAATCTAAATTCAATGTGAAAGCAAATAAAATATCCCGGCTCGGATAATTTCTTGTATAATTAAACACAATTACAAACTATTGATGACTGATCCTATTTTGAGTGCTACTCTCCCTGCAAACCCTACAATTATCTTTAAGAAGGCTAGAAACTTAAGGAATATATTGGCTCCTAGCTTTTTTAGTGGATCGGGTGAAAATATAGCTCTGAGTGAACAACAAACACTAGTGGGCCCAAAAGTTATGTTTTTTTTTAGATGTAATCATAACAAATGCACAACCTGTAATCATGTAGTTAATAAAATTAAACATATCTGCACCAGGTTTAAAAACAGAGTTTAAGATCCAATCATTTATTAACTGCAGCTCACATTTTGTGATTTATCTGTTGCGCTGTTCCTGTCACTTATACTATGTGGGACGTACCACTAGAGCATTAAAACTGCGATTCATGGAACATAGGAGAAATATCCTTAAAAGTTACATGAATCACAGTGTCCCACGGCATTATACAGAAGTCCATGCCAGTAACCCTGCATGTTTGCAACTAATCGGTCTCGAACAGATTAAGGTTACCCCAAGAGGAGGGGACCGTTTTAGGACATTATGTCGCCAAGAAGCTGCTTGGATCTGGAGACTGCAATCTTTGAAGCCACATGGGTTAAATGAAACAATAGATCTTGAATTCATTTAACCAATGTTAGATATATGTGGGGTCTCTCTTGTATGCTCTGTTCTTGTCCTCCCTCCTTCCCCTTATCAACAACTTTCTGATGTATAAAAGCTCATTCTTGATCCTAATCCTGGCTCCCTCATATTTCTGTAGTCCCCTCATCTAATTACATCTTTTTAGGGGGGGTATTCTCTGGTAATGAGAGAATTAATGGTTGGCCGGTGCCCACGATTGCGAACGGACCTGACATTTTCTCTATACTGCTAGCGATATGTCGATCCCATAGGTCAGCTCGCGTCCCTGGGCACTATATGATTTTGTATACATTTCCTAACTGGGCTGTTCCAGTTGGAAACTACTTAAACTAATATATGGGAGAGCCCAATATGTGTGCTAGTAAAGATAACGTAGCGACAGAGCTCTCTCTTTTGTTTAGATATTGGTAAAGGTATATTGTGAACGCATGTGCAGAGATGTAGAGCTTCATATTCTGCACTGCACTAATATAACAAAATAAATGTAATAATAAAAATAAAAATAAAAACAAAAATAATTAAATTATGAGATGTTTGTGTAATTTAGAAAGTAACATTAGATAAAGAATATATTGACACGATTCTGCCATTTATCAAATTGAGTAATTATATATTTCAACTATTAGATATTATAATAGTTTGGAGTAATGATATTTATAAACGTAGTGTCTCCAATTCTGTCCGCATCGTAATAAGCATATAGCTCCATATGAGCAATTTGTATATGTATTAGTATAATATTATTAAGCATTTTTAAATGTTAATTATTGTTGTTATTATTTAAACAGACCACTTTTAGTGACACTCTAAGCTAAACATTGCTATATGAAAGTGCAAATGAGAATGCACCTGTTGAGATCCTACACACACCTGTTCTCACTAATTAGAAAAGACAAGGTATAAAAGAATGAGAAGCAATGTTCAGAGTAGAACACTCTGCCTCTTGAAGAAGCCGCCTGGGGTGCGGAGAAACGCGTTGAGGGTACAGAGAGAAGGAGTCATTAATACCCCATTGCCCACAAGAATTGGAGAGTGTCCTCCTAGCAGCTGATTACAACATTTGCCGGCAATTGTTCAATCTCCAGCGAGACTGCACCGTTCATCCTCCTGGATCACACCGGGAACGCCTTACATCCTGCCCTGGTGAGCACTATTCCACCGGTGCTGGGGGTAGAGAACGGTATACTGGTGCATCCACACTCTGTCGGAGTGGAGAGCGGCTCCCCGCTTGCGCCGCAGACGGACTACGCCGCTGACGAGTCCCGCTGCTGACGGATGTCTCACCCGTGCACAGGGTGATAAAGAGCGGCTACAAACAAATTACTGTGGTGCAGCGAGGAATAACCGTCCAAGACTGTGAGTAATAGATATTCTACAACTCCCATTTTTTTGCACCGCTCATACATCCAGTGGATCTGGAAACTGATGAACTTTTCCCTATCGGAATCGAACTTACATTACTTTGAGGACACCCATATGCACGACCGTGCTAAAAATTCTTGTGCTTTTACATTTGGGCGAGTAATCAACAACAGATAAAAGCTATTAGAGAATTATCTCTTATTCTAGGTTATTATGACTGCCTTCCGAGTACATACAAATAGTTCATACCATTGCTTATTCTAGAGGTCTCCGGAACCTCAGTTTTATATGATTACTGTGTTGTGGTCTTGTCTATTTTAATGTGTTATATGTTATTAGTTTATGTAATAAATTAGTTTATTTTTATTTCTGTGTCCATCATTGGTATTGAGCGCTCACCTGGTAATTTTTCACAATTGCTCTGTTGTTTGAGGAGGCTGGCTACCTCCCCACCAGGTGGCAGCTAATTCCAGGGTGCACACACACACAGGTCTGCCCAGCGCCATCATTACCTCTATTCTTTTTCCTGCTTTCACTTGGTGTCTGGCCCATGCTGAGTAAAGACCTGTATTACACTGATGCTGCAAGTGTCTGTCAACCTGATTTTGTTGTTACACATCTACAAACGGAGTGACATTATGTAAATATGCATGATCCTTTGTACTTAGGTGGTCATTCCGAGTTGATCGCTCGTTATTTTTTTTTTGCAACAGAGCGATTAGTCGCTAATGCGCATGCGCAATGTCCGCAGTGTGACTGCACCAAGTAAATTTGCTATGCAGTTAGGTATTTTACTCACGGCATTACGAGGTTTTTTCTTCGTTCTGGTGATCGTAATGTGATTGACAGGAAGTGGGTGTTTCTGGGCGGAAACTGGCCGTTTTATGGGAGTGTTGAAGAAACGCTACCGTTTCTGGGAAAAACGCGGGAGTGGCTGGAGAAACGGAGGAGTGTCTGGGCGAACGCTGGGTGTGTTTGTGACATCAAACCAGGAACGACAAGCACTGAACTGATCGCAGTGGAAGAGTAAGTCTCGAGCTACTCAGAAACTGCACAGAGAAGTCTTTTCGCAATATTGCGAATCTTTCGTTCGCAATTTTGATAAGCTAAGATTCACTCCCAGTAGGCGGCGGCTTAGCGTGTGCAAAGCTGCTAAAAGCAGCTTGCGAGCGAACAACTTGGAATGAGGGCCTTAGTTTCTACAGCAAGCATCACTATGACATAGTATACAGCATTATAGGCCTGATCTGAGTCTGACCAGTGCTGATGTTAAATGCAGTGGAGTGATGATTTTCATCTGAGTTGTACCACACATACAGTTTGTACAGATGTGTAGTACAGATTCAGACGTATGCACAAAGTAGTGTATTAGAAATGTGTTGGGCGTTACTAGGCGGTTACAGGGGGTTGGCTAATCAGCTGCAGATGTAATGTAGTGTGGGAGTGTTGCTGATAGAGACGCTGAATCGCTCACATTGGAGGCCATACTCAGACGGATGATCTGCACCTAGCATAGGGTTGGTGAAAGTTTTGATGATGCGACCGACGGTGGCATCTAAATACGCACAAAGCATGACTGCAGCACCGGTAGACATTGACAGGGGGCGTCAGTCCTTGCATATTTGGATGCATATATGTACAACAGGGAAGGGCATTGTGGTGACATTAGCCTAATCGTGCCCCTCCCGACAGACCCCACCTCTTCAACAGACACCCCCCTCTCTAGGGCTGCTACCAGAAATGTCCCAGTCTGGTTTTCAAACCCAATCCGCAACTGCACACACATATACCTCAACCACCTCCCTTTCACACACATACACCCAGACCTGCTCCAGTCACCTTCCCCTCACACACATATATCCGAGCCGGGATCAGTATGAAATGCTGACAGCGGGATCTCGTTTGCCATAATTTCGGTAGCAGGGCGAGCGCTAGAAAGCCCCTTGCAAGCTTGCTACGGGCATGGTTCTAGTCTCCATCTATGGGTGTCATGTTGTGTGCGGTGGTGGTATTCCGGCGGCATTTCACCGCTAATCGAGATTCCAACGTCCGCATTGTGACTGCCGGGATCCCGACTACCGGTATTTTAACCACTCCCATCCCAGCCACCTACCTCTCTTACATATATGCTCCTGTCCCAGCCACCTCCCTCTCACACATATACATACCCTAGCCCTGTCTCAGCCACCTCAGAATGATACATACATAACCTAATGGCAGCTCCACCTTACACACGCACACACACTTAGCCCAACCACTTCCCTCTCACACACATATACCCTGCCCTGCCCCATCTACCTCCCTCTCACACACATATACCTAGCCCTGCCCCATCTACCTCCCACTCACATACATATACCCAGCCCTGCCCCATCTACCTTCCTCTCACACACATATACCCAGCCATGCCCCATCTACCTTCCTCTCACACACATATACCCAGCCCTGCCCCATCTACCTCCCTCTCACATACATATACCCAGCCCTGCCCCATCTACCTCCCACTCACATACATATACCAGGCCCTGCCCCATCTACCTCCCTCTCACACACATATACCTAGCCCTGCCCCATCTACCTCCCACTCACATACATATACCCAGCCCTGCCCCATCTACCTTCCTCTCACACACATATACCCAGCCCTGCCCCATCTACCTCCCTCTCACACACATATACCCAGCCCTGCCCCATCTACCTCCCACTTACACACATATACCCAGCCCTGCCCCATCTACCTCCCTCTCACACACATATACCCAGCCCTGCCCCATCTACCTCCCTCTCACACACATATACCCAGCCCTGCCCCATCTACCTCCCTCTCACACACATATACCCAGCCCTGCCCCATCTACCTCCCTCTCACACACATATACCCAGCCCTGTCCCATCTACCTCCCTCTCACACACATAAACCTTGGCCACTTCCCTCTCACACCTATCTCATCGCTGTTTCGCAGTGTGCTAGTTGGTCTGCCACTATCCTGCAAACACACTGTTGCCTTTTCTTTGACTTCTCTTAAATGTGATGCTTCCTTGTGTTCCTATGTATTTGTTTGTCCATATTGTTGTTTTTTTGTCTACTCCATGCCGGTGTACATTTTGTTGAGGACATTTCTATACAGATATCCTCATTTGCACCTGAGCAGCAAATTGCGAATCCCAAATTGGAATTGGGTCAATTGGCTATTGAACCATTAAAATTCAACTGAGTTTCACTTTCAAACCTGCTCAAAATTGTTGGTGTGTGTGGATGATGGCCAAACTGGATTTATGCTGCAAACTGATAATCAAGACCAGTCCTCAAACCCCTACTCATTATATAAAAACAAACAAAAAACAAACACTACCCTGTCCTAACTCTCCAACATCCTCACGTTCATTTCTCCTCTGTAATGTGTACCTTCTTATTGAATACTATAGTAAACACACTTGTATTTACTGAAACATAGGGGGTAATTCCAAGTTGATCGCAGCAGGAAATTTTTTAGCAATTGGGCAAAACCATGTGTACTGCAGGGGAGGCAGATATAACATTTGCAGAGAGAGTTAGATTTGGGTGGGTTATTTTGTTTCTGTGCAGGGTAAATACTGGCTGCTTTATTTTTACACTGCAATTTAGATTGCAGACTGAACTCACCACACACCCAAATCTATCTCTCTATGCACATGTTATATCTGCCCCACCTGCAGTGCACATGGTTTTGCTCAACTGCTAACAAAGTTCCTGCTGTGATCAACTCAGAATTACCCCCATAGAACACACCTGGAAGACAGTATGTCCTGTTTTCAGTCTGTCCTACGCTTCAGTAAATACAGAGTAGGGTTTACCATAGAAACCATTGATCTATAATAAGAGCCAAGCTAGATGGGTCTACCTTGCATTGGATGCATCTAAAGGTGACAGGTAGGCTTGCTACACTCCCACAAACTCCTAGTAGCTTCCTAACTTACCAAATGCTGCTTGAATCAGTGAAGTTTGGGGCGTGTTGCATCATGTGTGTTTGTGTGACTACTTTAGCGCTGCAATCTAAGGGCTAATAAAAGCAAAAATATAGCTTAACAATATTTTCTGTGCAGAACAAAGTTCTTGACAAACCTTAAAATAATGAAATAAGGTAAAAAGAGAATACAAAATGTCACAGGAGTTAGGGGCATTACACATGCTTTCTGATAGTTTGTCCTCCTTGATGTAAATTAAGATGATCCTTTCTCGCACACCTACAGTAGGTACAGAACTTGACTGTCTCACGTTACCAGAAGTAAAAACACTTCTTACCTGTGCTTTCATCTCCCAGAGAAACATTGCTGAACATCTCATCCTCTACCTCTGGATCCATTTGTGCCATATCCCACTATGCTTCGTCTAATTACACAAAACCCAGCGCCTGTCATTTTACAGCTTGCATGTGACACTTTGAGTTAAATCATTAATAACTTTCTGGCAAACAAAAGCTACCTGCTTCTTCCCATAGGGCGAGCACCTATTACTAAGCAATATGATCTCTCTGAGTGCTCCCCAAGGTACAAAGTTTAAGGTGAATGATTTGCTTGAGCTGCAATGTTTGCCATTTACAGAAGCGTACTGTGTGTATTTAAGCATTATTATACATATCTATTACCTTTTTCCGGTATCCGGACTCTAGATCGACACCCATTGGTTGACAGTGGCTAAGTCGACACTAGAAATCGGTCAACACAGCCAATAGGACAACATGAACAAGGTCGACATGAAAAAAGGTCGACATCAGTTTTTCACAGGTCCCCCCCCCCATACTTTACGATCCACGTGGACTACGATCGGGAATGGTACCCTATGCCGAGCGCAGCGAGGCACCTTGCCCACAGCATGGCGAGCAAAGCGAGCCAAGCAATGGGATGCGGTGCACTAATTAGGGTTCCCGGTCACTTGACGGAGAAAACAACACCAAAAAAACCCATAAAAATACTTATGTTGACCTTTTTTCATGTCGGCATTGTTAATGTCAACCTAATGGCTGTGTCGACATATTTCTAGTGTTGACCTAGCCACTGTCGACCAATGGGTGTCGACCTAATGGTTATCGACCTAACTGGTGTCGAGTCCCATACCCCCTTTTTCCCATACATGGCTTATTAGAATATACTGTACAAACATATGGGGACACCTCCCTTTACTCCTCTGCCAGAATGCTGAGCAATGCAGAATTCAGGTCTTTGGTTGGTGCAATATGAAGGGATAAGTGATGCCTATTATAATAAGATCTGAGAACGTGTGTCTTGGAGCACACAGGGCTCAGTTTCATTATTAGTAATATAAAGGTAAGCATATCACCACTTACTTCATCAATACTGCAATGGCCACCTAGGGCTGGGTACACACCTGACAGATTTGACGATGGACCCACAGTTGCGCCAACCGTGCGGTCGATCAAGGTAAGTATACACAATTACCGATCGGCTGCCAATATGTTGGTCCCTGTAATGCAGCTGGGCAGACATTTGGATTTTCCCACCCAGCTGTGACATCGGCCCCAACAACAAGTACACCGTCTGTCCGTACACACAGGACGATGCACCAATATACTATATATCTGTAAATATATCGACCATAGGCTGTGCTGTAGGGCCAATGTGATATGTCTGTAAACAACGTTGTTCACAGACATATCGCTGGTACACACCCGCCGATGCGCCCACAATATATCGGCCATTCAATTGAGTCAGTGTGTACCCAGCATCAGGCTTTGGGGGAAGGCGGATTAATTAATGAGGAATTTAATTTAATGATAATAGTGAAGATGAGGAAGGATGAGGATTAATAACATCATAGGTAATGTGGATAGGCTTTATTCTCCCCATCCCCCACAAAAAAGAAAAGAAAATGTGTGGGATTCCCATAACCAGCCCTGGTTCTAAAAATACAGGTAACAAAACAAGTAGGGGTCCCCCGTATTTCTAGAACCAGCACCAGGCTTCACTAGCAGGGGGGTAATGCCATAGCCCGTGGACACACTTGACTGGGTACCCCTGGCGGTAGCATTCAGTCCCCTAACTAGTCAGCCAAGGCCAGGGATTCCTGGGAATGTGGGGATACCCCCAATAAAGGGGTCCCTCATCTCCGGGGGGACCTAAAGCCAGGGCTGAAGCACAGAACTATCGCCAGCACCCCTGAGCGTTGGGTGCTGAGTTGATAGTCCATCAGTAAAAAATAGAATAAAATTGGGGGTCATTCCGAGTTGATCGTAGCTGTGCTAAATTTAGCACAGCTACGATCGTAAACTCAGACATGCGGGGAGACGCCCAGCACAGGGCTAGCTCGCCCCGCATGTCTGTGCCGGCACAGCGGCGATGCCTTTGTATTTGAGGAGTAACTCCCGGCCAGCGCAACTCCTGCGGCTGGCCGGGAGTTACTCGTCGCTCTTGCTGGCCACAGCGGCTGTGTGACACGTCACGCAGCCGCGGCGGCCCGCCCCCCCAACGGTCCGGCCACACCTGAATTGCCCGGACCGCTCCACCTAAACGGTGGCTTAACGCCGTTCAACTCCCTCCCAGCGACCGCCTCTGTCTCAGAGGCGATTGCTGGGCACTGACGACTGCCATGCGCCGGCGCATGCGCAGTTCCGACCCGATCGCTGCGACAAACTGCAGCGAGTGATCGGGTCGGAATGACCCCCATTGTCTTTTACAGGATGACTACAGGTCCCAGCAAGCCTCCCCTCACATGCTGGTTCTTGGAGAACCAGAAGTACTAGCAGGCGGCCATTAAGGACCCACTGGTGTTACGTTCCTGATGCTCAGAACTGGAGAGATGTTGCGAGGTGAGTTCAGAGTACCAGGACGCGACGCTGAACTAAGGAGTGGTACGAGAATAGCCCCTAGCACCCTACCTCCGTTGTCTTACCCGTGTGGTCAATTGAATAGCCCCTAGCACCCTACCTCCGTTGTCTTACCCGTGTGGTCAATTCACGCCTGAGTGACTATGGTTTCTTGGGCCCACGGCAGCCGCGTTTGAAGGGTGGATTAGGTCTGCCCAACTCCGATGCCCCCAGGTCTTAGCGTGAGACAAAGCGTGAACCGAGACAGGATAATAACAAGGGGACCTCTTACTAAAACAAACAAAAGCTAGGGGCTACTAACTACCCTGAAACTAAATATATGTGCGGCACGCCGCCAAAGGAAAAGAACAACAAAAGAAACCACTGTCCATTCCCCCACACGGCACCGCCGAGTTCTGGGGAGGACAGTGAAAAGCGGAAACCTCCGCAAAAACCACCAACACAAAAGTAATACAAGGATTAAGCGGCCTAGGCCGCAACTCGCGGCAGAAGCCGCTACTCACAAACCAGGAGAGAACCCCAAGTAACGAGAACCCACGGATGACTGCAACAGGTTCGTTTTGGACAGGAAAGATTCCGAGGACCGGCTTCAGAACTCCAGGACACGGGAGCACAGGGAGTAGGATCGACCAGATACAGCTAAACCAGGAACAGACGTTACCAGGCAGGAACAGCATACAGGAAGCTATCACCGGCGTCTGTGCCAGGTAGTGAGGGAGAATTTAACAGGGAACCCTCCAATAGCTGCAGTGAAGCCTGATTAGTAATGTCGTGCAGCTGCCCTGCTGCACGACCAGAGCTAACAAGTGTAATGATTGGCAGGAAGCAACGGGGAACGCGGTAGTCAGTGGCGTCCCCGTTGCTAAGGGTCCGGCGGCTAAGCACGCACGGAGTCCTAGCGTTGCTAGGGACCGGCGGCTCAGCGCGCACGGCGTCCTAGCGTTGCTAGGGACCCGGCGGCTCAGCGCGCACGGCGTCCCAGCGTTGCTAGGCGCCGGGCGGGCAGGGAAGGAGGTGCGGCGGCCGTGAGCGTCGCTCGGAAACAGACCGAGCGGCGCCGTGGACCGCGGCACCTAACAGTACCCCCCCCTTGAGGAGGGGTTAAAGAACCCCTAAAGCCGGGTTTCTGAGGAAATTCCTGAAAGAATAATCTCTTAAGTTTAGGGGCATGTAGATCCTTATCCAGGACCCAAGACCTTTCCTCCGGACCATAGCCTTTCCAGTGAACCAAAAAATAAAGCCGACCCCGAGAAACCTTGGAATCTAAAACCTTCTCCACCAAGAACTCTTGTTGCCCCTGAACATCCACCGGACGTCTACCCTGGGAAGTCTTCCGAGGGAATCTCCTGGAAGAAATATACTGCTTCAGAAGGGAACAGTGAAAAGTATTGCCAATTTTAAGTGATTTAGGCAAGCGTAGCTGAAAAGCAACTGGGTTGACCTTCTTAACGATAAGAAACGGTCCAATAAATTTGGGTCCCAATCTAGCCGAGGGTTGTCGGAGCTTGATGTTGCGGGTTGACAACTACACCTTATCTCCCACCTTAAAAGTGCAGGGGCGTCGGAACCTATCAGAAATTTTTTTTTCTCGGAAGGCAGCCTTCTTAAGGGCAAGGTGCACCTTTTTCCAAATCATTCTGAGACGGGAAGTTAAGGTCAACGAGGAGACTGGAAAATGAGGGTAAAAAGAATTGGCTCTAGGATGAAAGCCCAAGACCGAAAAGAATGGGGACTCCTTGGTGGAAGAATGACAAGAGTTATTATAGGCAAACTCGGCCAAAGGAAGAAATTCAGACCAATCATTCTGAAGTTTGGCCGAATATAACCGTAAATACTGTTTTAACGATTGATTAACACGTTCAGTCTGTCCGTTAGACTGTGGATGGTACCCAGATGTTAAAGAGAGTTTCATATTTAATGAGGCACAGAAACGTTTCCAGAAACGGGCGATGAATTGCGGTCCCCGATCAGAGACAATATCCCTGGGTAAACCATGGAGCCTGAACACATGGCGGAGAAACAAAACTGCCAACCCTTGAGCAGAGGGTAATCGGGGAAGAGCAATGAAGTGGGCCATCTTACTAAAACGGTCTACTACTACCCAAATGACTCGAAATCCGTCTGAAAGAGGAAAGTCCACCACGAAATCCATGGATATATGTGACCGTGGCCTGAGAGGAACGGTCAAAGGTATGAGTTGCCCGACCGGCAACGATCGAGATACCTTGTGCTGAGCACAAACCTGACAGGAACGGACAAATTCCCTTACATCTTTAGAAAGATTAGGCCACCACACTGAGCGAGAGACTAACTCGAAGGTCTTAGTGATACCCGGATGACCAGAAACTTTGTTATCATGAAACTCAGCTAGAACAGTGCCTCTCAGAAATTCAGGGGCGAAGAGACGATCTGCAGGAGTAACTTTGGGAGCCTGCTGCTGAAGCTGGACTAGCTGTGTAAATAAATCCTGTGTGAGGCCTGCCCGGATGACAGACGATGGAACTATGGGGGTAGTAGCCGGATGGTTATTGTGAACTGGAAGAAAACAACGTGACAGGGCATCAGCTTTCGTATTCTTGGAACCAGGCCTGAAGGTGATAATAAACCTGAAACGAGTAAAAAACAGCGCCCAACGTGCCTGTCGGGCATTAAGCCGTTTAGCAGACTCAGTATACTGCAGGTTCTTGTGGTCAGTAAACACCGTAATGGTATGCCTAGCTCCTTCCAGCCAATGCCTCCACTCCTCGAAAGCCCATTTAACTGCCAACAATTCTCGATTACCAACATCATAGTTGGATTCTGCGGAGGAGAATTTCCTGGACATGAAGGCACATGGGTGTAATTCCTGAGACTCCGGTTCTTCCTGAGAAAGGATAGCCCCCACTCCAACCTCTGAGGCATCTACCTCGACAATAAAGGGGAGCTCCGGGTTAGGGTGTCTGAGTACTGGAGCTAAAACAAAGGCCTGCTTTAAGGACTGAAAGGCAGACTTGGCTTCATGCGACCAATTGGAAGGGTCCGCTCCTTTTTTAGTCAATGCTACTATAGCAGCAACCAAATCAGAGAAGGTATGAATAAAATGCCTATAGTCATTTGCAAACCCTAAAAAGCGCTGAATTGCTTTTAAGTTCGTGGGTTGTGCCCAATTTCGGATGGCCTGGAGTTTCTTAGGTTCCATGAAAAACCCCTTAGGAGAAATAATATACCCCAGGAAGGACACTTCTGTGATGTGGAAATCACATTTCTCCAGTTTGGCATATAAATGATTTTCCCGTAATTTCTGAAGGACCAGTCGCACATGGGTAATATGTTGTTCAAAAGACTCAGAGTAAATCAAAATGTCGTCTAAATAAACGACTACAAACTTTCCAAGAAAGTCACGAAGGACGTCGTTAATGAGATCTTGAAATACCGCAGGAGCATTTGACAGCCCAAACGGCATCACCAGGTATTCATAATGTCCTGACTGTGTGCTGAAAGCCGTCGTCCACTCATCCCCAGATCTTATTCGGATGAGATTGTAAGCCCCTCTAAGATCGATCTTGGAGAAGATAACGGCAGACCGGAGCTGATCAAAGAGTACTGAAATCAATGGCATGGGGTAGGTGTTTTTAACAGAAATTTTATTCAGAGCCCGAAAATCAATACATGGTCTGAGCGACCCATCTTTTTTCTCAACAAAAAAGAACCCTGCACTCAATGGAGATTTCGAGGGTCTAATGAAGCCTTTTTTAAGGCTCTCCTGTACATAATCATTCATTGCCGTGGTTTCCGGCCCAGACAGGGCATATAGTCTCCCCTTAGGTAAAGAGGCACCGGGAACTAAATCAATAGCACAGTCATAGGACCGATGAGGAGGCAGTATATCCGCATTACCCTTGGAGAAAACATCGTCAAAGTCTTGATATTCCAAAGGAATAAGTTCTGGGGTGACGGGCGCAACCCGGACTGGACGGGAAATACACTCCTTAACACAAAAGGGACCCCATCGGGAAATCTCCCCAGACCGCCAATCTATGGTGGGATTATGAAAGGCAAGCCAGGGGTGACCCAAAACTACGGGGACAGCCGGACAATGAGTAAGGTAAAATTCGATTTTCTCTGAATGTAGGGCCCCTACTGTCAGTTGTACTGGAGGTGTGCGGTGAGTGATAACCCCATTAGAAAGCAGACCACCATCCAAGCCGTGCATGGTGATACGTTTATCCAAAGGTATCTGTGGAACGCCTAAGGCCTGAGCCCAACCAAGATCCATGAAATTTCCCGCAGCTCCACTGTCGACGAAGGCCGACACCAAAGAACTGAGGCTACCAAAGGAAATTTTAACAGGAACTAATAAGGAATCGTTAGAGGAGATTAACTGCAGACCCAAGTGAACCCCCTCACTACTCACTTGGTCAGAGCGTTTCCCTGCTTATTCGGGCAATTACGTGCGATATGTCCCTTGCCACCACAATACAAGCAAAGACCAGAATTTAGCCTTCTGGTTCTTTCCTCTGGGGACAGCCGGGAGAGACCCATTTGCATGGGCTCCTCGACGTCCTCAGGGAAAGTATATACACATGGACTAGGCCTGAAACTAGCTCCTCTTTCAGCCCTCCGCTCACGGAGACGACGATCAATTTTAATAGCGAGCTCCATGAGTTTGTCTAGAGTCTCAGGAGCGGGGTACTGAAGGAGACTTTCTTTAATAACTTCAGACAAACCGAGTCGAAACTGACTGCGCAGGGCCGGGTCATTCCAGCCACAGTCGTTCGACCAACGGCGAAACTCGGTACAATACGCCTCAGCTGGGTTTTTCCCTTGCTTAAGTGCACGCAGGTGGCTCTCAGCTGATGCTTCTCTATCAGGGTCATCATACAAAAGGCCTAAGGACTTAAAAAAGGCATCCACCGATAGCAAGGCAACATCATCGGCTTTTAGCCCAAAAGCCCAGGTCTGTGGATCACCTTGTAATAATGACATCACAATCCCGACCCGTTGAGACTCAGTACCAGAGGAACGGGGCCTTAATCGAAAATAAAGCTTACAAGCTTCCTTAAAATTAAAAAAATCCTTTCGGTTACCCGAAAAACGGTCGGGTAAATGCATTTTTGGTTCTGGAATCATACTCGGGGAGGCTGCAAAAGATCTTCTTGCGATCTCACCCGAAGAGTAAGATCCTGAACCATCTGAGTAAATTCCTGAATCTGGTTGGCCAAAAGCTGGCTGGGATTTTGTCCTAAAACTGCCGGATTCATGAGGCCGAATTTCTAAGCCCACCAAATACAAAACAACTTTTTTTTTTTGTGTTGTTTATTTTTTTTTGGCCGGTGATAATGTTACGTTCCTGATGCTCAGAACTGGAGAGATGTTGCGAGGTGAGTTCAGAGCACCAGGACGCGACGCTGAACTAAGGAGTGGTACGAGAATAGCCCCTAGCATCCTACCTCCGTTGTCTTACCCGTGTGGTCAATTCACGCCTGAGTGACTATGGTTTCTTGGGCCCACGGCAGCCGCGTTTGAAGGGCGGATTAGGTCTGCCCAACTCCGATGCCCCCAGGTATTAGCGTGAGACAAAGCGTGAACCGAGACAGGATAATAACAAGGGGACCTCTTACTAAAACAAACAAAAGCTAGGGGCTACTAACTACCCTGAAACTAAATATATGTGCGGCACGCCGCCAAAGGAAAAGAACAACAAAAGAAACCACTGTCCGTTCCCCCACACGGCACCGCCGAGTTCTGGGGAGGACAGTGAAAAGCGGAAACCTCCGCAAAAACCACCAACACAAAAGTAATACAAGGATTAAGCGGCCTAGGCCACAACTCGCGGCAGAAGCCGCTACTCACAAACCGGGAGAGAACCCCAAGTAACGAGAACCCACGGATGACTACAACAGGTTCGTTTTGGACAGGAAGGATTCCCAGGACCGGCTTCAGAACTCCAGGACACGGGAGCACAGGGAGCAGGATCGACCAGATACAGCTAAACCAGGAACAGACGTTACCAGGCAGGAAGAGCATACAGGAAGCTATCACCGGCGTCTGTGCCAGGTAGTGAGGGAGAATTTAACAGGGAACCCTCCAATAGCTGCAGTGAAGCCTGATTAGTAATGTCGTGCAGCTGCCCTGCTGCACAACCAGAGCTAACAAATGTAATGATTGGCAGGAAGCAACAGGGAACGCGGTAGTCAGTGGTGTCCCCGTTGCTAAGGGTCCGGCGGCTAAGCACGCACGGCGTCCTAGCATTGCTAGGGACCCGGCGGCTCAGTGCGCACGGCGTCCCAGCGTTGCTAGGCGCCGGGCGGGCAGGGAAGGAGGTGCGGCGGCCGTGAGCGTCGCTCGGAAACAGACCGAGTGGCGCCGTGGACCGCGGCACCTAACAACTGGTACCTATAGTGCCCCCGTAAAAAATATTAAAATAAAGAGAGGACACCAAGAGGAGAATTCAGTTATTTGAAAAGTCGGTTGGGTGTCTGTTTTTATCCTATTAGATAGGAAAAAAACAGACACCCAACTGACTTTTCAAACAATTGAATACCCCCCAAAATGTTTTAATAGTTTATTATACACCATCTTCACCTGGGGGACGGCGGCCTTTAAACTCTTTTACATGGCCACTGCCTCCGCCAGGACTTCCCCGGCATCTTCACCTGGGGGGCAGCGGCCTTTAAGCTCTTTTGCATGGCCATTGAATCCTCCAGGACTTCTCTGGTGTCTTCACCTAGGGCAGTGATGGCTAACCTTGACACTCCAGCTGTTGTTGAACTACAAATCCCACCATGCCCTGCAACAGTTTTAGCATAGCCAAATAGCAAAACTGTAGCAAGGCATGCTGGTATGTGTAGTTCAACAACAGCTGGAGTGTCAAGGTTAGCCATCGCTGACCAAGGGGGTGGCGACCTTTCAGCACTTTTGCATGACCATCTTCACCTGGGGGATCAATGGCTCTTTTACATGGATGCCGCCTTTCCAGAACTTCCCCGGCGTCCTCACCTGGAGGACAGTGGTCTTTCAGCTCTTTTACATGGCATTGCCCATTCAGGATTTCCATGAGGTCTTCTATCTTCAGAAGCTCTCCGTCGCTCTTCCTCCGCTGTCGGGCTGCCTAATGCCACCTCGTGCAGGTTAATATTTTGCACCTACAGTATACAAACCATTTAAAGAGTGCAAATACATTTGTTGCTTTTGCATGCAGGGTAAGTACTGGCTACTTTTGCATGTAGCCCACAAATGCTTGAGAGTTTTATTTTTACCTTGCAATTTAAATTTGAGCTAGGATCCACCCCACCCAAATCTAATCCTCTGCACATCTTAAATCTGCCCCATCTGCAGCACAGCTTGGTTTGCCGAGGTGTGAGAAAGTCTAGGTTTTCTTTTTCTTGATTTGTTCCCAACACAGAATAAGTAACATAGTAGATGGTATCAATCAGTCATGCAAAAGACACCTTTGCATGACGTGCTTAATTTATAGGCTTACCATACTATCCCTTTGGGACGCTAATGAATTATACAGGTTCCATGGCTGGTTGACTTCAAGCCTGAGTTTCACCTGGTTTTAATCAGACACAGAACCTGTGGGATAGTATGATAAAGGGATAGTATGGTAAGCCTATGTATGTATCACTTTCATCTAGGTACTGATTATTGCTTAAACCCATTATGTTAAAGCAATACCTTTTCATGAGACATTTGATTGCAGTTCATCCTATGTACAGATGTGTCCTCATACATCTAGGCTCAATACGCCATGCAGTGTTATAAGCCTGGCGTGGGTGAGCGGAGAGGTCCCGTGCAACTTTGCCAGCATTGGGCATCTTTTCTGCTGAAAATAGTTCTTAGACGCATCAGGAGACGGTGATGATTAATTTGATATACATCACTTGTTTATCTGTGTGCGACTGAGTCTGTATACAGGGTTGTATCTATAATGGGTGCAAGGTGTGCGGTGTGGGGGGGGGGGGCACACCACACACCCAGCACCCATTTCTTGAATACTTACCTCTCTGGAGTCCCATTTCGGCGGTGGCAGCACTGCGCAAATCACTGGGAAAATGGTGTGGTGGCCTTTTCCCCAACATTTTGAGCATGCTTAGTAAGACAATCACCACAGAAAATATGTGGACATCACTCAGTAAAGGGTATTCATATAGCAGTAGCTGTGTCCTCTCTACAACCCTTCTATGAACTACTCTAATATGCTTTTAAGCCTTAATGCACAAAAAGCGTTTGACACAGTTGCATGGCAATATTTGTATGAATTCCATTTGCGGAGAGGTTTTGGAGTAGACGTTCGAGCTCTAGTAGAATCCTTTTATGCTTCGCCAGTTACTTCCTTACTGATTAATGGTTGTGTGGGGAAAAAGTTTAAATGTTCCGCGGAACAAGGCAGGGGTGTCCCCTGTCTCCATTGCTATTGAATTTAACTCTGGATCCCATGCTACGTGTCATCCAATCTTGGCCAGGGATAGAGGGGATAAGGATTGGGATAAGATCATTAAAATATCAGCCTTTGTGGATGACATTTTGTTGTACTGTATTTATCAAACCAAAAAGATTCGCTAGGCCCCTTAATGCATAAAATCAAGCAATTTGTCTTAGTCTCTGGATTTGGAGTAAATTTTTAAAAATCTGTGGCCCTATTTCTTAGAAAGGATTGCATATGTTTGACATGGGATCATTCAATGGACCAAGCAATCAATATCATATCTAGGGATTAAACTCCCTAAAGATATTTCACAATTGTATACTATCAATAAATCAACCAACAGCCATTAGACGTGTTAGTATGGAGCTGCAGGGATGGAAACACCATAGTCTGTCATTTATGGGCAGAGCTAATTTGGTAAGAAGAATGGTGTCTTTTCCTAGGCTACTCTATCCTGTTCAAAATCTCCCTTTATTACTGACCAATGGGGACGTAAGGGAAATCAATAGGCTTTTTTGCACCTTTATTTGGCAAAGTAAAAATCTAGGATTAGTTTGAGTAAGTTACAACAGCAAAAAAGTAATGGAGGTATTAACTTTCCCAACATGGTATGGTATAATCAGGCAGCTCTACTCAGACATCTGAGAGACTGGGTCAAGAATGCCTAAATAAATACAGATACAATGTTAGAACAGGGACTTATGAGGGATATTCATCTAACAGCTTTCCTACATATGCATGATGCAGAATTGGATATAGTAAACCGTAATTATTCGATATTAATGTCTAATAGTAAGCTGTGGTTTATATTGCAGAAAAGATTTCATGAGAATCCTATAGAGATGAGCGGGTTCGGTTCCCTGAGAACCAAACCCGCCCGAACTTGGGGATCCAAGCCTGGATCCGAGTCAGGCTCGGTCTTTCGCACCTAACTCGGATCCAAAAAACTAGGCAAATGTCATCATCCTGCTGTCGGATCATGCAGGTTTTGGATTCTATATATAGTCCCGGTGATCGGCGCCATCTTCACTCCGGACTTGGAGAGTGCACAGTAAGGATGTGTATCCACCTCATGCGTCATCGATTCCTGGAGATCCACCCACCCAATCCCCCCCAACCCCCCTACCCGACACCAAGCATGGAGGTATACCCATATTAAGCTGGTGCTACACACCACAGAAACAGGTGACACTGACAGTAGGATTTCATCTTAATAAACTCCTGTTAAATTCATCATGTGAGGAGAATGTGGGAACATCTGATGAACATGTGAGGAGAATTTGAACCAATCTGATAGGCATGTAAGGAGATCTAATACATAGTAACATAGTAACATAGTAACCTAAGGTTGAAAAAAGACAATTGTCCATCGAGTTCAACCTTTTTGTGGTCTCCTATGAAAGATTATTTTGTATAAAATAATGTTGATGACTGCCGTTACATTTTTACCCCTCTTTTTTATAATAACCATAGTGCGTGACTATGCCCCGTAACCCTTGATATCCTTATCCATTAGGAATTTATCTAACCCATTCTTAAAGGTGTTGACTGAGTCGGCCATTACAACTCCCTCAGGCACGGAATTCCAAACACGTACCGTCCTTACCGTAAAAATGCCTTTACGCCGTATTGTGCGGAATCTCCTCTCCTTTAACCTTAGCGAGTGTCCACGAGTTCTCTGTGTTGATCTAACCAAAAACAGGTCCTGCGCAAGATCTGTATATTGTCCCCTTATATATTTGTAAATGTTGATCATGTCCCCTCTTAATCTCCTCTTTTCCAGTGTAAACATGCCTAGTCTTGCAAGCCTTTCCTCGTATTCCAGCGTCTCCATACCCTTAATTAGTTTGGTCGCCCGCCTCTGAACCTTTTCTAGCTCCAGGATATCCTTTTTGTAGTATGGTGCCCAGAATTGTACACAGTATTCAAGGTGTGGCCTCACAAGTGATTTATATAACGGAAGTATAATTAGAGATGAGCGCCGGAAATTTTTCGGGTTTTGTGTTTTGGTTTTGGGTTCGGTTCTGCGGCCGTGTTTTGGGTTCGACCGCGTTTTGGCAAAACCTCACCGAATTTTTTTTGTCGGATTCGGGTGTGTTTTGGATTCGGGTGTTTTTTTCAAAAAAACCCTAAAAAACAGCTTAAATCATAGAATTTGGGGGTCATTTTGATCCCAAAGTATTATTAACCTCAAAAACCATAATTTACACTCATTTTCAGTCTATTCTGAATACCTCACACCTCACAATATTATTTTTAGTCCTAAAATTTGCACCGAGGTCGCTGTGTGAGTAAGATAAGCGACCCTAGTGGCCGACACAAACACCGGGCCCATCTAGGAGTGGCACTGCAGTGTCACGCAGGATGGCCCTTCCAAAAAACCCTCCCCAAACAGCACATGACGCAAAGAAAAAAAGAGGCGGAATGAGGTAGCTGACTGTGTGAGTAAGATAAGCGACCCTAGTGGCCGACACAAACACCGGGCCCATCTAGGAGTGGCACTGCAGTGTCACGCAGGATGTCCCTTCCAAAAAACCCTCCCCAAACAGCACATGACGCAAAGAAAAAAAGAGGCGCAATGAGGTAGCTGACTGTGTGAGTAAGATAAGCGACCCTAGTGGCCGACACAAACACCGGGCCCATCTAGGAGTGGCACTGCAGTGTCACGCAGGATGGCCCTTCCAAAAAACCCTCCCCAAACAGCACATGACGCAAAGAAAAAAAGAGGCGCAATGAGGTAGCTGACTGTGTGAGTAAGATAAGCGACCCTAGTGGCCGACACAAACACCGGGCCCATCTAGGAGTGGCACTGCAGTGTCACGCAGGATGGCCCTTCCAAAAAACCCTCCCCAAACAGCACATGACGCAAAGAAAAAAAGAGGCGCAATGAGGTAGCTGACTGTGTGAGTAAGATAAGCGACCCTAGTGGCCGACACAAACACCGGGCCCATCTAGGAGTGGCACTGCAGTGTCACGCAGGATGGCCCTTCCAAAAAACCCTCCCCAAACAGCACATGACGCAAAGAAAAAAAGAGGCGCAATGAGGTAGCTGACTGTGTGAGTAAGATAAGCGACCCTAGTGGCCGACACAAACACCGGGCCCATCTAGGAGTGGCACTGCAGTGTCACGCAGGATGTCCCTTCCAAAAAACCCTCCCCAAACAGCACATGACGCAAAGAAAAAAAGAGGCGCAATGAGGTAGCTGACTGTGTGAGTAAGATAAGCGACCCTAGTGGCCGACACAAACACCGGGCCCATCTAGGAGTGGCACTGCAGTGTCACGCAGGATGGCCCTTCCAAAAAACCCTCCCCAAACAGCACATGACGCAAAGAAAAAAAGAGGCGCAATGAGGTAGCTGACTGTGTGAGTAAGATAAGCGACCCTAGTGGCCGACACAAACACCGGGCCCATCTAGGAGTGGCACTGCAGTGTCACGCAGGATGGCCCTTCCAAAAAACCCTCCCCAAACAGCACATGACGCAAAGAAAAATTAAAGAAAAAAGAGGTGCAAGATGGAATTGTCCTTGGGCCCTCCCACCCACCCTTATGTTGTATAAACAG
The DNA here is from genome assembly GCF_028390025.1 of Pseudophryne corroboree. Lineage (NCBI taxonomy): Eukaryota > Metazoa > Chordata > Amphibia > Anura > Myobatrachidae > Pseudophryne > Pseudophryne corroboree. The sequence goes on along the minus strand of NC_086444.1, from coordinate 939,571,863 downwards.
GACATGCACACTTTAACCAACCCATCATTTCAGTGACAGGGTCTGCCACACGACTGTGACTGAAATGACGGGTTGGTTTGGACCCCCACCAAAAAAGAAGCAATTAATCTCTCCTTGCACAAACTGGCTCTACAGAGGCAAGATGTCCACCTCATCATCATCCTCCGATATATCACCGTGTACATCCCCCTCCTCACAGATTATCAATTCGTCCCCACTGGAATCCACCATCTCAGCTCCCTGTGTACTTTGTGGAGGCAATTGCTGCTGGTCAATGTCTCCACGGAGGAATTGATTATAATTCATTTTAATGAACATCATCTTCTCCACATTTTCTGGATGTAACCTCGTACGCCGATTGCTGACAAGGTGAGCGGCGGCACTAAACACTCTTTCGGAGTACACACTTGTGGGAGGGCAACTTAGGTAGAATAAAGCCAGTTTGTGCAAGGGCCTCCAAATTGCCTCTTTTTCCTGCCAGTATAAGTACGGACTGTGTGACGTGCCTACTTGGATGCGGTCACTCATATAATCCTCCACCATTCTTTCAATGGTGAGAGAATCATATGCAGTGACAGTAGACGACATGTCCGTAATCGTTGTCAGGTCCTTCAGTCCGGACCAGATGTCAGCATCAGCAGTCGCTCCAGACTGCCCTGCATCACCGCCAGCGGGTGGGCTCGGAATTCTGACCCTTTTCCTCGCACCCCCAGTTGCGGGAGAATGTGAAGGAGGAGATGTTGACAGGTCGCGTTCCGCTTGACTTGACAATTTTCTCACCAGCAGGTCTTTGAACCCCAGCAGACTTGTGTCTGCCGGAAAGAGAGATCCAAGGTAGGCTTTAAATCTAGGATCGAGCACGGTGGCCAAAATGTAGTGCTCTGATTTCAACAGATTGACCACCCGTGAATCCTTGTTAAGCGAATTAAGGGCTCCATCCACAAGTCCCACATGCCTAGCGGAATCGCTCCGTGTTAGCTCCTCCTTCAATGTCTCCAGCTTCTTCTGCAAAAGCCTGATGAGGGGAATGACCTGACTCAGGCTGGCAGTGTCTGAACTGACTTCACGTGTGGCAAGTTCAAAGGGCATCAGAACCTTGCACAACGTTGAAATCATTCTCCACTGCGCTTGAGACAGGTGCATTCCACCTCCTATATCGTGCTCAATTGTATAGGCTTGAATGGCCTTTTGCTGCTCCTCCAACCTCTGAAGCATATAGAGGGTTGAATTCCACCTCGTTACCACTTCTTGCTTCAGATGATGGCAGGGCAGGTTCAGTAGTTTTTGGTGGTGCTCCAGTCTTCTGTACGTGGTGCCTGTACGCCGAAAGTGTCCCGCAATTCTTCTGGCCACCGACAGCATCTCTTGCACGCCCCTGTCGTTTTTTAAAAAATTCTGCACCACCAAATTCAAGGTATGTGCAAAACATGGGACGTGCTGGAATTTGCCCATATTTAATGCACACACAATATTGCTGGCGTTGTCCGATGCCACAAATCCACAGGAGAGTCCAATTGGGGTAAGCCATTCCGCGATGATCTTCCTCAGTTGCCGTAAGAGGTTTTCAGCTGTGTGCGTATTCTGGAAAGCGGTGATACAAAGCGTAGCCTGCCTAGGAAAGAGTTGGCGTTTGCGAGATGCTGCTACTGGTGCCGCCGCTGCTGTTCTTGCGGCGGGAGTCCATACATCTACCCAGTGGGCTGTCACAGTCATATAGTCCTGACCCTGCCCTGCTCCACTTGTCCACATGTCCGTGGTTAAGTGGACATTGGGTACAACTGCATTTTTTAGGACACTGGTGAGTCTTTTTCTGACGTCCGTGTACATTCTCGGTATCGCCTGCCTAGAGAAGTGGAACCTAGATGGTATTTGGTAACGGGGGCACACTGCCTCAATAAATTGTCTAGTTCCCTGTGAACTAACGGCAGATACCGGACGCACGTCTAACACCAACATAGTTGTCAAGGCCTCAGTTATCCGCTTTGCAGCAGGATGACTGCTGTGATATTTCATCTTCCTCGCAAAGGACTGTTGGACAGTCAATTGCTTACTGGAAGTAGTACAAGTGGGCTTACGACTTCCCCTCTGGGATGACCATCGACTCCCAGCAGCAACAACAGCAGCGCCAGCAGCAGTAGGCGTTACACGCAAGGATGCATCGGAGGAATCCCAGGCAGGAGAGGACTCGTCAGAATTGCCAGTGACATGGCCTGCAGGACTATTGGCATTCCTGGGGAAGGAGGAAATTGACACTGAGGGAGTTGGTGGGGTGGTTTGCGTGAGCTTGGTTACAAGAGGAAGGGATTTACTGGTCAGTGGACTGCTTCCGCTGTCGCCCAAAGTTTTTGAACTTGTCACTGACTTATTATGAATGCGCTGCAGGTGACGTATAAGGGAGGATGTTCCGAGGTGGTTAACGTCCTTACCCCTACTTATTACAGCTTGACAAAGGCAACACACGGCTTGACACCTGTTGTCCGCTTTTCTGTTGAAATACCTCCACACTGAAGAGCTGATTTTTTTGGTATTTTCACCAGGCATGTCAACGGCCATATTCCTCCCACGGACAACAGGTGTCTCCCCGGGTGCCTGACTTAAACAAACCACCTCACCATCAGAATCCTCCTGGTCAATTTCCTCCCCAGCGCCAGCAACACCCATATCCTCCTCATCCTGGTGTACTTCAACATCTTCATCTTCAATCTGACTATCAGGAACTGGACTGCGGGTGCTCCTTCCAGCACTTGCAGGGGGCGTGCAAATGGTGGAAGGCGCATGCTCTTCACGTCCAGTGTTGGGAAGGTCAGGCATCGCAACCGACACAATTGGACTCTCCTTGTGGATTTGGGATTTCGAAGAACGCACAGTTCTTTGCGGTGCTTTTGCCAGCTTGAGTCTTTTCAGTTTTCTAGCGAGAGGCTGAGTGCTTCCATCCTCATGTGAAGCTGAACCACTAGCCATGAACATAGGCCAGGGCCTCAGCCGTTCCTTGCCACTCCGTGTGGTAAATGGCATATTGGCAAGTTTACGCTTCTCCTCCGACAATTTTATTTTAGGTTTTGGAGTCCTTTTTTTACTGATATTTGGTGTTTTGGATTTGACATGCTCTGTACTATGACATTGGGCATCGGCCTTGGCAGACGACGTTGCTGGCATTTCATCGTCTCGGCCATGACTAGTGGCAGCAGCTTCAGCACGAGGTGGAAGTGGATCTTGATCTTTCCCTAATTTTGGAACCTCAACATTTTTGTTCTCCATATTTTAATAGGCACAACTAAAAGGCACCTCAGGTAAACAATGGAGATGGATGGATACTAGTATACAATTATGGACGGACTGCCGAGTGCCGACACAGAGGTAGCTACAGCCGTGGACTACCGTACTGTACTGTGTCTGCTGCTAATATAGACTGGATGATAATGAGATGTAGTATGTATAAAGAAGAAAGAAAAAAAAAACCACGGGTAGGTGGTATACAATTATGGACGGACTGCCGAGTGCCGACACAGAGGTAGCTACAGCCGTGGACTACCGTACTGTGTCTGCTGCTAATATAGACTGGTTGATAATGAGATGTAGTATGTATAAAGAAGAAAGAAAAAAAAAACCACGGGTAGGTGGTATACAATTATGGACGGACTGCCGAGTGCCGACACAGAGGTAGCTACAGCCGTGGACTACCGTACTGTGTCTGCTGCTAATATAGACTGGTTGATAATGAGATGTAGTATGTATAAAGAAGAAAGAAAAAAAAACCACGGGTAGGTGGTATACAATTATGGATGGACTGCCGAGTGCCGACACAGAGGTAGCTACAGCCGTGGACTACCGTACTGTGTCTGCTGCTAATATAGACTGGTTGATAATGAGATGTAGTATGTATAAAGAAGAAAGAAAAAAAAAACCACGGGTAGGTGGTATACAATTATGGACGGACTGCTGAGTGCCGACACAGAGGTAGCTACAGCCGTGGACTACCGTACTGTACTGTGTCTGCTGCTAATATAGACTGGATGATAATGAGATGTAGTATGTATAAAGAAGAAAGAAAAAAAAACCACGGGTAGGTGGTATACAATTATGGATGGACTGCCGAGTGCCGACACAGAGGTAGCTACAGCCGTGGACTACCGTACTGTGTCTGCTGCTAATATAGACTGGTTGATAATGAGATGTAGTATGTATAAAGAAGAAAGAAAAAAAAAACCACGGGTAGGTGGTATACAATTATGGACGGACTGCCGAGTGCCGACACAGAGGTAGCTACAGCCGTGGACTACTGTACTGTACTGTGTCTGCTGCTAATATAGACTGGATGATAATGAGATGTAGTATGTATAAAGAAGAAAGAAAAAAAAAACCACGGGTAGGTGGTATACAATTATGGACGGACTGCCGAGTGCCGACACAGAGGTAGCTACAGCCGTGGACTACCGTACTGTGTCTGCTGCTAATATAGACTGGTTGATAATGAGATGTAGTATGTATAAAGAAGAAAGAAAAAAAAAACCACGGGTAGGTGGTATACAATTATGGACGGACTGCCGAGTGCCGACACAGAGGTAGCTACAGCCGTGGACTACCGTACTGTACTGTGTCTGCTGCTAATATAGAGTGGATGATAATGAGATGTAGTATGTATAAAGAAGAAAGAAAAAAAAAACCACGGGTAGGTGGTATACAATTATGGATGGACTGCCGAGTGCCGACACAGAGGTAGGTACAGCCGTGAACTACCGTACTGTGTCTGCTGCGACTGGATGATAAATAATGATATAAAAAATATATATATATCACTACTGCAGCCGGACAGGTATATATTATATAATGACGGACCTGCTGGACACTGTCTGTCAGCAGAATGAGTTTTTTATTTTATAGAATAAAAAAACACCACACAAGTCACACGACGTGTGTTTAACTTTTACAAGCAGACATTCACAATACAATATAGTATACTATATACTGGTGGTCAGGTCACTGGACAGTCACACTGGCAGTGGCACTCCTGCAGAAAAAAAGTGTGCACTGTTTAATTTTTTAATATGTACTCCTGGCTCCTGCTATAACCTAACTGCTCCCCAGTCTCCCCCACAATTAAGCTGTGTGAGCACAGTCAGATATTATACATAGATGATGCAGCAGCACACTGGGCTGAGCACAGATATGGTATGTGACTGAGTCACTGTGTATCGTTTTTTCAGGCAGAGAACGGATTATATTAAATAATATAAAACTGCACTGGTGGTCACTGGTCAGTCACTAGTATAACTAACTAATACTATCAGCAAAATTCTGCACTCTCTGTCTGAGTACTCCTCCTAAGCTCCAGTAAATGAAGTGTCACTGTCTCACTCTGTCACTAGTATAACTAACTAATACTATCAGCAAAATTCTGCACTCTCTGTCTGAGTACTCCTCCTAAGCTCCAGTAAATGAAGTGTCACTGTCTCACTCTCACTCTCCTATCTATTTCTTCTCTAAACGGAGAGGACGCCAGCCACGTCCTCTCACTATCAATCTCAATGCACGTGTAAAATGGCGGCGACGCGCGGCTCCTTATATAGAATCCGAGTCTCGCGATAGAATCCGAGCCTCGCGAGAATCCGACAGCGTCATGATGACGTTCGGGCGCGCTCGGGTTAACCGAGCAAGGCGGGAAGATCCGAGTCGCTCGGATCCGTGTAAAAAAAGCTGAAGTTCGGGCGGGTTCGGATTCCGAGGAACCGAACCCGCTCATCTCTAAGTATAATACTCTCGTCCCTAGCATCAATTTCCCGTTTTATGCATGCTAATATCTTATTAGCCTTCTTTGCTGCAGTCCTACTTTGGGTACTACTGCTTAGTTTGCTATCTTTGAGGACACCTAAATCCTTTTCCAGTACAGAATCCCCTAATTTTACCCCATTTAGTAGGTAGGTGTTATTTTTGTTCTTGTTACCACAGTGCATTACCTTACACTTGTCTGTATTGAAGCGCATTCTCCATTTCGCTGCCCAAGCTTCTAATTTAACTATGTCGTTCTGAAGCGACTCAGCATCCCTCTCCGCATTTATAACTTTACACAATTAGGTATCATCTGCAAAAATTTACACCATGCTCTCTAGACCTTCTGTTAGGTCGTTAATGAAAATATTGAACAATAGCGGTCCTAATACTGAGCCTTGCGGCACACCACTTAGCACTTCAGTCCAATTTGAAAAACGCGCTGCTCCCTATTATCTAACCAGTTTTTGACCCAAGTGCATATTGTGCTTCCTAGCCCTGTTTCTTGTAGCTTGTAGATAAGTCTCATGTGTGGTACAGTTTCAAATGCTTTGGCATAATTACCTGGTTCAGCTTTACTTCCCTTTTTGAATATAGGCACTACTTCCGCTATACGCCAGTCTTTGGGAACCATACCTGATATAACTGAATCCTTAAAGATCAAAAATAGCGGTTTTGCAAGTTCAGAGTGAAGCTCAATTAGAACCCTTGGGTGAATACCATCGGGACCTGGTGACTTATTAATCTTTAAATGTTTTAATCGGTCACAGACTACTTCCTTGCTTAAATAAGTACCTTTCAGTGGGATATTCTCATTATTGAGATTATGTGTTAGTCCCTGAATTGGGTCCTCTCTAGTAAATACTGTTGAAAAAAAATCATTTAGTGTGAGAGGGTAATGTGGGGAGAATTGATGGACATCTGATGGACATGTGGGGAGATCTGATGAGCATGAGAGAGGATTGCAGGGTGATCTGATGGGCATGTGAGTCACATGCCCATCAGATCACCCTGAAATCCTCTCTCATGCCCATCAGATCTTCCCACATTCCCCTCACATGCACATCAGATCTCCCCACATTCCCCTCACACGCACATCAGATCTCCCCACACTCCCCTCACAAGCACATCCGATCTGCCCACATTCTGGCTACATGTCCATCAGATCTCCCCACATTCCCCTCACAAGCACATCCGATCTGCCCACATTCTGGCTACATGTCCATCAGATCTCCCCACATTCTCCTCACAAGCACATCAGATCTGCCCACATTCTGTTACATGCCCATCAGATCTCTCTGCATTCTGGCTACATGTCCATCAGATTCAGATCTCCCCACATTATCCTCACATGTCCATCAGTTATTCCCACATCCCTTCCCTCATTTGCCCATTACATCTTCCCACATTCTATCACATGCTCATCAAACATCCCAACCTGTCCATCAAGTCTTCTAACATGCTTCTTACACCTCACCCATATGTCACTCACACTCACACACACACACCTTACACCTATACATCTTTCCCAAATGCTTCTCTCACCTCAAACTGTTACACACAAGCTTCTCACATTAGTGCCGCACAGGCAAAGATGAATCCAGCAGAGGAAGGAGGGTGAGCAGCGAGCATATATCACTCAGATGGTGATCTGCTGCCGTACCTTCCTCCGAGGTCTGCCGCTGCGCGGTGACGTTACGCCAACAAAGTTTGGCGCTCAGTGGGGCAGACCTCTTCTGGACAGCCGGGTGGGGGCGGGATCTCCTCTCCACGGCGTGCCATGCATAAAGGGTACGCCGCGGCACTGCACATGAGCTAGGGACGCGTGGGAGGGGGTAGGCGGGCGTGTCCCCGGGCGGTGTCCTTATTCCAGGAGAATCCGGGATACAGGAAAAGCCTCCTGGAGGGTTGCCACCAAACCCTAGCTGTAACTGTCACTGTGTTAGGGCTCTGCACGGTAGACAGTGCACTGCATATAGCATACTGTGGCTCTGTATAGTACCAGGTGTTGTTCTCTTTCTAAGGGGCTGTGTACTGCCGTACACTACTGCTATATATCCATGTGTGATCCAGAGCAAAAAATATATTTCTATTGGTGCGTCACTCAGTGACGACTACCAGTACTGCCGTACACTACTGCTGTATATCCTGTGTGTGTGACCCAAAGCCAAAAATATATTTCTATTATGCAGAGCCGGTCATAGGCATAGGCAAACTAGGCAATTGCCTAGGGCATTTGATATGCCTAGGGGCATCAGCAGCTTCTGCTGATTAAAATGATATGCAACATGCCTATATTCTGTATGTAGCATTTCATATGCAGATACAGCCACAGTCTCATATATAGGCATGCTGCATATCAGTTTAATCAGCAGAAGCTGTTTGTGCATCCTAGCCACATAGCGATGAAAATAAGATGAACTTTCATTAAAAAAAGCTGCCCGACGTTAGCATTGAGGCAAGATTTATCAGGGCACATCTGTATCCAAGCAGAGGCAGAGGTCACAGTGTTAGTGGCAGTGTGAGTGCTGTGTGCATGTGAGTGGGTTGGTTGTGCAATAGTGTTTGGAATATGTGTAAGGAGCATTATGTGTGTCATGTAAAAATGCATTAATAATGTGCAACATGTGTAAAGGGGCACTATGTGTGTCATTATGTGTATAAGGGCATTAATAATGTGTGGCATATGTGTAACAGGGTACTACTGTATGTGTGTCATTATGTGTATAAGTGTACAAAGAGGAAAAGTAGCAGGTGCACAATCTCACACTAGCTCAACCTGTAGTAACCAGAGGCATTTAGCATATTCCTGGCCAGGGCTATGAGCTTACCCACCGCATCAAGGTAGCCTCTCATTGGGTAAGTCCCTAACACTAACTATAGGGGTTCAGGTCCGGGGGGCAGGACACCCCAGAACCACCCAGCCAGACAACCCCAGGGCATCGCAGGAGTGATAAAATTATAGGGTTAAAGTGGTAGGAGCAGCTGTTGCTGCATGTGTGAATAATGTGAGCAGTAAAAGAAAATTATGTGAAGGTGTTACATATATATATAAAACAAACTAAGTGCCATGGAGTGATGAAATAATGTTAAATTGCGATGCCCCAGGGACACCCAGCCACGGCAGGCACTGGGAGCCCCGCACCCCAGAGAATTCCCCCCATTATGGACTGCCATATTAAACAAAATGTAGGAGTCTTACCACAGTGTGCTCATTCCAAATGTAAAGGCTAGAGTGTTGGACTATTTAAAATCAGAGGGGTGGGTGGGGCAGGGTGCTAAATTAGGATGAAGGTGTCTCCAACCTTCAAAAATGTATGAATACATCGGTTACAGAAGGAAAAGGGCCCTAATTTGCACACCTTAATTAGGTAGTGAGGTGCTACTCTGCTTGAGACTTAGTAAAGTGTACAAAGAGGAAAAGTAGCAGGTGCACAATCTCACACTAGCTCAACCTGTAGTAACCAGAGGCATTTAGCATATTCCTGGCCAGGGCTATGAGCTTACCCACCGCATCAAGGTAGCCTCTCATTGGGTAAGTCCCTAACACTAACTATAGGGGTTCAGGTCCGGGGGGCAGGACACCCCAGAACCACCCAGCCAGACAACCCCAGGGCATCGCAGGAGTGATAAAATTATAGGGTTAAAGTGGTAGGAGCAGCTGTTGCTGCATGTGTGAATAATGTGAGCAGTAAAAGAAAATTATGTGAAGGTGTTACATATATATAAAACAAACTAAGTGCCATGGAGTGATGAAATAATGTTAAATTGCGATGCCCCAGGGACACCCAGTCACGGCAGGCACAGGGAGCCCCGCACCCCAGAGAATTCCCCCCATTATGGACTGCCATATTAAACAAAATGTAGGAGTCTTACCACAGTGTGCTCATTCCAAATGTAAAGGCTAGAGTGTTGGACTATTTAAAATCAGAGGGGTGGGTGGGGCAGGGTGCTAAATTAGGATGAAGGCGTCTCCTACCTTCAAAAATGTATGAATACATCGGTTACAGAAGGAAAAGGGCCCTAATTTGCACACCTTAATTAGGTAGTGAGGTGCTACTCTGCTTGAGACTTAGTAAAGTGTACAAAGAGGAAAAGTAGCAGGTGCACAATCTCACACTAGCTCAACCTGTAGTAACCAGAGGCATTTAGCATATTCCTGGCCAGGGCTATGAGCTTACCCACCGCATCAAGGTAGCCTCTCATTGGGTAAGTCCCTAACACTAACTATAGGGGTTCAGGTCCGGGGGGCAGGACACCCCAGAACCACCCAGCCAGACAACCCCAGGGCATCGCAGGAGTGATAAAATTATAGGGTTAAAGTGGTAGGAGCAGCTGTTGCTGCATGTGTGAATAATGTGAGCAGTAAAAGAAAATTATGTGAAGGTGTTACATATATATATAAAACAAACTAAGTGCCATGGAGTGATGAAATAATGTTAAATTGCGATGCCCCAGGGACACCCAGCCACGGCAGGCACAGGGAGCCCCGCACCCCAGAGAATTCCCCCCATTATGGACTGCCATATTAAACAAAATGTAGGAGTCTTACCACAGTGTGCTCATTCCAAATGTAAAGGCTAGAGTGTTGGACTATTTAAAATCAGAGGGGTGGGTGGGGCAGGGTGCTAAATTAGGATGAAGGCGTCTCCTACCTTCAAAAATGTATGAATACATCGGTTACAGAAGGAAAAGGGCCCTAATTTGCACACCTTAATTAGGTAGTGAGGTGCTACTCTGCTTGAGACTTAGTAAAGTGTACAAAGAGGAAAAGTAGCAGGTGCACAATCTCACACTAGCTCAACCTGTAGTAACCAGAGGCATTTAGCATATTCCTGGCCAGGACTATGAGTTTACCCACCGCATCAAGGTAGCCTCTCATTGGGTAAGTCCCTAACACTAACTATAGGGGTTCAGGTCCGGGGGGCAGGACACCCCAGAACCACCCAGCCAGACAACCCCAGGGCATCGCAGGAGTGATAAAATTATAGGGTTAAAGTGGTAGGAGCAGCTGTTGCTGCATGTGTGAATAATGTGAGCAGTAAAAGAAAATTATGTGAAGGTGTTACATATATATAAAACAAACTAAGTGCCATGGAGTGATGAAATAATGTTAAATTGCGATGCCCCAGGGACACCCAGCCACGGCAGGCACAGGGAGCCCCGCACCCCAGAGAATTCCCCCCATTTTTTTTCATTATGTGTATAAGGGCATTAATAATGTGCAGCAAATGTGTAGGGGGCACTATGTGTGTCATTATGTGTATAAGGGCATTAATAATGTGCGGCATATGTGTAACAGGGTACTACTGTATGTGTGTCATTATGTGTATAGGGGCACTAATAATGTGCAGCAAATGTGTAGGGGGCACTATGTGTGTCATTATGTGTATACGGGCATTAATAATGTGCGGCATATGTGTAAGGGACATTATGTGTAAAAGGGCATTAATAAAGGTTGTCATAATGTGTAAGGTGCATTATGTTTATAAGGACATTAATAATGTGTCTCATATGTGTAAGGGGCATTACTGTGTGGAATTGTGTATAAATGCATTACTATGTGTGGCATTATGTGTATAAGGTGCTCTACTATGTGGCGTTGCTTATAGAAAGGGCACTACTATGTCGTCTAATGTGAATAAAGAGCAATAGGGTGTGGTGTAATGTGAATAAGGAGCAAGTCAGTGTGATGTAATGTGAGTAAGGGGCTCTACTGTGAGGAGTAACATTTATAAGGTAAAGTGATATTACTGTTGGATGTAATATGAATTATGGACACTATCGCATGATAAAATGTGAATAAAGTTGCAGAACTGTGTGGCGTAATTGGAAATGGGGTTACTATTGTGTGGCCATGCCCCTTGCCAGCAAAAACACACCCCTTTTTGGGCTGTGCGCCAAATGTGCTAACTGTTCCTATTTAAAATATAGGGGGTACAAACACCAAAATAAGGACTGCTATGGGTGAGGGGTGCTGGGAAAGAGGTGCAAGGTCAGAGGTGGAACCAGCCGTGGTGCTAGGGGGCACCAGCCAAAATCTTGCCTAGGGCATCATATAGGTTAGGGCCGGCTCTGCTATTATGTATTTGAAAGGGGTGCTCTATCTGCTGTATCTGAAATGGGTGATCTGTGCGTCCATCCAGGGTCCCCGCCCCAGTGTAAAATTAAAATAATAAAAGCTAAAAACAAAAAGCCTAAAATTTTAAATTATAAAAAAAAAAAATTTCTTTTGTTTGTGCTGTACCCCAGTGTACTATACGATTTTTATTTTATTTTCAGAAGTACTGTGACACTCCTGGTCAGACCGCAGTATATTATTTCCTACTCATAAACATATTGGGGGTCATTCCGAGTTGTTCGCTCGTTGCCGATTTTCGCAGTGCAGCGTTTAAGTGAAAAAACTGCAAAAATGCGCATGCGCATGGTACGCAGCGCGCATGCACTAAGTACTTTCACACAAAACTCTGTAGATTTACACAAGCTCGAGCGACGTTTTTTCATCGCTCGAGTGATCATTGTGTGATTGACAGGAAGTGGGTGTTTCTGGGCGGAAACTGGCCGTTTTCAGGGGTGTGCTAAAAAACGCAGGCGTGCCAGGTAAAAACGCAGGAGTGGCTGGAGAAACGGGGGAGTGGCTGGCCGAACGCAGGGCGTGTTTGTGATGTCAAACCAGGAACTAAACGGACTGAGGTGATCGCAGTCTAGGAGTAGGTCTGGAGCTACTCAGAAACTGCAGGGAATTATTTAGTAGCAGTTCTGCTAATCTTTCGTTCGCTATTCTGCTAAGCTAAGATACACTCCCAGAGGGCGGCGGCTTAGCGTTTGTAATGCTGCTAAAAGCAGCTAGCGAGCGAACAACTCGGAATGAAGGCCATTGTGCGAAGCTGTCAGTGTAGTCAACCGCAGCGTGTAATTATTAGATATATTTCTGATTCATTTGTGCGACACTGTAACCGCCGGTGTGTAATATAAAAAATACTTCTACATATTTTTTACTAATTTGTGCGACACTAACTGCAGTGTGTGATATAAAAAATGATATATATATTTTGATTTAAATTAGTATTTTGTGCTGTGTCATCCCAGTATACATTCAGGGACCGCAGCTGCTCATCCATCTAGGGGTGTTCTGTCAGTCCACCCAAAATAAAAGACATCTTTAATATTTTGTGCTGTACTATCCTCCCAAAAATGATTAGAACATTTCCCTCATTTAACTATGAAAAAAATTGTTGGGATCATTAGCCATGTGAGTTCAAACCATTCCAGCAGCAACATACACTGAAAATCTATGAATTGTACCATAGATCATATTTAACCCCTAAAAGACGCTTCTGTGTAGGCCTTTCGGATGATAGCAGATGTCCAAAATTTAAATTCCCAATGGCCGGTCTATTTCCCTGCCTATGGCAGTGCCCAAGTATTAAGAAATTTTGGTTAGAGGTATGGCAACTCTCGGCCCGTCGCTTAGTGAGCCTTTTTCCTCTAACTCCAGAGTGGGCTCTATTTGGAATATTGCCTGAAGTATCTTGAATCCAAAAAGGCCACAAAAAATATTATTGGCTGTATCATCCGCAGCAAGAAAAAGCATGATGCAAATGTGGATATATGACTCCCCACCAACAATCTGTTTATTTAGAACAAAACTATTTGACATTTTTCGTATGGGAAGGGTCAGCAGTGTTTCTAGAGAGGAGGGGACCCGTGTGCAGACTCTGTGTGTGGGCCCTCTCCTCTCCTGTAGCCGTCACCGCCGCGGTCAGCACTGAGACTCTGGCACAGTGCCAGAGTCTACAGCGTATGCGCAGGACTCCGGAAAAATGGCGCGGCGGACATTTTTCGGAGTCCTGCGCATGCGTTGTAGACTATGGCACTGTGCCTGGGTCTCTAGCGCTCAGTGCAATAGCAGCAGCAGTGACGGCTACGGGACAGGAGGGGCCCACACACAGTCACCGATGGACGCCGGAAAGGTAAGTACAGAAGAAATGGGTGCAGTGTGTGCGGTGTGGCCCCCCCTGGACTCAGGGGCCCGTGTGCACCCCACACACTGCACCCATTACAGATACGCCAGTGGGAAGGGTTGAGGTGACATTGCAAAGGGAGAAACGAGTGAAACAACTGTTTGAGACTTGGGAACGCTTTATTGCCATACTGAATCCAAATATTAACGTACAAATAAATGTGTTTCCAACCACACAGTGGTTTGAGACAAGAGCAGCCATACAGGATGACCCAATCCCAATGAGTGAGTTATATACAAGAAAGGAGGAAGGATTCCCACACACACTAATAGAGTATGTTTAATAAATATATACATATGAATAATATAATGGTATTAGAAGAGGTTTGTTTAATTAAATGAAATATAGATATTTTAATACTGTAACTATCTGAAAACAAATGGTCTTAATATATGCATATTTGCAAATCAAAAATTTGGAAAAAGATGTGCTGTACAATGCTAACACAGAGTCTTATAATTTATGGTGCTTGTTAGTGTATTGTTTTTGTGGATTGATGCTTCAAATAAAGAAATTAATAATAAAAAAAAATGCGGAGACCTGTGCACACACACTAGGCTGACACAGCACTAGGCTCTCCTGATGCTGACACAATCTACTGCAGTGCGCTGCCAGCTAGAGAGGAGGGGACCCAGGTGGAGACTGCACATGGGCCCCCTGCTCTCTTAATACGCCTTTGTCTGCATATGAAGCACAATAGAACTTGGTATGGAAAAAAGCCATGGATGCTGCATTATAGCAATTCATATGCAGATTCATAGACTCAGTTGCACACAGATACACAAGTGTTGCGTATCAAATCAGAACAGTCTCATGGTGCGTCAACTGAGTTGTATCTAAAATGCATTTTCACCAAAAAAAGAAGCAAAAAAACATGGCCAATGCTAGCAGAGGTTCACAGGACCTGGCGTTCCAAGAGGGGCAAAGAAATATGAGAACACATATGTAGTTTATGCTTTAAAATGCCTCTGCAGCCTTTTTATATGTTGGGAAACTACACAAATAATTTGTGACCAGTTGTGAGATCCCAAACCCAAACAAGTTGCCAGTTACCCAACACTGGGCCGGATGTAATGGCTTGCGAGATGGCCGGAGCTCCGAGACTCCGGCCGAATTCATATTTTTTTTAAAGCAGCAAACGTTTACAAGGCAAAACCAACTGGCCGTCTCACAAGCCATTACATCTGGCCCATTATCTGAAACAGGGACAAACGCCCAGATAGTGTTTTTTTCACATCATCGCATGGGACATGATAGGGTTAAGAATCGATGTTGAATCAAATTGAAGTGTATTGGATCATGATCATCAAACTTGATATTTGAAACCACATGATTGAAATCCTGATTTTGATCTTTGTTTCACTTTGATTTGGGTGGGTTATATTGTTTCTGTGCAGGGTAAATACTGGCTGCTTTATTTTTACACTGCAATTTAGATTTCAGTTTGAACACACCCCACCCAAATCTAACTCTCTCTGCACATGTTTTATCTGCCCCCCATGCAGTGCCCATTGTTTCGCCCAACTGCTAACAAATTTGCTGCTGCGATCTACTCAGAATTAGGCCCTCTGTCCCTACGTCCCAGAAATGTAGTCTACATTGCATGTATCATGTATCATCAGTACAGGGGACTGTGGGCCAGATTTAGAGACAAGGTAACACAGCCGCTATGTCTTTATACATATTGTCTGTGTGGGAATATGTAGACATCTGTAGTAGAAAGACTCCAGTGCCAGCTTCTGTGATCCGCTGCTGCGTCCAGCATCGGATCATCTATGTGACCACTGGTCATCTGAGTAACCCTCAGGTTACTGAGGATGGCCGTGTAGTGCATGCTTCTGGGGCCAGTGATGCTGGACACAGCCGCTGGCTTTGGCCAACCCAGAAAATGGGGCAAAAATGCCTCCAGTTTACGCAATGTTGGCCATTGCCGTCCCTAAACAGCAGCAGCATGTTTATGCTTAAGGGCACTGCGACTGTTGTCACAGACAAAGATCTGCACATTCGCAGAACGACAAACATCGGGATGTACATATACAATTGGGCTTGTGTACATCTCTTACTTAGGCCCCATGTTACATACAGATGGGTCCACGGTTATCTTAACTAGTTTTCTGTGCCTAGGCACAACATGAGTTATTAGCATAAACCATTCATCTATTGTTCTCAGCTGCAATACAATACAGAGAACAATACAGCAGGGGATTAAGTCATTACAGCAGGGGATTAAATCCGACTGGACAGTCTCAGTTAATCCTATTAAAGGTCAAGATAAATATGGACCCATCTGTATGTATATGTATTGCACAGGGTCTTAAATGGACCCCTAAGTGTTAACTCTGTGCTTCTAGTTGATCTTTTTATTTTTTGCAAATCTTGATATATAAAATTCATAGTCTCACACTTTTGCCAATACCTTCTTGTTCTCTGTAGGGAGTATTAACTCCGGTCTTGCTGAGAGCAGAATAATCTTGAATCACATTGCAGCAGTTGGGCTCTGCTTCAAGTATGGCTGTTCCCTCTGGAGGGGAAATCCTGGGATGAGGGCCAGGTTTCTATGTCAAACCCCAGGCAAGCAGTTCACTTCTTAGAGATATGGCTCTAACAGTGTGGATCATTTCAAGCATTAAACTGATCACTCAGTAAGAGGTTTGACTTAAGGAGCTTATTATTTGTTACTTATTACTTGTTTGAGTATGGGCAGAATGCTTTATTTGACATTTTACACTTAGGGGCCTATTTATTAAACAGTTTTTCACATTAATTAATTATACGTCAAATGCATTAAATGGATACCTCTGATATATCCAATATCTGTGCAGTCTCTCTATTTTCAGTAGTAAAAGCAGTCCTCTTTTTGGTGCTTGGCCTCCAATAACTAATTAGAGCCTATAGGCTATATTAATGCAATTTTATTTGGATAGTGATCCTTTTATTAAGTATTGCTTATACATGCGTGGCCTGGTGGTGGAACATGTGCGTTATCTCAGCTGGGACAGAAAAAAATAATCACTTTACTTTTTAGCCATATCCTTTTTAGCCTTTCCCTGAAGGGCTCTTAGGGCCTAATTCAGAGCTGATCGTAAAAATAGCACATCTACGATCACAATCTCTGAAATGTGGGGAGACACCCAGCACAGGGCTGGTCCGCCCCGCATGTCAATTTTGGGGCATGACGCAACCAACAAGAAATAGGCCCCTACTCTTAGTAAACATTCTTCCTCAAGCTATTCCACTTTTTGAACAGAAAATATTGCTAAAGTGCATTCAATAAATACAGCAGGAAATGACTGAAGTGTGAAACATCAACAGTATGAACAATGCAGTCTGTATTCATTCCTGATTACCAAGGGGTTGGGGCTGATATGCTGATGCATCTGGATGCCGGTAATCAGAACACCATCCGCGGCATCACTGATGGATAGATGGTTAGTCTAGTAAGTAGGCTAACTCTCCCCCCTTCCCCCCCTAACCCTTAACTCTCCCTTATCACAGCCTAAACCGAACCCTCCCCGGTGGTACCTAAACCTAAACCCCCTTCCTGCTGCCTAAACCTAACCCCCCCCCCCCCCCCTCGCAGCCTAACCCTAACCCTCCCCGTGGGTGCCTAAACCTAACCCCCCCCCCCTTCGCAGCCTAACCCTAACCCTCCCCGTGAGTGCCTAAACCTAACCCCCATTGCAACAGCCTAATCCTAACTCCCCCTTCCACAGCCTAACGCTAACCCTTAATGTGGGTGCCTAAAGCTAACCCCCCCTCCCCATAGCCTAACCCTAACCCTCCTTCTAAGCCTACACCTAATACCGCCCCCTCTCCCCGCATTCACTTGTTCGGGATCCCGGCTGTTGGGATGCTTGCGCCGGGATTGTGATCTCAGTTGGGAGATGCTGCCGCCATTCCGAGCATAGTTGGGATTCCGGCATCTGTATTTCGACTGCCAGGGTCCTGACCGGATCCCATACCAATGGGTAAATATACTTTACTGAAGTTCAGTTTTGTGTTTTTGATCTTTTTTTGTTATTATTTTTTTTCCAAACCAACTAAAACCATACATTTACGAAAGGCAAAACTGACAGAATTACTTTCAAAAACCTAACTTGTAAACACTTTAGGACATCAGACCAACAATTGATACTTTTACATATACAGATTTACTAATGATCGGTACTGGTTATAGTTATGGTAGGGCGATCCCATGCTGTGTGTCTCTTTGTAATGGCATTATCCCCCTGGCTGGTTCACACCGGTGCTGGTTATAGGAAATTAGGGGTAACCTCACGCCCATCTTTCCCTCTTATTTATCTGAGAGGTCCGTGGTTGGTTACTGATTTGGGGGAGGGGAACCGATGGGAGCCCTCCCAATTTTTGTGGGGTGTGCCTTCCCTTTTTTTTTCTCATAATTAAATTTTTTTGTAACCTAAAGAAGACTGCACAGATCGTAGTGTTAAATGTACATTTTTTATTGCACTTCTACTTACCATCATTTTTACACTGAAAGGTCACAACCAATGACATTTAGAGCTGCAAACACAGACTAACATCGACGTCGGGTTTCAGTTGAAGTTGGAACCAAGGTTGGACTGGTCCACAGGGGTGCAGGGGAAAACCCGATGGGCCCCACTGCCTGGGGCCCCACCTCTTTTGGGAATCAGGTTCCTGGTTGTGCACTTGAATTATACATTATACATATGTTACATTTACTGCACAGGACTATGGTGTATTCTCTACAGTGCATTGCTGTTATTAATCTGGTACATTATCATGCATGGACTAGCAGTATTTCCTATTTCTCTGACGTCCTAGTGGATGCTGGGTACTCCGTAAGGACCATGGGAATAGACGGGCTCCGCAGGAGACTGGGCACTCTTAAAAGAAAGATTAGGTACTATATCTGGTGTGCACTGGCTCCTCCCTCTATGCCCCTCCTCCAGACCCCAGTTAGAATCTGTGCCCGGCCAGAGCTGGATGCACTCTAGGGGCTCTCCTGAGCTTCCTAGAAAGAAAGTATTTGTTAGGTTTTTTATTTTCAGTGAGATCTGCTGGCAACAGACTCACTGCTACGTGGGACTTAGGGGAGAGAAGCAAACCTACCTGCTTGCAGCTAGCTTGTGCTTCTAGGCTACTGGACACCATTAGCTCCAGAGGGATCGAACACAGGGCCCGACCTCGATCGCCCATTCCCGGAGCCGCGCCGCCGTCCCCCTTGCAGAGCCAGAAGACGGAAGAAACCGGAGGAAATCGGTGGCTGAAGACTTCGGTCTTCAATAAGGTAGCGCACAGCACTGCAGCTGTGCGCCATTGCTCCCACAGCACACCACACGCTCCGGTCACTGGTGGGTGCAGGGCGCTGGGGGGGGGGGGGCGCCCTGGGCTGCAATTAATATACCTTTTGGCAATAAAAAGCACATAATACAGTGTTTAACACTGTATATGTGCAGAAATCCCCGCCATTAAAGTTATAAAAAGCGGGAGAAGCCCGCCGTTGAAGGGGCGGGGCTATCTTCCTCAGCACAGCCAGCGCCATTTTCTCTTCACAGCTCCGCTGGAAGGATGCTCCCCAGGCTCTCCCCTGCAGTATACACTACAGAAAGGGTAAAAAAGAGAGGGGGGGCACATAAATTTAGGCGCAAATTGTGATATAAGCAGCTATAGGGGGAAAATTCACTTTGTGTATAGTGTATATCCCTCTGTTATATAGCGCTCTGGTGTGTGCTGGCATACTCTCTCTCTGTCTCCCCAAAGGACTTTGTGGGGTCCTGTCCTCAGTCAGAGCATTCCCTGTGTGTGTGTGCGGTGTGTCGGTACGGCTGTGTCGACATGTTTGATTAGGACGCTTACGTGGAGGCGGAGCAGGTGCCGATAAGTGTGATGTCGCCCCATGCGGGGCCGACACCTGAGTGGATGGATATGTGGAAGGTATTAACCGACAGTGTCAACTCCTTGCATAAAAGGTTCGATGACGCAGCTTTGGGACAGCCGGCATCTCAGCCCGCACCTGCCCAGGCATCTCAGAGGCCGCCAGGGGCTCAAAAACGCCCGCTACCTCAGATGGCAGACACAGTTGTCGACACGGAGTCTGACTCCAGTGTCGACGAGGATGAGACAAATATACAATCCACTAGGGCCATCCGATGCATGATTAAATTTACGGCAATGAAAAATGTGTTGCACATTTCTGACATTAACCCGGTTACCACAAAAAAGGGTATTATGTTTGGGGAGAAAAAGCAGCCAGTGACTTTTCCCCCATCTGATGAGTTAAATGAATTGTGTGAAGAAGCGTGGGGTTCCCCAGATAAGAAACTAGTAATTTCTAAGCGGTTACTAATGGCGTACCCTTTCCCGCCAACGGATAGGTTACGCTGGGAGACATCCCCTAAGGTGGACAAGGCGCTCACACGCTTATCAAAAAAGGTGGCACTGCCTTCTCAGGATACGGCCGCCTTAAAGGAGCCTGCAGATAGAAAGCAGGAGGCTATCCTGAAGTCTGTGTATACACACTCAGGTACTATACTGAGACCTGCTATTGCTTCAGCATGGATGTGTAGTGCTGCAGCAGCGTGGTCTGATTCCCTGTCTGATAACATTGATTCCCTTGACAGGGACACTATATTGCTAACCATAGAGCCTATTAAAGACGTAGTCTTATATATGAGAGATGCACAGAGGGACATTTGCCGGCTGGCATCTAGAATGAATGCAATGTCCATTTCTGCCAGGAGAGTATGATGGACTCGGCAGTGGACAGGTGATGCTGATTCTAAAAGGCACATGGAAATTTTGCCTTATAAGGGTGAGGAATTGTTTGGGGACGGTCTTTCGGACCTCGTATCCACAGCAACAGCTGGGAAGTCGACTTTTTTACCTCAGGTTCCCTCACAGCCTAAGAAAGCACCGTATTATCAAGTACAGTCCTTTCGGCCTCAGAAAGGCAAGCGGGTTAGAGGCGCGTCCTTTCTGCCCAGAGGCAGGGGTAGAGGGAAAAAGCTGCACCATACAGCCAGTTCCCAAGAACAAAAATCCTCCCCTGCTTCCACTAAGTCCACCGCATGACGCTGGGGCTCCACATGTGGAGCCAGGTGCGGTGGGGGCCCGTCTCCGGAACTTCAGCGACCAGTGGGTTCGCTCACAGGTGGATCTCGGGGTTCTACAAGTGGTATCTCAGGGATACAAGCTGGAGTTCGAGACGTCATTCCCTCGCCGTTACCTCAAATCAGCCTTGCCAGCTACTCCCCAGGACAGGGAGGTAGTACTGGCGGCAATTCACAAGCTGTACCTCCAGCAGGTGATAATCAAAGTTCCCCTCCTCCAACAGGGACGGGGTTACTATTCCACAATGTTTGTGGTACTGAAACCAGACGGTTCGGTGAGACCCGTTCTAAATTTGAAATCCTTGAACAATTATATAAGGAAGTTCAAGTTCAAAATGGAATCGCTCAGGGCGGTTATTGCAAGCCTGGAAGAGGGGGATTACATGGTATCACTGGACATCAAGGATGCTTACCTACATGTCCCCATTTACCCACCTCACCAGGTGTACATCCATTTTGTGGTACAGGACTGCCATTACCAATTCCAGACGTTGCCGTTTGGTCTGTCCACGGCACCGAGGGTATTTACCAAAGTAATGGCCGAAATGATGATACTCCTTCGGAAGAAGGGAGTTATAATTATCCCGTACTTGGACGATCTCCTTATAAAGGCGAGGTCCAGGGAGCAGTTGTTGGTCGGAGTAGCACTATCTCAGGAAGTGCTACAACAGCACGGCTGGATTCTGAATATCCCAAAGTCGCAGCTGGTTCCTACGACGCGTCTGCTGTTCCTGGATATGATTCTGGACACAGAACAGAAGAAGGTGATTCTCCCAGAGGAGAAGGCCAAGGAGTTGTCATCTCTGGTCAGAGACCTCCTAAAACCAAAACAAGTGTCGGTGCATCACTGCACGCGAGTCCTGGGAAAGATGGTAGCTTCTTACGAAGCAATTCCATTCGGCAGGTTCCATGCAAGGATCTTTCAGTGGGATCTGTTAGACAAGTGGTCCGGATCGCATCTTCAGATGCATCGGCTGATCACCCTGTCCCCGAGGGCCAGGGTGTCTCTGCTGTGGTGGCTGCAGAGTGCTCATCTTCTCGAAGGCCGCAGATTCGGCATACAGGACTGGGTCCTGGTGACCATGGATGCAAGCCTCCGAGGTTGGGGGGCAGTCACTCAGGGAAGAAACTTCCAAGGACAATGGTCGAGTCAGGATGCTTCCCTACACATAAATATTCTGGAACTAAGGGCCATTTACAATGCCCTAAGTCAGGTAAAACCCCTGCTTCAAAACCAGCCGGTGCTGATCCAGTCAGACAACATCACGGCGGTCGCCCATGTAAACCGACAGGGCGGCACAAGAAGCAGGATGGCGATGGCAGAAGCCACAAGGATTCTCCGATGGGCGGAAAATCATGTGATAGCACTGTCAGCAGTGTTCATTCCGGGAGTGGACAACTGGGAAGCAGACTTCCTCAGCAGGCACGACCTCCACCCGGGAGAGTGGGTACTTCATCCAGAAGTCTTCCAGCTGATTGTAAATCGTTGGGAAAGGCCACAGGTGGACATGATGGCGTCCCGCCTCAACAAAAAGCTAAAAAGATATTGCGCCAGGTGAAGGGACCCTCAGGCGATAGCTGTGGACGCTCTAGTGACACCGTGGGTGTACCAGTCGGTTTATGTGTTCCCTCCTCTTCCGCTCATACCAAAGGTACTGAGGATAATAAGAAAGAGAGGAGTAAGAACTATACTCATCGTTCCGGATTGGCCAAGAAGGACTTGGTACCCGGAACTACAAGAGATGATTTCAGAGGACCCTTGGCCTCTGCCTCTCAGACAGGCCCTGTCTGTTCCAAGACTTACCGCGGCTGCGTTTGACGGCATGGCGGTTGAACGCCGGATCCTGATGGAAAAGAGCATTCCGGTTGAAGTCATTCCTACGCTGATAAAAGCTAGGAAGGATGTGACAGCAAAACATTATCACCGCATATGGCGAAAATATGTTGCTTGGTGTGAGGCTATGAAGGCCCCAACAGAGGAATTTCAGCTGGGTCGATTTCTGCACTTTCTACAGTCAGGAGTGACTATGGGCCTAAAATTGGGATCCATTAAAGTCCAGATTTCAGCCCTGTCTATTTTCTTTCAAAAATAACTGGCTTCACTGCCTGAAGTTCAGACGTTTGTTAAGGGAGTGCTGCATATTCAGCCTCCTTTTGTGCCTCCAGTGGCACCTTGGGATCTCAGCGTTGTGTTGGATTTCCTAAAATCACATTGGTTTGAGCCACTTCAGACCGTGGAGTTGAAATATCTCACATGGAAAGTGGTCATGCTTTTGGCCTTGGCTTCGGCTAGGCGTGTGTCAGAATTGGCGGCTTTGTCATGTAAAAGCCCCTATCTGATCTTCCATATGGACAGGGCAGAATTGAGGACTCGTCCCCAATTTCTCCCTAACGTGGTATCAGCGTTTCATTTGAACCAACCTATTGTGGTGCCTGCGGCTACTCGGGACTTGGAGGCTTCCAAGTTGCTGGATGTAGTCCGGGCCCTGAAAATCTATGTTTCCAGGATGGCTAGAGTCAGAAAAACTGACTCGCTGTTTATCCTGCATGCACCCAACAAGCTGGGTGCTCCTGCTTCTAAGCAGACTATTGCTCGCTGGATCTGTAGCACGATTCAACTTGCACATTCAGCGGCTGGACTGCCGCATCCTAAATCAGTCAAAGCCTATTCCACGAGGAAGGTGGGCTCTTCTTGGGCGGCTGCCCGAGGGGTCTCGGCTTTACAACTTTGCCGAGCTGCTACCTGGTCGGGATCAAACACGTTTGCAAAATTCTACAAGTTTGATACCCTGGCTGAGGAGGACTTTGAGTTTGCTCATTCGGTGCTGCAGAGTCATCCGCACTCTCCCGCCCGTTTGGGAGCTTTGGTATAATCCCCATGGTCCTTACGGAGTACCCAGCATCCACTAGGACGTCAGAGAAAATAAGAATTTACTCACCGGTAATTCTATTTCTCGTAGTCCGTAGTGGATGCTGGGAGCCCGTCCCAAGTGCAGACTTCTGCAATACTTGTATATAGTTATTGCTTAACTATAGGGTTATTGTTCTGAGCCATCTGTTGTATGAGGCTCAGCGATTGTTCATACTGTTAACTGGGTATAGTTATCACAAGTTGTACGGTGTGATTGTTGTGGCTGGTATGAGTCTTACCCTGGATTCCAAATCCTTTCCTAGTAATGTCAGCTCTTCCGGGCACAGTTTCCCTAACTGAGGTCTGGAGGAGGGGCATAGAGGGAGGAGCCAGTGCACACCAGATATAGTACCTAATCTTTCTTTTAAGAGTGCCCAGTCTCCTGCGGAGCCCGTCTATTCCCATGGTCCTTACGGAGTACCCAGCATCCACTACGGACTACGAGAAATAGAATTACCGGTGAGTAAATTCTTATTATTATATATATATATATATATATAAATATATATATATAGCTGTGTAGGTTGGCACTCTGGGTTCAGTAGTGCAACTGCCGGGATGCCCTCCTGGAATTAATAAATGTATTTATTTATTAACAGTTTCTTATACAGCACAGCATATTCCGTTGCGCTTTACAATTAGAACAACAGTAATAGAACAAAACTGGGTAAAAACAGACAGACATAGAGGTAGGAAGGAATACATGCATCTATGTCTAAAACTACAGATGAGTCGGCACTCCATCGGTCTTAAATGCAAGCATAAACGTGATTTATTGCTCCATAGGCCAACGTTTCAAGGCTGTGCAGCCTTTTCGTCAGGGCGTGATATACAATAAACAAGTGAAATAAACATACCTTATATACGAGCATAAACCCCGTGATGGTGGTCCCCATTTCCCGCCGCCGTGTGGTGGACACTGGGTGATGACGTGGTTGAAGTGTAGTCAAGGCAACACTAGAGATGAGCGCCTGAAATTTTTCGGGTTTTGTGTTTTGGTTTTGGGTTCGGTTCCGCGGCCGTGTTTTGGGTTCGAACGCGTTTTGGCAAAACCTCACCGAATTTTTTTTGTCGGATTCGGGTGTGTTTTGGATTCGGGTGTTTTTTTCAAAAAACACTAAAAAACAGCTTAAATCATAGAATTTGGGGGTCATTTTGATCCCAAAGTATTATTAACCTCAAAAACCATAATTTACACTCATTTTCAGTCTATTCTGAATACCTCACACCTCACAATATTATTTTTAGTCCTAAAATTTGCACCGAGGTCGCTGTGTGAGCAAGCATAAACGTGATTTATTGCTCCATAGGCCAACGTTTCAAGGCTGTGCAGCCTTTTCGTCAGGGCGTGATATACAATAAACAAGTGAAATAAACATACCTTATATACGAGCATAAACCCCGTGATGGTGGTCCCCATTTCCCGCCGCCGTGTGGTGGACACTGGGTGATGACGTGGTTGAAGTGTAGTCAAGGCAACACTAGAGATGAGCGCCTGAAATTTTTCGGGTTTTGTGTTTTGGTTTTGGGTTCGGTTCCGCGGCCGTGTTTTGGGTTCGAACGCGTTTTGGCAAAACCTCACCAAATTTTTTTGGTCGGATTCGGGTGTGTTTTGGATTCGGGTGTTTTTTTCAAAAAACACTAAAAAACAGCTTAAATCATAGAATTTGGGGGTCATTTTGATCCCAAAGTATTATTAACCTCAAAAACCATAATTTACACTCATTTTCAGTCTATTCTGAATACCTCACACCTCACAATATTATTTTTAGTCCTAAAATTTGCACCGAGGTCGCTGTGTGAGTAAGATAAGCGACCCTAGTGGCCGACACAAACACCGGGCCCATCTAGGAGTGGCACTGCAGTGTCACGCAGGATGGCCCTTCCAAAAAACCCTCCCCAAACAGCACATGACGCAAAGAAAAAAAGAGGCGCAATGAGGTAGCTGTGTGAGTAAGATTAGCGACCCTAGTGGCCGACACAAACACCGGGCCCATCTAGGAGTGGCACTGCAGTGTCACGCAGGATGGCCCTTCCAAAAAACCCTCCCCAAACAGCACATGACGCAAAGAAAAAAAGAGGCGCAATGAGGTAGCTGTGTGAGTAAGATTAGCGACCCTAGTGGCCGACACAAACACCGGGCCCATCTAGGAGTGGCACTGCAGTGTCACGCAGGATGTCCCTTCCAAAAAACCCTCCCCAAACAGCACATGACGCAAAGAAAAAAAGAGGCGCAATGAGGTAGCTGTGTGAGTAAGATTAGCGACCCTAGTGGCCGACACAAACACCGGGCCCATCTAGGAGTGGCACTGCAGTGTCACGCAGGATGTCCCTTCCAAAA
This sequence comes from Pseudophryne corroboree, assembly GCF_028390025.1. Classification (NCBI taxonomy): domain Eukaryota; kingdom Metazoa; phylum Chordata; class Amphibia; order Anura; family Myobatrachidae; genus Pseudophryne; species Pseudophryne corroboree. Next base: position 939,545,730 of record NC_086444.1, on the reverse strand, counting down.
AACCCTCCCCAAACAGCACATGACGCAAAGAAAAAAAGAGGCGCAATGAGGTAGCTGACTGTGTGAGTAAGATTAGCGACCCTAGTGGCCGACACAAACACCGGGCCCATTTAGGAGTGGCACTGCAGTGTCACGCAGGATGTCCCTTCCAAAAAACCCTCCCCAATCAGCACATGATGCAAAGAAAAAGAAAAGAAAAAAGAGGTGCAAGATGGAATTGTCCTTGGGCCCTCCCACCCACCCTTATGTTGTATAAACAAAACAGGACATGCACACTTTAACCAACCCATCATTTCAGTGACAGGGTCTGCCACACGACTGTGACTGATATGACGGGTTGGTTTGGACCCCCCCCAAAAAAGAAGCAATTAATCTCTCCTTGCACAAACTGGCTCTACAGAGGCAAGATGTCCACCTCATCATCACCCTCCGATATATCACCGTGTACATCCCCCTCCTCACAGATTATCAATTCGTCCCCACTGGAATCCACCATCTCAGCTCCCTGTGTACTTTGTGGAGGCAATTGCTGCTGGTCAATGTCTCCGCGGAGGAATTGATTATAATTCATTTTAATGAACATCATCTTCTCCACATTTTCTGGATGTAACCTCGTACGCCGATTGCTGACAAGGTGAGCGGCGGCACTAAACACTCTTTCGGAGTACACACTTGTGGGAGGGCAACTTAGGTAGAATAAAGCCAGTTTGTGCAAGGGCCTCCAAATTGCCTCTTTTTCCTGCCAGTATAAGTACGGACTGTGTGACGTGCCTACTTGGATGCGGTCACTCATATAATCCTCCACCATTCTATCAATGTTGAGAGAATCATATGCAGTGACAGTAGACGACATGTCCGTAATCGTTGTCAGGTCCTTCAGTCCGGACCAGATGTCAGCATCAGCAGTCGCTCCAGACTGCCCTGCATCACCGCCAGCGGGTGGGCTCGGAATTCTGAGCCTTTTCCTCGCACCCCCAGTTGCGGGAGAATGTGAAGGAGGAGATGTTGACAGGTCGCGTTCCGCTTGACTTGACAATTTTGTCACCAGCAGGTCTTTCAACCCCAGCAGACTTGTGTCTGCCGGAAAGAGAGATCCAAGGTAGGCTTTAAATCTAGGATCAAGCACGGTGGCCAAAATGTAGTGCTCTGATTTCAACAGATTGACCACCCGTGAATCCTTGTTAAGCGAATTAAGGGCTCCATCCACAAGTCCCACATGCCTAGCGGAATCGCTCCGTGTTAGCTCCTCCTTCAATGTCTCCAGCTTCTTCTGCAAAAGCCTGATGAGGGGAATGACCTGACTCAGGCTGGCAGTGTCTGAACTGACTTCACGTGTGGCAAGTTCAAAGGGCATCAGAACCTTGCACAACGTTGAAATCATTCTCCACTGCGCTTGAGACAGGTGCATTCCACCTACTATATCGTGCTCAATTGTATAGGCTTGAATGGCCTTTTGCTGCTCCTCCAACCTCTGAAGCATATAGAGGGTTGAATTCCACCTCGTTACCACTTCTTGCTTCAGATGATGGCAGGGCAGGTTCAGTAGTTTTTGGTGGTGCTCCAGTCTTCTGTACGTGGTGCCTGTACGCCGAAAGTGTCCCGCAATTCTTCTGGCCACCGACAGCATCTCTTGCACGCCCCTGTCGTTTTTTAAAAAATTCTGCACCACCAAATTCAAGGTATGTGCAAAACATGGGACGTGCTGGAATTTGCCCATATTTAATGCACACACAATATTGCTGGCGTTGTCCGATGCCACAAATCCACAGGAGAGTCCAATTGGGGTAAGCCATTCCGCGATGATCTTCCTCAGTTGCCGTAAGAGGTTTTCAGCTGTGTGCGTATTCTGGAAAGCGGTGATACAAAGCGTAGCCTGCCTAGGAAAGAGTTGGCGTTTGCGAGATGCTGCTACTGGTGCCGCCGCTGCTGTTCTTGCGGCGGGAGTCCATACATCTACCCAGTGGGCTGTCACAGTCATATAGTCCTGACCCTGCCCTGCTCCACTTGTCCACATGTCCGTGGTTAAGTGGACATTGGGTACAGCTGCATTTTTTAGGACACTGGTGACTCTTTTTCTGAGGTCTGTGTACATTTTCGGTATCGCCTGCCTAGAGAAATGGAACCTAGATGGTATTTGGTACCGGGGACACAGTACCTCCAACAAGTCTCTAGTTGGCTCTGCAGTAATGATGGATACCGGAACCACGTTTCTCACCACCCAGGATGCCAAGGCCTCAGTTATCCGCTTTGCAGTAGGATGACTGCTGTGATATTTCATCTTCCTCGCAAAGGACTGTTGGACAGTCAATTGCTTGGTGGAAGTAGTAAAAGTGGTCTTACGACTTCCCCTCTGGGATGACCATCGACTCCCAGCAGCAACAACAGCAGCGCCAGCAGCAGTAGGCGTTACACGCAAGGATGCATCGGAGGAATCCCAGGCAGGAGAGGAATCGTCAGAATTGCCAGTGACATGGCCTGCAGGACTATTGGCATTCCTGGGGAAGGAGGAAATTGACACTGAGGGAGTTGGTGGGGTGGTTTGCGTGAGCTTGGTTACAAGAGGAAGGGATTTACTGGTCAGTGGACTGCTTCCGCTGTCACCCAAAGTTTTTGAACTTGTCACTGACTTATTATGAATGCGCTGCAGGTGACGTATAAGGGAGGATGTTCCGAGGTGGTTAACGTCCTTACCCCTACTTATTACAGCTTGACAAAGGGAACACACGGCTTGACACCTGTTGTCCGCATTTCTGGTGAAATACCTCCACACCGAAGAGCTGATTTTTTTGGTATTTTCACCTGGCATGTCAACGGCCATATTCCTCCCACGGACAACAGGTGTCTCCCCGGGTGCCTGACTTAAACAAACCACCTCACCATCAGAATCCTCCTGGTCAATTTCCTCCCCAGCGCCAGCAACACCCATATCCTCCTCATCCTGGTGTACTTCAACACTGACATCTTCAATCTGACTATCAGGAACTGGACTGCGGGTGCTCCTTCCAGCACTTGCAGGGGGCGTGCAAATGGTGGAAGGCGCATGCTCTTCACGTCCAGTGTTGGGAAGGTCAGGCATCGCAACCGACACAATTGGACTCTCCTTGTGGATTTGGGATTTCGAAGAATGCACAGTTCTTTGCTGTGCTGCTTTTGCCAGCTTGAGTCTTTTCATTTTTCTAGCGAGAGGCTGAGTGCTTCCATCCTCATGTGAAGCTGAACCACTAGCCATGAACATAGGCCAGGGCCTCAGCCGTTCCTTGCCACTCCGTGTCGTAAATGGCATATTGGCAAGTTTACGCTTCTCCTCCGACAATTTTATTTTAGGTTTTGGAGTCCTTTTTTTTCTGATATTTGGTGTTTTGGATTTGACATGCTCTGTACTATGACATTGGGCATCGGCCTTGGCAGACGACGTTGCTGGCATTTCATCGTCTCGGCCATGACTAGTGGCAGCAGCTTCAGCACGAGGTGGAAGTGGATCTTGATCTTTCCCTAATTTTGGAACCTCAACATTTTTGTTCTCCATATTTTAATAGGCACAACTAAAAGGCACCTCAGGTAAACAATGGAGATGGATACTAGTATACAATTATGGACTGCCTGCCGAGTGCAGACACAGAGGTAGCCACAGCCGTGAACTACCGTACTGTACTGTGTCTGCTGCTAATATAGACTGGTTGATAAAGAGATGTCTATGTAACTATGTATGTATAAAGAAGAAAGAAAAAAAAACCACGGTTAGGTGGTATACAATTATGGACGGACTGCCTGCCGAGTGCAGACACAGAGGTAGCCACAGCCGTGAACTACCGTACTGTACTGTGTCTGCTGCTAATAATATAGACTGGTTGATAAAGAGATGTCGTAGTAGTATGTATGTATAAAGAAGAAAGAAAAAAAAACCACGGTTAGGTGGTATACAATTATGGACGGACTGCCTGCCGAGTGCAGACACAGAGGTAGCCACAGCCGTGAACTACCGTACTGTACTGTGTCTGCTGCTAATATAGACTGGTTGATAAAGAGATGTCTATGTAACTATGTATGTATAAAGAAGAAAGAAAAAAAAACCACGGTTAGGTGGTATACAATTATGGACGGACTGCCTGCCGAGTGCAGACACAGAGGTAGCCACAGCCGTGAACTACCGTACTGTACTGTGTCTGCTGCTAATATAGACTGGTTGATAAAGAGATGTCTATGTAACTATGTATGTATAAAGAAGAAAGAAAAAAAAACCACGGTTAGGTGGTATACAATTATGGACTGACTGCCTGCCGAGTGCAGACAAAGAGGTAGCCACAGCCGTGAACTACCGTACTGTACTGTGTCTGCTGCTAATATAGACTGGTTGATAAAGAGATGTCTATGTAACTATGTATGTATAAAGAAGAAAGAAAAAAAAACCACGGTTAGGTGGTATACAATTATGGACGGACTGCCTGCCGAGTGCAGACACAGAGGTAGCCACAGCCGTGAACTACCGTACTGTACTGTGTCTGCTGCTAATATAGACTGGTTGATAAAGAGATGTCTATGTAACTATGTATGTATAAAGAAGAAAGAAAAAAAAACCACGGTTAGGTGGTATACAATTATGGACGGACTGCCTGCCGAGTGCAGACACAGAGGTAGCCACAGCCGTGAACTACCGTACTGTACTGTGTCTGCTGCTAATATAGACTGGTTGATAAAGAGATGTCGTAGTAGTATGTATGTATAAAGAAGAAAAAAAAACCACGGTTAGGTGGTATACAATTATGGACGGACTGCCTGCCGAGTGCAGACACAGAGGTAGCCACAGCCGTGAACTACCGTACTGTGTCTGCTGCGACTGGATGATAAATGATATAAAAAATATATATATATCACTACTGCAGCCGGACAGGTATATATTATATATTATATAATGACGGACCTGCTGGACACTGTCTGTCAGCAGAATGAGTTTTATTTTTATAGAATAAAAAAAACAACAACACACAAGTGAAGTCACACGACGAGTGTTTAACTTTTTCAGGCAATCACAATATAAGTATACTACTAACTATACTGGTGGTCAGTGTGGTCAGGTCACTGGTCAGTCACACTGGCAGTGGCACTCCTGCAGCAAAAGTGTGCACTGTTTAATTTTAATATAATATTATGTACTCCTGGCTCCTGCTATAACCTATAACTGGCACTGCAGTGCTCCCCAGTCTCCCCCACAATTATAAGCTGTGTGAGCTGAGCAGTCAGACAGATATATAATATATATAGATGATGCAGCACACTGGGCTGAGCCTGAGCAGTGCACACAGATATGGTATGTGACTGAGTCACTGTGTGTATCGCTTTTTTCAGGCAGAGAACGGATATATTAAATAAACTGCACTGTCTGGTGGTCACTCACTATATAATATTATGTACTCCTGGCTCCTGCTATAACCTATAACTGGCACTGCAGTGCTCCCCAGTCTCCCCCACAATTATAAGCTGTGTGAGCTGAGCAGTCAGACAGATATATAATATATATAGATGATGCAGCACACTGGGCTGAGCCTGAGCAGTGCACACAGATATGGTATGTGACTGAGTCACTGTGTGTATCGCTTTTTTCAGGCAGAGAACGGATATATTAAATAAACTGCACTGTCTGGTGGTCACTCACTAGTAAACTCTCTGCACTCTCTACACTTCTACAGTACTCCTCCTAGTCCTAAGCTCCAGTAAATCTCTCTCTCTTATAATCTAAATGGAGAGGACGCCAGCCACGTCCTCTCCCTATCAATCTCAATGCACGTGTGAAAATGGCGGCGACGCGCGGCTCCTTATATAGAATCCGAGTCTCGCGATAGAATCCGAGCCTCGCGAGAATCCGACAGCGTCATGATGACGTTCGGGCGCGCTCGGGTTAACCGAGCAAGGCGGGAAGATCCGTGTCGCTCGGATCCGTGTAAAAAAAGCTGAAGTTCGGGCGGGTTCGGATTCCGAGGAACCGAACCCGCTCATCTCTAGGCAACACACAATGTAGTGTCGTTGCCATAGAAACTGGATTACAACTAGTGATACACTGTGCGGTGACGGGGAACGGGGAGTACCGTGGTGTGAAAGATCTATGCAAACATAAACAATCCCTAAAATAACATGATACTCATGTATGCGTACAAAGGCATGCGGTACTTGGGATGAAATACTCAATATACTACTTATGGAACCTAAACTATTAAATATTGAATATTAAATATTACATAATTGAAGCAACGATAGGCATTAACTAGTGCCCAATGACTTAAACTCATAAACATTATGACTAATCTAAAGGTCACAAAAAAGAATGCCAAGAGAATTTTTCATTAAGTCCCCTGGGTTGCATAGTGTGTTGCCTTGACTACACTTCCGCCATCTCCGGCGGCGCGTCACGCTGTAGACGAACGCACTTCAACCACGTCATCAGCCAGCGTCCACCACATGGTATGGTATGCTTATTTCACTTGTTTATTGGATATCACGCCCTGACGAAAAGGCTGCACAGCCTTGAAACGTTGGCCTATGGAGCAATAAATCATGTTTATGTTTGCATTTAAGACCGATGGAGTGCCGCCTCGTCTGTAGTTTTGGACATAGAAGCATATATATAATTATATATATATATATTTCGCAAGGGGCCCAGACCATGCACTCTCTAATGGTTAGCCAAGCCTATGTGGCTGGCCACACCCCCTCTGGAGACAGGCTACACCCCTAAAAATGGTCCCCTACCCCTCAGTTACCCCGGTGGGCCCTTCATGCCCCAGTCCGACACTGGTTGGAACTTGAAGAATGATAGTTTTTACATGTCTAAGTGATGGCGATATCTGTTGTCAGTCGGTTGGTAAATTTACCTCTAAGTGTGCTTTCTTGGGTATATACGAATTCCAAAAGCGACATGCAATCCACCGGTTCTAGGGGCCTAAGTGCTTTCCAGAACCCTTGCCTATTATTACTTTATATTTTTCTATACACAATTTTATTGAAGTTTTACTTTGCTCTTGCACTTCCCCTTATTTGTGTTTCTGTTGTATATTTCAGTACCAACATACTGTAAGTATGCAGCCAATTGTAAAGTACAGTTTTCAAGGGGCAACATACTGTATTTATTTGTTCTAGGCACTGCCAGTGGAGCAAGGCACCAACTCAGAGTAGCTCCGCCTAATGTGTATGTGTGTGTGTGTGTGTGGGTAAGGGGGGGGACGCGGAAGGTGGGGCGATGAGTTCCATCACTTTAAGCCCTGTGTGCAACTGTTCATGCGCAGTGGAAAAACGTTTGTGTAAAAAAAAAAAAGATTCTGTATACGAGTCCTTCTCTGTGCTTCTTCATATCAAAAATGAATCTCATATTCAGTGGGGGAATTCAAATGTTTGAAAAGTCGGTTGAGTGTCTGTTGTTTCCTGTTTATTAGATAGGAAAAAACATACACATATACAACTGAATACCACCCAAGAGTTTTTTAAGTAACAATGTGAATGAGATAACTGAAGCTTTGTTGTTTGCTTGTTATGATTAAAAAAGGACCCTTTGGCAGGAAATGCTTGCAATTAAAGTGAGAAAGCACAATTGCTTCTATCCAGTTTGGGAATGCTAAACCAACCTATACTTCAATAGCTGTGTGGAAACTTAGGGCCTGATTCAGTAGCTTGCAAGTAAGCCACAGATCCACAGATGTGACTGCACTGAGTGCTCAGATATATATATATATATATATATATATATATGGTGGGAGTCAGAGCAGTATATGCTCAAGACAGACACGGCACTCCAGGACTACTTATAAAGATATTTAATGATCCAGCTTATACAACAACCTGCATACCATCCAGCCCAAGGTACAAATATCCGCAAGGGCCAGTGGCGTGATATATGTCATCAAAGCACAAGCATGTTACAATGCAGCATTTCGGTCCGAAATGCTGCATTGTAACATGCTTGTGCTTTGATGACATATATCACGCCACTGGCCCGTGCGGATATTTGTACCTTGGGCTGGATGGTATGCAGGTTGTTGTATAAGCTGGATCATTAAATATCTTTATAAGTAGTCCTGGAGTGCTGTGTCTGTCTTGAGCATATACTGCTCTGACTCCCACCATTTGTACAATGTTAGACAATGGCACCCAGGCAGCTGGACATTAACAAGAGTGCCGGATTATTTGGATACTATATATATTAGTGATGAGCGGGTTCGGATCCTCGGAATCTGACCCGCCCGAACTTCACCTTTTTTTTACACGGGTCCGAGCGACTCGGATCCTCCCGCCTTGCTCGGTTAACCCGAGCGCGCCCGAACGTCATCATCCCGCTGTCGGATTCTCGCGAGACTCGGATTCTATATAAGGAGCCGCGCGTCGCCGCCATTTTCACACGTGCATTGAGATTGATAGGGAGAAGACGTGGCTGGCGTCCTCTCCGTTATAGTAGAACACAGAGTGACTTAGTTAGTTATAATTGTGGGGAGGATTGGGGACGGGGAGCAGCTGTTAGGGAGTACAGTGCAGGGTTTACCACCAGTGAGTTTAATCCTTTGTTTCTCTGCCTGAAAAAAACGCTCCGACCACCATATCTGTGCTCACTCAGTGTGCTGCACTGCTGCATGATATATCTGTGCTGAGTGCACTGCTCTGCTCACACTGCCTAATTGTGGGGACTGGGGAGCTGTTATAGCAGGAGTACAGTGCACAGTTTTGCTGACAGTGACCACCAGTCCAGTATACGTTTGTCTGCCTGAAAAACACTCCTGTGTTTTTTTTTTCTTCATACTAGTTTAGCAGTCTGCTGACAGTGTCCACCAGGTCCGTTATACAGTATATTATATATATAAGCAGCAGTACGGTAGGCCACGGCTGTACCTACCTCTGTGTCGTCAGTGCACTCGTCGTCCATAAGTAATATAATACTATACTATCCATCCATCTACATTGTATACCTGTGGTGTTTTTTTTTTTCTTCATACTAGTTTAGCAGTCTGCTGACAGTGTCCACCAGGTCCGTTATACAGTATATTATATATATAAGCAGCAGTACGGTAGGCCACGGCTGTACCTACCTCTGTGTCGTCAGTGAACTCGTCGTCCATAAGTAATATAATACTATACTATCCATCCATCTACATTGTATACCTGTGTTGTTGTTTTTTTCTTCATCCTAGTTTAGCAGTCTGCTGACAGTGTCCACCAGGTCCGTTATACAGTATATTATATATATATATAAGCAGCAGTACGGTAGGCCACGGCTGTACCTACCTCTGTGTCGTCAGTGCACTCGTCGTCCATAAGTAATATAATACTATACTATCCATCCATCTACATTGTATACCTGTGTTGTTGTTTTTTTCTTCATCCTAGTTTAGCAGTCTGCTGACAGTGTCCACCAGGTCCGTTATACAGTATATTATATATATAAGCAGCAGTACGGTAGGCCACGGCTGTACCTACCTCTGTGTCGTCAGTGCACTCGTCGTCCATAAGTAATATAATACTATACTATCCATCCATCTACATTGTATACCTGTGTTGTTGTTTTTTTCTTCATACTAGTTTAGCAGTCTGCTGACAGTGTCCACCAGGTCCGTTATACAGTATATTATATATATAAGCAGCAGTACGGTAGGCCACGGCTGTACCTACCTCTGTGTTGTCACTCGTCGTCCATAAGTAATATAATACTATACTATCCATCCATCTACATTGTATACCTGTGGTGTTTTTTTTTTCTTCATCCTAGTTTAGCAGTCTGCTGACAGTGTCCACCAGGTCCGTTATACAGTATATTATATATATAAGCAGCAGTACGGTAGGCCACGGCTGTACCTACCTCTGTGTCGTCACTCGTCGTCCATAAGTAATATAATACTATACTATCCATCCATCTACATTGTATACCTGTGGTGGCTTTTAGTTGTGCGCAAAATATGGAGAACAAAAATGTGGAGGTTAAAAAAATAGGGAAAGATCAAGATCCACTTCCACCTCGTGCTGAAGCTGCTGCCACTAGTCATGGCCGAGACGATGAAATGCCATCAACGTCGTCTGCCAAGGCCGATGCCCAATGTCATAGTACAGAGCATGTAAAATCCAAAACACAAAAGATCGGTAAAAAAATGACCCAAAAATCAAAATTAAAAGCGTCTGAGGAGAAGCGTAAACTTGCCAATATGCCATTTACGACACAGAGTGGCAAGGAACGGCTGAGGCCCTGGCCTATGTTCATGGCTAGTGGTTCAGCTTCACATGAGGATGGAAGCACTCATCCTCTCGCTAGAAAAAAGAAAAGACTTGCGGCAAAAGCACAGCAAAGAACTGTGTGTTCTTCAAAATCACAAATCCCAAAGGAGAGTCCAATTGTGTCGGTTGCGATGCCTGACCTTCCCAACACTGGACGGGAAGAGCTTGCGCCTCTTTTTTTCTTTGCGTCATGTGCTGTTTGGGGAGTATTTTTTGGAAGGGCCATCCTGCGTGAGATGGGCCAGGTGTTTGTGCCGGCCACTAGGGTCGCTTAGCTTACTCACACAGCTACCTCATTGCGCCTCTTTTTTTCTTTGCGTCATGTGCTGTTTGGGGAGTATTTTTTTGAAGGGCCATCCTGCGTGACACTGCAGTGCCACTCCTAGATGGGCCAGGTGTTTGTGTCGGCCACTAGGGTCGCTTAGCTTAGCCATCCAGCGACCTCGGTGCAAATTTTAGGACAAAAAATAATATTGTGAGGTGTGAGGTGTTCAGAATAGACTACAAATTAGTGGAAATTATGGTTATTGAGGTTAATAATACTATGGGATCAAAATGACCCCCAAATTCTATGATTTAAGCTGTTTTTTAGGGTTTTTTGAAAAAAACACCCGAATCCAAAACACACCCGAATCCGACAAAAAAATTTCGGTGAGGTTTTGCCAAAACGCGTCCGAACCCAAAACACGGCCACGGAACCGAACCCAAAACCCGAAAAATTTCAGGTGCACATCACTAATATATATATATATATGTCTACAAGGGCCTGTAGTCACTGCTGACTACATCTATGTGGACTCATTGCCCCTAGTCATCCGCTTGTGAAAGTCGCAGTCATCACCAGTGGCGGCCCCTGACGTGGGGCTGCAGTGCAGTCGAAATTTTCAGTTTGGGAGCCACACCAACTGTCATCCCAAACTAACTCACTGGCAGTTAGTGTGGTTCCCCTATTTGAATTTTGGACTGCACTGCATCCCCACCTCTGGAGCCGCCATTGGTAATCACTATCAGCGCACATTTGCACCAACCCTATAGCTGATACAAGAGATCTGCTTATAGTTCCTCTAAGATGCCTATGCTCAGATGCACGTGCAGTATGAAAAAATTATCTGTCAATAAAATGGACTTATATGCAATTCTAGATCAGTCCTAGTCTGTAGACTTATCATATGATACAGCGCTGAAGAATAATAAAAATAATAATGGTAAATATCCTTCTTAAAACAACATATTAGGAGAGCGAAATGACAGCATAGGAATGGAGAGAGTTAAACCTCCTGTGAGGGGTGGACCTAACTGTGATGAGAAGTACAGCCAATGTTAGAGAGGGGAGGGATCAGTAAGTATATACTAGAGATGAGCGCCGGAAATTTTTCGGGTTTTGTGTTTTGGTTTTGGGTTCGGTTCCGCGGCCGTGTTTTGGGTTCGACCGCGTTTTGGCAAAACCTCACCGAATTTTTTTTGTCGGATTCGGGTGTGTTTTGGATTCGGGTGTTTTTTTCAAAAAACCCTAAAAAACAGCTTAAATCATAGAATTTGGGGGTCATTTTGATCCCAAAGTATTATTAACCTCAAAAACCATAATTTCCACTCATTTACAGTCTATTCTGAATACCTCACACCTCACAATATTATTTTTAGTCCTAAAATTTGCACCGAGGTCGCTGTGTGAGTAAGATAAGCGACCCTAGTGGCCGACACAAACACCGGGCCCATCTAGGAGTGGCACTGCAGTGTCACGCAGGATGTCCCTACCAAAAAACCCTCCCCAAACAGCACATGACGCAAAGAAAAAAAGAGGCGCAATGAGGTAGCTGTGTGAGTAAGATAAGCGACCCTAGTGGCCGACACAAACACCGGGCCCATCTAGGAGTGGCACTGCAGTGTCACGCAGGATGTCCCTTCCAAAAAACCCTCCCCAAACAGCACATGACGCAAAGAAAAAAAGAGGCGCAATGAGGTAGCTGTGTGAGTAAGATAAGCGACCCTAGTGGCCGACACAAACACCGGGCCCATCTAGGAGTGGCACTGCAGTGTCACGCAGGATGTCCCTTCCAAAAAACCCTCCCCAAACAGCACATGACGCAAAGAAAAAAAGAGGCGCAATGAGGTAGCTGACTGTGTGAGTAAGATAAGCGACCCTAGTGGCCGACACAAACACCGGGCCCATCTAGGAGTGGCACTGCAGTGTCACGCAGGATGTCCCTTCCAAAAAACCCTCCCCAAACAGCACATGACGCAAAGAAAAAAAGAGGCGCAATGAGGTAGCTGACTGTGTGAGTAAGATAAGCGACCCTAGTGGCCGACACAAACACCGGGCCCATCTAGGAGTGGCACTGCAGTGTCACGCAGGATGTCCCTTCCAAAAAACCCTCCCCAAACAGCACATGACGCAAAGAAAAAAAGAGGCGCAATGAGGTAGCTGACTGTGTGAGTAAGATAAGCGACCCTAGTGGCCGACACAAACACCGGGCCCATCTAGGAGTGGCACTGCAGTGTCACGCAGGATGTCCCTTCCAAAAAACCCTCCCCAAACAGCACATGACGCAAAGAAAAAAAGAGGCGCAATGAGGTAGCTGACTGTGTGAGTAAGATAAGCGACCCTAGTGGCCGACACAAACACCGGGCCCATCTAGGAGTGGCACTGCAGTGTCACGCAGGATGGCCCTTCCAAAAAACCCTCCCCAAACAGCACATGACGCAAAGAAAAATAAAAGAAAAAAGAGGTGCAAGATGGAATTGTCCTTGGGCCCTCCCACCCACCCTTATGTTGTATAAACAAAACAGGACATGCACACTTTAACCAACCCATCATTTCAGTGACAGGGTCTGCCACACGACTGTGACTGATATGACGGGTTGGTTTGGACCCCCCCCAAAAAAGAAGCAATTAATCTCTCCTTGCACAAACTGGCTCTACAGAGGCAAGATGTCCACCTCATCATCATCCTCCGATATATCACCGTGTACATCCCCCTCCTCACAGATTATCAATTCGTCCCCACTGGAATCCACCATCTCAGCTCCCTGTGTACTTTGTGGAGGCAATTGCTGCTGGTCAATGTCTCCGCGGAGGAATTGATTATAATTCATTTTAATGAACATCATCTTCTCCACATTTTCTGGATGTAACCTCGTACGCCGATTGCTGACAAGGTGAGCGGCGGCACTAAACACTCTTTCGGAGTACACACTTGTGGGAGGGCAACTTAGGTAGAATAAAGCCAGTTTGTGCAAGGGCCTCCAAATTGCCTCTTTTTCCTGCCAGTATAAGTACGGACTGTGTGACGTGCCTACTTGGATGCGGTCACTCATATAATCCTCCACCATTCTTTCAATGGGGAGAGAATCATATGCAGTGCCAGTAGACGACATGTCCGTATCCGTAATCGTTGTCAGGTCCTTCAGTCCGGACCAGATGTCAGCATCAGCAGTCGCTCCAGACTGCCCTGCATCACCGCCAGCGGGTGGGCTCGGAATTCTGAGCCTTTTCCTCGCACCCCCAGTTGCGGGAGAATGTGAAGGAGGAGATGTTGACAGGTCGCGTTCCGCTTGACTTGACAATTTTCTCACCAGCAGGTCTTTCAACCCCAGCAGACTTGTGTCTGCCGGAAAGAGAGATCCAAGGTAGGCTTTAAATCTAGGATCGAGCACGGTGGCCAAAATGTAGTGCTCTGATTTCAACAGATTGACCACCCGTGAATCCTTGTTAAGCGAATTAAGGGCTCCATCCACAAGTCCCACATGCCTAGCGGAATCGCTCCGTGTTAGCTCCTCCTTCAATGTCTCCAGCTTCTTCTGCAAAAGCCTGATGAGGGGAATAACCTGACTCAGGCTGGCAGTGTCTGAACTGACTTCACGTGTGGCAAGTTCAAAGGGCATCAGAACCTTGCACAACGTTGAAATCATTCTCCACTGCGCTTGAGACAGGTGCATTCCACCTCCTATATCGTGCTCAATTGTATAGGCTTGAATGGCCTTTTGCTGCTCCTCCAACCTCTGAAGCATATAGAGGGTTGAATTCCACCTCGTTACCACTTCTTGCTTCAGATGATGGCAGGGCAGGTTCAGTAGTTTTTGGTGGTGCTCCAGTCTTCTGTACGTGGTGCCTGTACGCCGAAAGTGTCCCGCAATTCTTCTGGCCACCGACAGCATCTCTTGCACGCCCCTGTCGTTTTTTTAAAAATTCTGCACCACCAAATTCAAGGTATGTGCAAAACATGGGACGTGCTGGAATTTGCCCATATTTAATGCACACACAATATTGCTGGCGTTGTCCGATGCCACAAATCCACAGGAGAGTCCAATTGGGGTAAGCCATTCCGCGATGATCTTCCTCAGTTGCCGTAAGAGGTTTTCAGCTGTGTGCGTATTCTGGAAAGCGGTGATACAAAGCGTAGCCTGCCTAGGAAAGAGTTGGCGTTTGCGAGATGCTGCTACTGGTGCCGCCGCTGCTGTTCTTGCGGCGGGAGTCCATACATCTACCCAGTGGGCTGTCACAGTCATATAGTCCTGACCCTGCCCTGCTCCACTTGTCCACATGTCCGTGGTTAAGTGGACATTGGGTACAACTGCATTTTTTAGGACACTGGTGAGTCTTTTTCTGACGTCCGTGTACATTCTCGGTATCGCCTGCCTAGAGAAGTGGAACCTAGATGGTATTTGGTAACGGGGGCACACTGCCTCAATAAATTGTCTAGTTCCCTGTGAACTAACGGCGGATACCGGACGCACGTCTAACACCAACATAGTTGTCAAGGCCTCAGTTATCCGCTTTGCAGCAGGATGACTGCTGTGATATTTCATCTTCCTCGCAAAGGACTGTTGAACAGTCAATTGCTTACTGGAAGTAGTACAAGTGGGCTTACGACTTCCCCTCTGGGATGACCATCGACTCCCAGCAGCAACAACAGCAGCGCCAGCAGCAGTAGGCGTTACACGCAAGGATGCATCGGAGGAATCCCAGGCAGGAGAGGAATCATCAGAATTGCCAGTGACATGGCCTGCAGGACTATTGGCATTCCTGGGGAAGGAGGAAATTGACACTGAGGGAGTTGGTGGGGTGGTTTGCGTGAGCTTGGTTACAAGAGGATGGGATTTACTGGTCAGTGGACTGCTTCCGCTGTCGGCCAAAGTTTTTGAACTTGTCACTGACTTATTATGAATGCGCTGCAGGTGACGTATAAGGGAGTATGTTCCGAGGTGGTTAACGTCCTTACCCCTACTTATTACAGCTTGACAAAGGGAACACACGGCTTGACAAATGTTGTCCGCATTTCTGGTGAAATACTTCCACACCGAAGAGCTGATTTTTTTGGTATTTTCACCAGGCATGTCAACGGCCATATTCCTCCCACGGACAACAGGTGTCTCCCCGGGTGCTTGACTTAAACAAACCACCTCACCATCAGAATCCTCCTGGTCAATTTCCTCCCCAGCGCCAGCAACACCCATATCCTCCTCATCCTGGTGTACTTCAACACTGACATCTTCAATCTGACTATCAGGAACTGGACTGCGGGTGCTCCTTCCAGCACTTGCAGGGGGCATGCAAATGGTGGAAGGCGCATGCTCTTCACGTCCAGTGTTGGGAAGGTCAGGCATCGCAACCGACACAATTGGACTCTCCTTGTGGATTTGGGATTTCGAAGAACGCACAGTTCTTTGCTGTGCTTTTTCCAGCTTGAGTCTTTTCATTTTTCTAGCGAGAGGCTGAGTGCTTCCATCCTCATGTGAAGCTGAACCACTAGCCATGAACATAGGCCAGGGCCTCAGCCGTTCCTTGCCACTCCGTGTGGTAAATGGCATATTGGCAAGTTTACGCTTCTCCTCCGACAATTTTATTTTAGGTTTTGGAGTCCTTTTTTTTTCTGATATTTGGTGTTTTGGATTTGACATGCTCTGTACTATGACATTGGGCATCGGCCTTGGCAGACGACGTTGCTGGCATTTCATCGTCTCGGCCATGACTAGTGGCAGCAGCTTCAGCACGAGGTGGAAGTGGATCTTGATCTTTCCCTAATTTTGGAACCTCAACATTTTTGTTCTCCATATTTTAATAGGCACAACTAAAAGGCACCTCAGGTAAACAATGGAGATGGATGGATACTAGTATACAATTATGGATGGACTGCCGAGTGCCGACACAGAGGTAGCTACAGCCGTGGACTACCGTACTGTACTGTGTCTGCTGCTAATATAGACTGGTTGATAATGAGATGTAGTATGTATGTATAAAGAAGAAAGAAAAAAAAACACGGGTAGGTGGTATACAATTATGGACGGACTGCCGAGTGCCGACACAGAGGTAGCTACAGCCGTGGACTACCGTACTGTACTGTGTCTGCTGCTAATATAGACTGGATGATAATGAGATGTAGTATGTATAAAGAAGAAAAAAAAAACCACGGGTAGGTGGTATACAATTATGGATGGACTGCCGAGTGCCGACACAGAGGTAGCTACAGCCGTGGACTACCGTACTGTACTGTGTCTGCTGCTAATATAGACTGGTTGATAATGAGATGTAGTATGTATGTATAAAGAAGAAAAAAAAAAACCACGGGTAGGTAGTATACAATTATGGACGGACTGCCGAGTGCCGACACAGAGGTAGCTACAGCCGTGGACTACCGTACTGTACTGTGTCTGCTGCTAATATAGACTGGATGATAATGAGATGTAGTATGTATAAAGAAGAAAGAAAAAAAACCACGGGTAGGTGGTATACAATTATGGACGGACTGCCGAGTGCCGACACAGAGGTAGCTACAGCCGTGGACTACCGTACTGTACTGTGTCTGCTGCTAATATAGACTGGATGATAATGAGATGTAGTATGTATAAAGAAGAAAGAAAAAAAAACCACGGGTAGGTGGTATACAATTATGGATGGACTGCCGAGTGCCGACACAGAGGTAGCTACAGCCATGGACTACCGTACTGTACTGTGTCTGCTGCTAATATAGACTGGATGATAATGAGATGTAGTATGTATAAAGAAGAAAAAAAAAACACGGGTAGGTGGTATACAATTATGGATGGACTGCCGAGTGCCGACACAGAGGTAGCTACATCCGTGGACTACCGTACTGTACTGTGTCTGCTGCTAATATAGACTGGATGATAATGAGATGTAGTATGTATAAAGAAGAAAGAAAAAAAAACCACGGGTAGGTGGTATACAATTATGGACGGACTGCCGAGTGCCGACACAGAGGTAGCTACAGCCGTGGACTACCGTACTGTACACTGTCTGCTGCTAATATAGACTGGATGATAATGAGATGTAGTATGTATAAAGAAGAAAAAAAAACCACGGGTAGGTGGTATACAATTATGGATGGACTGCCGAGTGCCGACACAGAGGTAGCTACAGCCGTGGACTACCGTACTGTACTGTGTCTGCTGCTAATATAGACTGGTTGATAATGAGATGTAGTATGTATGTATAAAGAAGAAAGAAAAAAAAACCACGGGTAGGTGGTATACAATTATGGACGGACTGCCGAGTGCCGACACAGAGGTAGCTACAGCCGTGGACTACCGTACTGTACTGTGTCTGCTGCTAATATAGACTGGATGATAATGAGATGTAGTATGTATAAAGAAGAAAGAAAAAAAAACCACGGGTAGGTGGTATACAATTATGGACGGACTGCCGAGTGCCGACACAGAGGTAGCTACAGCCGTGGACTACCGTACTGTACTGTGTCTGCTGCTAATATAGACTGGATGATAATGAGATGTAGTATGTATAAAGAAGAAAGAAAAAAAAACCACGGGTAGGTGGTATACAATTATGGATGGACTGCCGAGTGCCGACACAGAGGTAGCTACAGCCGTGGACTACCGTACTGTACTGTGTCTGCTGCTAATATAGACTGGATGATAATGAGATGTAGTATGTATAAAGAAGAAAAAAAAACCACGGGTAGGTGGTATACAATTATGGATGGACTGCCGAGTGCCGACACAGAGGTAGCTACAGCCGTGGACTACCGTACTGTACTGTGTCTGCTGCAAATATAGACTGGATGATAATGAGATGTAGTATGTATAAAGAAGAAAGAAAAAAAAAACCACGGGTAGGTGGTATACAATTATGGATGGACTGCCGAGTGCCGACACAGAGGTAGCTACAGCCGTGAACTACCGTACTGTGTCTGCTGCGACTGGATGATAAATAATGATATAAAAAAAATATATATATCACTACTGCAGCCGGACAGGTATATATTATATAATGACGGACCTGCTGGACACTGTCTGTCAGCAGAATGAGTTTTTTATAGAATAAAAAAACACCACACAAGTCACACGACGAGTGTTTAACTTTTTCAGGCAATCACAATATAGTATACTATACTGGTGGTCAGTGTGGTCAGGTCACTGGTCAGTCACACTGGCAGTGGCACTCCTGCAGCAAAAGTGTGCACTGTTTAATTTTAATAATATGTACTCCTGGCTCCTGCTATAACCTATAACTGCTCCCCAGTCTCCCCCACAATTAAGCTGTGTGAGCACAGTCAGATATTATACATAGATGATGCAGCACACTGGGCTGAGCACAGATATGGTATGTGACTGAGTCACTGTGTATCGTTTTTTTCAGGCAGAGAACGGATTATATTAAATAAAACTGCACTGGTGGTCACTGGTCAGTGGTCAGTCACTAGTAAACTCTGCACTCTCTAGTACTCCTAAGCTCCAGTAAATCAAGTGTCTCTGTCTCAATCTCACTCTCTCTCTTCTAATCTAAATGGAGAGGACGCCAGCCACGTCCTCTCCCTATCAGTCTCAATGCACGTGTGAAAATGGCGGCGACGCACGGCTCCTTATATAGAATCCGAGTCTCGCGATAGAATCCGAGCCTCGCGAGAATCCGACAGCGTCATGATGACGTTCGGGCGCGCTCGGGTTAACCGAGCAAGGCGGGAAGATCCGAGTCGCTCGGATCCGTGTAAAAAAAGCTGAAGTTCGGGCGGGTTCGGATTCCGAGGAACCGAACCCGCTCATCTCTAGTATATACAGTATAGGGATGTATAGCCTAGCTTGGTCTCTCTTGCTGCTGGTTTTCCTTCTGGTGAGTGTGACTGTTTTGCACTTGCACGTATTTTGCTTAGCTGGCTGTTTAGAGTTTCAATGTCATACTTTTACTGAGCACAGTTTCACTGTTTATAACAGTACTGAGCATCAGGGCCCTTCACACCCCTCTCTCATCTCCCCCCGACATACTTTTGTGGATTATGGCCGCCTCTCGCCCCCTCCGCTCTGCCGGGATCCCAGCTCACTTCCGTTCTGCTGGCCGTGATGCTGGGTCCGCGGATGGGCCTGCGGGCTCACCTGCCCGTTCCCCGTCCCCCGGCGCCGGTGTGGGTGCCCGCGCGGCGGTGGCTGGGCGGACCCGGTCTTCCCTGCCCCTGGTTGCTGGTTCGGTGCTTACCTCCGGCCGCGGGCGGCAGGGGGGGGGCGGTGACACGGGGGAGCCGTCCGGAGGTGGCCAGGCGTCGGCCTTCACCTTCACTGCTTGAGGGTGAGGCGCCGTTGCCGAGTATAGGCACCCGCGGGCGCGCGGCCTCCAGGAGCTCCCATTCCGTCTTCTCAACCGTCCCCGTTGCCACGGCTGCGGAGTGATGCCGGGCGAGGGGGCCGGGGTGGACGGAGTGCGGCAGCGGGTCGGACGAGGCCCATCGCGGGGCCTCATCCGGCGGACCCTGTTGGTGGAACAGATGCGGAGGGGACAGTGGCGGGTAGCTCAGCCAGTGGCGCCGTTCGGCAGCGGCGCCGCCAGTGTCAGTGTCTCCCCTGCTGCCTCCCTTACAGCCGGAGTCCGGCGGGGAGCGGCGGTGGGGGGGGGGACGCCATAGGATTATGAGCACCAGCCTGGAGCCCCGCAGGCGTGCCCTCCCTGCAGATGGGGAGAGCTCCGGCCTGCGGGGGGAGGGTGCCCGCGGGGGGGCAGGTGCCAGGCGCAGCAGCAGTAGGGAGGGCCAGCAGGTGCAGGTGAGGCGAGAGGACTGGTGGGGGACCACGCCAATTGTGGTCAGGGGGGCCAGCGGATCACCAGCGAGACAGGCGGGGCTGGGGTCGTCGGCCCCCTTTTCAGCGACTGCCGGCCGTCGGGTCGGGAGAGGTGCGCCGGCTTCTGCAGGGGCTCCCGCTGGTGCCGGCAACGATTTTTGGGGAAGTCAGGAGGCTTCCGGTGAGTTGGCGTCGGCTCTGTCGACGGTGGCGGCGGCATTGGGCCCATTGGCCGCAGCATCGTCCCCGGGGGCAGCAAGGCATTCCGGCACGCGCGCTGAAGCGGGGGCGTCCGGTACTCAGCAAGGGTCAGCGGCTCAGCGAATAGCCCGCGCTTGCCGCGACCTGGGGGCGGCCGCGGCGCAGTTGGGACACCATCCGGTACGGGAGGAGCGCGGTCGCGCGGTGGGGACGTCTTTGCCCCGGAGTGCTAGGCATGCCCCAGGAGTGACTTCCGGGTCCTGTGCTTTGTCTTCTTTTTCAGGAGATCGCGGAGTGGTGGAGTTGGACGTGAGCGATGAGGAAGATTGCGAAGTTTCCGCACCGAAAGACGCCCTGTCCGAGCAGTCGTCAGCGTCAGGTGAGGTTGACCAGTCGGCGTCGGGGTCCAGCACGCGCTCCAGTTCTCTCAGTTCCTCTTCTTCTTCCCTGTCGTCGCCAGCGTCCGACGTCAGTAGCACGACTAGGGCTAAAAAGCATGCGACGAAGTACGCTAAGAGGGCGGCGGGGCAGCAGGAGAGGCGGAAGAGAAGCAAGCAGCTTAGCGAGGACGCGCGCAGGGCCAAGAAACGCCGCGATTTGCCTGGGGTTGTCCACTGTGATTATACGGCAGTTTTGAGGGGGTTGCGGGATAGCTGCCGTAGGAAGATCTGCAGGGGCGACTATGTCGATCTGTTCGGGCTTACTAAGGACGCGAAGAAGGAGTATAGGGCAGCGACAGCTAAGAAAGGCATCAGAGCTGAAGCTTTCCGAACTTTCGACAACTGGCTGGCCGGTTTTTGCGTCTTTGCGGCGTGTTACCTGGAAGATAGGCCTGACGAACATATGAACGTCATACGATACCTGCACTTGATACACGATATGCAGCGCACTTCGTCGGGTATCGAATGGCGGATGTATGATGAGAAGTTCCGAGAGAAGCAGGACTGCTTACGGGTTATTGACTTTCTTGTGCAAGGACGTAGAGGTCTGGCTCCAAGTCACCCGGGCTTCTCAACCCGCAAAGGAGCCCCGGAATCCGGGGGCGGACGGGCAGCGCGCAGGGTCGTCCGCTCAAGGGAGTAGCGCGGAAGGGGGGCCGAGTAGAAAAAGTAGGTTGGCCGTCCGCGGGGGTGGGCAGGCCGCCGCGAAGGGTAAGTGCTTCGCATTTAATAATGCGACCTGTTCCTTCGGCAAGCAGTGTCGGTTTCGACATTCGTGCTTGCAATGCGGCGGCTTACACCCGGCCTCCAACTGTTTTAAAGGGAATCGGCAAGGCGCGAGGGGGAAGCAAAGCTACACTAGGTCCGGCGCGAGCGGGATCGCTCCTCAGGGCCCCAACGCCAATTAATTTGGACGCCATGTCCAAATGGTTGGATTGGTATCCGAATAGAACGGATGCTCAGTTCTTGTTTCATGGTTTTAAGTTCGGTTTCCGCCTGCCCGTTGCGGGCGAGGTATCTGTCAAGGCTCCACGGAATCTTCAGTCCGCTCGCTCCTTGCCGTCCGTTTTGCGCGAGAAAGTTGAGAAGGAGGTGCGACTAGGTAGGATGGAGGGCCCTTTTAGCTCGCCTCCTGTGGATGACTTGGTCATTTCCCCAGTGGGGGTAGTCCCCAAGAAGACTCCGGGTGCCTTTCGGCTCATTCAGCATCTTTCTTACCCGTCGGGGTCATCGGTCAATGACGCGATACCGCCGGCTCACTGCTCGGTCGTATACCAGTCGTTTGACGAGGCACTGGAGTTGGTTCGTAGTTACGGCCCGGGTGCTCTGATGGCTAAGATATATGTGGAATCCGCTTTTCGGTTGCTCCCGTTGCATCCGGACTCATTCCGTTTTATGGGTCTTCGAATCGGAGCGGAATATTTAATTGACAAATGTTTGCCGATGGGATGTTCCGTTTCCTGCTCGTTTTTCGAAAGGTTTAGCACATTTTTGCATTGGTGCGTGGAGTCTTCTTCAGGCGGTCATGGAGTTGCGCATTACCTCGATGATTTCCTGTGTGTGGGACCAGCGAATGCGCTGCACTGCAGCGACTTGCTGTTCAGCATCCGAGCGTTGTTTTATCACTTTGGCGTTCCTGTAGCCGAGGATAAAACGGAGGGGCCTGTTTCCGGTTTGTCGTTCTTGGGGATTGAAATCGACACGGTGGCGGGATTGTGTCGCCTTCCTCAGGCCAAGGTCGCGAAGCTCCGCGAAGTTATTCGCCAGTTCGTAATGTCGCGAAAAGTCACGCTGAGGCAGGCGCAGTCATTGCTGGGCCTCTTGAACTTTGCATGCCGGGTGATCCCTATGGGCAGGGTTTTCTGCCGTAAGCTGGAGAGGGCGACGGCGGGGTGTGCCAGGCCGCATCATTTCATTCGTTTGTCCTCCGAGATTAAGAGGGATTTGGCCGTCTGGGCCTCGTTCCTGGAGGACTTCAATGGGGTGCGTATCTGGCTGGCCCCAACGGTCGACAATGCTCGATTACAGCTGTTTACCGACGCGGCGGGTTCCTCTGGGTTCGGTTGCTACCTAGAGGGATCTTGGTGCGTGGCCTGAGGAATGGCATCGCAAAGGTTTCACTAAGGACCTCTTGCTGCTGGAGCTTTTCCCCATTATGGTGGCACTGGAGGTTTGGGGCGATCGTCTGGCTCATCGCAGCATTTTGTTTAGATGTGACAATCTCGGCGTGGTGCATGCGATCAATAACCAGAGGGCGAAGTCGCTGGTGGTTCTGAGGGTGCTCGGGCGATTGCTGCTGACATGCTTGCATAAGAATGTATGGTTCCACGCGCAGCATGTGCCAGGGCTTGAGTACGGTATTGCCAACGCGTTGTCCCGCGGTCAGTGGGAGAGATTTCGTTTGTTGGCGCCCGAGGCCGATGAGCGGGGGTTTCAATGTCCCGGTTATGTCTGGCAGTTGATCGGACCGGACTGGAGGGTCTAGCGATGCGGTCAGTGGCTCCGAACACGCTTAAGTCTTACGGGCAAGCTTGGAGCGAGTGGTAAGAGTTTGTCCGAGGACGTGGTCATGAAGGTAAGAGCGGGCATCGGATGATGCTTTCTTTTATTTGGCAGCTTTTTGTCACGGGTAGGTCCAGAGCGGTGGTGTCCCGGTACTTGGCTGGGATTTCGTTTTTTAGTAAAATCAAGGGTGTACCTGACGTGACAAAGAGCGGGCTTCTGGTTAAGGCGATGAAAGGGTGGGCGCGCGTGGCGCCAACGCCACCTGATAGGCGACGGCCCACCATGGTCACGACCCTTTCCTAATTTGTACAGATTTTTATGTATAAAATGTTGGAGGGTATGAGAATAGTGTACACACCGGCGGAATGTATTTGACTGGATCTCAAGTGAAATGGCTTAACCTATGTTGTGGTTTACTGAGAAGCGAAGGTACATCCATCACTGTGGAATCACTGGTTTAAGCATGAAGTGGAACTTGTAGTGGAGCAGGGCTGTGACAGCTCATCAGCCAGTGACTGTCTTCTGGATGTGGGGAGCGGATGCTGGAACAGCAGTTAATCATCAGGTCTGTTAATGCTAAGGGGGAGACATCTGTCTCTAACTATGGGCCTCATTCAGACCCGATCGCACGCTAGCTTATTTGCAGTGGTGCGATCGGGTCTGAACTGCGCATGTGTATGCACCGTAATGCGCAGGCGCGCCGGCCGCGGGGATCGCCGTACAGCGATGGATTTTATGAAGAAAGCGATCACACTGGCGATCGCAAGAAGATTGACAGGAAGAGGCCGTTTGTGGGTGGCAACTGACCGTTTTTAAGATGTGTCCGGGAGAACACAGGCATGCCCAGCCGTTCGGAAGGAGGGTTTCTGACGTCAGCATCGGTCTGGATCGTCGCAGCGGCTGAGTAAGTCCTGGGCTGAGCAGAGACTACACAAACTTTTGTTTGTGCAGATCTCTGCACATCCGTTCGCACCCCTGCACACCGATTACCCCCTGTAGGCGGCGATTACCTGGTCGCAGCAGTGCAAAAATCGCCTGCTTGCAATCAGGTCTGAATTAGGTCCTATGTTACTCTACGCAGTAACAAGATGGAGCTGCACATGTGAAGTGTAACACCAGCAGAAGAGCTGTGACGCGCACAGAGAAAAACATGCAGTCTTCCAGTTTACCTTATTACAGTATTTTTTAATCTTATATTTTAATCAGGCGGGGGTGGTGGGTGGCAGATGGTCAGAAGGGGTAATTCAGACCTGATCGCTCGCTAGTGTTTTTTTGCAGTCCAGCGTTCGCACAGTCGCCGCCCACCGGGGAGTGTATTTTAGCTGTGCAAGTGTGCGATCGCATGTGCAGCCGAGCGGTACAAAAAGAACTTGTGCAGTTTCTGAGTAGCCCAGGACTTATTCAGCCGCTGCGATCACTTCAGCCTGTTCGGGACCAGAATTGATGTAAGACACCTGCCCTGCAAACGCTTGGACACGCCTGCATTTTTCCAACCACTCCCTGAAAACGGTCAGTTGCCACCCACAAATGCCTTCTTCCTGTCAATCTCCTTGCAATCGGCTGTGCGAATGGATTCTTCATAAAACCGATCGCACAGCAACGATCCGCTTTGTACCCGTGCGACGCACCTGCGCATTGCGGTGTATATGCATGCGCAGTTCTGACCTGATCGCAGCGCTGCAAAAAACACTAGCGAGCGATCAGGTCTGAATTACCCCCAGAGTTATTTTAAGGGGATGTGGACAAGATCCCGCCGGACGGGATTCCGACGGTCGGAATACCGACACCGGGATCCCGACCGGCACAATCCCGACATATTCTCCCTCTGTGGGTGTCCACGACACCCATAGAGGGAGAATAAATTAGCGTGCCGAGCATAGTGAGGCACCGTGCCCGCAGCGTGGTGAGCGCAGCGGGCCCGCAAGGGGCAGCGTTACGCTCGCCCCCCCTGTCAGGATTGTGCTGGACGGGATCCCGGTGTCGGTATTCCTACCGCCGGGATCCCGTCCGGTGGGATCTCGTACTGATCCCATTTTAAGTACAGTGTATTGCATCTGCCTGCTACAATCATGGCTGAAGGGGAGAGACATACTGACTGGTGGTATGTCAATATGCTATTATACTCTATTTTAAGTACTACCATGTATAGAAGATGCCTGCTACAATCAGTGGGGCACTGATATATAATCCACAGAGTCACACTGCCTGAGGGTTGCAATATGACATTATAAGGGTTGGAGTATCTGCTATGCTACTATAATCAGTAACGAGGGGGGGGGGGGCACTGTTCCTGTTGTGGTGTATGGGCAACGAAACCTGTAGCTGTCAAAATCCCTAGTTGCAGGTGTCGGAATGGTCAGTGCCATTGACCATTCATACATTGCCCTGCATATCACGCCCTTTTCACCTTGCACAAACCGCCAGAGTCTTACATGGGGGAGAAGCAGTATCAGCACACATAACATGCGCTGATACCGCTTCTCCCCCATAACAGAGGATCGTACATTTGTCATTTACCTTATTATTTGGAATTGTGTCAGTGGCTACTTTATTAGGTATACTTTTCTAGAAATGGGTAGGATCCTCTGAACCTCCAGAACAGCCTTGGTGACATTGATTTAGCAAGTTGCTGAAAATATAATATAGAGATTCTGGTCAAGGGCAGTTTAATAGGGAAGGGGACCTGTGTGTAGACTCCGTGTAGGATCCCTTCCATTCTGCAGTGCAGTAGACTCTCTGGGCTCTCTGCAGTAGGAGCCCTGGGCTGTGTGCACCAGTATAAAAGACTGATATATTCATTTCTGCCTGTGCAGTCTAGTGCTCTACTGCTGGCAATCCTGTGTGAAACGGCACCTACATCACCGCGGGAGGGACTTCTATCGAATCCAAAACGCGCCAGTTCCAATGCCGGAACAGGGGCAAACAGCGGATTTTTAGAGGGGGGGGGGTTATATATATATATATATATATATATATGTATGTTGTAACACTGTAGGGGAACCGGATGCCGTTTCCTGGGGTAGATGGCAGCAAGCAGCAGCTGAGAAATCATACAAGTCCAGTTTTATGGTGCAACTGGCCGCAACCAGTTTTATTAAGCAGAAAATAAAATAAACAGCAAAAGAAAAGACCTTGCCTGTCCGGCACTAACTATACAGAAGATGTTCCTGACTATCTCTAAACAAAACACAGAGTTTTCCAGTAAATACCGTATGGCTCACTTGTATCAGTGAGCATGTCTCTCTCACAGAGATTCTGCAGTCTCCCCAGGTAGTCTGCATACACTGATCAGGCTAGCAACCTTATAACACTCTTGCACAGCTGAAAGCCCTGATTAGTCCTCTGTAAGGCCAAAGACCCGAACTGGGCCCAATGTCTGGAACTTGCTCTCTCTCTCTCTCTCTCCCTCTCTCTCTCAGGGCCCTTATCCAGCTTTTCCAACAAACTGAAAAGGATCTAACAAAACAAAACAAAACAAAACATTTTCCTGTAAGTTTTCCTTTTTCCTAAAGCATTTAAGACAAGAACCTGGGACAAACATACCTGCCCTCAAACACTATTCCAGTGTTCTTGTCACATATCCCCCTCCCCTGTTTAGGGGCCGGAACACTTGTAGAACCTAAACAGAAGATGCGGGACAACGCATCTGCGTTGGCCAATTGTGTACCCGGTCTATGTTCGACAGTAAACTTAAAATCTTGCAATGCTAGAAACCATCTAGTTACACAAGCATTCTTACCTCTATTTACATACATACATTTTAAAGGGGTGTGATTTGTCACTAGTCTGAACTGTCTACTCAAGAGGTAATATCTCAAGGTATCTAATGCCCATTTAATGGCCAAAGCCTCCTTTTCCACAATAGCATACCTTTTTTCATGCTCATTGAGTATCCTACTCAAATAAATTATAGGGTGTTCATCCCCATCTCTGGTTTGTGACAACACAGCCCCTATCCCTACTTCTGAGGCATCCATCTGTACAACAAATTCTTTTGAAAAATCTGGTGTTATCAATACAGGTTGTGAACACAAAGCCACTTTTAACGCTTGGAACGCTTTTTCTGCCTCAGGGTTCCATTTCACCATATTTGACTGCTTCCCTTTGGTAAGGTCTGACAATGGCACTGCTGTGGTCGCAAAATTAGGAATAAATCGTCTATAGTACCCAGTTATTCCCTAAAAAGCCCTTATCTGTTTTTTATTCACTGGACGAGGCCAGTTTTGAATAGCGTCAATTTTATTCAATTGAGGCCTAATCAGACCTCTACCTATGGTGAAGCCCAAGTATTTAACCTCCTCCATTGCGAGGCAGCACTTCTTTGGGTTAGCAGTTAACCCTGCTTCTCTGATTGAGTCCAGTACTGCTAGTACTTTAACCAAGTGGGACCCCCAGTCCGTACTGTGCATTACCACATCATCCAAATATGCAGCTGCATATTTTCTATGGGGCCTCAAAATCTTATCCATTGCCCGTTGCAAGGTTGCTGGAGCCCCATGCAACCCAAAGGGTAACATCTTATACTGGTATAGCCCCTGCGGAACCAAAAAGGCTGTTTTTTCTTTTGCGCTATCAGTTAAAGGTATTTGCCAGTAACCTTTGGTCAGGTCCAATGTGGTGAGAAACCTGGCTGTTCCCAGCCTTTCTATAAGCTCATCCACACGGGGCATGGGGTATGCGTCAAATTTGGACACCTCATTTAACTTACAAAAGTCATTACAGAAGCGTATGCTACCGTCTGGCTTTGGGATGAGAACTATGGGACTGGACCACTCACTGTTAGATTCCTCTATGACTACAAGTTCTAACATGTTTTTAACTTCTTTAGAAATAGCTTCTCGCTGAGCTTCAGAAATCCTATATGGCTTTAAATTGACCCTGACCCCTGGTTCTGTGACAATGTCATGTTTTATTATGGCCGTTCGGCCAAGCAGCTCTGAAAATATCTCCCTATTTTGGATGAGAAATTCTTTAACCCGATTGTTCTAATCAGCTGATAATGTCTCTGACACCTTTACTGCGGGAAGCAACCGGGGTGAAGACACAGAAGGGCAAGGCTCCGCTGACAGAGACAACCTATCTTTCCAGGGTTTGATCAAGTTAACATGGTAGATTTGTTCGGGTTTTCTCTTTCCCGGTTGGTATACTTTGTAATTAACCTTATTCACTTTTTCCCTGATCTCAAATGGACCCTGCCATTTAGCTAGGAATGTGCTTTCCACCGTGGGTACTAAAACAAGAACTCTATCTCCAGGAGCAAATTCCCGTACCTTGGCACTCCGGTTATATACCCTCTGTTGAGCACTTTGGGCCTGTTCCATGTGCTCTCTGACAATAGGTACCATGGCTGCAATCCTATCCTGCATTTGTGTTACATGTTCAATAACGCTTCTATAAGGAGTGGGCTGTCCTTCCCACGTCTCTTTGGCAATGTCCAACAGCCCTCTGGGGTGTCTACCATACAACAAATCAAATGTAGAAAACCCCGTAGAGGACTGAGGAACTTCTCTGATGGCCATTAACAAGTAGGGCAACAAACAATCCCAGTTTTTCCCATCTCTATCAACAACTTTTTTTTAACATACTTTTTAATGTTTTATTAAACCTTTCCACCAACCCATCAGTTTGGGGATGGTAGATGGACGTCCTGAGGTGAGTGACCTTAAATAATTTGCACAATTCTTTCATGATCCTTGACATAAATGGGGTACCTTGGTCAGTCAAAATTTCTTTTGGTATTCCCACTCTACTAAAAACCTGCACCAGCTCCCTAGCTATCGCCTTGGTTGTGATAGTTCGTAAAGGGACAGCTTCAGGATATCGAGTGGCATAGTCCATTATTACCAGGATATACTGATGGCCCCGAGCGGACTTCAACAAGGGCCCCACGAGATCCATGGCTATTCTGTCAAACGGGACCTCTATAATAGGCATGGGAACTAGTGGACTCCTGAAATGGGGTCTAGGGGCATGATACTGGCATTCAGGACAGGAAGAACAATATTCAGACACTTCTTTATAAACCCCTGGCCAAAAGAACCTTTGTAAAATTCTGTCAGTGTTTTTTTCTGCCCCTAAATGTCCTGCTGTAACATGACTATGAGCTAAATCTAGTACCGTTCTCCTATAAGGCTGGGGAACTACCAGCTGTTCCACCACATCCTCACCTCTTTTGACAATGTGGTACAAGAGCTCATTACAGATGGCCATGTGGGGATACGTAACCCTGTCACCTGGTACCACAGGTTCCACATTAACAATCTTAACATTCTCTCTAGCCTTTATTAAGGTAGGATCCTTTAACTGTTCAGACGCAAACAGATCCTTCTTTACCTCCAGGTCAGGCACGCTTTCAGTTCCAACTACTATATCTCTGTTCCTTCCCCAGCCAAACTAGCAAAAGTTAAAGGGTCAGAAAGTTCCGAGGACACACGTACATCCATAAAATCACCGGTATTATCAACTGGCTCTTTACTTCTCACATCTGTTGCTAAACGTGATTCCCACGGTTTCCAAAAATGAGGAAAATCCCTCCCTATTATGGCTTCATGCACCAAGGTGGGGACCTTCAGCAGTGACATAATGTTGGGTATCCCCATGTATGCAAGTTACCCCAATAGGTATTTGCTGGACCTTTAAGGGGCTCACTAACCCAGCTTTCACGAGGGTAACTAAACTTACTGAATCTAGCAAGGCCTCTACCCGGTTACCCTCTAAGAACACGTCACACATTTGTTTTTCCAGCTCAGGTGAAGGTACCACAGTACAGGCGAACCTAGCAAAGAAAGACATTCTGCGACATTCAAAGGCAGCATCACATTGCATGGGTTCTTGCGTAACTGGGCAATTGGCAATAACATGACCTGGCATACCACACCTAAAACATTTAACCACACGATTATCAACCCGTTTGGGCAGCATAGACCTTTCTAGCCCCATTGGCCTGTCTCCAGGGCCAGTGTTTACAGTCTCTTGAGCCTTGCGTTCTCTTAACCGCCAAGCAACGTTTTCCCACGGAACAGCCTTACCAGTCTTTACTGAAGGGCACGGTCGAGGATCTATGGGTTGCTGGGTGGACATCAGTAGTTCCTCTGCCGCCAGATACCTTTCTACAATGTCCACTAACTGGTCAGCAGTATCCGGATTTCCATGGCTCATCCACTTGCGCAGGATACTTGCGCAGGACCACGGGCAAAGATCTCAAATAGCGGTCCATGACGACTCTTTCAACCATCTGGGGACCAGTTAATGTCTCTGGCTGTAACCATTTTTTTGTTAGCTGAATAAGGTCGTGCATCTGGGAGCGAGGAGGCTTCTCCATGGCGTACACCCAATGGTGCACCCGTTGTGCTCGTACTGACAGCGTGGCTCCCAGGCGGGTCAGGATCTTAGTTTTTAATTTGTCATAATCCCGAGCCTCGGCAGGGCTTAAATCAAAGTACGCTTTTTTGGGCTCATCTGAAAGAAAAGGTGCTAGCAGACTGGCCCACTGTGCTTTCGGCCAGTTCTCACGCTCAGCAGTCCTTTCAAACGTGGTCAGATATGCCTCCACATCATCAGCCTCTGTCGTCATTTTCTGCAGGAAGTGACTGGCCCGTATAGAACTAGAGCTGGTCGGAGCACTGACGGCAACATCACCAATCCGGGCTGCAAGGCTCTGCACCACTTCTGCTAAGGCCTCTCTATCCTGACGCTGTTGCCTGTAAAGTTCGTCAATAGCCACCTGCTGCTGTCTGTTTGCCTCCTGCTGAGCCGCTGTAGCTTGCAGCAGTTCCTCCTTGTTAACAGATTTTTCAGGCGGCTTTGTAGCTGCTTTCACCCAGGACATATATCAAAGCCTCAGGGGTGAGTCTCAGCAACTTCACACTGAGCTTTATCTGCATAAACCACCGTTTTCTGCAGGCCTCTGCTGCTTTCACTTATGCGCAGAATGGAGTGCTCGCATTCTCCACCAAGTTGTAACACTGTAGGGCAGGGCTGGCCAAACCAGTCCTCAAGATCTACCAACAGTTCACATTTTCCAGACCACCTAGCTGGTGCACAGGTGTAGTCATTACTAATTAAGATGCGCTGCATTAATTCCTAACTGACAATTCTACAGATCTCCAGGAGGCCTGGAAAACAAGAACTGTTGGTAGATCTCGAGGACCGGTTTGGCCAGCCCTGCTGTAGGGGAACCGGATGCTGTTTCCTGGGGTAGATGGCAGCAAGCAGCAGCTGAGAAATCATACAAGTACAGTTTTATGGTGCAACTGGCCGCAACCAGTTTTATTAAGCTTAAAATAAAATAAACATCGAAAGAAAAGACCTTGCCTGTCCGGCACTAACTATACAGAAGACGTTCCTGACTATCTCTAAACAAAACACAGAGTTTTCCAGTAAATACCGTATGGCTCACTTGTGTCAGTGAGCATGTCTCTCTCACAGAGATTCTGCAGTCTCCCCAGGTAGTCTGCACACACTGTTCAGGCTAGCAACCTTATAGAACTCTTGCACAGCTGAAAGCCCTGATTAGCCCTCTGTGAGGCCAAAGACCCGAACTGAGCCCAATGTCTGGAACTTGCCCCCTCTCTCTCTCTCTCTCTCTCTCTCAGGGCCCTTATCCAGCTTTTCCAACAAACTGAAAAGGTTCTAACAAAACAAAACATTTTCCTGGAAGTTTTCCTTTTTCCTAAAATATGTAAGACAAGAACCTGGGACAAACATACCTGCCCTCAAACACTATTCCAGTGTTCTTGTCACAAAATATATATCTTTTAGATCCGGCACTCAATACCTCCCACTTCGATGCCCCGCTGCCCTTCAACACTGAAGCAAAGTATGTAACCTGATGGCGGCACTCACTGGGGAACTTTAAGCATCAATAAAACCAGGAGACCAAGCTCCTGTAGCAGATTAACGTTAATCTGCTACAGGAGTGTGGTCTCCTTGTTTTATTGATGCTTGAAATTCCCCAGTGAGTGCCGCCGTCAGGATAGATAGATAGATAGATAGATAGATAGATAGATAGATAGATAGATAGATATATTATACATAGACAGAGAAAAAAGGAGATGGCACTTCAGGATGATAGTGGGACTGCACCATAAGAATCAAAATAATTGCCTGAGTCCTGCCCCTTATATGCTCATCAGATTTCTGCCGTGACTTTATTATACCATGAGATGACCGCCTCATTCCCCTTATGTGCACTTCATTTGTCCCCTCATGCTCTCTATGTACCCATATATCTTGAATGGCCTTTATACTCCCATAAGATGTCACCCACATTCCTCATTATATGCCCATCAGATGTCCCTCATGCCCCTGGCCATTAAGCATAAAGAAACATAGAATTTGGTGGCAGATAAGAACCACTTGTCCCATCTAATCTGTCCTAAACACATCTACATGCACACACTAGGGATAATGTTTTGTTGGGAGCCAATTAACCTACCACTATATTTTGTGGAGAAGTGGGAGAAAACCGGAGCATCCGGAGGAAAACCACTCAAGTGCAAGAAGAATATACAAACTCCACACAGTTAGGGCCATGGTAACAACTGAACCAATAATCTCAGTGCTGTAATTATCCATACTGCCCAAAATATATCGATATTAGAAGTGTTAGTTCTTTACAGGTCACGGATAATCAAGGAATCTCTAAATATTCATAATTTAGAGTAGGGGTTGCGTTATTCCTTAGAATGCTGATTATTACAGATATTGGTTAAAGACAATTATGCAAGCAGTGATTAACATCACTTGTGTAAAAAACGGGTTTATGGCTTTGTTTATGTTGGAAAAATTATCACAGTAATTACATAAATTAGGGATTATTATTACGTGGCTAGTTTCAAGATCATACAGGGAACCTGTAGTCAGGGCCGCCATCAAGGGGGTTCTGAGGGTACTTTTGTCCCGTGCCCGTACAGAAATGGGGCCCGGGTGACAGCATTGTAGATAGCGCCGGCCTGCCAGTGTTGCAGATAGCTCACCAGCAAACAGCATCCATAACGTAACTAGAGACAGTGCCAGCGGCATTACGATCATGGCATCGGCCGTGAACCAATGGGAGCTTCCAGACAGACAGCCAATCAGAAGCTTGAGGCTCGTAAACTAGAAGCCAATCAAGAGCCACTGCCCGTCTCTAGTTACTTCATGGCTGCTGCTTGCCGTTGCGCTAGTGCAACACTTTCTACACCGTTGCCACCCGGGCCCCCAAAGCTGTGGATGAAGATTATCAGCGGCACACTCTCCCTGAGCACTCCTCTCTCCAAGCCATCAGCTGTAACAGGAACTGAAGCGTTGTCCGCTCTGTTAGGCTGCAGAGCTTAATGCTAATTAGTGAATGGCTCTGTCCATCCACCAATCACAGTGGTGGGCTGCTTCCACACACTGATTGGTGGATGGCTGGAGCGGTCCACCAATCAGAACGCATGAAGCTGTAAGCTGTAAGTTTAGCACTGAGAGACTTCAGGACAGACGGCAACTCACCCAGCATGTGAGTATAGTGATAATCTTATTTGGTCACCCCACATTGATCTGAGGTCTGCTGATTACATTTTTTTTGTTTGTTTTTAATGGAATGGGGACATATAAATATATATTTGCTGAACAAACAATAAAACAAACATAGGTATAAACAGCAGTCATGGCGCACAAATATGTTGTGCTCAGCCTATTGCCACCACCTATGTCTCCTTCCATTTTGTGTGTGCATATATGTGCGTATGTATTTATTTATATATTTTGATGAACCACTTTCGCTATAGCTCCACCCACATTATCCCCAGCTCCGCCCACATCTGCATCCCACCTTTCCCCCCATGGGGGCCCTGTCTATTTTTTCTGATGGCAGCCCTGCCTGTAGTAGCTATACTGGGTTGCTGCTTGTATTAATAAACAAGTATTTGGAATGGATGCAGACACACAGAGGCTGGGGTGGGGTCCGGTGCTGCTTGTGATGGAGCGGTGTGTGGTGCCTGGAAACCCGCACACAGCTAGAGGAGCGCATCCCCGACCACTTACTACTCACTGTGCGGGCTGCTGCATCCCAGAACAATGGTCAAGGAGCCCAGCAGAGCAGAGAGCATGGCACTCACACCCAGAAAAAGCTTGGACTGATGGCCAGGCATGACGGGCAACCTGCGACGGAAACGGCATTCACTCAATCCTAATGAGTGTGGTGCCGGACCAGAGTCCCTGTGAGCCCAGCTGCCGCTGGACATGCTCAGCATCTCCCTCGGCCATGTGTTTATGTACTGTAGTGCAGAGCTCTGCCGCTCAAAGGAGCTCGCTGGCTGCAGCAACTCCAATCGCGCCTGGGGTTGACCCACGGCTGGTGCAAATGTAAGAGGTGCGGCGGTGCATGTGGTGGTGCCTGCTGCCGTGTAGGTGTAGTTTCGGTACTCACCAGGCGCCGCTCTCTCTCACCTTCAGGTACCGGAACCTTCAACGGACCTGGCAATCTTCAGTCGGATCCGGACACGGCGATTCCCTCTCGGAGCTGACCGACGACCGAGCTGAGGAGAAAATAGTTTACCTTAAGGGGGGTATCAACCCTTCTTCCACCGGAAAAGGGGATACCCCAGGGGTGACAGCGACCTTCACCGGTTGGGTGAAAGGTCATCACTGGCACAAAGCCTCAGCCACCCAGATTTCACACACTCGCACTCTCGCGCGTAGTGTGATGAAGGGGATTCTCACGTCCGTGAGCAATCCCTATTCCGGCGCTCGGGGACAGACAAGGGACAAACGCACACAGATGCTACTCACCGTCAGTTCCGCACTGCGAACGTCTTCTTCTCTTACAGGTCCCTGTAAGGAGGCACACAAACAAGCAAACAGCCGTGCAGGGCCTAACTCTAGCCTAGTGTCACACCCCTATACCAACTACAACGGCAGAGCCCTCAAACTAGCTCTGTGGGTGTGGTGCAACAAAACTAAACACACTTAACAAGCTCACACTTTACCCCGCACGGTAACAGCATACATCACAATACACAGTGCAAGCAACTACCACGGTGCTGTCCCTTTAGGTACCCGACTCAGAACACCCGGTAGTGGGGGCCGCAAAGCTCACCCACCTCCCGTACTCTCTTCTCAGGGGCTCAGGCCGAGCGGGCCTGCCTGCCTAAACACCTTGGGGTGAACTGGGCCTAGTGCCCAGTGCCACCTCTATTCACTTTGGGGGAACCGCTTATTTGTTGGGCCTAGCGCCCCCTATTTGCGCACGGACCCGAGGCCCAACCTTACCCACGGGCCTAGTGCCCGCCTAACTCGTCCCTCGTTGGGTAACCGGGGCCTAAAGCCCGGGGTCACCTTATGTTACCCTAATTGGCCAAAATACACTAAGGCCTAATGCCCTCTAATGCCCCACAGGCCTATTGCCTGATGTGCCCCCGGGCCTAGTGCCCGCCTACTGCGCTGGGAGAGGGTAGCTTGGGCCTAATGCCCAAACCACCTAATCAAATGGTGGCCCCAATCTCCTATCTGCGCCCCAGGCCTAGTGCCTGAATTGTGCCCCCGGGCCTAATGCCCGTCCCTGATGGTCTAGGGAGGAAAAGGGGAGGGGGTGAGAGTAGCCTCACTGAGGCCTCACCTGATCCGTGGGGTCTCCGGCACTCTCTTCTGCCGCTGACCCGTCCTGGCCAGCGGCGCCGCCGTCTCTTCTCCGCGTCCAGCCGCCGCTGGACATCTTCCTCCTGCAGGCCGACATCTTCCGGCCTCTTCAGCGGCCACCGGAGCTCTTCTCCCCACGGCCGCCGTCTTCCTCGTCCACGCCGCCTTGGCTCCCCGTCCGGCTCTTCTGCGCACTTCCGCGCGCCCGACCTCTTCGGCTCCCGCCCGGCGTCTGACGTCAGACGCCGGGGCCTATGACGCGGCGAGCGCCGATTGGCTCGCCGCGCCCGTCTCCGATTGACCGCCGCTCCGGGAGTCGCGATTGGCTCCCGGAGGGCGCCAACATTTGAACTCCTCCACAGCCTCCGCTCCGGTGCAGGGAAAAGGGTAATCCCTGCACCGGACACCCGCCGCTCCTGCACACTGACAGGCGCTAGGGACAGACAAGCTGTCCCAGTGCTGTCAGAGACGCCCTCCCGCAGGGGACACAGATCCCCTGCGTGCTGTAGCTGGGATGTGTCCTGGGGAACAGGACACATCTCCACATTTCCCCCCCCTTTTTCCTTTGTAGTCCCTACAAAGCTCTCCACGACGTCCATCGTCCGCGGGTCAGGGAATTCAGAGGTCCCTCCGGCGAGGTTGTATTCGAGGGCCCAGCCCGGACAGGCTGTGACCCCACATTCTTCCTCCACCGGTTCCGGATTCCTCCTCTTCGTTCCTCCTGACCTCCACCGGTGGATCCTCTGGGGGAGTGGCATCTCCTCACGGTCGCTCGACATGGGCCACCAAGGGGAATCTTCCACGGGGACAACAGTCACCCACTCCTGGCCTTCCATATCGTCTGGGACATCGTCCCTGTCTTCAGGGTGTGGTACCGACCACCACCCAACAGCGGAATCCTCCGGGGCATCCGTTTCCTCCCGGGCAACAGCCACCATATGTCGCATTTCCTCGTGGGGCATCTCCAAAGGTCCTGTGTCTTCCTCTGGAACAGGTCCTCCCACGGCATCACGATCCTGTCCCCGTACGTCCGTCCATTTCGGCACTTCCGGCAGGTATTCTTGCTCCAGGACTATCTCCTCCTCTTCACGGAGGGCATTCAACTGGGAGCACGACTCCACCCGATCCTGCCAGTCGCTCTCGTCGGCGCTTCCGATGCCAGAGTCGTCCTCCATCTGCTCTTGGAGGGATTCGTCGGCGGACATCTCACCGTAGTCCGAGTCCTCCTCCACCGATACCTGGACTAGGGGATTATTTTCCTCCTCAGCGTACTTAGTCTCTTCCGCTGGCACCTCTAATTCCTCAGCGTACTTCTCTTCCGCTGGCACCTCTAATTCCTCAGCGTACTTCTCTTCCGCTGGCATGTGTAATTCCTCAGCGTACTTCTTCTCTCCCACTGGCATCTCTACTTCCTCAGCGTACTCCTTCGCTTCCGCTGGTATCTCTAGGCACCCAGGACACACCTGTTCCGCACGTCCTGGTCGTGGATGGTTCCATCGCGGGGAGATTCCGGACGTCTCCGTCACTGGGTCTTCACTTTGCAGCGTGGTCTCTTCACCTCCCAGTCATCCACCTCCGCCTTATGCGGGAAAGGATTCTGCCTTACTGGGGTCGCTTTTTTGGGACAGAGTAGGTCCGCGGCATCTTCCCAGGGGCACTCACTGGCCGCATGTCCTGGTCGCCGACACTTCCAACAAGGGAGGGCCACTGCCACCTTCTCCAAGACGGGTTCCTTGTCCACCTCCTTCACTGGGGAATCTTCACCCGTTGGTTCCGGCTCAGAGGAAATGGGCACCTGCGAACTAACTTCAAGCAGGGTCTTCCGCTCCATTTCCCTGGTTTCCTCCTCCCATCTCTGGGCACGACCATCCGCAATCATCCGGTCTTCATTCCACGGACAATCGGATAGCGCATGTCCTCTCGCCTCGCAGAGCGCACACACGGGCTCTGCAGCCACCCGGTCCCAAAGTTGCTGACGAGACTCCGTCAGCTGCTTCACAGTGGCCTCGTAGTCTGTCCTGTCTTCCGTCCATGGACACTCCAGGAGCCGATGTTGGGGATCTCCACAGCTTTCACACCAGGAATCAACCTCGTCTTGGCTCAACTCTTCATCCCAGGGACAACTGTTATGCTTATGCCCGTAGTTTCCGCAGAGCAAACACCAGGACTCCTTCTTCGCTTGGCCCTTCTGACGTCTTCGGTCCGCTTCCTGGACCACCTTCTTTGGGGACGTCTCTCGCCCAGTACACTCGTCGGCAAAGTGCCCCGTTTGCCGACATTTCTTGCAGGGCGTCACAGCGGCCTTCTTGCGCCCCTTCTCCCGGCGTTCTTCCTTTTCACGCTGGACCGACTGCTGCACCATCTTCAGGAGGTCTGCCCCAGACACCGTCACCCAGTCGCTCTGGTCCGCACACGTCCGGGGGTGGGTCTGTTCCGGAGCCGTCCGCAGGGAGGTCTTCTTGGTGGCGTTC
Source organism: Pseudophryne corroboree (assembly GCF_028390025.1). Taxonomy (NCBI): domain Eukaryota; kingdom Metazoa; phylum Chordata; class Amphibia; order Anura; family Myobatrachidae; genus Pseudophryne; species Pseudophryne corroboree. Next base: position 939,507,248 of record NC_086444.1, on the reverse strand, counting down.
CACATCGTGTCCGTGATCCTGTATCCTTGATCCTGCCGACTACGCCAAAATGTAAGAGGTGCGGCGGTGCGTGTGGTGGTGCCTGCTGCCGTGCAGGTGTAGTTTCGGTACTCACCAGGCGCCGCTCTCTCTCACCTTCAGGTACCGGAACCTTCAACGGACCTGGCAATCTTCAGTCGGATCCGGACACGGCGATTCCCTCTCGGAGCTGACCGACGACCGAGCTGAGGAGAAAATAGTTTACCTTAAGGGGGGTATCAACCCTTCTTCCACCGGAAAAGGGGATACCCCAGGGGTGACAGCGACCTTCACCGGTTGGGTGAAAGGTCATCACTGGCACAAAGCCTCAGCCACCCAGATTTCACACACTCGCACTCTCGCGCGTAGTGTGATGAAGGGGATTCTCACGTCCATGAGCAATCCCTATTCCGGCGCTCGGGGACAGACAAGGGACAAACGCACACAGATGCTACTCACCATCAGTTCCGCACTGCGAACGTCTTCTTCTCTTACAGGTCCCTGTAAGGAGGCAAACAAACAAGCAAACAGCCGTGCAGGGCCTAACTCTAGCCTAGTGTCACACCCCTATTCTAACTACAACGGCAGAGTCCTCAAACTAGCTCTGTGGGTGTGGTGCAACAAAACTAAACACACTTAACAAGCTCACACTTTACCCCGCACGGTAACAGCATACATCACGATACACAGTGCAAGCAACTACCACGGTGCTGTCCCTTTAGGTACCCGACTCAGAACACCCGGTAGTGGGGGCCGCAAAGCTCACCCACCTCCCGTACTCTCTTCTCAGGGGCTCAGGCCGAGCGGGCCTGCCTGCCTAAACACCTTGGGGTGAACTGGGCCTAGTGCCCAGTGCCACCTCTATTCACTTTGGGGGAACCGCTTATTTGTTGGGCCTAGTGCCCCCTATTTGCGCACGGACCCGAGGCCCGACCTTACCCATGGGCCTAGTGCCCGCCTAACTCGTCCCTCGTTGGGTAACCGGGGCCTAAAGCCCGGGGTCACCTTGTGTTACCCTAATTGGCCAAAATACACTAGGGCCTAATGCCCTCTAATGCCCCACAGGCCTATTGCCTGATGTGCCCCCGGGCCTAGTGCCCGCCTACTGCGCTGGGAGAGGGTGGCTTGGGCCTAATGCCCAAACCACCTAATCAAATGGTGGCCCCAATCTCCTATCTGCGCCCCAGGCCTAGTGCCTGAATTGTGCCCCCGGGCCTAATGCCCGTCCCTGATGGTCTAGGGAGGAAAAGGGGAGGGGGTGAGAGTAGCCTCACTGAGGCCTCACCTGATCCGTGGGATCTCCGGCACTCTCTTCTGCCGCTGACCCGTCCTGGCCAGCGGTGCCGCCGTCTCTCCTCTGCGTCCAGCCGCCGCTGGACATCTTCCTCCTGCAGGCCGACGTCTTCCGGCCTCTTCAGCGGCCACCGGAGCTCTTCTCCCCACGGCCGCCGTCTTCCTCGTCCACGCCGCCTTGGCTCCCCGTCCGGCTCTTCTGCGCACTTCCGCGAGCCCGACCTCTTCGGCTCCCGCCCGGCGTCTGACGTCAGATGCCGGGGGCGGGGCCTATGACGCTGCGAGCGCCGATTGGCTCGCCGCGCCCGTCTCCGATTGTCCGCCGCTCCGGGAGCCGCGATTGGCTCCCGGAGGGCGCCAACATTTGAACTCCTCCACAGCCTCCGCTCCGGTGCAGGGAAAAGGGTAATCCCTGCACCGGACACCCGCCGCTCCTGCACACTGACAGGCGCTAGGGACAGACAAGCTGTCCCAGCGCCGTCAGAGACGCCCTCCCGCAGGGGACACAGATCCCCTGCGTGCTGTAGCTGGGATGTGTCCTGGGGAACAGGACACATCTCCACACAGAGACGGAGACAAGGCTGTCTCCATCTCTGAAAATTAAATTTGGTCTGTTAGGGATGGGGGGGGGGGGGGTCTGGATAAACCCCCCTCTGTGCGCCACTGAGAGATGATGTTTGCCTCATTTTGGAATACGAGCATGGCAAGATAACTCAAACCACGTCTCAGATTCCATCAGATCCCAGATGTTTGGGTGGACTCAGTTCTCGGAGAACCAAGCCCACTCCTCAGAGAACCAAGCAGGCTCATCTATAATTCCTACACAAACTATACTTTTATTTTAAGAAAAATAATACAGGGTGATTCAAAAGTCGCAGTACACCCTTTTGTTTCAAAAACTGTGCAGGAAATGGGAAAACTTAATAGTAAGGTATGGGTGAGGTGGGCTATCTTTTAGGGTATGTACCGAACATGGGCGCCATCTTGAAATCGGCCATCTTAAATCTAAGTCAGTTTTTTCAAATGGAAAGGGGGTCATGTAACATGTCAAACAACATCAGAATTTGCTGAAAAGTTTACAGATTTAAAATAGCAGTTATAGGGGGGTAATTCCAAGTTGATCGCAGCAGGACATTTTTTAGCAGTTGGGCAAAACCATGTGCACTGCAGGGGGGGCAGATATAACATGTGCAGAGAAAGATAGATTTGGGTGGGGTGTGTTCAAGGTTGCGTCTAGATTCTCTTCGTGCAGAGGACCTTTCCCATAACCCCCTGGGTCCATGTCACAATCTATTTGGAATAGAAAAGTGTGGCGAGCGAAGCGAGACACCGAGCCCAATGCGTGGCGAGCGTCCAAAGCTGCATAGAAAAAAAAATACCCCAGACGATCGGAGAACGAAGAAAACATTTAGTAGGTGTAAGGGCAGAAGTTCTCTCCTGCCCACTCGTTTTGTCACGTCCAGGTCCTTTGCACGAAGGCAACATAGACTCAACCGTGTGTTCAAACTGAAATCTAAATTGCAGTGTAAAAATAAAACAGCCAGTATTTACCCTGCACAGAAACAAAATAACCCACCCAAATCTATCTCTCTCTGCACATGTTATATCTGCCCCCCCCTGCAGTGCACATGGTTTTGCCCAACTGCTAAAAAATTTCCTGCTGTGATCAACTTGGAATTACCCCCCTGGTTCAAAAGTTACAACACTTTTTTGATGTTATTTGACACGTTATACAACCTGCTTTCCATTTGAAAAAACTCAGATTCAAGATGGCCGATTTTAAGATGGCGCCCAGGGGGGTAATTCAGACCTGATCGTAGCAGCAAATTTGTTAGCAGTTAGCCAAAACTATGTGCACTGCAGGTGTGGCAGATATAACATTTGCAGAGAGAGTTAGATTTGGGTGGGTTATTTTGTTTCTGTGCAGGGTACATACTGGCTACTTTATTTTTACACTGCAATTTAGATTTCAGTTTCAACACACCCCACCCAAATCTAACTCTCTTTGAAAGGGCGTAGCTACCATAGGTGCAGGGACTGCAGCTGCTATGGGGCCCTGGCTGCCTCCGGGGCCCTGCACTCTCTCTGCACCTATTTGTACTGCTTTTTATTTAACTTCTCTCCTGGCCGCGTTGTCTCTGCTCACAGTCAGATGCTGGGAGGAACCGCGGCTGTGCTTGCAGGGACATCCCCGTACCACAGCCCTGCCTCCTCCCTGTTTAAGTCAGTGAGGAGAGAGAACAGAGCAAGGCCGGGCGATCCTGCAGAGCAGCCAGCACGGGGCATTGAAGGTGAGCGCCCGCACGCAGGCTCCACCAGCTCTCTGTCCACCATTGGGGGATAGAGGTTGAGGGACTGAACCCTAAGTAAGTAGTCTGGGGCCAGGGAGTGGGGGAGGGGGTGTGTGTGTGCACGGGGGGGTCACGTGGAAATTGTGCTATGGGGCCCCCAAAGGTCTAGCTACGCCCTTGTCTCTTTGCACATGTTATATCTGCCCACCCTGCAGTGCACATGGTATTGCCCAACTGCTAACAAATTTGCTGCTGCGATCAGGTCTGAATTACTCCCCATGTTTGGTACACACCCTAAAAGATAGCTCACCTCACCCATACCTTACTGGAGTATTCCGTTTTCCCATTTCCTGCACAGTTTCTGAAACAAAAGGGTGTACTGTGACTTGAATCACCCTGTACTGTGTGGTGTATGCAGTGGTGTACGAGTTGAGTACAATTCTTAGTCAAAATGTAGACATCATTTGGACCTTATGACCCTGTAAATTGTATGTCCATGCTAAAATTTTGTCTGTCAGCTTTTTGGTTTCTAAGTTTTGACTGTCTAAGGTTTGACTATAACCATTTTCCCTCTATTAATTGTAAATGCAGTACTGTTGCATGTAATAAAAAGTTGGAACGAATAATAATGAAAATGCTCAAAAAGTTAAATAGCTGATCTTGTACAAAAATACACTTTGTACAACAAAGACAACTTTACAGTGTTTGGACGATCTTTAAAATATTCCAGTCACACGCCTTCACTTCCTGATCTGTTCCCTGCTTTGCCGTAATATCTGGAAGTGCTGACCTGCTACTGCTCACTGCTAGTGGAAGACTTTGATTTACAAAAAATGCTATTAGCCAGAATACATTTTGAAACACCAAACAGTCATTTTGCACAATTGCTTATTAAATGGAAACAAAGTTATGTAAAATATTAATAAAGTATATAACACAGTTTTACCAGTCCAGTGTTGTATCTTTTGTACTAACAAGGCCTTTGAAGTTAAAAATACAGTATAATGGGGGTAATTCCAAGTTGATCGCAGCAGGATTTTTGATAGCAATTGGGCAAAACCATGTGCACTATAGGGGAGGCAGATTTAACATGTGCAGAGAGAGTTAGATTTGGGTGTGGTGTGTTCAATCTGCAGTCTAATTTGCAGTGTAAAAATAAAGCAGCCAGGATTTACCCTGCACAGAAATAAAATAACCCACCCAAATCTTACTCTTTCTGCACATGTTATATCTGCCCCCCCTGCAGTGCACATGGTTTTGCCCAACTGCTAACAAAATTCCTGCTGCGATCAACTTGGAATTACCCCCAATGTTCAGTATTTTTCTGTGTGGCTACAATATATGTTTTTCAACACAGGTCACTTGTGTATTTACAATAAGTGCACACCCTGCATCCATTTTTTTTTATACATCTCCGGAATCCCCCGCTGGCGGCAGCATCTCTAAGCAAATCTCCGGTAAATAGCGTGGCGGACATTTTTACAGAGATTTGCGCATGCACAGTAAGGAGAGCTCTAGACTCTGCGACAGCGCTAAGGTCCCCTAGTGACCCTAGTGCCCAGAGTCTACAGTGCTGCCAGCTAGAGAGGAGGGGGCCTAGACGGAGTCTGCACATGGACCTCCTCCACTCTAGAAGAGCCCCTGTCACAAGTTATTTAGAGATCAATAAAGCCAGGTACACACTAAAATGATCTCGGTCCTCTATGTCGTTTCCAGCCAAATCGGAACAACATATCGGTCGTAAAGTTCAGTGTGTACCTGTGGTTGCTCACTCCCATGGCTGGCTTAAGACTTTTGACCTGCCTTCTAGATAAATGTATACATACACTATAAATGTCTAATAATAAAATAACTGTGTAATACCCTGGAACTGCAAGGGTTAACAGATACTGCAAGAGTTAACAGCTATGTAGCTTTATCATGCATAGCAAGGGCTATGTCCTGTGTACTGATTGGGGGAGGTTTGGAGCTCAGCCAGCTTTCAAGTGCAAACCTCATGCAGGAGGGGGGACAGGAAGTGTAAACTAGGAAAGAGCAGAAGAGTGGAGTGTAAGCTAGGAGGAGCAGTAGGTTTGCTGGGGCCATGGGATGGACATTCGTCATTTCTGTGGTCCCCGGCTTTGGGAAGAGCTGCCATGAGCTTGTTACGTTCACTGTACTCGGTACTCAAGAGACAGGGTGGAAAAGCTCTTAGTACAGGAACTTGATGCTGCAGTTAGAACGGAGTTTAGCAGCAACCCCTATGGAAACCCTGACTTCGTTGTCTCCCCCACGTGGTCGGTCTACGCCTGCGAGACTATGTTTTCTTGAGCCCACGGCAGCCATGTTTGACGTGCAGATTAGGTCTGCCCGACTCCGATGCCCCCGGTCTTATTTGGAGACAAGGCGTAAACTGAGACAGAGAGAGAACAAGGGGAACCTCTAACTAAAATGGAAACACAAAGATAGGGGAAGCTACTGAACACTACAACGAATGTATGTGCGGCGCGGCCGCCAAGACAAACCGTAACAAAAGCGACGCTGTCCAGACGCCAAACATGACACCATCGTATTTCGGCTAGGACAGCAATGGCGGAAACCTCCGCAGAAAACACCAAAGCAAACACAAATAAAGAAAATAAGACTTCAGCCAAACAGTGCGGCAAAGCCGCTACTCACGACACCACAAAGGGTGTATGCAGAAGGAACAGGACCCCAAGGCTGAAGGTTCAGGATCACTGGACCGGAAGGCTGGAACAGATTCCCAGGACCAGGCTCCAGAAACCATGACACAGGACACAGGAACGGACTGGCTGCAATCAGGAATACTCCGGACGCAGGATACAAACTCCACAGGAAGCTGACTGGTTCTCACAGGAACATACAGGTATCATGACAAACTTCTATCACCAGTACTGGACTGCAGGGCTAGTTGGGTAATAAGGGAAACATGCCCCAATCAGGATGGCTGGAGGCCAGGCACAACATAATGGCCAAAATACAGGCAGGTGAGGTACACAGACAAGAGCCAGACTGCAGTACAGAGACTCACCACATAATGACCAAATATCTGACAGGTGAGGCTTAACACATAGAAACAGGCTGCAAATACACAGACTCACCACCGGCGGCCAACAAGAGTCTTCTAAACCAGTACAAGAGAAATCCTGGCATGCAACAGAACTATAACATAAAATTCATAAACAGAAAGCAAACAGGAATGAACCACTGCTTGTGGTTCATAACAGTACCCCCTCCTTAAGGGTGGACTCCGGACACCCCATAATAGCCAAGGGGAATAGAAACAGAATAACATAAAATACATAACCAAAATGCAAAACAGGAAGGAGCCACTGCCGTGGCTCATAACAGTACCCCCCCCCCCCCTTGAGGAGGGGTCAACAGACCTCAAAATTCAGGTTTTCCAAAACAAGGGATACATTACAAAACCTGACACACTGGTATAAACAATGGCAAGAAAACAGAAACAAGCTGTGGCAACAGCTTGTAACAGAGCTATATATAATGGTAGATGCTCAATTAGCTTAGTGATATCATTCAGGTGCTTGAAAGGGAGGGGTATTTCTAAGCAAGAACAAAAAGGCATTTTGTTTCCCCCAGCACCCTGAATGATAACAGTAACAAGATTTAAATCCCACACAATATTAGAATTCAGAGATCTTGGTTACATATATTTGCGCAAATGTATGAGTAAGCCCCAAAGCCGCATCAAGGCGTCTCTGTATATTTGGGGTCCCTAGCACTATATCTAGGTGCAGGGTGTGGCACCCCAAAGCACCAGCATAAGCCAGAAAGCCCAGGGCAGCATACCAATGAAAAAACAACTATAGTGTTAATTAATTAGTGTTAGGAAGCCGAAGCTATAAAGTTGATACAAAAATGAGATGTAATTAAAATGGAGAAATAGTGTTAAAGAAATTAGTATGTGAAAAGTGTTAATAGAATGTAAAGGTATGCCACACTAAAGCCATCCAGCTCAGCCAGTCCAGAGGCACCACACCCCACACCTTTATAACCCCAATCTGCGTCCTTGATTAACCAGCAAGGAGCCACATAATGGCTCCTTACTTAAATATATCTAAGCTAAGAGCTACCTACCTTGGAGCAACCCCATAATGCTCCATATGGCATGTCAGGGCCTGCACCTCCTCCTAATGCAGGAACCTCTCTGCCTCTCACAACAGACATATATAATGGTATATGCTCAATTAGCTTAGTGATATCATTCAGGTGCTTGAAAGGGAGGGATATTTCTAAGCAAGAAAAAAAGGCATTTTGTTTCCCCCAGCACCCTGAATAACAGTAACCAGATTTAAATCCCACACATGCATCCTTCCTATGGAGAGAGCAGCAGCACATGTGGGTTGCTGTGAATTGAGCCCATTTCTGCAGAGTAATATGAGGAGAATGCAGCCTCAGTGAAAGCCCCTGCACAGAACATGTGGTGAGTGCTGCCGGTCACAACAAGGCACCTGACAAAGGGAGAGACCGCAGTGTGAGAGCAGCAGTATTCAGAGTCCAGTGAGAGGGTGATGCTCACCTTTACGGGTGCCCTAGAAGAGTGTGCCAGGTGTGAATCTCAGGAGAGGATGTATCTGGGTGAGTGGTCGGAAGCCACGCGGAATGCTTAGGAGCCCCCCATTGACAAGAGTCCTCATTACGGATGAGAGAGACTGTAACCTGTTATGAGAGTAAGTGTGATGCACTATACACAGTGACTGCAGTTTTGCATACCTACTACCAGCGGGGTTTTACAATTGTAATAAAGCAGCAGCAATACTGAATATTCTCTCTTTACACTACATCCAAATTACTCACTCTCAATGGATATGCCCTTTATTTACACTTTACATACCCTTGAGTAGGGATGGTGGTTCAGAACAAAAGGAAGGACAAAAATAGGATTTTAATTACCTACCGGTAAATCCTTTTCTCGTAGTCCGTAGAGGATGCTGGGGTCCACATTAGTACAATGGGGTACAGACGGGTCCACTAGGAGCCATGGGCACTTTAAGAGTTTATTAGTGTGGGCTGCCTCCTACCTCTATGCCCCTCCTACCAGACCCAGTCTAGAAACTGTGCCCGAGGAGACGGACATACTTCGAGAGGAGGAAATACACAGATAGTGGTGAGATTCACACCAGCTCACACATAACAAGGCAAACCAAGCTAACCTGCTTGAAACAATCCAGCAACAGCTGAACAACAGTACTTAACCAAGTAACAATGCAGTACTTAAACAAGTAACAAGGCAGTATTGAACCAAGAAACAACTGCAGGTAAACGAAGCGCTGGGCGGGAGCCCAGCATCCTCTACGGAGTACGAGAAAAGGATTTACCTGTAGGTAATTCAAATCCTATTTTCTCTTACGTCCTAGAGGATGCCGGGGTCCACATTAGTACCACGGGGATGTACCAAAGCTCCCAGAATGGGAGGGACAGCAAGGAGGCTCCTGCAGAACTGATCGACCAAACTTTAGGTCCTCAGAGGCCAAAGTATCAAACTGGTAGAACTTAGAAAACGTGTTCGACCCTGACCAAGTAGCCGCTCGGCAAAGCTGTAAAGCCGAGGCACCCCGGGCAGCCGCCCAGGAATAACCCACCTTACGAGTAGAGTGAGCCTTAACAGATTTTGGACACGGCAAGCCTGCCGTAGAATAAGCTTGCTGGATAGTGAACCTATCGACAAATCGTCTGCTTAGAAGCAGGACACCCAATCTTGTTAGGGTCATAAAGGACAAACAGAGAGTCCGACTTTCTGTGATGAGCAGTTCTCTTCACATAAATCTTCAAAGCCCTCACAACATCCAAAGACTGTGAGGTAAGTGAGGAGTCAGTAGCCACTGGCACCACAATAGGTTGGTTGATATAAAAAGCCAACACAACCTTCGGAAGAAATTGCTGACACGACCTGAGCTCAGCTCTATCTTCATGGAAAATTAAGTAGGGGCTTTTGCAGGACAAAGCCCCCAATTCAGACACACGCCTAGCAGATGCTAATGCCAACAGTGTGACCGCCTTCCAAGTGAGAAACTTGACCTCAACCTCCTGTAAAGGTTCGAACAAATCTGATTGCAGGAACTGCAACACCACGTTAAGATCCCAAGGTGCCGTAGGAGGCACAAAGGGAGGCTGGATGTGCAGCACCCCTTCAAGAAAGTCTGAACCTCAGGGAGTGAAGCCAACTGTTTCTGGAAGAAAATGGACAAGGCCGAAATCTGGACTTTTATGGAGCCTAATAAAGGCCCACATCCACACCTGCTTGCAGGAAGAGGAGAAACCATCCAAGTTGAAACTCCACCGTAGGAAACATCTTGAATTCACACCAAGACACATACTTTTTCCAAATGCAATGGTAATGTTTAGACGTTACTCCTTTCCTAGCCTGGATCAGGGTAGGAATAACCTTTTTCGGAATGCCTTTCCGAGCCAAGATCTGCCGTTCAACAGCCATGCCATCAAACGTAGCTGTGGTAAGTCTTGATAAGTGAACGGCCCTTGTTGCATAAGGTCCTCCCGAAGAGGAAGAGGCCTCGGATCTTCCAGCAGTAACTCCAGAAGATCCGCGTACCAAGCCCTTCTTGGCCAGTCCGGAGCAATGAGGATCGCCTGAACTCTTGTTCTTTTTATACGTTTTAGAATCCTTGGGATGAGTGGGAGTGGAGGTAACACATACACCGACTGGAAGATCCACGGAGCCACCAGTGCATCCACCGCCACTGCCTGTGGGTCTCTCGACCTGAAACAGTACCTGCGAAGCTTCTTGTTGAGGCGGGAGGCCATCATGTCTATGTGAGGTACGCCCCAAAGACTTGTCACCTCTGCGAACACCTCTGGGTGGATTCCCCACTCTCCTGGATGGAGATCGTGTCTGCTGAGGAAGTCCGCTTCCCAATTGTCCACTCCTGGAATGAAGATTGCTGACAGCGCCAACGCGTGTCTTTCTGCCCAGAGGAGGATCTTTGTTACCTCTGTCATTGCAGCTCTACTCTTCGTTCTGTCTTGTCGGTTGATGAAGGCCACCGTCGTTACATCATCCGACTGCACCTGAATGGCCTGACCCTGCAGAAGATGTGCCTCTTGTAGAAGGCCATTGATTACGGCTCTCAGTTCCAGAATGTTTATTGGATAGATGGATTCCAGACTTGACTACCTTCCTTGGAAGTTTTCCTGTTGGGTTACCGCGCCCCAACCTCTGAGACTTGCATCCGTGTTCTGAATTCCAAACCTGCGGCCCTTGAGAAGGGGAGGCATTTGCAGCCACCATAGGAGTGAAATCCTGGCTTTCAGCGACAGACGTATCCTCTGGTGCATGTGTAGGTGGGATCCTGACCACTTGTCCAGAAGATCCAGTTGGAAGGACTGTGCATGAAATCTTCCGTACTGTAGAGCCTCATAAGAGGCAACCATCTTCCCCAGAAGACGAATGCACTGATGAACTGATACCCGGGTAGGCTTCAAGACATCCCGGACCATTATTTGTATCACCAACGCTTTCCCCAGTGGTAGAAGTACCCTCTGCACTTCCGTATCGAGTATCATCCCTAGGAAAGACAATCTCCTTGTCGGCTCCAAATGTGACTTTGGAAGATTCAGGATCCATCCATGCTCCCGGAGTAGTCGAGTTGTGAGGGCAATGGACTGCAAACAACTTCTCCCTGGACAATGCTTTTATCAGCAGATCGTCCAGATATGGAATTATGTTCACTCCCTGCTTGCGGAGTAGAAGCATCATCTCTGCCATTACTTTGGTGAACACCTTCAGTGCCATGGATAGGCCGAATGGCAGCACCTGGAGCGGATAGTGACAGTCCAACAGCGCAAATCTGAGATAAGCCTGGTGTGGCGGCCAAATAGGAATGTGAAGGTATGCATCCTTGATATCTAAGGATACCAGGAATTCCCCCTCCTCCAGACCTGAGATCACCGCTCTCAGAGATTCCATCTTGAACTTGAATTCCCTCAAATATGGATTTAACGATTTGAGGTTCAATATTGGTCTGACCGAACCGTCCGGCTTCGGCACCACAAAAAGGTTTGAGTAGTAACCCTTGTTTTCCAGATGAGGTGGAACTGGAACAATGACATTTGCCCTTTCCAATTTTTGAATGGCTTCCTGTAAGATAGCCCTTCTTGTCAGCAAAGCTGGTAAGCCTGATTTGAAAAATCTGTGAGGTGGGAGCTCTTGAAACTCCAGTCTCTACCCATGAGATACAATATCTTGTACCCAGGGGTCCAGGCCTGAGGATGCCAAGACCTGACTGAAATTTCTTAGACGTGCACCCACCTGCCCGACCTCTAGGCTGGGAGGTCTACCATCATGCTGAGGATTTTGAGGAAACAGAACCTGGTTTCTGTTCCTGGGAACCTGCCGGTGCAGGTTTCCTGGATTTTCCCCGACCACCTCTGAAGAAGGTGGAAGGGGACTTGGACTTCTTAACCTTTGCGGTCCAAAAGGACTGCATTGTAGACGCAGAGAAGGATTTTTTTGGCATCGGAGTGGCTGAGGGAAGAAAGGGTGACTTACCTGTGGTTGCCATGGAGATGAACGCATCCAAAGCTTCCCCAAATAGAGCCTGACCTGTGAAGGGTAGGTTCTCCACACTCTTCTTGGATTCCTCATCCGCAGACCATTGGCGCAGCCAGAGTCCCCTGCGTGTTGTGACAGCCATGGAAGATGTCCGTGCATTTAGATTACCAAGGTTCTTCATGGCCTCCACCATGAAACCCACAGAATCCTGTATGTGATGTAAAAACATTTCAATGGCACTTCTATCCATAGTATCTAGATCCTCTAGTAACGTGCCCGACCACTTTACTATGGCTTTAGAAATCCATGCACAAGCAATAGTGGGCCTAAGCGCCACGCCTGAAGCAGTGTATATGGATTTGAGCGTAGTCTCAATCTTGCGGTCTGCCGGTTCTTTCAAAACGGTAGACCCAGGGAATGGTAAAACCACCTTTTTAGACAATCTAGAAACAGAAGCGTCTACTATAGGAGGGTTTTCCCACTTTATCCTATCCTCTTCAGGGAAAGGAAAAGCAACTAGAACGCTCTTTGGGATCTGGAATTTTTTCTACGGGTTTTCCCAGGATTTTTCAAATAATGCGTTTAATTCCCTAGATGCAACGAAGGTAAGGGAGACTTTCTTATTGTCTGTAAAGGAAGCCTCCTCGACCTGTTCAAGTACCTTATCAGTAATGTGTAAAACGTCCCAAATGGCCTCAATCATTAGCTGCACCCCCTTAGCAAGGGATGCCTCCCCCTGCAGTATATCCCCATTACCGTCACCCGTATCAGAGTTGGTATCCGTGTCGACTTGCATTACCTGGGCAAGAGCACGCTTTTTTGGGCTTATACTAGGAGAGTTTAAGGTAGTGGGAGTAGAATACGACAAAACCTCTACAGAGTTTTTTAAAACCTGTGTTTCAGTCTCATAATGAGCTATCCTAGATGAAATCTGGACTATCATACCCTTAAGAGAATCCACCCACTGGGGTTCGGATTCAGAGGGCTCCAGAAGAGATTATTCCATGTACTCAGGAATGCAATATACTGTTTCGTATATTGCATTCCTGAGTACATGGAATAATCTCTTCTGGAGAAGATACATATTCTGCAGCACAAGATACAGAGTCCCTAGACATAGTAATGGGAGATATATAACACACACACACACACACACACACACACACACACACACACACACACACACACACACACACACAGGAAAATGTCAGACACAGTTTCCCCCAAGTACCTTCAGAGAGACACAGAGTTAGGGAGCAGCCCACACAGCGCCCCAGTAGACAGTTATAATAATAAATGCCTGGCGCTGACTGAGTAACCTAAACAGACTACACAGTAATGTGAATAAACACTCCCCCCTCCCCCACAGGATAGCTGGAGTTATGTGGAGGGTCAGCGCTCCCTGTCAGCGTCTCTGTAGTGTGATCTGCAGGGAAAAAATGGCGCCGGTGAGTGCTGGATCCGCTCTGAGGAGAAACTCCCAGCAACCTCTAGGACGTAAGAGAAAAGATGATCTAATCATCATTCTTTTAGTATCTCCACAGGAGGTCTTTTTTTTTTTAATTAAAGAAGGGTTTCTCTTTGTGCCAGCTAACTGTTTTAACCAGTTTTTTAGAAGGTGTACTTGTGGTGGCTCAATAGAAGGAGTTCTTTGGAGAACCATCTATGATAGACTCTAGCCAAGATATGTGTATTATCAAATGCAAATCCACATTTAAACCACAATCACAGAATGCCACTATTGAATGTTTTTTTTAGAATGGGGTACGTGGAAGTAGTGGAGGGCACCTGAAATAGAGACAACCCATTTTCAAATTTGTCTAAGAGTGAATATCATGCACTTATCACCCTGAGTAAAAATACATCTATTGTTATATGTCCCGCAGACAATGGCAGGGCAATAGTAGTGCAAGATATTGGTCCTTACCGTTAAGAAATCTTTTGCCAAATGAATGATGTCTGTGTGTATAAAAGACTTACTGAAAATCCTATATCAACATTCAAAATGGTATAAGATGATAAATTAGTGGAGGCTGTCCAAATTAATTATACAGACTCTACAGGAGTGGCATTACAACAAGACCACCCTGTTGTTCCTCTTATTTACACTTTACCCAAAGTCCTCAAAAGTTTTGTGTGCCCCTCCCCACCCCGGAAGGGCCTATGGTCTCAGCAATAGATTCTATGTATTCTCCAGTGTCCAAATACTTGAAATATTTCTTGCAACCTCTGGCAAAAACTGAAACTTTTTTTCTTGAAATATACAACAACCTTACTGCTAAAGCTTCAACAACTGCAGGATCTGTCATTGTCTATTCTTTTGTGTACCATAGATATCAATTTGTACACAAGTAGTCCCAATGAAGGGTTGGCTGCCCTGGCTCAGTATCCTGCCACTAGGGCAGATAACAAATACAGAGGGCCCGAAATCTATTTTTTCTTGGACCTTTTAAAACTAACCCTCACAAGAAATAAATGTATTTCTTCAATAAGTCATATTTTTTTTACAACAAGGCCTTGCCATGGGTTCTACTATCGCACCTTCACTGGCAAACATTTTCAAGTTCAATATTGAGAAAAAGCTTTTTTTGACAATTATTTGTTCTCTAAACATCTCAAATATCAAACTCGTTACATAGATGATATCCTAGTTGTACGGGCAGGTACAGCTGACAAATGAATTCTCGCTATGTACTCAATAAATTCCATGCATGACTTTTAATTTTACTTTTGAGTTTAGCTCTAGCACTGTTCATTATTTGGGTGTCCTTATTAATTGGGATGACAACATTCTTTGCACTTCTGTATAGTAAAAAGGAGATTTATGGTAAGAACTTACTAATTGTTAAATCTCTTTCTGCGAGGTACACTGGGTTCCACAGGGATAACATCGGGGTGTAGAGTAGGATCTTGATCCGAGGCACCAACAGGATAAAGCTTTGACTGTTCCCAAGATGCTCAGCGCCACCTCCTCTATAACCCCGCCTCCGTGCACAGGAGCTCAGTTTCGTTAACCAGTCCAAAGCAGTAGCAGGCAAAAGAGACGACAACCGTTAGTAGCCACATACACCACATTCTCACGACAGGAGAAGGTATCAGCAGCTAATGCCATACAAACCCAAAGAAGCTAAGTGCATCAGGGTGGGCGCCCTGTGGAACCCAGTGTACCTCGCAGAAAGAGAATTAACAACGGTAAGTTCTTACCATAAATCTCCTTTTCCGCTGCGGGGTACACTGGAATCCACAGGGATAATATCGGGGATGTCCTAAAGCATTTCCTCATGGGAGGGGACGCACTGTAGCGGGCATAAGAACCCGTCGTCCAAAGGAAGCATCCTGAGGGGCGGAAGTATCGAAGGCATAGAACCTTATGAATGTGTTCATTGAGGACCGCGTAGCCGCCTTGCACAATTGTTCAAGGGTCGCACCACGAAGAAGAAGGTCCAACAGACCGAGCAGAATGGGATTTGATGGTAGCAGGAGCTGGAAGTCCAGCCTGTACATAAGCATGTGCAATCACCATTCTAATCCATCTAGCTAGGATCTGCTTATTCGCAGGCCAGTCACGTTTGTGAAAACCAAAAAAGGACAAACAGAGAATCAGATTTCCGAATGGAAGCTGTCCTCTTCACATAGATACGGAGAGCCCGTACCACGTCCAAAGACCACTCTTTGGATGACAATTCATGGGAGATAAAGGCTGGAACCACAATCTCTTGGTTAAGGTAGAAAGAAGATACCACCTTAATTAGATAACCAGGGCGTGTCCAAAGAACCGCCCGGTCACGGTGATATATCAGAAAGAGAGACCAACAGGATAAGGCACCCAAATCCGAAACCTGTCTAGCAGAGGCAATAGCCAGCAGAAATAAAACCTTAAGAGTAAGCCACTGAAGGTCCGCCGATTCAAGAGGTTCAAAAGGAGACTCTTGCAAGGCCTCCAGAACCACTGGCGGAACATAGGGAGGTTGAATCCGCAACACACCCCGAGTGAATGTATGAACGTATGAGTCGCAATTTTTCTCTGAAACCAAACCAAACCGACAAGGCAGAAATATGAACCTTGATGGAGGCCAGATGAAGGCCAAAGTCCAGGCCCTGTTGCAGAGAGGCCAAAAGTTTGGCCGTACTAAACTTGTAAGCGTCATGATTGTTAGCTGCGCACCAAGCAAAGTAAGAATTCCAGACCCTATGATAAATCCAAGCAGAAGCCGGTTTCCGGGCCTTCAACATGGTTTGAATGACCGCCTCAGAAAATCCTTTGGCCCTCACAACTGAAGCTTCAAGATCCACACCGTCAAAGCCAGCTGGGCCAAATCATGGTATACACAAGGGCCCTGAACGAGGTGGTCTGGGCGTTGCGGAAGTAGAAGCGGACGCACTATCGAGAGACCCTGTCGGTCTGAGAACCAATGCTGTCTGGGCCATGCTGAGTCGATCAGAAGCAGGATTCCTCCTTCTTGTTTGAATTTCTTTATCACCCTGGGCAGAAGTGACACCGGTTGGAACATGTGCGGTAGCTGAAAGTTCCATGGAATTGCCAGTGTGTCCACGAATGCTGCTTGAGGATCCCTTGTCCTTGCTCCGAAGACCGGAACCTTGTGATTGTGTCGAGACGCCATCAGATCTACTAGAAAAAGGTAAATGGAGCTCCTCCAGATCTACGTCTGGTAGGCCCCACTTGTCCACTAGGAGTTGAAATACTTCTGGATGGAGGCTCCACTAGAAGTCCGCTTCCCAGTTTAGGACCCCCGGAATGAACACTGCCGATATGGCTGGCAGATGGCGTTCTGCCCACTGAAGAATATTTGACACTTCCATCATTGCCATACGGCTTCGAGTCCCGCCTTGATGATTTATGTACACCACCGTAGTGGCGTTGTCCGACTGTACTTGAACAGGCCTGTTCTGTATCAGATGCTGGGCAAGGTTCAGAGCATTGAACACCACCCGCAATTCCAGAATGTTTATCGGGAGTAGAGACTCCTCCTTGGTCCACCGACCCTGAAGGGAGTGTTGCTCCAACACCACACCCCAACCCCTCAGACTGGCATCCGTCATCAGAAGGACCCAGTTGGAGATCCAGAAGGGACAACCCCTGCTCAATCATTGGTCCTGGAGCCACCTGCTCAGTGACCGACGAACCTCCGGAGACAATGAGATCATGTGAGACCTGATCCAGTGAGGCAGGCTGTCCCAATCTCTCCAGAGGGCGGGAATGAAATTGAGGCCGACACCATGAGGCCTAGTACTTGCATCGCCAAGTGAATCGACACTTGTGGTCGAGAGAGGAAGCATCGAATTCTGTTCTGAAGGTTCAGGACCTTCTCCTGAGACAAGAACAACTGCTGGTTGTGAGTGTCCAACAATGCCCCCAGGTGCACCATGCTCTGAGCAGGGACCAGGGAAGACTTCTTCCAGTTGATGAGCCACCTGTGGGCTTTCAGAAACTGGACCGTCAGATCCAGGATGATGTAGGAGAATTTCTGGGGAATTCGCCAGGATTAGCAGGTCATCCAGAAACGGTAGGATCCTGGACACCCTGACGGCAGAGTAAAGCCGTCATTACCGCCATAACCTTCGTGAAGACTTGCGGAGCCATGGTCAAACCAAAATTGATAATGGAGGTTACCAATAGCAAACCGCAGGTACTGCTGATGCAACATGGCAATCGGAATATGGAGGTAAGCATCCTGTATGTCCAGGGAGACCATATAGTCCCCAGGCTCCAAAGCCAGAACAATAGAGCGAAGAGTTTCCATATGAAACTTGGAGACTCTCACAAATTTATTCAAGGACTTGAGGTTGAGAATGGGCCGGGAGGAACCATTCGGTTTCGGGACTAGGAACAGCGGTGAATAGTACCCCTTGCCTCTCTGAGCCAGCGGAACCTGTACTACCACTCCTGTGTCCAGGAGGGATTGTACCACCAAATGAAGAGTTTTTGCCTTGTTAGGTTCGTTTAACTTACAGGGAAATGTTATACCTTATAATACAATGGTTCGGGCCGCTGCGGCCGCTGAATGCTGACAATACCCCTACGACATGAATGCACATAGCGTATGCACGCTGACATGCTATGCGCACTGTACAGCGACACGTGTGGCTGAATACACTTCTATACCCAAACAAGAATGGAATGCGACACCAGTTGTATATGTTATGTTGTGGTCCAATGCAGCAACAAATATTTGCTAAAAGGGGATACACACAGAAATACAACAATATCACAAGAGAAGAGCTACAACCAATAGTACATACGTTTGTTCGCCTGTGCCTCCCGGATCCGGTCCTCAGTCAATCTTAGCTAGATGACCTTCAGAGAATAGACTGAGACCGGCCAGGAGGCCTTGCTTTTATACAATAGTCCAAAACATAATACAAAGGAAACTGTAAGCTCTTCTTTCATAGGTCAAATGGCTGGTCATTTACAGTACATGAGGGGGGGTCACAGGTTGGTTTGAATAGGTGGGCGATGCTTGGTCCAGGTGTACTTGCAGAGGTCCTCCACTGGGTTCCCACCGAATATCACGAGTACAGTAACTACAGTAAGATATGAATATTGTATTCCTGCGCATATCTATGTGCAGGAGCATGCTATAATCTGCAAACTGCGATTGGAATGTAGCCCTTGAAATACTGTACATCTGGATTCCAAACACCATGTACTAACCTAGTTCTGTCCCCTCACATCCTGTAAAGCTGGATATCTCTATTGTTCTATTTCTGAAGTATATGTAACTTGCTGGTGTGGTGTGTGTTGACTATGTGTAAATTATGCACTATCTGGTTAAAATATCAGATATGTCTTTGTGGCTTTTCTATGCGAATGCATATGCTACCGTATTTACTCATACCATGTGCTAAAACGCAGGGCTTCGACAGTCCACCCTTTAAAAGTAAACAATAACTGCCACAAATTACTAATTACATTTCATATACAATATGTACAACATTCGAGTAGACACCTTTCAACAGGAGGAAGAGTTGTAGGTGGGAAATATATGGCCTAGGAAAAAGCGTGTATGTATGAGTAAATGTTTGAGGGACATATATCATCGTGTTGTATAAGTTCTAAGAAAGCTTCGAGGTACTGCGAAGTATACATTTAATCCTTCTCATCCCGTATTAAGGGTCTGTACATGGGCAAACAAACATTACCGAGCTCTTTCTAGGCAAGGGCCATTAGCCCTCACCTTGTTCGGCTTCTTATAATAATATATGGGGAGCACATCTATCTGATGATACATGTGGGGAGATGTACTGTATGTGTATGCCATTGTGTGGATAACGTTTATAAACTATGTGTGTTATTAACTGAAGTTTGCAGAGATGAGGGTAAGACATATAAAGATACATTCACATATAAATTTGGTTACACTGATGTAATTTCCGGTTGTAGATCTCTGGGTAGAGGGAAAAACAAAGAGATGGTGAAAGAAACAGGCCATGAAATTAATTTACATTCCTTTTCACAACACTGTTTCTATGGTTGGGTCATATATAAAATCTGCCGCATTAACAATGCACCCGCTACTTAGACTCATCAAATTTGTGTTATGTATTTTTCATTGCGTCAAAATTTGAACACATTTAAATATCAGACCGATAATTATGACAACACCCAGGATACAGATGAGAAACTTTCCAACACTTGCAATCACACTTTGTGCCCACTCTCCTAACCCAGAGAACCATTTGAGTGGGTTCAACCATGAGGCCCTGCCGGTCAATTCATTACCCACAGCTGCTAAAGTGAGATTGTGTTTCCTTCTGAACTCCCACTTCAACTGCAAGATCTCGTCCATCTTTTGATCGATGATCTCCGTTGGGTCCTCAGTACTGTTGGTAATATACGTGCAGCACTTCACACCAAAGTAACACAATACCCACCTGTCACAGCCGTGACATAATTTAGGACCATCCTGTGCTGGACCAGTTCCTTCTTGTAGGCCTGTAGTTCCCTACCCATATACCTGAAGGTGTCATCATACATCTCAGTGATATTATCTATCAAGTTCGCTAGCGCATGGATGTACCTATAATTTATAATTCCTCTGGCAATATGGGTGATATCTAATGCAAGAAGAATTTGAATCCCAGTGGATTCATGGATCAAATTGGAGGCTGTGAGCTCTCGCCTATCTGGGGTGTCTCTTGAAAATGTGTTCGTAGTGGGTGTGAGTATAAGGAGGCGGAGCGCTGCGGTGAATATCTTTCATTTTGTCATGTGCGATGGTCATGACCTCTGGTAGTACTCTGCCTATGTAACACAACCCTTCAGAGCTCAGAGTAAGCCACTTGTACGCTTTCCTTCCACATATGAAATAGGCGTCATCTGGAAGAACATAGGGGACAAAATGCATCAAGATCATATCACAAATTATTCTCACGAAGAAACCAGTCCCCAGCTCTTCTGTTTGATACAAGTATCTGGCTGGATGATGTGAGCACAATGTCCCTGTGTCACTTTTTCAGCCCACATGGTTTTGATCCCACGTGTATACCTGTATCGGAAGTACTTCCCACTTATGGTTATCCTACTTACAAGTTCGGAGTTGATGGGTTCTTTATCAGCCCTATGTGAGAAGGTCATTGTCTGATTGTTCCATGTCACTTCCCAGTTTCCTAGTTTCCTGAAATTGGACACGTTAAAACACAGCAGTGACCTATCTACGTGGTACTGGTGGAGCTTCAAGCTTGGGGGCCTATATGTATTGAATTTCCTGTCCACTGGTATGGCACTAATCCCAATTTACTCTGTCCTTGAGGTACTTGTGAGCACACCCAGCATTCCGTTTGGTTTAAGACCGTACGCACTAATGAGTGGTAATCACTCAAAGGATGTCCGCCAATGTTGATATTATTGTTTGACTGACATCTCTGGATGCACCCATCTTCGACTATGTTATCGCAGTACTTACATATGCAGTGTTCATCAGACAATAACCCTTCACATTGCCTCCGAGCTCCGTGACTACCAGATCTCTTACTGATACCAGCTTTGACCAAAGTGATGGACTGATCCTGGGGTCCTACGAATTCATCCTCTCCATCAGAACCCATTCCAGATCCTTGTTTGACTTCACTGGGGCCCTCACAAAAACAAATTGTCCTAATCAAAAATATAATCACAAGATAAAGCCGGATCACAGTCTCTTGATGTGGATCCATTTCAGGAAGGTAGAAAAAAAAAAAAATGCAGAGGGGGGATGTTTGGAGAGGAAAAAAAAAATATGACAACCGTCATTGATTTTGCTGTTCACCGCGCTCAGGTGCCGTTCAACAGTCCTGCCTCTCAGCTTTCCCGGAACAGATTCTCTAGTGATATGAGGTTCTCTTCACCTTTCTCTTTCTCACAAGTTTTCTCCGGGTCAGCGACCTTCTTGCAGTGGAACGAGTGGACCCAAGTCTCTCTCTCGGCAACCTTCAGTGCTGTCGTGCTGGTCAACAAAACTTGATACGGTCCTTCCCACCTGTCAATGAGGCAACCTGAGCGTAGAAAATTTTTAATCATCACATAGTCCTCAGGTTTAATGTCATGACAATTACTGTTTAGTAGGTCAGGAATCGCCAGTTTCAGATTCCTTTGCTGGTTTCTCAGTTGCTAGCTCATCCTAACAAAATATTGCACAGTCATTTCATTATTGCACTTCAGATCATCCTGGGGGTCTATCATTACATGGGGCTGTCGTCCAAAAATAATTTCAAAGGGTGATAGGTTAAGCGTTGACCTGGGAGTGGTTCTGATGCTATACAACACTAGTGGCAGTGCTTCTGGCCACAACAGTCCAGTTTCAGCCATCACTTTGCACAGCTTGTTTTTAATAGTGCTATTCATTCTCTCCACCTTCGCACTGGCCTGTGGCCGGTAGAGAGTATGTAGCTTACTATTAATACCCATAAGTTTGCACATGACCTGAAAGACTTCACCTGCAAAAAATGGGTACCCCTATCACTTTCAATCATTTTAGTGATACCATATCTACACACAAATTCTTGTACAATTTTCTTAGCAGTGAATAAGGCAGTATTTGTGGTGGCGGGGAATGCTTTTACCCAGTTCGAGAAGACATCAGTGCATACTAAAACATACTTTAAATTCCTACAGGGTGGTAGCTGTATGAAGTCAATTTGTATTACTTGGAAAGGTCGGAGGGATATGGGATGGCTCCGTCGGTATCGTCTTACCAATATTCTTCCTCAAGCAAGTAAGACATATCATTGCTTTCTTGCTCACCTGAGAAGAGAACCCTGGCGCACTCCAGTAGGCTCTTACCAATTTGCACATACCTTCCTTGCCCAGATGAGTCAGACCATGTGCCGCTTCAGCTAGGCTCGGGAGATATGCCCTGGGGACCACTGGCTTACCTTGTCCATCTCTCCAGAGTCCCAAGGACTCCTGACCATATCCCTTTGCCTTCCAGACTGCCTTTTCCTGTAGTGAACACAAATTTAGCATTTCGATTAATTGTTGCATGTTTACCGTGTTGAATGTCATCAGTTGTGTGGTGTTAATTTGTGTGGTAGTGCTTGCTGCTGATTTTGCAGCTTCGTCCGCTCGGCTGTTACCAAGTGAGATTGGGTCTTGGTTGTAAATGTGTGCTTTACACTTGATAACAGCCACTCTGTCAGGTTCCTGTATGGCTGTCAGAAGCCTCTTAATGTGTGACGCATGCGCTACAGGTGTGCCAGCTGCTGTCATGCAATTTCTGAGGCACCACAGGGCCCCGAAATCATGCACCACTCCAAAGGCGTATCTAGAGTTCGTGTATATATTAGCTGACTTACCCTTTGCCAATTCACATGCTCTGGTCAGTGCTACCAGCTCAGCAACTTGTGCTGAGTGAGGTGGACCAAGGGGTTCAGCTTCTATGATACCTTCGTCATCTACAACTGCGTATCCGAGCACAGGTCTCCTGTCTGTGGCAACTACCATCAGTGTAGAAGGTAAAGTCTACGCCTTCCAGTGGGTTGTCACTGATGTCAGGTCTCGGAGTGAAAGTCTGGTTCAGGTATTCCATATAATCGTGCGTATCAGTGTCTGCACTAAATCCTCCTTCACCATCATTCTCATCCTCCACCCTTTGTGCATGACAAGGCACACTCAGCAAGTAAGTTGCAGGATTTAGTGTGCTGCACCTCTTTATGGTGATGTTTACAGGGGCCATCAGTGATAGTTCCCACTTTGTAAACCGAGTGGATGAGACATGTCTGGTTTGGGTGGAGGTTAGCATGGCTGATACTGCATGAGGTGTATGGATTGTCAGGTCGTGTCCTAACACTACGTCTTCGCTTTTACTTACCAACAAAGCTATGGCTGCAACACTTCGTAGGCAAGTGGGGAGAGACCGTGCTACAGTGTCCAATTGTGCACTGTAGTAGGCTACCGGTCTGCTTGCATCACCATGTTTCTGGGTTAAGACTCCTGTCGTGCACCCAGCACTTACGGTACCATACAACTCAAAAGGTTTCTCATAATCTGGCATCCCCAATGCTGGTGCTTGTGACAAACACTCTTTTAGTCTCTCAAATGCCAGTTCGGACTCTTCTGTATGAGAGACCCATTCTGGTTTGTTTGAAGAGACCATTTCTTGCAGTGGTAGTGCCAGAATAGAGAACCCCGGAATCCAGTTCCGACAATACCCACCCATTCCTAGAACAGTGCAAATTTGTTGCTGGCTTTGCGGCAGAGTCATGTTGCGGATGGCCTGTATTCTGTCTGTGGTCAGGTGTCTGAGTCCTTGCATCAAGCAGTGTCCCAAGTATTTAACCTTAGTCCGGCACAACTGCAACTTATCCTTAGAAACCTTGTGTCCTTGGGCACTATGGGGAATTGGCTCTTGACTATCTTGTTTATCCCCCTTAGATCCTGCACTAGCCTGTGACCCCTCCCCCCACTCTTTTTCACAGGGAAGATGGGACTGTTGGCTGTGCTGGACGTCCTGACTAGGATGCCCTGCTGTAGCAGTCGTTCTATGACAGGTGTCAAAGTCAGAAAAATATCTCTATGCACACTACCATATTTGCACCTCACACAGGTCCGTGCTGCGCATGCGTACGCTCTCCCGTACGTGCGCATACTCACAGTCGCGGGCACCCGCAGGCGCACGGTATGCGTATTTACGGTAGAGTTTATGTGATCGTAGCGTGCGACTCAATCATTACATATTTTCACTATATAATGTATTTTGTAGATCATGGTCCCTTTGATAGATTCTGAAAGTTTAGTTAACATAGCATGTTCCTGAACAGAGAGATCCCTCTTTGTATTGTACGAAGGGTCTAACAGGGGTCATACAGTGGTGTTTAGTACCCATCGGAAGAGTATTTAAATAGCAATATTCCGGTGTTGGTTTGGAGCGGATTAATCGCTCGTGCGAATAGTTATGGACATAAGAAGTTTATGTCCATTTACTATTATTTGTTCTTATTTAGTCATGCGGCGGGAAACCCAGTATCCCACCCACCTGAACAGTTGGAAGCAGTCACAGCCCACCTGTATGAATCAACCTATGACCTTTTGTTTTAATGCGAAGCCGAATTCCTGTGTCCAATGAACAATGAGATTGTAGGGACCATTGAATTGTATTGTGTGTGGGGCATAAATAGGCAGGCCGACCATATCCAGTTCACTCTCTTCAACGGTTCTCATTGCTGATAATCGGGAGCTGGATATCGAGGCGCATGCGATCGTTTCCCCTTGTGCGTAAGTGTTTCTCCGCAACTATATTGATCTTCTTGTTATTGTGGGCCAATTTCTCTCTCTCTCTCTCTCTCTTCTCCTCTTTCTCTCTTATTTTCTCTTAAATAGTAATTGTATTATATTTCCTGTGTAGTTATCTGGTTAGGTAGTCTATGTTATATTGTAGTGTATGATTTGTATTTGTATTAATTCTTTTGCAAGTATATCATTCATAATATATATATTAGGCATTGGACCCTGAGCACGGTATCTGTGTATTTCTTATAGTGTTAAGTATTCTCAGAGCGTCGGTGACGCTCATACAGCTTTTGAGTTAATAAGGTTACACTGTGTTGCATTTACACTCTATCTATACACTAAGGTTTTACAGCATATTACATTGTTTATGGTTTAGATTTATAGGTTTAACATTGTTAGCGTCAGCGCCGCTGGTGATCTCCTCGTGGTCCCGAGCGTCCGCTACGCTATAGCGAATCATTACGTTAGTCAGCAGCCAATAGCGTGCCTGCCTGTGATCTCTTGGCCGTGAGCGAACGTGACGCTTGAGCGTCTCGACTACGGCTAAGCGATTGTTACGCAACGAGCGTACCCTTACGGTACTTCATACGTAGATAGCGTACAGTGTTCTTAGACCTCATAAAGGGTATTATATAAGATAAATATTTAGCTTTATCAATTGCGGGCTCGTCCTGTCCTTCACATATCTGCACTAGGTAATTTCAGCAGACATTATCCAGCAGCAAAGGGCGGGAGATCAAATTCCTTGTAGTGCTGTTTGGATAAGCGTCTGCTTCTCTTAGTAAAGGGTGCTGAAGGAATCCGGGAACCGGAGGTAAGAACAACACGCTAGTCTCTTTTAAAACTGTTTATTTTTCTGTCTTGCGTACACACGCACGCACACATATATATCTGCATTTCTTTTTTTTTCATTTGTGTATTTTCGTATATCACTCTCCTGTTTGCCAGTTTTATAGTTGATAAACGTGCTAAGAGAGATTTGCTGCTATTTTATAGTTTAAGAGTAAAAAGGTAATATAGTTAAAGTATAGACAAACACAGCTGTGCCTGAGAGACAAGGCGAAGTCAGTGTGGTGCGCGGTAGATGATAAAGGATCATCTACATTGATAAACGTATAAATTGTGTTACGGTGGATCTTTGCTTTGCGTACACGTGTCTCTAACAAAGGACTGAGACTTGCGTACGCAACCCAAGGGTCGACGCACGCAGCGTATATTACGCAACGGAGCGTACGGGTACGCCCACGTAACTCAAATCACAAGTGTTAATTTTTTTTCAACGCGATAAATAGCGCAACGCGGTAAATAACGCAAGGCGATAAATCACGCAAATCTATTTTAACATTCGAAATTTAAATTAACAGATCCTTCTCCTAATTTGTAACACATCTGGTCTAAAGAGAAATTTCTGCGCAGAAATAGAAATAGAAACAAAAGTGTATATGTGGTGAGTGAGTGTTTGTTTTTACAATTTTTGAGGTTGAACCACAAGAAAAGTCGAGTTCTCGTGAGGTACATGCGTGTAAGTGACGTACATGGTGGCTAGGGAGGCATCCCTGGTTAAAACATACAATTTGAGCATTAGAGTGTAGCAGACCAGGAGGTCATACTGTAACAGACCAGGAGGTCATAGCAGACCAGCAGGTTCAGGTACAGCAGACAAGGAAGTCCGCTATACAGTCCACAGGCACAACACCAAGAAAGGGTTGGTGCAACACCCATATAGGCCATACAAGCTCTGGCTGAAGGAATTCGCAGCCGTAATTTTCGATTCCACTGGTCGCTCCGTACATAAGATTAGTTGCTTATGTGCTGAACGATTGTACCGCACGTAATTGTGTGCATTAGTAAACCTGACCGGTACTATTTGTGTACGAAGGTCATAAACGCTATTTGTACATTCTAACGTGATTTGTGTAATTTTTTTTATTTTAAGGGAGGTTCGCTGCTCACTCAGGAACTATCCAACAACCAATAGTTACTGGAAAGAGTAAGTGTTCTTCGGATCACCCTCGCAGGTTCCAGTAAATAGAGGTTCAGGTCGCAGGGGCCCTGGGTCGAGTACGCCAGCACCATATCGGTGTGATCAGGTCGTATTGGTCGGCGTGGGCGAGTGAGTGGGGTACACGGTAAACCGCCACCGTCAGCCTATTTTGAACATTTTGGTTTGCGTAAGGGTTGGCTGAATAAAGCAACACCTTCGAACTATGGGGGCCACTTGTTCAGGTAGGGGGCGATCAACCTCGGTTCGGGTTGATTCAGTGAACCGACCAGTCGGGTCGGCAAGGTACGTAATGTGTGAGAAATACGGAAGTCACACAGAAGCTTTATGTGATGAATGGGAGAGAATGACGGTACATGACGGGGAGAAATTCCCAAGAGTAGGTAGCTTCAGCACAGAAGTGTTAACGAATTTAAGGAGAAGGATATGTCTCATTAAATCAGCCAAGAGACGAATCAAGCATTATGATTATTTACAGTTGTGGCAACAGGAGGGTGACATACAGAGAGGATTGGCTCAGGCGGCGGGATCTGGCTCGATCAGAAAACTGATAGCCACGGCCCCACCGCCACCATATATATCGGGAGAGAAATTGGTTGCGGAGAATGACGCACTCAGGTGTAACACACAAACACTTAGCAACTGTGTAAATGTTAAAGATAATGTTAACCAATTAACCAATGCAAGTATTAACCCGTGCAAGTTGTACCGTTTTGAACTTTCCTCAGGAGTGTGATCAAGAGGACGAATCGGCAACAATTTCAGCGCTCTCTCTAGCAGCCACCATAGCAGAGACCACAGTAGGCACAGCTCCACCCCCGAGATTAGTAACAAAGGCCCCTAGCGGAGGGATAGGTGAGGTCGTATCAACGGGTAAGTACGGCACCATACACTATGCTGAAACTATTTCACCACAGCCTGTAGAATCTACACAGAATGAGGTTGTTAGAGTTAATCCTGTTAAGGTAATAGTAGTTCCAAATGGGAAAACAGACACTTCAGGAGTCACTCCTGTTAGGAACATTGCCATGTACAGCCCATTTTCCCGAATGGAATTAAGGACCATAGTGTCGGAATTCCCTGACCCTAGAAAAGACTTAGTTGCCAGCCAAAAATACATCAGAGACCTAGGTAACACTGTAGAGCCCAACAATAAAGACTGGCAGATATTGCTGAGAGCATGTTTACCCTCCAATGTCGACGCAGCTCAATTTTTAGCTGACTGTGGATTAGATCAGGATGTACCTCTTACAGAAGTGTACAACAAAGACAATGTAAAAAGAATAAGTTTACAGTTAAAGGAGTATTTCCCAGCCGTAGTTAAATGGAACAAAATATTCTCCATTAAACAGAAGGAGTCAGAAACAGCTGCAGAGTATTTTCACAGAGCATTATCAGAAATGGCAAAATACACAGGCATAGAGGACATTAAAACCAACATAAACCATCGAGAAGTAGCAGTATCGGTACTGATGGATGGTTTAAAAGAGTCATTGAAGACTAGGGTACAGACCACACAACCATGTTGGCGAGGTCTGTCTGTGGCTACTTTGAGAGAGGCTGCTATTGATCACGATAGGAACATCACCAGAAACAGGGAACAACAAGGTGATAAGTTAATGGCAGTAAGTATACAGGCCCTGACCACAAGGCAGCCTTTGTTTATATCACCAAACCCTGTGGGTAAGTCAAATGTGGTTACTTGTTATTCTTGTCATAAACAGGGACACATGGCACGAGATTGTAGAGTGAAGAATTCACGAAACTCATACCAACCCCCTAGACAACGACACGACACACGACATTGGGATCAGGGTCCGCAGAAACGGAGTTATGAGCCACATGCAGGGGAAACAAAAAGATATCCCCCGAACAGAGACTGGCAAGCCTCTGGTAGCTCCCAATTAACTCCATCACAAGTAGTTGCTGCCAGCGGGATTCAGGGAGGTCACCATACCCAATAGGGGTGTGGCCATACCTGTAATCTGCAGCCAGTAAAATTGATTGCAAGCCTTGGAAGTGAACCAGAAATTGCAATCAATGTAGCTGGTAAATCATTAAACTTTCTTGTAGACACAGGGGCGGCCAAATCAGTGATAAATTCGACAGTGGGCATGAGAACCACTGGTAAGACAATTCCAGCCATAGGGGTAACGGGAGTAGTCCAGCACTACCCTGTTAGCAAACCAGCCGAGATTACAGTAGGGCCTTTACATACCAAGCATTCCTTTTTGCTGGCTGCATCGGCACCGACTAATCTCCTGGGAAGAGACTTACTGTGTAAAATGGGGTGCGTCATTTATTGTACTCCTGAAGGTGTATTCTTGGACATACCTGAGAATCACGCTCAGGAAGTGCGAGACATGTTAGACTCCCCGTCAAAATTAATGTCACATACCATTATGACAAATAGGACTCCCTCCCAAGTAGAAGAAATGACATCTCAGATACCAGAGTCACTTTGGACTAAAGATGGACAGGACACTGGATTAATGGCAAACGTAGCTCCGGTAGTTGTACAAGTAAAAGATGGTAGGATAGCTCCAAAAATCCCACAGTACCCTCTGAAGCCAGAGGTGGAGTTAGGAGTGTATCCCGTAATAGAGCGCTTGCTACAACAGGGCATTCTGGTAAGAACGTCCAGCACTGCCAATAGTCCCATCTTCCCTGTTAAAAAGAGTGGGGGGAGGGGTTACCGGCTAGTGCAGGATCTAAGGGGGATTAACAAAATAGTTGAGAGTCAGTTCCCCGTAGTGCCAAATCCAGCTGTCATCCTAATGCAAATCCCTCCCACTGCGAAATTTTTCACTGTTATTGACCTCTGCTCCGCTTTCTTTTCGGTACCTCTGCACCCTGACAGTCAATATTTGTTTGCATTTACATACAGAGGAGTCCAATACACATGGACTCGATTACCACAAGGATTCATAGATAGTCCAAGTATATTTTCTCAGGCTTTGCATGATTGTTTACAGTCTTTCCAACCAGTGAGTGGATCAGTATTAATACAGTACGTGGATGATCTACTACTGTGTTCTGATTCATTGGAAGCATCCCTGAAGGATACGAAACAGCTCCTGTTTCATCTTTCAGACACAGGACACAAGGTTTCCAAAGACAAGTTGCAATTATGCCAAACTAAGGTAAAATATTTGGGACACTGTCTAACACAAGGACTGAGACACCTGACCGCTGATAGAATTCAAGCAATTAGAGACATGACTCTGCCACAAACCCAGCAACAGATCAGAACATTTTTAGGAATGTGTGGATATTGCCGTAACTGGATCCCAGGGTTTTCCATTCTAGCATTACCCTTGCAGGAGATGGTCTCCTCAAACAAACCTGATCGGATTTCGCATACAGACGAGTCTGAGACAGCATTTGAGAGACTTAAACAGTGCCTAACGCAGGCACCAGCATTGGGTATGCCAGACTATGGGAAACCCTTTGAACTATACGGAACAGAAAGTGCTGGTTGCGCGGCAGGCGTACTAACCCAAAAGCACGGTGATGCCAGCAGGCCGGTAGCATATTACAGCGCTCAGCTAGATACGGTAGCGCGATCCCTCCCCACATGCTTGCGAAGCGTTGCTGCGATAGCATTGCTAGTAACGAAAAGCGAAGACGTCGTGCTAGGTCACAACCTCACAATTCATACACCACATGCAGTGTCAGCCTTGTTAAATTCTGCCCAAACCAGACACGTCTCATCAGCGCGGTTTACAAGATGGGAATTGGCACTAATGGCCCCCGTAAACATCACCATAAGGAGATGCAGTGCATTAAATCCTGCAACATATCTCCCAGGTGTGCCTGGACAGGCACAAAGGGTGGAGGATGAGAGTGGTGGGGAAGGAGAATTTAATACAAAGGAAGACACACATGATTGTATGGAATATTTGACCCAAAATTTTACCGCAAGGCCTGACATCAGTGACAACCCACTGGAAGATGTAGAACTTACGTTCTACACGGACGGTAGTTGTCATAGACAGTCAGACTCGGGAGACTTGTGTACTGGATACGCAGTCGTAGATGACCAAGGCACCATAGAAGCGTAACCGCTAGGCCCACCTCACTCAGCCCAGGTTGCTGAACTGGTCGCCCTAACCAGAGCATGTGAATTGGCTAAGGGCAAATCAGCCAATATCTACACCGATTCTAGATACGCATTCGGGGTAGTCCATGATTTCGGAGCCCTATGGCGCCTCAGAAATTTCATGACGGCAGCTGGTACACCGGTAGCGCATTCAGCTCACATAAAAAGGCTTCTAACAGCGATACAGGAACCCGACAGAGTGGCTGTTATCAAATGTAAAGCACACACATATAGCCAAGACCCAGTATCACTTGGTAACAGCCGAGCAGACGAAGCTGCTAAATTAGCAGCTGCTACCCCCAGACAGACAGACACCACACAACTGATGGTATTTAATACCATCAACACACAGAAGTTGTGTGAGATGCAAAATTTGTGTTCCACACAGGAAAAGGCAGTCTGGAAGGCAAAAGGATATGGTCAGGAGTCCTCAGGACTCTGGACGGATGGACACGGTAAACCAGTGGCCCCCAGAGCATACCTTCCATGTTTAGCTGAGGCAGCTCACGGGCTGACTCATCTGGGCAAGGAAGGGATGTGCAAGTTGGTGAGAGCATATTGGTGTGCCCCAGGATTTTCATCTCATGCGAGTAAAAGGGCAATGTCATGCCTTACCTGTCTGAGAAAGAACATCGGAAAGGCAATACCTACAGAACCATCTCATATCCCACCTGCCGGCGGCCCTTTCCAGGTAATACAGATTGACTTTATTCAATTACCCCCTTGTCGAAATTTGAAATATGTACTTGTTTGTATAGATGTTTTCTCAAATTGGGTCGAAGCATTTCCAGCGGCCACAAATACCGCTATGTTTACTGCTAAGAAAATTGTGCAGGAATTTGTATGTAGATATGGTATCCCTAGAATTATCGAAAGTGATAGGGGTACCCATTTTACAGGTGATGTCTTTCAAGGAATGTGTAAATTGATGGGAATTGATAGCAAGCTGCACACTCCATACCGTCCACAGGCGAGTGCGAAAGTGGAAAGAGTGAACAGCACTATTAAAAATAAACTGAGTAAAGTGATGGCAGAGACAGGATTGACATGGCCAGAAGCTTTACCCATTGTACTGTACAGCATCAGAACCACTCCCAAGTCCCCTCTTAATCTGTCTCCCTTTGAAATCTTGTTTGGTCGACAACCGCATGTTATGATTAACCCTCAGGATGATTTGAAGTGTAACAATGAAGTGACTGTAAAATACTTGATTAACATGAGTAAACAGTTAAGGAATCAAAATGATAATCTGAAGTTAGTGATTCCTGATTTACCAGATAGTAATTGTCATGACATTGAACCTGGGGATTATGTAATGATACAGAATTTTCTACGCTCAGGTTGCCTTATTGACAGATGGGAAGGACCATACCAGGTCTTATTGACTAGCACTACAGCATTGAAGGTTGCTGAGAGAGAGACTTGGGTTCATTCGTCCCACTGTAAAAAGGTTGCTGATCCAGAGAGGCCCCGTGATAAGGAACAGACGGTAGAGGTTGTATCACTGGAGTGTCTGTTCCAGGAGGACTGAGGCGGCACCTGAGCATTGAAAATCACAAGACCAAAAGCAGTTGTCGATCCCCTGTTCCCTTTTATTGTTTTTCTCCAACTTCCCATCCCCTCTCCCTCAAATTATTTTTTTTCCCCCCTTCTCATTCTTCTCCGTTTCCTCCTGCAAGATGGACTTGCCCCAAGAGACTGTGATCCGGATTTTTCTGTTGACCATGATGTTGACCAGAGCAGTCTGTTCCGGCGAGAGTACCATGGAGGTCGAGAGAGGTTCTGGAATGGGTTCTGATGACAGAGATGGAGGCGTAGTTTTCCAAGAACAACATAATCAACAAGCAAAGGCGAGTATCAGAAAACGATCCGATAGCATTGACCATAGAAGGAATTGTGAAGGATTGTTAGCTGAAGAAAACTGTATCTGTCGGCTCTGTAACAATGTCATTGAGGATGGGTGCATAAAGAAATGCCAATCCAGTTTTAATATCCATATGGACCGGCATCCATTGAGTGACTATCACTCCTTAGTGGGTAGTGTGTTAAATAAAACAGATTGTTGGGTATGCTCTCAAGTACCTCAAGGTCATAGCAAATCAGGGCTAGTACCATTTCCTTTAACGTTAGGGGAGGTACTTGAGTTAAGTGGTGGGAGACCGGTGGACAGGAGGTTTACTATCTCCAGCCCTCCTAGTTTGAAGCTCCACCAATACCATGTGGATAGGTCCCTATTATGTTTTAACATCTCCAATCCCCGAAAGCCGGGAAATTGGGAAGTGTCATGGAGTAATCAAACCATGACCTTTTCGCATAGAGCAGATAGAATGCCTACAGATACAGAGCTTATACGCCACATAGCCAGTAGAGGAAAATCTTTCCGGTATAGGTATACCTTAGGAAATAGGATTAAGAGAGTTGGAGAGGTATCACCAGGATACTGTGCACATATCGTACAACCTGATACGTGTACTAAGCAGATGGAAGAATTAGGGTTAGGAGATTTCACATGGAAGGTGTGTAATATGGTTATGTCCTACTCCGTCCCATATGTTCTCCCCGATGATGCATATTTCATATGCGGGAGAAAGGCGTATAAGTGGCTTGCCCCAAACTCTGAAGGATTGTGTTATATTGGAAAAGTACTGCCTGAAGTAATGACTGTATCACATGACAAAATGAAAGACATACACCGTGTTGCCCAAACTCCTTATACTCACACCCATTACGAGCACGTAGTTAAACGGCACCTGATAGAAAGAACAGAGCATCCGGCCTCTGACATGATCCATGAATCCCCCGGGATTCAGTTTCTAATCGCGTTAGATATCACTCGCACCGCCAGAGGAGTGTTGAATTATAAATACATATCTGCGCTCGCCAATTTGTTAGATAATATCACTGAAATGTATGATGACACGTTTAGGTATACTGGAAGAGAACTTCAAGCTTATAAAACAGAACTGGTACAGCATAGAATGGTTCTTAATTACCTCACAGCAGTGACAGGCGGATATTGTGTCACACTGGCAACACAATACAGCGTGAAATGTTGCACATATATTACGAATAGCACCGAGGATCCGGTCGAGGTCATAGACCAAAAGATGGACGATATTCTCCAACTGAAGTGGGAATTTCGCAGGAGACACAATCTCACTCTTGCTGCTGTAGGTAATGAGCTGACTGGTTGGGTGTCATGGTTGAACCCGCGAAATTGGTTCTCTGGTTTAGGAGACTGGGCTCAAGGAGTCATAATGGATGTTGGGAAGTTTCTCCTATGTATCTTAGGTGTTATCATAACGATTGGCTTGATATTTAGATGCGGTCAGGCTTTAATGAAGTGCAAACATCGTACCAGGGTAATGAGTTTGAGGAGTGAGGAAACTGTAATTCCAATGGACTTGATTTATGACCCAAATGTAGAAACAATGATGTGATGAAAATGCGATTTCTACGGTCCGTTTCTTCCACCTGTTTTTCCGTTTCCTCCAAGGTAAAAAGACCCACTTGGACGAGGAATTTGGTGAGCCGATATACAGACAACAGATGGATTAAAGAAGAAGTTTTGACAACCTGATACACAGATTTTTGATGAACTATGCCATGGATCCCCAGTTTCCCTAGAAATTTTAAAATTACGCTAGCCCAACACTTTTGTAAATCTATGGACATTGACAGCTTTTGCTCGCACCTTATGGGCAAAAGCACAAAGAAGACTGCATTCAACAGACACCAAACAAGACCTCAATCGACGAATGTACATTTACCTGACATAGAATACCACCGCATTTACCGTAATTATGTCTTTTCTTCATTTCTACAACCCTCAGGTAATGACACACATAGTCGATAGGGAATACAGGCACAGATATCAGCAATCACATATCTCCCCCATTCATGTATCATCAACTAAAATGTGCTCCCCCATTTTGTTACAACCAAAGCCGAAAAGAGCTCGGTAAAGTTTGACAGCCCATCCACAGACCCGTACCACGGGATAAGAAGGAATTCAAATGTATACTTCGCAATACCTCGAAGCTTGATTTAAAACACGTACGGCACGATGATACATGACCCCCAAGCACGGATTCATACACACATGCTTTTGCTATCTCACTAGGTCATACCCTTTTCCTACCTACTCCTCTCCTCCCCTACCTAACCATGTAAATGTATTAACCCCTGACATATATTTTTCTCTTTTTGAAATGTTTTAGAAGGTGGCAGTTATTGTTGACTGCCAAAGGGTGGACTGTCAAAGTCAGAAAAATATCTCTATGCACACTACCATATTTGCACCTCACACAGGTCCGTGCTGCGCATGCGTACGCTCTCCCGTACGTGCGCATACTCACAGTCGCGGGCACCCGCAGGCGCACGGTATGCGTATTTACGGTAGAGTTTATGTGATCGTAGCGTGCGACTCAATCATTACATATTTTCACTATATAATGTATTTTGTAGATCATGGTCCCTTTGATAGATTCTGAAAGTTTAGTTAACATAGCATGTTCCTGAACAGAGAGATCCCTCTTTGTATTGTACGAAGGGTCTAACAGGGGTCATACAGTGGTGTTTGGTACCCATCGGAAGAGTATTTAAATAGCAATATTTCCGGTGTTGGTTTGGAGCGGATTAATCGCTCGTGCGAATAGTTATGGACATAAGAAGTTTATGTCCATTTACTATTATTTGTTCTTATTTAGTCATGTGGCGGGAAACCCAGTATCCCACCCACCTGAACAGTTGGAAGCAGTCACAGCCCACCTGTATGAATCAACCTATGACCTTTTGTTATAATGCGAAGCCGAATTCCTGTGTCCAATGAACAATGAGATTGTAGGGACCATTGAATTGTATTGTGTGTGGGGCATAAATAGGCAGGCCGACCATATCCAGTTCACTCTCTTCAACGGTTCTCATTGTTGATAATCGGGAGCTGGATATCGAGGCGCATGCGATCGTTTCCCCTTGTGCGTAAGTGTTTCTCCGCAACTATATTGATCTTCTTGTTATTGTGGGCCAATTTCTCTCTCTCTCTCTCTTCTCCTCTTTCTCTCTTATTTTCTCTTAAATAGTAATTGTATTATATTTCCTGTGTAGTTATCTGGTTAGGTAGTCTATGTTATATTGTAGTGTATGATTTGTATTTGTATTAATTCTTTTGCAAGTATATCATTCATAATATATATATTAGGCGTTGGACCCTGAGCACGGTATCTGTGTATTTCTTATAGTGTTAAGTATTCTCAGAGCGTCGGTGACGCTCATACAGCTTTTGAGTTAATAAGGTTACACTGTGTTGCATTTACACTCTATCTATACACTAAGGTTTTACAGCATATTACATTGTTTATGGTTTAGATTTATAGGTTTAACATTGTTAGCGTCAGCGCCGCTGGTGATCTCCTCGTGGTCCCGAGCGTCCGCTACGCTATAGCGAATCATTACGTTAGTCAGCAGCCAATAGCGTGCCTGCCTGTGATCTCTTGGCCGTGAGCGAACGTGACGCTTGAGCGTCTCGACTATGGCTAAGCGATTGTTACGCAACGAGCGAACCCTTACGGTACTTCATACGTAGATAGCGTACAGTGTTCTTAGACCTCATAAAGGGTATTATATAAGATAAATATTTAGCTTTATCACAGGGTATACTCCTAATTCCACTTCTGGTTTCAGATGGTACTGGGGGATTTTTGGAGCTATCCTGCCATCTTTTACTTGCACTGCTACTGGGGCTACATTCACCATCAGTCCAGTGTCCTGTCTATCTTTGGTCCAAAGGGAACCCGGTATTTGCAAGATCATTTCCTCAACCTGTGATGGACATGTGTCTATAACGGTAGAGTGTAATATTAGCCTTTGAGGGGTGTCTAATATATCTTGTACTTCCTGTGCATGGTTCTCAGGGATATCTAAGAACACACCCTCAGGGGTACAATATATGACACACCGCATTTTACACAACAAATCTCTGCCAAGTAGATTAGTCGGAGCCGATGCAGCCAACAGGAAAGAATGTTTGGTATGCAAGGGCCCTATCGTAATCTCTGCAGATCTACTCAAAGGGTACTGCTACACCTTTCCTGTTACTCCCATTGCCGAAATCATTTTACCCGTGGTCATTACACCTGTTGTGGAGTTTAGCACTGATCTGGCCGCTCCTGTATCTACAAGAAAAGGTTGTGGTATGCCAGCTACATTGACCATGACCTCAGGTTCACCTCCAAAGCCAGCTATCACTTTCACTGGCTGCAGACTACAGGTATGACCTGCCCCCTATTGTGGTTTTGGGCCCTCCCACAGAGCATTGGCAGCTACTATATGTGAGGGGGATAGCTGTGAGTTTTCGGAGGCCTGCCAGTCGCTCCTTGGTGGGTACCTCTGTGTTTCCCCTCTATGTGGCTCGTAATCTCTCTTATATGTTCCCTGATCCCGTCTATGTGTTTGGTAGCGTGGCTCGTAATCTTGTCTAGGGGGCCTATACTTGTTATGTGTCCCTGCAAACCTACATTCTCTGGCAATGTGTCCCTCCTTTTTACAATTAAAACATGTTGTTGACCTTCTCCAGTCTTCAGGGGTCTGGGATTTTGGTTGTTCAGACATCCCTTCAAGAGCCTGTATACTTACCAGCATCAACCTATCCCCTTGCGACTCCATGTGCTTGAGGATATTACGGTCATGATCGATAGCAGACTCTCTCAGGACATCTACCGTAATCCCCCTCCAATTTGGCAAAGAGGTTTGTACTCTGGTTCTCAGAGCCTCTTTGAGCCCATCCATTAGTACAGAGACAGATACTTCCCTGTGGTTGGCATTTTCCTTTATATCCCTTAACCCAGTGTATCTAGCCATTTCCTGTAATGCTCTATGGAAATATTCGTATGCCGTTTCACTTTCTTTCTGTCTTATAGAGAAAATGTTATTCCACTTGACAACAGTGGGGAAGTACAATCCTAGTTGTATGTTAATTTGCCTAACATTCTCCTGATTGTATTCATCAG
Source organism: Pseudophryne corroboree (assembly GCF_028390025.1). Lineage (NCBI taxonomy): Eukaryota > Metazoa > Chordata > Amphibia > Anura > Myobatrachidae > Pseudophryne > Pseudophryne corroboree. The sequence continues at coordinate 939,469,281 of NC_086444.1, read as the reverse complement.
TGAGAGACCCTTCTGCATCTAGCTTGCAGTTTGTTATAAATTTAGGGATGTCAATATTTGAGGGTAGACTCGCTCATAACACTATCCGCCAATCCTTGTTCGTGGGCTCATGGGCATTGCCCAGTTCTTTAATAAATTTCTGGCATCCTACTAGATCTTTCCTGGGATCTGGGAATTCTGACATAATTTCACCTTTGTTTGTGTCTGTGCGGGGGGCTACTGTCTCTGCATAATGAACAGTCCTGTACTTACCCGTGGATACGATCTCACCCGCTCCTCCAGTGGAGGGCATCGCCACGACTCTTACTGGTTGGGCCGTGCCCACCTGCGCTTCCTGTATGGTGGCTGCCAGGGAGAGGGCTGAAATTACGCTGGGCTCGTTGTCTTCCTCTGAACTACAACCTTTGGGAACATTTAGAACAGGATACAACTTGCATGGGTTATGATTAGTACAATTGGTTTGTGTGTTTCTATCATCTCCCGATATACCATTGGTTGTAGCTATCTTCTCCCCATCAACATATGGCAGTGGTGGTGCCGTCGCATTCACATTCCTGTTTGGTTTAAAATTCGCTGTGCAAGTTCCCTTTGCATCTCTTCTCTTGTTGCCATATGTTTAAACAGTCGTTATGTCTGATCCTTTGTTTCTTGGATTTGATCAGACATATTCTATTCCTAACATTCTGTAGCACCTCTGGATCAAAACTACCAACCCTAGGAAATGATCTCCTATCATCCACTGTCATTCGCACCCATTCATCACAAAAAGCCTCTGCGTGTGGACCATGCTTTCCACACATTATCAACTGAGCGGACCCTCTTAGCCTCAGCTCGTCAGCTTGAACCCTGGCCACTAAACGTTTCTCGCTTGTACACTTGGCTCCCATTGTGGGCTTTCTTTACACAATCCCCAAATGTACAATACGAGCAAATGGTGAAAGTCCTCTGAATTCTCTCACCAACTCCTTCTCCACTGGCAGTACCACAACTCACTCCAATAGTGACCACCGCGTACCCAGTGAGGATCCCTACCAGGCCCCTCTGCACTGTAAGTATTGATGTATTAATAGCAATAAATCAATACGCCACCTTTTCAGTGGAGGTTAAAATTCATCCTGATCTTTGTGGTTTCTTTCCACAGAAATTCCGCCTGGGAAACGTCACCAAGCCTTCCTATGGACTTCCACCTGGAATATTTCCTGAGAGAGAGTCATCGAAAATTCCGTCTACTTTACAGAAATCACGTGTGCGTATGCTCCACACAGCACGTATGATGACGCAATTGCAAAAAGAATGCAACTGGTATCATGTTGCGCAACGTATCACACACACAGACGTGCGGTCCAATCGCACGGCCTATAGATACTTGTTATCTATATGCCCTACGATCACAGGAGTCGAATTCTACTAGCTACGCTCCACAGCCGGAGCGTAACACAAAAACCTTTACTTCAATACTTGACAATCTATACTCTATCACGCTCCTCCGCAAGTTTCCTCACTACTTGCGTATTTCTCTTATAACATAAGGTCGCTAGCCTTCACGCCACCAAGCCTCTGCCAACTCAGTGTCTTCTACGGGAACCCGAATTGATCATGAAGTTCAATGCATTCACACTTACTTTCAACCGACACTAATACACAAGGTTTTCTGTACAGAAAAATATCACTCCCTTTGATTGATAGCTTGTCCCAGAGGTACTACACTTTAAACAAAATATTGTAATAATCTGCTCTAAAATCAGATAGTTACTTGCTATTGTATAAATGTCTTCTATCCCGCCTTTAAATTTATTTCTGGTGTGTGGTTACACTTGCGCTCGCTACTTCACGCAACCGTGCGCGTTCACATACGTTTAACTCGCGTACCGTACCACGTGTACACCGTGCGTTCGCAACTCAATATACCACATTTATAACTATCAATGTAAGCAATAATCCTACTACTCACTACACAATACACTTTTGTTCCTTACACCCGCCGGAAGTCGCCCACAAGGGTAATCCTCCTTTGAGTGCTTACCTAAACGTTTAGGCCGGAACTGCGTTTTGTGTGTTTTTAATTACTCCCTTAACAAAATATATCAAATATATAACAAATAAACGTATCCGATTTTATACAGATCTATGATGACTATTACAACCTATGGCAACAATGGGGGTCATTCAGAGTTGTTCGCTCGCAAGCCGTTTTTAGCAGCTTTGCACACGCTAAGCCTACGCCTACTGGGAGTGAATCTTAGCATAGTAAAATAGCGAACGAAAGATTCGCAATATTGCGAAAAGACATCTCTGTGCAGTTTCTGAGTAGCTCCAGACTTACTCGGCATCTGCGATCAGTTCAGAGCTTGTCGTTCCTGGTTTGACGTCACAAACACACCCAGCATTCGCCCAGCCACTCCCCCGTTTCTCCAGCCACTCCCGCGTTTTTCCCAGAAACTGTAGCGTTTTTTCGCATACGCCCATAAAACGGCCTGTTTCCGCCCAGAAACACCCACTTCCTGTCAATCACATTACGATCGCCTGAACGAAGAAAAAGCCGTGAGTAAAATACCTAACTTCATAGCAAATTTACTTGGCGCAGTCGCAGTGCGAACATTGCGCATGCGCACTAAGCGGAAAATCGCTGCGATGCGATGAAATTTACCGAGCGAACAACTCAGAATGACCCCCATTGTGATGAGAATGTATGCAAACTATCAGTATGCTTTGTGCGCGCTTTTGTGCCAAACATTACACACAAAAGAAAGTAAATGGCTTTTCCCTATTTTCCCTAGTTTTGCACTAGCACCTCTAAGACTATACAGAACAGACGTGGTCTAACAACATTAGATAGTTTTAAACACAATACAAAATTACTTAAGACGCGTCTCCACCCTTTGTTGGTAGACCAAAGTCTGTTAGGCCCTGCAAGTCGTGAGTATGTGGTGAACCGGACGAGCCGCCAACTGTTAAGTTCGTTTAACTTACAGGGAAATGTAATACCTTATAATACAATGGCTGCTGCGGCTGCTGAATGCTGACAAAACCCCTACGACGTGAATGCACGTAGCATATGCACACCGACATGCTATGCGCACTGTACAGCGACATGTGTTGCTGAATACACTTCTATACCTATACAAGAATGGAATGCGACACCAGTTGTATATGTTATGTTGTGGTCCAATGCAGCAACAAATATTTACTAAAAGGGGATACACACAGAAATACAACAATATCACAAAAGAGCTACAACCAATAGTACATACGTTTGTTTGCCTGCGCCTCCCGGATCCGGTCCTCAGTCAATCTTAGCAAGATGACCTTCAGATAATAGACTGAGACCGGCCAGGAGGCCTTGCTTTTATACAATAGTCCAAAACATAATACAAAGGAAACTGTAAGCACTTCCTTCATAGGTCAAAGGGTTGGTCATTTACAGTACATGATGGGTCATAGGTTGGTTTGAATAGGTGGGCGTTGCTTGGTACAGGTGTACTTGCAGATGTCGTCCACTGGGTTCCCGCCGAATATCATGAGTACAGTAACTACAGTAAGATATGAATATTGTATTTCTGCACATATCTATGCGCAGGAGCATGCTATAATCTGCAAACTGCAATCGGAATGTATTCCTTGAAATACTGTACATCTGGATACCAAACACCATGTCCTAACCTAGTTCTGTCCCCTCATATCCTGTAAAACTGGATATCTCTATTGTTCTATTTCTGAAGTAAATATAAAACTTGCTGGTATGGTGTGTGTAGACTATGTGTAAATTATGCACTATGTGGATAAAATATCAGGTATGTCTTTGTGGCTTTTCTATGCGAATGCATATGCTACCGTATTTACTCATACCACGCACTAATACGCAGGGCTTCGCGAGCCAATGTACGCAGCGTGCGGGTATGTGCACACACGGCAGAACAAGCACACACACAGAGGCCACTCTGTGTGGTGTTTGCACGTGTTGGATGTGGGTATAATATTTTAGACTTCGACAGTCTTCACATGATCCTAAGGGATGTCCGTCAGGCAAAATTGATGAGGGGGACAATTCTTGAAGGGTATGGCGTATCCGTGAGTGACGACTTCCCTTACCCAGGCGTCGGAAGTGGTCTTCAACCATTCCTGGGTAAACCTTAGAAGTCTGACTCCCACCCTGGGATCCCCCAGGGGAAGACCCGTCCCGTCATGCAGTAAGTAGGCTTGTCTGATTTGGAAGCAGGCTGATGGGCAGCCCAGGCACGTTTAGGTTTGTTTTCCTCTAATGTGACTGCAGCATCACCAACACGCATTGTGGGATCAGCCACAGCACCGTCGCCCCTTGAAGCTGACATATCCGAAAGCGTAAACACAGGCAACACAGTACAATATCAGCAGTATAATACCTTGTCAAGAACCCCCTGTACAGTGTGAAATCCCAAACAGAGGATTCAAGAGGCATACAGTGACTGAAAATCACAGGGAAAAATACACAATAAATATATCCTGTGAAACACCTATATCAAATAATGACCCTGACGCACTTACCCCCCCTCAGGGTACAGAATATAGGGATAGCAATCTGAGTGAGATACATGGAGCAGAAATCACGCAGCAGCTATGTGCACACACACACAGTCACATGTACAATGCAGAAATTATGACAAGCAATAAAACTGCACTGGACTAGCTTTACTAAGTAATACTAAGAAAAGCTATACAGAGTAATATATATAACAATGCACAGTAAAGACTGGATGTATATCACAGGGTACTTGTACTACATAACCCTGAAGTAATGCACGGTTTCTTAACTAACACTGTCAACAGACATGTAGAATACTTAAGTGTCCTGTAAAATGCACAGCGCTGACATGCAGGCGGCTTTACAGAGGAGGCTTTGCCCAAACAGTCCCAGGATCAGCTCAGCATGTGAAGATGGTGCCCAAACGCTGACAGGGAGTGAGGGAGAGAGAGTTGGATGCTGTTCCAGGGTGGGAACATTTACTCTAAATGGCGCCCTGGGGCAGGGGGAGGGCTACAGGTCAGAGCCTTATCACCTTGCTGGACTTCACCACTGGGTACTGTGGGCCATATGAAAACAATTTTTAGTAAAACCGACCTGTCCCCCTGCTCTGGTGGTCTAGTCGGGTCCCTGTACTAACACAGTGTCCACGCCAGCGCGCGCGGACCGCCTCTTAATGGCCGCGCCGGATCGCAATTTTCATCGGGTCCCGCCTGGGGGACCCTCTTACCTCCTCCCTGAATGTGGCCACATGATCCCGGAGAGCTGAGGCTGGTGTGTGTGCCTGAAGTAGAGAACCGGAGCCCTCCACTGTAAGTTGAAGAACGGGGGGTGTAATCCTTATTGGCGCTTCTAGTTGATCGATTGCTGCCTTCTTAGACCCACGGTGGACTTATCCCAAGTAGTCCAGAAAATAGAATGGAGAGAGTGATGGTGGTGTGGGTTAGATGGCGCTATCGCTCAAGCAGTGGTGGTAAAGGTGAGCGTGCTAAATAGATACTTAACTTTGCCGTTTCCAAATGGAAAGTCAAGGATGTTCTGTATTCAATATTTGTTGAAAAACTCGCCGTATTCAAAGATAGGGGAAATAAAACAAAGATTGACAATGTGTAATATCGTCATAAACAGGGAAAGATGGGTGTAATTTTTCAATGTGGACTGATAGGCTTCCCTAATCGATGGTCAGGGAATTGACGGCTTTTTTTAACTTAATTTAATGAGAACACACCTGACTTACACGAAAGACAGGTATAATGAAGCCCATAAAGGTATCTTTTCAAGGTGTGATGTTCTCTTTACCTGTGAGTGGTTTAGAGTTTGAAATGATGTCTACTAGTATAAAAAGGAGGCGTACCTAACACTCACGTGAAAGGTAGTGGGTATCCTCATATAGCGGTTTCTTTCGGAGGCTTCGTTCCGAAGGGGTTTTTACCAGGCGGTCGTACTTGCCCAAATCTTCACAGACAGCGAAGAAAAGTTAATCTCTGGACCACAATCACTCCCTTATACAGAAGATCAATGCAGCAGCAGCAGCACTGACCCCCAGGAGAGAGAGTGTGTACAGACAGAGGGGAGAGTGTGAGGAGTACCTGGGGGTCAGTGCTGCTGCTGCTGCATTGATCTTCTGCATAAGGGAGTGATTGTGGTCCAGAGATTAACTTTTCTTTGCTGTCTGTGAAGATTTGGGCAAGTACAACCACCTGGTAAAAACCCCTTCGGAACGAAGCCTCCGAAAGAAACCGCTATATGAGGATACCCACTACCTTTCACGTGAGTATTAGGTACGCCTCCTTTTTATACTAGTAGACATCATTTCAAACTCTAAACCACTCACAGATAAAGAGAACATCACATCTTGAAAAGATACCTTTATGGGCTTCATTATACCTGTCTTTCGTGTAAGTCAGGTGTGTTCTCATTAAATTAAGTTAAAAAAAGCCGTCAATTCCCTGACCATCGATTAGGGAAGCCTATCAGTCCACATTGAAAAATTACACCCATCTTTCCCTGTTTATGACGATATTACACATTGTCTATCTTTGTTTTATTTCCCCTATCTTTGAATACGGCGAGTTTTTCAACAAATATTGAATACAGAACATCCTTGACTTTCCATTTGGAAACGGCAAAGTTAAGTATCTATTTAGCACTCTCACCTTTACCACCACTGCTTGAGCGATAGCGCCATCTAACCCACACCACCATCACTCTCTCCCCTCCACTGTAAGTACCTGGCAACCAGGGACACGGGAGTATACAGCGCCGCTCGGGGAGGTGAGGGAGCTGCAGCAGGAGATGTCAGAATGACATCTAGGATGGACAGTGCCTCTGCCTGCAGCCCTTTGAAGTCTTCAATCTTCACTTTTAAAAGCTCTTTTCAGGGCTGCTGGAGTAGGCACCAACTTACAAACTGAGCTCCTGTGCATGGAGGCAGGGTTATAGAGGAGGCAGCGCTGAGCATCTTGGGAACAGTCAAAGCTTTAGCCTGTTGGTGCCTCGGAGCAAGATCCTACTCTACACCCTGATGTTATCCCTGTGGAACCTAGTAAACCCCGCCGCAGAAAGTACTGATATCAAATTTATACATTCCTCCATGCTACGACATTAAAGAAGGGACTATACTATTCGTAATTCCTTTCTAAATAAAAAGATTGTAAGCAATAAATTGGAGGCAGACAGACAAATGGAGATAATGTACAAGAGGATTCAAACTACTGTAGAGGTATAGTAACAATCTGAGTGGCCTTCTAACAGCCAAGTCTAAGTCTTTAGCAACCTCTAGAGAAAAGTGTCTTGTGCCAAAAACAAAAAACAGTGAAGAAAAAAAGATGGTATTTATCAATAACATCACAACAGGAAGTCTTATTATTAATAAGGCATCCAGACAACATCAACAATTGATCAACACAGATCCTAAAATTACTGTCATGAATCTGGCTTTAATCTCCTATGTTGTTGCAACCAGCCCAGTGTCTTACCTCACCCTACTGTCCTACAGGCCAGGATTTCCTGCATTATCCCAGAGTTTGCTCAGCCTTGCTTCATTTTCAGACTCCAGTATATGCTGTGCATACCAGTTTCCAAGCTGTAGCACCTTCCCAGGCTGATTGCACAGGTGCACAGACTCCAGATTGCAGCAGTGTTCTTAAACCAGCAGGTAACTATTTGTGTGCCTGAGGTTTATTTAAGCTCCTGTGTACAGTGCTATGATATTCTTTGATATTGCTGCATTCCATGATTTCCAGCTGATCTCCATTTCACCAACCTAAGTCTCAGTCTAGCCAGCCAGTTTCCCTGCAGCCAATCACAGCCCGGCAGGGGTTTTAAAGGAAGTCCAGCTGCAGCATTCTGGGCCTGAGCAACTCAGTCACAGCCCTACTGTGACTGCAGAAGTCCTGCTTCCTGAGTTACCGCATTCACCATCATTGCACCAGGCTCTTACCGGTTCCAGTCTGGTTCTCCAAGCCTCACTGGTTCCAATTCAGATCTCCAAGCCTCACCGTTTCCAGTCTGGTTCTACAATCCTTACCGGTTTCAGTCCGGTTCTACAAGCCTCACCAGTTCCAGTCCAGTTTTACAAGACTTACTGGTTCCAATCCGGTTTCACAAGCCTCACCAGCTCCGTCTAATCTAAGCGTTATCATCCCGGTTCCAGGCTGGTCAGCACTCCAGTCCGGTATTAATCCAGTTTAGCTCGGAACCTCTTCACAAGTGATCCAGCATCTCTAATACCACTAATAGCAACAGCTTTCCAGAGATTCCTTGAGCTTAAACATTACAGGGTAATTTTCACTGCCACCACCCATTCATGTTTAAGAGCTATATTCCAACTCCCTTCCAGTTCCGATGTCCGTACTGAAGCCATCCACAAGTAAGCCTGAGTCACAAGTCTTGACAATTACAATGTTAAAAAATGCCTGTATATGGCTTATGACCGTAGGGGTAAAAGCTCAAAATATTGGTTTGTTTGCTTCAGATATAATAATAGTAATCTGGACTCACTGTAAGTAGTTGCAGCATAACTACTGTACTATGAAGCTGTTCTTCATAAAGTCAGTGTAGATTTTCAGAACTTTGTCTGGTTTGGAGAGACATTGTGCTTGACTCAGATGTCTGTTTTTGTGTGAAGGAAACTTGGCGGGTGAAGGTAATTCCTCCTCATAGAGTACCCAATCCATGGGAGATGGCTCAAAGGTGCTTGGACTTGATACTGGCTTGAAGTGACACTATACTTCAGAATATTAGGGTATTGGCGAGGAACAAAGCATATGACTGGAGCAGCAACTGGGTCTTCTGAAGTATAAGACGAAGGTCAATTGGATATATAGGGGTTAGATGCTGCTACTGTGATAAACCCCAAGCTTGACCCAGGTGGACATGGAGAATAAAGTTGAGAACTGGAGTGGCTTGAGAACAGGATCCAGCTGGGACTAGAGTTGCTTGAGTATAGAATCTGGATGGGGATCGGAATAGCTTGGTAGAAGAATCCAGGAGACCAGAGTAGGAAAATTTTTGCATAGAGAAAAAGAATCGGATTCTATTGGGTGCACTCCGTCCCTTTAAATTTTATTGTTTAAAATACAATTTTATTTAGTCTATTAAAAATTGGTATGAACAAACCACCCTTATCTGAGAACCTGTAGGACTCAACGTATAATTATTCTATTCAGCCTTATTCCGGGCTGAGTAAAGCGAAGTATTAAAGAGTGAATAAAAAAAGGAAAAAAAGTGACAAAAAATAATAAAATGAAAAATAAATAAATGTGTGTTGTGAAAATATATTAAAATTATTTTGTAACCCGTTCTAACGTGTGGATGTAATTTATTGGAGACTTCTACTGATGTTAAGTTGTAGTTCTTACTGCTGATACTTAAAAGCCTGAAGCCAAGTGTTTACATGCACTGTAAGTTGATACATTTGTCTCCATAATGATTTTGATACTTTTATGTGTGAAGTAATGTATCCAGAAGTGTGCCTCGTTATAGGGAGTTTAACCCTTCTATTTCAGCATTATGGGAGAAGTCCAATTTTAGATGTATCAATCAAAATGATATTATGTTCAAGAGGGTAAATGGTGGATTGAATACTGGCTTGAAGTGACACTATACTTCAGAATATTAGGGTATTGGCGAGGAACAGAGCATATGACTGGAGCAGCAACTGGGTCTTCTGAAGACGAAGGTCAATTGGATATATAGGGGTTAGATGCTGTTACTGTGATAAACCCCAAGCTTGACCCAGGTGGACATGGAGAATAAAGTCGAGAACTGGAGTGGCTTGAGTACAGGCTCCAGCTGGGACTAGAGTTGCTTGAGTATAGAATCTGGACGGGGATCGGAATAGCTTGGTAGAAGGATCCAGGCAGAGACCAGAGTAGCTTGGTACATGGATCCGGGCTGGAACCAGTATGGCTTGATACTAGGATCCGAGCTAGCACCGGAATACAGGTTGAGTATCCCTTATCGAAAATGCTTGGGACCAGCAGTATTTTGGATATCGGATTTTTCCGTATTTTGGAATAATCGCATACCATAATGAGATATCATGGTGATGGGACCTAAATCTAAGCACAGAATGCATTTATGTTACATATACACCTTATACACACAGCAGAAAGTTAATTTTAGCCAATATTTTTTGTAACTTTGTGCATTAAACAAAGTGTATCTACATTCACACAATTCATTTATGTTGCATATTCACCTTATACACACAGCAGGAAGGTAATTTAATACAATATTTTTAATAACTGTGTGTACTAAACAAAGCTTGTGTACACTGAGCCATCAAAAAACAAAGGTTTCACTATCCCACTCTCACGCAAAAAAGTCTGTATTTCGGAATATTCCGTATTTCTGAATATTTGGATATGGGATACTCAACCTGTAGCTTTGTATGACGATCCGGGCTGGTGCCATAATGGCTTAGTATAAGGATCCGGGATGATAAAGGAATGGCTTAGTTTGAGGTTCCCGGCTGGAACCAGAATAGTTTGGTACAAGGATCCGTGTTGGAAATGGAATTACTTTGTTCAAGGTTCTGGGCTGATACCAAAATGGCTTGGTACAAGAATCTAGGCTTATACCAGAATGGTTCAGTAAAAGGATCCGGCTGATACCAGAATGGTTTAGTATGAGGATGCAGGCTGATAAAGGAATGGTTTAGTTCAAGGATTGGGGCTGGAACTGGAATGGTTTGGTACAAGAAACCGAGCTGGAACGGAAATATCTTGGTACAAGAATCCAGGCTGGAACTGGATTAGCTTAGTTCGAGGATCCGGGCTGATAACAAAATGGCTTGGTACAAGACAGTGACGTGTGGTGGGGTGAGGCAGGTGAGGAAGAGACTTTCCTAAATCAGCCCCTAAGATTGGATTTCGTGATCCTGGGAGGGCACCAAGGCAAGGTAATGATGACACTTATTGTGGAATGGTCATTGGAGTGACAGCATGATCTAAGCACTAGGTAAGCCATGCTTTTTAAAGATAGGAAATGTGTGTCTTACTTGCTTGATTAACTTCAGTATATTTCTCCCCTGCAGTTTGATATAGCTGAAGGCATGTGACTAATTACACAGAGCAGCTATGAGGAGCTCCCTTTTAAAGGCAAGATGGAAATGTAATTTGCTGTCAGTCTCGGAAGGGGAGGAGGAGTCCAAGGTATAAAGAGATTGTCTGAGGGATTTATCTTGATTACTGATGCCGGAAAAGCTGCCTCGTGATTAGGGAGAAGGACTCGCTTAGCGTTAGGGCTGCTTGGGAGCTTCTGAGAGAAATAAATATATAGACAAACAGAACTCTCTTCCTGCGCTATTTAGGATATAGATCGTTACTAAAATATTAATAGGCAGCCATATACACTAAGTTCCCTGTTAGAAATAACTAAAAATGAAGAATGTGACAATAGTTCATTGGCGCTCTTAAGTTGTTATACTCCCAAAACTGTTCAAACCATCAATCAGTGTTGCCTATTGGCAGAATATAACACTTAGAGGGTCATTCACATCTGAACGCAGCAGCAAATTTGTTAGAGGTTGGGCTAAACCATGTACTCTGCAGGTGGGGCAGATTTCAGATTGAACACACCACACCCTAATCTAACTCTCTCTACACATGTTACATCTGCCCCCCACCCCCCGCAGTGCACATGGGTGGTCATTCCGTGTTGTTCGCTCGCTAGATGCTTTTAGCAGCATTGCAAACGCTAGGCCGCCGCCCTCTGGGAGTGTATCTTAGCTTAGCAGAATAGCGAACGAAAGATTAGCAGAATTGCTACTAAATATTTTCTTGCAGTTTCTGAGTAGCCCCAGACCTACTCCTAGATTGCGATCAGCTCGGTCCGTTTAGTTCCTGGTTTGACGTCACAAACACGCCCTGCGTTCGGCCAGCCACTCCCCCGTTTCTCCAGACACTCCCGTGTTTTTCCCTGACACACCTGCGCTTTTTAGTACACTCCCGGAAAACGCTCAGTTACCACCCAGAAACGCCCCTTTCCTGTCAATCACTCACCGATCAGCAGTGCGACTGAAAAGCGCCGCAGGATCGACAGCAAAACTGCTAAGTTTTTAGTTAAATAACTAAGCACATGCGCGCTGCGTACCATGCGCATTTAGCAACAAATCGCAGCATAGCGAAAATTGGCAACGAGCGAACAACTTGGAATGACCCCCTTGGTTTTGCCCAAATGCTAACAAATTTGCTGCTGCGATCAACTCTGAATTACCCCCTATGTTCACATCATCGCTGTGCACAGACACTGGGCAAAAACGCCAAGTGTGTATGCACCTTAACAAAGTAAACAATGTCTGCGTTTGTCAGAAAAGTTCTGGAGATGCATGAGGTTATGTAACAGTTCCCAAATAAGCAGAGATTGTTAGTGTATGGTGGATATGCTAATACAGATTATAATCTTGATGTGTGAATACACTAGTTCTAGTATCACTGTTACTTCTACCATCCTGCCCATTTTGTTCATAAACATTATTTTTATGTTTTCAGAAAGACACAGAGAGATGAAGAGAACATTTCGATGCTATAAAATGGAAAAATGATTTCCCAAACTACGATGGACAGTAATCAAATCACTTAGTGCGAGAACATGAAATCCAAACAATATGTACCCTCCACCTATATTTTTTAAGTAGTTGTAACTTGTAATTAATTATTAAACATATTTTCTCTAAATGCTGAGCACTTAGCTGTCAACTGAGATTGGATTCCAAAACCATGTGAAAATGCTATATATAGTACAGTAAAACATTCTATCAATTTCTGTTGAATACATATAGGTTTGTTGATCTGTAACACTATTAATAAATGATGCTTAGCGGGATTGGAGGTCACTGCCCCCCATACCATTACATCATACTGACTGACTCTTTAAACTGAGTGGAACTCTTCCTTTCCCTCCGAGTGGCTTGGCTCTGTTAGCTGTGTCATCATTACCAAACCCTGCACTGTACAGGTATCCGGACTACAGGTCGACACCAAAAAGGTTGACGCACCTTAGGTCGACACCAATTGGTCGACACACCTTAGGTCAACATAGACAAAAGGTTGACATGAGTTTTTTAAGAAAAAATTCATTTTTGAACTTTTTCATACTTTACGATCCACGTGGACTACGATTGGGAACAGTAATTTGTGCCGAGCGCAGCGAGGCACCTTGCCCGAAGCATGGCGAGCGAAGAGGTGCACTAATTGGGGTTCCCAGTCACTACGAAGAAAACGACACAAACCCCCCCCCCATAAAAAAATCCATGTCGACCTTTTTCCACGTCGACCATGTTCATGTCGACCTTTTGTCCATGTCGACCTAAGGTGTGTCGATCAATTGGTGTTGACCTAAGGCTTGTGGACCTGGAGTCCCAGACCCACTGTACAATGCCCAGATTACCCGCAATCTACACTGGGGGGAGGGGGGTTATAGTCACAGTGAATCGAGCACCCAGACAACCCACTGCTCAGGGGATGTGAGCAGATCCGGGAGGCTGGTCCTTCACTCTCGAGCATCGCATCAGGGACAACTCCCTGAAATTCATGAATCTCCCAGCCGTTCTGCCAGAGAAGGTCATTATGCCTAACCGGAGATATATCACATAGTGCCAAATAAGTGCACCAGTGTCTGATGTTTCAGGTTGCAGCACTAATTACCCTTTTTTGTTTTAATGCTGATAGCAAGCAAGGAAGCGTATCCAACAATAAGAACCGTGAAGGTTGGACGTTGGATACAGTGCAGAGACAGACTAAAAATGGAGGGTGAGTAAACACGTCCCCAGCTTGAAAGAGGACAAAGCATATGGTGCATTGTTTTCTACTCACTACCTCGCTGAAAAGCTTTGAGCTGCAGTCAAATCAGTACAATATTTGTGTTTTCTACTGACTTGCTCCAGATAATTCTCCACTTTTCGGTTTTATTTATAATCATAACGTCAGGACTATGTGATCAATCATTCCAAGTATGTAAAATGTTATATTTTTAAAACCGGTGCCTTGTTATTGAAATGACAGCTGTCTGAGCCTTTCTGCAGTAATGAACCCAAAGGAAAGGAGCTGTATCTGAAATGTTTTGTGAATGCTAATAAAGCTGTGATATTACAAGTGCATTCCTAGCATGTACAAAGCACTACTGGCTGACACCGGATGACAATAACCCACTAGCAGAACAACAGCTTGCCATCCAGTGACAGGGCTACTGCACTAAGGATGTCATTCTGCCTCCTAAACTCTAGTGCCAGGCTTCCAAGCTTGTCAGTCTCTTATGCACATAAACTGCTGTCTATTATGGATATGGGAATAAAACAATTCAGGCAACCATGCTTTTCCTGTCTGATGTTTTTTTTATTGGAGATGTTACAATATTGTATGTCAAATATTTGTTTAACTGGGATGCAGTCAATTTGCTGGCTGTCGGATTCCCGGCGTTCAGAATACCGGTGGCGAAATCCCGACAGCAGACAATGCTGGCAGCCGGAATCCTGGCACACCTGGCCTATTCCCACTCGTGGGTGTCATACAGTAGGAATAGAACCTGTGGCAAGCACAGTGAGCCACCGAGCCTGCAGCAAGGCGAACGCATCGCAGCGAGCGCAGTGAGCCCTCAAGGGGACTCTAGGCGCTTGTCCTGCAGCCGGCATGCTGGTGGGCAGGATGCTGCTGTCGGGATATGGACAGCCGGCATCCCGTCCACCGGTAACACATACCGAACTCCGTTACACATTACATTATTATCTATATAATAATCAGCTATGTAAAAACATGCTGTTACTCACAAAAAATGTCATTAGTAGAGATGTGCGCCGGGCACTTTCCGTGTTTTGGTTCTGGTTGCATGCTCATGTTTTGGATCTGGATTGGTTTTGCCAAAACCACCCTTTCGTGTTTTGGTTTTGGATCTGGATGAATTTTAAAAAACAACAACATAAAAACAGCTAAAATCACAGAATTTTGGGGTAATTTTGATCCTATAGTATTATTAACCTCAATAACATTCATTTCCACTCATTTCCAGTCTATTCTGAACACCTCACACCTCACAATATTGTTTTTAGGCCAAAAGGTTGCACTGAGGTGGCTGGATGACTAAGCTAAGCGACACAAGTGGGCGACACAAACTACTGGCTCATCTAGGAGGGCACTGCAGTGGCAGACAAGATGGCAGATTTAAAAAATAGGCCCCAAACAGCACATGATGCAAAGAAGAAAAAGAGGTGCAATGAGGAAGCTGTATGACTAAGCTAAGTGACACAAGTGTGCGGCACAAACAACATGAGATGTGCTGGAATTTGCCCAGATTTAATACACGCACAATATTGGTGTCACAGGACAGCGTACCCCTAAACCACACACACACACGGCAAAGCCTGTAAAAAAATTTTTGGATAATAATAACAACCCTTTTATTTGGCGCTATTATAACAATATGCAGCACAGGCGAGCGTACCCCTACACCACACAGGGCAAACCCTGTAAAAATTCTTTGGATAATAATATTAGGAATGTATAAAACCCTTTTATTTGGAGTAAATAATATACAGCACAGGACACCACCACTGGACTTATGGCAGCACAAGACACCACCACTGGACTGATGCAGCACAAGACAGCACCACTGGATTGGACTTATACGGCAGTACCCCTGGACTTATACGGCAGTACCCCTGGAGTTGTATGGCAGTGTCAGACAGGATGGCACTTTAAAAACTAATCCCCAAACAGCACATGATGCAAAGAAGAAAAAGAGGTTCAAGATGGAATTGTCCTTGGGCCCTCCCTCCCACCCTTATGTTGTATAAACAGGACATGCACACTTTAACAAACCAATCATTTCAGCGACAGGGTCTGCCACACGACTGTGGCTGAAATGACTGGTTGGTTTGGGCCCCCACCAAAAAAGAAGCAATCAATCTCTCCTTGCACAAACTGGCTCTACAGAGGAAAGATGTCGACCTCATCCTCCGATTCCTCACCCCTTTCAGTGTGTACATCCTCCTTCTCCTCACAGAGTATTAATTCGTCCCCACTGGAATCCACCATCACATGTCCCTGTGTACTTTCTGGAGGCAATTGCTGGTAAAGGTCTTCCCAGTGGAATTTATAATTAATTTTGCTGAACATCATCTTCTCCACAGTTTGTGGAAGTAACCTACGCCGATCGCTGACAAGGTTACAGGCTGCACTAAACACTCTTTCGGAGTACACACTGGAGGGGGGGGGGGGGGGGGGCAGCTTAGATAAAATTAAGCCAGTTTGTGCAAGGGCATCCAAATTGCCTCTTTTTCCTGCCAGTATACATGTCTGACATGCCTACTTGGATGCTGCCACTCATATAATCCTCCACCATTCTTTCAATGGTGACAGAATCATATGCAGTTACAGTAGACATGTCAGTAATCGTTGGCAGGTCCTTCAGTCCTGACCATATGTCAGCACTCGCTCCTGACTGCCCTGCATCACCGCCAGCGGGTGGGCTAGGAAATGTTATCCTTTTCTTCGCAGCCCCAATTGTGGGAGAAAATAAAGGAGGAGCTGTTGACTGGTCACGTTCCGCTTTAGTTGACAATTTTCTCACCAGCAGGTCTTTGAACCTCTGCAGACTTGTGTCTGCTGGAAAGAGAGATACAACGTAGGCTTTGAACCTAGGATCGAGCACGGTGGCCAAAATGTAGTGCTCTGATTTCAACAGATTGACCACCCTTGAATCCTGGCAAAGTGAATGAAGGGCTCCATCTACAAGTCCCACATACTTAGTGGAATCGCTCCGTCGTAGTTCCTCCTTCAATTTCTCCAGCTGCTTCTGCAAAAGCCTGATGAGCGGAATGACCTGACTCAAGCTGGCAGTGTCTGAACTGACTTCACGTGTGGCAAGTTCAAAGGGTTGGAGAACCTTGCACAAAACGGAAATCATTTTCCACTGCGCTTGAGTCAAGTGCATTCCCCCTCCTTTGCCTATATCGTAGGTGGATGTATAGGCTTGAATGGCCTTTTGCTGTGCTCCTCCATCCTCTGAAGCATATAGAGTGTTGAATTCCACCTCGTTACCACCTCCTGCTTCAGGTGATGGCAGGGCAGGTTCAGGAGTGTTTGCTGGCGCTCCAGTCTTCGGCACTCAGTGGCTAAATGTCGAAAGTGGCCCGCAATTTTTCGGGCCACCGACAGCATCTCCTGCACGCCCATGTCATTTTTCAAAAAATTCTGCACCACCAAATTAATTGTACTGTATGTGCAAAACATGGGACGTGCTAGAATTGCCCAGGTGTAATGCACGCACAATATTGGTGGCGCTGTCCGATATCACAAATCCCGAGGAGAGTCTAATTGGGGTAAGCCATTGTGCGATGATGTCCCTCAGTTTCCGTAAGAGGTTGTCAGTGGTGTGCCTCTTACAGAAAGCGGTGATACATAGCATAGCCTGCCTAGGAACGAGTTGGCGTTTGCAAGATGCTGCTACTGGTGCTGCTGCTGTTGTTGCTGCGGGAGGCAATACATCTACCCAGTGGGCTGTCACAGTCATATAGTCCTTAGTCTGCCCTGTTCCACTTGTCCACATGTCCATGGTT
This sequence comes from Pseudophryne corroboree, assembly GCF_028390025.1. Taxonomy (NCBI): domain Eukaryota; kingdom Metazoa; phylum Chordata; class Amphibia; order Anura; family Myobatrachidae; genus Pseudophryne; species Pseudophryne corroboree. Next base: position 939,451,726 of record NC_086444.1, on the reverse strand, counting down.
AAGTGGACATTGGGTACAACTGCATTTTTTAGGACACTGAGAACACTTTTTCTGATGTCTCTGTACATTCTTGGTATTGCCTGCCTAGTTAAGTGGAACCTAGATGCGATTTGGTACCGGGGACACACTACCTCCATCAATTCTCTAAGTCCCAGTGAATCAATGGCGGATACCAGACGCACGTCTAACACCAACATAGCTGTCAAGTCCTCAGTTATCCGCTTTGCAACAGGATGACTGCTGTCATATATAATCTCCCTTACAACGGACTGTTGGACAGTCAATTGCTTAGTTGAAGTAGTACAAGTGGTCCTCCGACTTCCCCTCTGGGATGATGATCGACTCCTAGCAGCAACAACAGCAGCGGCAGCAACAGTAGGCGTACCACTCAAGGATCCTCCGGAGGAATCCCGGTTAGGATAGGATTCCTCAGTCTTGCCAGTGACATGGACTGCAGGACTACTGACTTTCCTGACTGAGGAGGAAGTTGACGTTGAGGGAGTTGGTGGTGTAGCTTGCAGGAGCTTGGGTACAAGAGGAAGAAGGGATTTAGGTGTCAGTGGACTTACCCAAACTTTCACAACTTGACAATGACTTTTGATGAATGCGCAGCAGGTGACATACAGTATAAGGGAGGATGTTCCTAGGTGGCTAACGTCTTTACCCCTACTTATTACAGATTGACAGAGGCAACACACGGCTTGACACCTGTTGTCCGGATTTGTGGAGAAATAATTCCAAACCGAAGAGGTGGCTTTTTTGGTATTTTGCCCAGGCATCACAATGGGTTTATTCATCCCACGGACAATAGGTGTCTCCCCTGGTGCCTGATTTAAACAAACCACATCACCATCAGAATCCTCATTGTCAACTTCCTCCATAGCACCAGCAACACCCATATCCTCATCCTGGTGTACTTCAACAGTGACATCTTCAATTTGAATATCAGGAACTGGACTGTGGGTGCTACTAGCACTTGCACAGGGGGTGTAAATGGTGGAAGGAGCCACCTCTTCCCGTCCAGTGTTGGGAAGGTCAGGCATCACAACCGCCGACACACTTGGACTCTCCTTGGGGATTTGTGATACCATCTTAGAACGCACAGTTCTTTGCTGTGCTTTTGCCAGCTTAACTCTTATCATTTTTCTAGCGGGAGGATGAGGGCTTCCATCATCATGTGAAGCTGAACCACTAGTCATGAACATAGGCCAAGGCCTTAGCCATTCCTTGCCAGTCCATGTCGTAAATGGCATATTGGCAAGTTTACGTTTCTCCTCAGACCATTTACATTTCTTTTTTTGGGTCTTTTTACTGAACTTTGGCTTTTTTGGATTTTACATGCCCTCTACTATCACATTGGGCATCGGCCTTGGCAGACGACAATGGCATTTCATCGTCTACAGTATGTCATGACTAGTGGCAGCAGCTTCAGCACTAGGAGGAAGTGGTTCTTGATCTTTCCCTATTTTATCCTCCAAATTTTTGTTCTACATTATTTTTCAGGTGTTATATAACAATATGTGGTACAGGAGAGCGTACCTGTACACCACACAGGGCTAACCCTGTGAAAATTATTTGGAATAAATATTAATAACCCCTGTATTTGGAGTAAATTATATACAGCACAGGACAGTGCCACTGTACTTATATGGTAGCACCACTGGACTGGACTTATACGGCAGTACCACTGGAATTATACAACAGTATCACTGGAATTATACTGCAGTATCACTGGAATTATACAGCAGTACCACTGGATTTATATGGCAGTACCACTGGACTGGACTTATATGGCAGTATCACTGGACTTATACGCCAGTACCACTGGAATTATACGGCAATATCACTGGAATTATACAACATTATCACTGGAATTATACAGCAGTACCACTGGATTTATATGGCAGTACCACTGGACTGGATTTATACGGCAGTATCACTGGATTTATACACCAGTACCACTGGAATTATACGGCAGTACCACTGGAATTATACAACAGTATCACTGGAATTATACAGCAGTACCACTGGATTTATATGGCAGTACCACTGGACTGGACTTATATGGCAGTATCACTGGATTTATACGCCAGTACCACTGGAATTATATGGCAGTATCACTGGATTTATACAGCAGTATCACTGGAATTATACGGCAGTACCACTTGACTTATACGGCAGTACCACTGGACTGGATTTATACGGCAGTATCACTGGATTTATACACCAGTACCACTGGAATTATACGGCAGTATCACTGGAATTATACGGCAGTATCTCTGGATTTATATGCTAGTACCACTGGATTCATATGGCAATATCACTGGATTGCCGGATTTATACGGCAGTACTACTGGACATATACGGCAGTATCACTGGAATTATATGGCAGTATCCCTGGACATATAAGGCAGTATCACTGGAATTATATGGCAGTACCACTGGACATATACGGCAATATCACTGGATTTATACGGCAGTACCGCTGGACATACAGTATACGGCAGTATTACTGGACATATACGGCAGTTTCACTGGACATATATGGCAGTACCACTGGACATATACAGCAGCACAGGGACACCACCACTGGACTGATGAAGGACAACACAGCACCACTGCAATGGACTGGGCTTATACAGCAGCACTGGACATATGGCCGCAGAGGACATCACCACTGTGACTGGACTGATGCAGCACAAGACACTACCACTGTACTGATGCAGAACAACACAGCACCACTGCAATGGACTGGACTTATACAGCAGCACTGGACATATGGCAGCAGAGGACACCACCAATGTGTCTGGATTGATGCAGCACAATACACCACCACTGAACTGATGCAGCACAACACAGCACCACTGGACTGGACTTATACAGCTACACTGGACATATGGCAGCAGAGGACACCACCACTGTGACTGAACTGATGCAGCACAATACACCACCACTGAACTGATGCAGCACAACACAGCACCACTGGACTGGACTTATACAGCAGCACTGGACATATGGCAGCAGAGGACACCACCACTGTGACTGGACTGATGCAGCACAAGACACTACCACTGTACTTATGCAGGACACTGAGAACGGAGACATGTCCTCTCGCTACACTATCCAACGCCGGAGTGAAAATGGCGGTGACGCGCGGCTCCTTATGTGGAATCCAAACCCTGCGAGAATCCCACAGCGGGATGATGACGTTTTGCCTCATTCTGGTTTCCGAGTCAGGCGGGAAAATCCGAGCCTGACTCGGATCCGGGCTCGGGTAGTAAAGTTCGGGGGGATTCGGTTCTCAGGTAACCGAACCCGCTCATCTCTAGTCATTAGTCACCTAAAGTTACAAGCTGATTGTTTCACTGCAGCAACGGAGATGGGACAGACCATGAGAGGAGATCCCTGCGCTGTATTACAGTGGGTGGGCCTGAGGTGACACAACATATGCCTAGGTCCATATTACTGTTTTTTTATATTTAAAGTAAAATATATGAAACTTATTAAACACACCAATGTTTAGTTACTAGCACTTTCCTAATACCATAATAATGAGTGACAGCGAGTTTGATATATAAATCTTGATAAAACTCAATACATTTAATGTTAAATAATAGAAATATACTACAAGACACTTAGAACACCATTAATCCTTGTACTGTAGGACATCCTGCTGCACCAGGGTTTCAGTACCAGGAAATAGGACCAAGGACCAATGTCCAGTACTCCCAGTGACCTGTCACAATGTTCCGCCATGAGCTTCTCCATGAATAAGTAACAACATGTCACACTAAATTTTTGTGATTGTCTGGCTGGATTTTTCACCAATCCCAATTAATATCTAAAAGATGCTTAAAAAGTGACAGTCATTTATTTTACTTATGTCCAGGACTGCATAGCCCACATTTGCGTGAATGCAGATGCCTATGCAGATGCATTTAAGGGAAAATGCAGCCAAAACCCTGTTTTCGGACTTTGGGGGCTATTCAGAGTTGTTAGCAAACCAAAACGGTTGGCAATTGGGCAAAACCATGCTGCAATGCAGGTGGGGCAGATGTAACATGTGCAGAGAGAGTTAGATTTGGGTGGGTTATATTATTTATGTGCAGAGTAAATACTGGCTGCTTTATTTTTAGCCTGCAATTCAGATTGCAGTTTGAACACCCCCACCCAAATCTAACTCTCTGTGTATATGTTACATCTGCCCCACATGCAGTGCAACACGGTTTTGCCAAATTACTAACTTTTTTGGTTTGCTAACAACTCTGGATAACCCCTTTTAGCCACATTTTCTGTATGTACTAAGCCCTGGATGCCGGGGCATCTGTCTGTTGGATAACGCCAGCTTTTGGTTAGCACACCCTGTTACAGCCCTCTCTTCAGCCGTAAGTATAGACCCCAATTCTACTACCATACCACACTGGAAACGCCCGAATCCATCTGATCTTGGAAGCTAATCAGTGTCGGGCTGAGTCAGTACTCGGGTGGGAGACCCCTGAGGAAGACCCAGTTTAGTAGAGTACATTAATGATCTAGATGCTCAGTGCCTTACACCCCTCTTATCTGGTTTCACTCTGTTCCTTATTCTGCATATGTGGCGGCCAACGATATTTTGTTCTAACAAGTATATGCTCACAATTAATGCTCAGGCACACAGGTGATTTTTGACAGTCCATTATGTACAGTTATGTACAGGCATATGGTTGAGACAAACTCGTGAATACATTGTATCCCCCTATTGAGGATAATTCTTATCATTACCCAGACCTATCCTAGACAGCATATATTTGTTATTTAATGCTTATTATTGTTATTGTTACCGAAAACACCAAACTACTTATTTTTTACTGTGAAACTAATAAAATTCAATTCATTTTAACAACCTTCTCAATCTTTATTTCCTAATATCATTAGAAGTTTTTTCAACATTAAGAGTGCACCCACAAAAGAGTCTTCTTTTCTCCCTCTTTGTCGATATAAATATATAGATGTAATCCTAATCCTTGAATTGTGTGCGCTTCTCTTGGGGCATGCGAGGTGAGTATTCATAAAAGATACGCTCTGCAAATGGGTGTATGTTATACTCCCGTAGTCTGCTATAAGCACACAAGTCTTCCTTTTTATACTTGCCCTCTGCTGATGTGGATTATTATGATGTCATGCAAATACCTGTATGTTGCCCAATTATATACATAAACAAGAAGTAAATGATCTTGGGTATGTTTTATACACAATACTGTATAGTGCACTTTGTCTTCCTACTAAATGTAAGGGGGAGAACGTAGAGGTACTCACAACTGATGGCTCTTTACCTTGCTCTCTTATGAACCATCCTATTACAATGCCATACACTTGTACATTTCTTTAATATTACATGGGAACTATTGATTAGATATTTTTGTTCACATTAAAATATAATTGCTGCTTAACTATTTATTGTCACAACTGAGGGCTGATGTTGGTGACGGGAAGCCTCAGTTGTAGGGGCTGACGGATATTTAAACTTAGGAGGTGAGATGGGACTCCTAGACATGCGCAAAGGCTGTAGCACAAAAGCCTGAAGGCGTGACCACGACAACTAGAGGTATCTTTGAAGTGTTTATTAAATAATAAAAGTCATGAAAAAGTGCAACAAAACAAGAACTACTAGGAAAGTCTCTGGGATCCTACTGGTCTGAGACCAGTATCTTGGAAATGATTTAGGGTGTTTAATGATGCTTGGGATCGCTGGTGAAATAGTAGAATGATGCTAGGGATCGTAGGAACAGCGCTTAGCTGTACTATAGGATACTGGGGTTAATATGAACAAAGTTCCGCTGGAGAAGCTACTGATAGCCAAAGCATATACTCTGCTGAAACAGGGTGCAAGTAGCAGGAAAGTCAGGCTGCACCACTGAGGGTTATCACAGGAGAAGCAGGCTGCACTGCAGAGAGTTATCACAGGAGAGGCAGGCTGCACCGCAGAGAGTTATCACAGGAGAGGCAGGCTGCACCGCAGAGAGTTATCACAGGAGAGGCAGGCTGCACCACAGAGAGTTATCACAGGAGAGGCAGGCTGCACCGCAGAGAGTTATCACAGGAGAGGCAGGCTGCACCGCAGAGAGTTATCACAGGAGAGGCAGGCTGCACCGCAGAGAGTTATCACAGGAGAGGCAGGCTGCACTGCAGAGAGTTATCACAGGAGAGGCAGGCTGCACCGCAGAGAGTTATCACAGGAGAGGCAGGCTGCACCGCAGAGAGTTATCACAGGAGAGGCAGGCTGCACCGCAGAGAGTTATCACAGGAGAGGCAGGCTGCACCGCAGAGAGTTATCACAGGAGAGGCAGGCTGCACCGCAGAGAGTTATCACAGGAGAAGCAGGCTGCACCGCAGAGTTATCACAGGAGAGGCAGGCTGCACCGCAGAGAGTTATCACAGGAGAGGCAGGCTGCACCGCAGAGAGTTATCACAGGAGAGGCAGGCTGCACTGCAGAGAGTTATCACAGGAGAGGCAGGCTGCACTGCAGAGAGTTATCACAGGAGAGGCAGGCTGCACCGCAGAGTGTTATCACAGGAGAAGCAGGCTGCACCGCAGAGAGTTATCACAGGAGAGGCAGGCTGCACCGCAGAGAGTTATCACAGGAGAGGCAGGCTGCACCGCAGAGAGTTATCACAGGAGAAGCAGGCTGCACCGCAGAGAGTTATCACAGGAGAGGCAGGCTGCACCGCAGAGAGTTATCACAGGAGAGGCAGGCTGCACTGCAGAGAGTTATCACAGGAGAGGCAAGCTGCACCGCAGAGAGTTATCACATGAGAGGCAGGCTGCACTGCAGAGAGCAGACACAGGGGAGTCAGGCTGTACTGCAGAGTATAACACAGGAGAGTCTCTAGTGGAGTTGAAGACTGGAATCACTAGAAAGACAATTGAAACACTGACAACTTCCTGGGTGTTGAGATAGGATATTTAGACTAGAGATGAGCGGGTTCGGTTTCTCTGAAACCGAACCCGCACGAACTTCATGTTTTTTTTACGGGTCCGAGCAGACTCGGATCCTCCCGCCTTGCTCGGTTAACCCGAGCGCGCCCGAACGTCATCATGACGCTGTCGGATTCTCGCGAGACTCGGATTCTATATAAGGAGCCGCGCGTCGCCGCCATTTTCACACGTGCATTGAGATTGATAGGGAGAGGACGTGGCTGGCGTCCTCTCCATTAGAAATTAGATTAGAAGAGAGAGAGAGATTGTGCAGAGTCAGACAGAGTTTACCACAGTGACCAGTGCAGTTGTTGTTAGTTAACTTTTATTTATTTTAATATAATATATCCGTTCTCTGCTATATCCGTTCTCTGCCTGAAAAAAAACGATACACAGCAGCAGCCAGTCACACAGTGTGACTCAGTCTGTGTGCACTCAGCTCAGCCCAGTGTGCTGCACATCAATGTATAAAAGGCAAAGCTTATAATAATTGTGGGGGAGACTGGGGAGCACTGCAGGTTGTTATAGCAGGAGCCCCCAGGAGTACATAATATTATATTAATTTAAAATTAAACAGTGCACACTTTTGCTGCAGGAGTGCCACTGCCAGTGTGACTAGTGGTGACCAGTGCCTGACCACCAGTATAGTAGTATATTGTTGTATGTATTGTATACTATCTCTTTATCAACCAGTCTATATTAGCAGCAGACACAGTACAGTGCGGTAGTTCACGGCTGTGGCTACCTCTGTGTCGGCAGTCGGAACTCGGCAGGCAGTCCGTCCATCCATAATTGTATTACAATATATACCACCTAACCGTGGTATTTTTTTTTCTTTCTTTATACCGTCGTCATAGTGTCATACTAGTTGTTACGAGTATACTACTATCTCTTTATCAACCAGTGTACAGTGCGGTAGTTCACGGCTGTGGCTACCTCTGTGTCGGCAGTCGGCAGGCAGTCCGTCCATCCATAATTGTATTATTATTATAATATATACCACCTAACCGTGGTTTTTTTTTCATTCTTTATACCGTCATAGTGTCATACTAGTTGTTACGAGTATACTACTATCTCTTTATCAACCAGTGTACAGTGCGGTAGTTCACGGCTGTGGCTACCTCTGTGTCGGCAGTCGGCAGGCAGTCCGTCCATCCATAATTGTATTATTATTATAATATATACCACCTAACCGTGGTTTTTTTTTTATTCTTTATACCGTCGTCATAGTGTCATACTAGTTGTTACGAGTATACTACTATCTCTTTATCAACCAGTGTACAGTGCGGTAGTTCACGGCTGTGGCTACCTCTGTGTCGGCAGTCGGCAGGCAGTCCGTCCATCCATAATTGTATTATTATTATAATATATACCACCTAACCGTGGTTTTTTTTTCATTCTTTATACCGTCGTCATAGTGTCATACTAGTTGTTACGAGTATACTACTATCTCTTTATCAACCAGTGTACAGTGCGGTAGTTCACGGCTGTGGCTACCTCTGTGTCGGCAGTCGGCAGGCAGTCCGTCCATCCATAATTGTATTATTATTATAATATATACCACCTAACTGTGGTATTTTTTTTTCTTTCTTTATACCGTCGTCATAGTGTCATACTAGTTGTTACGAGTATACTACTATCTCTTTATCAACCAGTGTACAGTGCGGTAGTTCACGGCTGTGGCTACCTCTGTGTCGGCAGTCGGCAGGCAGTCCGTCCATCCATAATTGTATTATTATTATAATATATACCACCTAACCGTGGTTTTTTTTTCATTCTTTATACCGTCGTCATAGTGTCATACTAGTTGTTACGAGTATACTACTATCTCTTTATCAACCAGTGTACAGTGCGGTAGTTCACGGCTGTGGCTACCTCTGTGTCGGCAGTCGGCAGGCAGTCCGTCCATCCATAATTGTATTATTATTATAATATATACCACCTAACTGTGGTATTTTTTTTTCTTTCTTTATACCGTCGTCATAGTGTCATACTAGTTGTTACGAGTATACTACTATCTCTTTATCAACCAGTGTACAGTGCGGTAGTTCACGGCTGTGGCTACCTCTGTGTCGGCAGTCGGCAGGCAGTCCGTCCATCCATAATTGTATTATTATTATAATATATACCACCTAACCGTGGTTTTTTTATACCACCTAACCGTGGCAGTCCGTCCATAATTGTATACTAGTATCCAATCCATCCATCTCCATTGTTTACCTGAGGTGCCTTTTAGTTCTGCCTATAAAATATGGAGAACAAAAAAGTTGAGGTTCCAAAATTAGGGAAAGATCAAGATCCACTTCCACCTCGTGCTGAAGCTGCTGCCACTAGTCATGGCCGAGACGATGAAATGCCAGCAACGTCGTCTGCCAAGGCCGATGCCCAATGTCATAGTACAGAGCATGTCAAATCCAAAACACCAAATATCAGAAAAAAAAGGACTCCAAAACCTAAAATAAAATTGTCGGAGGAGAAGCGTAAACTTGCCAATATGCCATTTACCACACGGAGTGGCAAGGAACGGCTGAGGCCCTGGCCTATGTTCATGGCTAGTGGTTCAGCTTCACATGAGGATGGAAGCACTCAGCCTCTCGCTAGAAAACTGAAAAGACTCAAGCTGGCAAAAGCACCGCAAAGAACTGTGCGTTCTTTGAAATCCCAAATCCACAAGGAGAGTCCAATTGTGTCGTTTGCGATGCCTGACCTTCCCAACACTGGACGTGAAGAGCATGCGCCTTCCACTATTTGCATGCCCCCTGCAAGTGCTGGAAGGAGCACCCGCAGTCCAGTTCCTGATAGTCAGATTGAAGATGTCAGTGTTGAAGTACACCAGGATGAGGAGGATATGGGTGTTGCTGGCGCTGGGGAGGAAATTGACCAGGAGGATTCTGATGGTGAGGTGGTTTGTTTAAGTCAGGCACCCGGGGAGACACCTGTTGTCCGTGGGAGGAATATGGCCGTTGACATGCCAGGTGAAAATACCAAAAAAATCAGCTCTTCGGTGTGGAGGTATTTCACCAGAAATGCGGACAACAGGTGTCAAGCCGTGTGTTCCCTTTGTCAAGCTGTAATAAGTAGGGGTAAGGACGTTAACCACCTCGGAACATCCTCCCTTATACGTCACCTGCAGCGCATTCATAATAAGTCAGTGACAAGTTCAAAAACTTTGGGTGACAGCGGAAGCAGTCCACTGACCAGTAAATCCCTTCCTCTTGTAACCAAGCTCACGCAAACCACCCCACCAACTCCCTCAGTGTCAATTTCCTCCTTCCCCAGGAATGCCAATAGTCCTGCAGGCCATGTCACTGGCAAGTCTGACGAGTCCTCTCCTGCCTGTGATTCCTCCGATGCATCCTTGCGTGTAACGCCTACTGCTGCTGGCGCTGCTGTTGTTGCCGCTGGGAGTCGATGGTCATCCCAGAGGGGAAGTCGTAAGCCCACTTGTACTACTTCCAGTAAGCAATTGACTGTTCAACAGTCCTTTGCGAGGAAGATGAAATATCACAGCAGTCATCCTACTGCAAAGCGGATAACTGAGTCCTTGACAACTATGTTGGTGTTAGACGTGCGTCCGGTATCCGCCGTTAGTTCACAGGGAACTAGACAATTTATTGAGGCAGTGTGCCCCCGTTACCAAATACCATCTAGGTTCCACTTCTCTAGGCAGGCGATACCGAGAATGTACACGGACGTCAGAAAAAGACTCACCAGTGTCCTAAAAAATGCAGTTGTACCCAATGTCCACTTAACCACGGACATGTGGACAAGTGGAGCAGGGCAGGGTCAGGACTATATGACTGTGACAGCCCACTGGGTAGATGTATGGACTCCCGCCGCAAGAACAGCAGCGGCGGCACCAGTAGCAGCATCTCGCAAACGCCAACTCTTTCCTAGGCAGGCTACGCTTTGTATCACCGCTTTCCAGAATACGCACACAGCTGAAAACCTCTTACGGCAACTGAGGAAGATCATCGCGGAATGGCTTACCCCAATTGGACTCTCCTGTGGATTTGTGGCATCGGACAACGCCAGCAATATTGTGTGTGCATTAAATATGGGCAAATTCCAGCACGTCCCATGTTTTGCACATACCTTGAATTTGGTGGTGCAGAATTTTTTAAAAAACGACAGGGGCGTGCAAGAGATGCTGTCGGTGGCCAGAAAAATTGCGGGACACTTTCGGCGTACAGGCACCACGTACAGAAGACTGGAGCACCACCAAAAACTACTGAACCTGCCCTGCCATCATCTGAAGCAAGAAGTGGTAACGAGGTGGAATTCAACCCTCTATATGCTTCAGAGGTTGGAGGAGCAGCAAAAGGCCATTCAAGCCTATACAATTGAGCACGATATAGGAGATGGAATGCACCTGTCTCAAGTGCAGTGGAGAATGATTTCAACGTTGTGCAAGGTTCTGATGCCCTTTGAACTTGCCACACGTGAAGTCAGTTCAGACACTGCCAGCCTGAGTCAGGTCATTCCCCTCATCAGGCTTTTGCAGAAGAAGCTGGAGGCATTGAAGAAGGAGCTAACACGGAGCGATTCCGCTAGGCATGTGGGACTTGTGGATGCAGCCCTTAATTCGCTTAACAAGGATTCACGGGTGGTCAATCTGTTGAAATCAGAGCACTACATTTTGGCCACCGTGCTCGATCCTAGATTTAAAGCCTACCTTGGATCTCTCTTTCCGGCAGACACAGGTCTGCTGGGGTTGAAAGACCTGCTGGTGACAAAATTGTCAAGTCAAGCGGAACGCGACCTGTCAACATCTCCTCCTTCACATTCTCCCGCAACTGGGGGTGCGAGGAAAAGGCTCAGAATTCCGAGCCCACCCGCTGGCGGTGATGCAGGGCAGTCTGGAGCGACTGCTGATGCTGACATCTGGTCCGGACTGAAGGACCTGACAACGATTACGGACATGTCGTCTACTGTCACTGCATATGATTCTCTCAACATTGATAGAATGGTGGAGGATTATATGAGTGACCGCATCCAAGTAGGCACGTCACACAGTCCGTACTTATACTGGCAGGAAAAAGAGGCAATTTGGAGGCCCTTGCACAAACTGGCTTTATTCTACCTAAGTTGCCCTCCCACAAGTGTGTACTCCGAAAGAGTGTTTAGTGCCGCCGCTCACCTTGTCAGCAATCGGCGTACGAGGTTACATCCAGAAAATGTGGAGAAGATGATGTTCATTAAAATGAATTATAATCAATTCCTCCGCGGAGACATTGACCAGCAGCAATTGCCTCCACAAAGTACACAGGGAGCTGAGATGGTGGATTCCAGTGGGGACGAATTGATAATCTGTGAGGAGGGGGATGTACACGGTGATATATCGGAGGGTGAAGATGAGGTGGACATCTTGCCTCTGTAGAGCCAGTTTGTGCAAGGAGAGATTAATTGCTTCTTTTTTGGGGGGGGTCCAAACCAACCCGTCATATCAGTCACAGTCGTGTGGCAGACCCTGTCACTGAAATGATGGGTTGGTTAAAGTGTGCATGTCCTGTTTTGTTTATACAACATAAGGGTGGGTGGGAGGGCCCAAGGATAATTCCATCTTGCACCTCTTTTTTCTTTTCTTTTTCTTTGCATCATGTGCTGATTGGGGAGGGTTTTTTGGAAGGGACATCCTGCGTGACACTGCAGTGCCACTCCTAGATGGGCCCGGTGTTTGTGTCGGCCACTAGGGTCGCTTATCTTTCTCACACAGTCAGCTACCTCATTGCGCCTCTTTTTTTCTTTGCGTCATGTGCTGTTTGGGGAGGGTTTTTTGGAAGGGACATCCTGCGTGACACTGCAGTGCCACTCCTAGATGGGCCCGGTGTTTGTGTCGGCCACTAGGGTCGCTTATCTTACTCACACAGCGACCTCGGTGCAAATTTTAGGACTAAAAATAATATTGTGAGGTGTGATGTGTTCAGAATAGGCTGAAAATGAGTGTAAATTATGTTTTTTGAGGTTAATAATACTTTGGGATCAAAATTACCCCCAAATTCTATGATTTAAGCTGTTTTTTAGGGTTTTTTGAAAAAAACACCCGAATCCAAAACACACCCGAATCCGACAAAAAAAATTCGGTGAGGTTTTGCCAAAACGCGGTCGAACCCAAAACACGGCCGCGGAACCGAACCCAAAACCAAAACACAAAACCCGAAAAATTTCAGGCGCTCATCTCTAATTTAGACCCACTGGTGAACAGACATTGGCTGGCAACTTGACACAGGCTCCAGCAGCGCTGCGGATTGGAAGAAGAATGACATGTGACTTTGTCCAACATGGCTGCGCCCATGACAGCGTTTTAAAGGTGAAATAACCATGTGCCAAACAACAATGGCGGTGGAGGCCGCGGCAGCAAAGGACTCCACGCTCTCCTACGTATGCACAGGGGCCACAGAGATGACAGCGGTGGCCGCGGCTTACAGAGGACGCCACACTTAAACTCCATGCGGTAAGATCGCGGGTGCGGCGGTGACGGCCGCGACGGGGCAAGGGCGCGATACCCAGCAAAGTGGAAACACTAAGAAGGCCGCTGAGCCGGCACTGCAGGTAACATAAAAATTAAATGTAAAACAAAACACAGTTATGACCCGGGCCTGGCACACTGAGCCAATCTCAGGAGACACCTAACTGGTAGAAAATGGTGACCAGACACCCGGATCGTGACATTTATCTTCTCATGAACATGCTTTATCAGTGTACAGCTACATGCGGACCTAGTGGCTCTCCATCAATATCAAAAGTACCAGGGACGTGCAGTAAGCTAAATGGCTCAGGAGGCACTGGCTAGCACCAGAGCCAGATTTACACACAATATATGAGCGACAGGGTACATCTGGGCATTATACACAGGTGTTGCAGTATAAACTCCTGGAAATTTGGTGAGTTTTGATCAGAGATGTGTGGAAAAGATACACAGGTGAGGCACTGCCTCACCTGCCATAGACTTTTTACTTCATAGTTTTAAAAGGATTAGAATAATGCAAAGAAGATATTTCAAACAAATTCTTTGTATTTTTCATATACTTTATAAAGTCATACCTCTGGCACAAACGTTAGTATGACAGGAAAGGCTTTGCCTCACCCCACCGCACGTCATTGACAAGTACTAATATGAATTTCTGCTCCTTCAGACATGGGTGTAAATTTACTAAGATGGGAGTTCTATTTAAGATGGGATATTGCCCATGGCAACCAATCAGATTCTACTTCTCATTTATCTAGCACCTTCTACGAGATAATACCTGAAATCTGATTGGTTGCAATAGGCAACATCCCATCTTAAATAGAACTCCCAATTTAGTAAATTTACCCCACGGTTGAGTATATTTACTAAAGTGCGGGTTTATAGAAGTGGAGATGTTGCCTATAGCAACCAATCAAATTCTACTTAACATTTATTTAGCACCTCCTAGAAGATTATAGCTAAATTCTGATTGCTTGCTATGGTCAGCATTTCAACTTATGAAAGCCTGCACTTTTAGTAATTATACCAGATGAGTCCCAAAGTCGTACAATAGCTGAAGAAACAGTTTCTAGAAGCTTTGTTTGCAGAGATAAATGGGGAAGTGGAGTTCTTAGGAATCTCTATCACCCACCAGATGTGTTATGTAAATGGAGACAGACATTACATGCCAATAAATAATACGTAAGGAAGAGAGTACAGGGGTACATTATTCTGTAACAGAAGAAGAACGAAATGACAGAATAGGAATGGAGTTAATTAAACCTCGTAGGCTAGGGGGCGGTCCTGTGAGGACTTCGGGTGTTGGTGTTGGCTTATAGAGGTAGAGGGTGAAGGTTTAGTAGGATTTTGTGTCTGGTGAGGGGGCTGGGTCAGCCTCTTTTGTTTTAGTCTTCCCACGCTCCCTCCCTGTTTGACGTTTGTGGATGTGGGTAGTGTTTCATTGGCTATTTTAGGGCAGGAAAGAATGGTAAGTTACCTGTTTTTGATTCAGAAATTGGTTGGAGTTAATTTGGTGGTTGGTTTTTAGGTGCGCTTATATTTGTTGACTGATATACATCTGCTGGACCACCTTACCGGGGGCAGCCTCATTACCCATAGGTGTGGGTAGTCAATATAGAAGGTTGAGTGGATACCTTTTGTGTTCTGCTTCAAGGTTTTTATAGAGTGGTTTGTGTATTTTGGGTTTGGGCTGTTATAGCCATTCTTTCTTTGCCACCATACTTTTATTAATTATCTTATACGGTTATTAAATTACATAGTCATTTAAATAAATAGCTGACTTTTTTTCCAAATCCATGTCTCCGTGTTTTCATTTTAATTATTAAGCACAGTATTATCTTGATTATATGTGATGCATGGCACGCACAGGGCAATCCTCAGCCGTTAGGAGGTTTAATGAAAACACTGGTGTACCATTCTCTTGCATTGGAATCATCTAAATTCTACTTGTTTATGGGGCCAATTCAGACCTGATTACTGCTGTGCGTTTTTGATCATCGCACTAGAAGAGTAAGTCCTGGGCTGTGCTGAGCCTGAGACTGCACAAACTCCTGTCTGTGCATCTCTCCTGCACATGCAATTGCACCCCTGCACAGCAATTTCTCCCTCCCCTGTAGGTGGCGACTACCTGATCACAGGGATGCAAAAAACGCACCCTAGCGATCAGGTCTGAATTAGGCCATATGTGTATTGGTACAACTGAGGCTGACGTGTATTTATTCATCTTGGTTTTTATACTGGGTGTAGTATGGCTGACCGGCGGTCAGGAGACCGACGGTCAGCTTACTGACGCCGGGATCCCGGCAGCATACCGGCGGGGAGGGGCGAGTGCAGCAAGCCCCTTGCGGGCTCGGTGGCGACCTGCGGTCGCCACAGGTTCTATTCCCACTCTGTGGGTGTCGTGGACACCCACGAGTGGGAATAGTCCCTGTTGGTCGGCATGCCGACCATCGGGATAGTGAGCGGTCGGGATGGTGGAGGAGGTCATGTGACTGTCGGTCTCCCGACCGCCGGTCACATGAATACCACCCTTTATACTGTATGTATGGTTTTTACATTTACTGTTCACCTTTCTTTTTCTTTTTTTATTAGCAGGGAAGACTCTAATAGGTTTCTAATATTTTTTGTTACTATTTGATCCATGCCAGCTTGCATCTATTTGTAATGCTAGGCCTGGCTCCTTGGAAGGTGTTATACAAAGCGCACCAATGCTTTTACAATGTACAAACAGGGGGTCAATTTCAGACTGCCAAATATCCGTTCTACAATCAACAATGCAGCTTTGGACCACAATGTGTTCCTTGAGTTTCACATGTTCATCCAGAATAGATGATCGACCTCAACCTTTTCCACTCTGCAAAATGACTTCAATTTTACACAAGCTCAGAGATGGCGAAGATAAGGAGTGCCAGATTAAGGTCCACATAACATAAGCTGAAATTTATGAAGGGCCTATTGCGTGCTGCCACAGGTGATGTGACCATTGCCCGGGGTGCCGGAGGAGAGGGGTGGGGGATGACTAGTCGTTAATTATGTAAAACAGCAGAAGACAGATGGGGCAATAAATGAGACAGATATTAGGCAATACATGGGGAAAGATAAAGATAGATATAGGACAGATGCTGAGATGGCAGACATCAGACAAGAGAGCAGACATCAGACAAGAGAGCAGACATTAGACAAGGTATGAAAAAGTGACAAGCAACAGTGATATCACAATGGTGTAAAACCAGATACAGGGGCAAAAAATGCCCCTACTATGCTGGGAAAGCTAGTCATCATGGGTATCTGTTCGGTAGGAATTGGGGTGAGGTGGTTTGTGGGATTAAGATAGAGTATGTGTTGGCGGTAATGAAGGAGAGATGAGGATGGGGGTCTGGCCAGTGAGGCACCAAAAATTCTCATTAAAGGCTGCCAATTGCCATCTGAGGTCCAACACCACACACCTCCATGCCCGCCTGCCTGCCTGTCTGGTGGCATTGTGTCATCTGAGCCACAATAAAAAATAGAGCACAGTGGAAGGCTTCACAGACCCGCTATGTGACTCCTAGCATCTCAGCACCTCCTCTGTAATGTGACTGTGCTGAGGCCAACTGACTAGGCTGTGGGAGGAGGACAAAGATGGCGGAGAGGGAGTGCAATGTTCCCGAGCAGGTAGAGGGCTCTTGGCATCATGTTGGCTCAGGCCCAAAGAAGAGCTCTGCTGGATCAGCTGATGGGCATGACCTGAGACAGTGAGTGCTTCGGGCCTACTCCCTGGTGTGTGGGGGAGGGGGCAGTGCGATACAATCTACTGCAGTGAGGGCTGGTTAGAATGCTCAGGAACAGGACGCCCTGTAACTGCAGCTACTACAGTGGAGCCCCGCAGCCCAGAGCAGCATCTGGTAACTTAGCTGTTCTGCTATGATGCAGCATTAGCATTGAGCCCCTGGGAGTGTGTCTCATAGTGACAGCATTACTGCTGGGCACTGCTGGGTCAACTACGGGCAAAGAATACTGTGCAGGATGCAGCATATCGCAGTAAGCCCTCTGATAACACTGTCTCAGGATAGTGTAATTATCGCAGGGCTCACTGGAGTATTTTTTTTTTTTCATTTTTTTTTTTGTTAGTAAATTTGGTCAGATCGCATTTCCCATTATAAGTATGGGAAACGTGATATGGTTACTAAAAAAATTTGAATGACAAACGTTCCCCTCCCTGCACTGTGCATCCCCGAAGCACGCGCTCCAGAATGTTGGCTGCACAGTAGCTGGGGGGGCTGCGGACGCCGGGGAAAGGCTGGGCGCATATGATGTGACCAAGCCAGGTAACAGGCACCTTGCTTCGGTCGCTTCACATGCGACCAAGCCAGGTAAGTGGTTAAAAATCTTGTGGGGTCTGTATATATATAAAGGCTGACTTTATTATACAGTAATTCCTCAGACACCCACAGACTGAAGAGTTCCTCAGCTCAGAGTAGCAAATGGTTCTGTGACATTACGCGAGACAATTTTTCCAGACTTTCTGCAATTACATTATATACATTTCTCCTTACGTCCTAGAGGATGCTGGGGACACTTCAAGACCATGGGGTATAGACGGGATCCGCAGGAGACATGGGCACTTTAAGACTTTAAAAGGGGTGTGAACTGGCTCCTCCCTCTATGCCCCTCCTCCAGACTCCAGTTAGATTCTGTGCCCAGTGAGACTGGATGCACACTGAGGAGCTCTCCTGAGTTTCTCTGAAAAAATACTTTTGTTAGGTTTATTATTTTCAGGGAGACCTGCTGGCAACAGGCTCCCTGCATCATGGGACTGAGGGGAAAGAAGCAGACCTACTTCTGTGAGTTTCAAGGCTCTGCTTCTTAGGCTACAGGACACCATTAGCTCCTGAGCGTCTGATTGCTAGGTACGCCTAGATCATACTTGCCTACCTGACCCTCTCCATGAGGGAGAAAATGCTCTGTTCCTGGACTTTCCAGGTAATGTATGATTGCCATCACCTGTGGTGAGCTAGGTAATTGATAAGAAAGGTGTTTCACCACAGGTGATGGCAATCATACATTACCAGGAAAGTCCAGGAACAGAGCATTTTCTCCCTCATGGAGAGGGTCAGGTAGGCAAGTATGGCCTAGATGCTCGTTCCCGGGGCCCGCCGTCACCCCCCTTACAGAGCCAGAAGTCAGAAGACGGGTGAGTAGAAGAAGATCAGAAGACTTCAGTGACGGCTTTGAGGTACCGCACAGCGGCCGCGCTGCGCGCCATGCTCCCAGAGCCGGCCTTAGGCATAGGCAAACTAGGCAAATGCCTAGGGCATTTGGTATGCTTAGGGGCACCAGCAGCTTCTGCTGATTAAAATGATATGCGGCATGCCTATACTCAGTGTGTGACTGCGGCTGTATCTGCATACGAAATGCTACATTGCAGTGTATTCCTGGAAATCACTGTAATGTAGCATTTCGTATGCAGATACAGCCACAGTCGCACACAGAATATAGGCATGCTGCATATCGTTTTAATCAGCAGAAGTTGATTGTGCATCCCAGCCACAAAGTAATGCAAATAAAATGCATTTTCATAAACAAAAGGCACCCGACTTTAGCAGAGCTGCCAGCTGACTCATGCCAGGCATCTCCTGCAGAGCTGGTGGTGGTGCTAGGGGGCACCAGCCAAAATCTTGCCTAGGGCATCATATTAGTTAGGGCCGGCTCTGCATGCTCACACACACACAGCGGCACTACAGGGTGCAGGGCGCGGGAGGGCGCCCTGGGCAGCATAAATCCTCCTTTACGTAACTGGCAAAAGTGGTATATAGTGCCTGGGCACTGAATCTGAACCCCCGCCAGTATAAATATTTGAAAAATAGCGGGGCTGAAGCGCGCCATTAAGGGGGCGTGGCTTAGCCCTCACAGCTCTCATCAGCGCCATTTTCTCTCACAGAGCTGCAGAGACGCTGGTCCTGTCCTCCTACATTGCTGTACAAGTAACAGGGTGCAAAACGGGGGGTGGGCACAGTTAATTTGGTGCTGTTTTAATAATAATAAAATCGCTAACAGGTCAGAGGCATTGTATAAAACATTTCAGTACCGGGATAGGCGCTGGATTGTGAGCTGGCAAACTCCCTCTGTCGGCACCGCCGACGCCTGATTGGGTAAATGTTTTGAGTGCTTTGAATGTGAATGTGGCTCTATTAAATAAAAGATTGGATAAGTCTGAGTCTCAGACCCAGACATGGAAGAAATCTGTGGAGGATGTGTTGTCACAAGTTCAGACCCCCTCGGGGTCACAAAAGCGTTCTTTTACCCAGATAGCAGATACAGATAACAACACGGACTCTGACTCCATTGTCGACTATAGTGATGCCAGATTAAATCCAAAACTGGCTAAAAGCATTCAGTACATGATTGTGGTGATAAAAGACGTGTTACATATCACGGAGGACCCTGCTGTTCCTGATACAAGGGTCTGCATGTTTAAAGGAAAGAAACCTGAGGTAACGTTTCCTCCCTCTCATGAACTGAACGCTCTTTTTGAAAAGGTTTGGGAAAATCCTGACAAGAAGTTTCAGATTCCCAAGAGAATTCCGGTGGCATATCCATTCCCCTCTGGGGATAGGAAAAAGTGGGAGTCACCCCCCACTGTGGACAAAGCTCTGTCACGGCTGTCCAAAAAGGTGGCGCTTCCGTCTCCTGACACGGCAGCCCTAAAAGAACCTGCGGATCGTAAGCAGGAAAATACATTGAAATCCATTTATGTCACTACGGGTCCGCTACTCAGACCTGCCGTTGCTTCAGCGTGGGTGAGTAGCACTATTGAAAAGTGGGCAGATAACTTGTCATCTGAGTTTGATACCCTGGATAGGGATAACATTCTGTTGACTCTGGGTCAAATCAGGGATGCTGCAGCCTACCTTAAGGAAGCTGCGAGGGACACTGGCCTTTTGGGATCAAGAGCCAAAGCTATGGCAGTCTCAGCTAGGAGAGCATTGTGGATTCATCAATGGAATGCTGATGCTGACTCTAAGAAGGCTATGGAGTCTCTGCCGTATAAAGGTGGTGTCTTGTTTGGTGACGGCCTCGCTGACCTGGAATCTATGGCTACCGCTGGTAAGTCATCCTTTTTACCTTATGTTCCTGCTCAACAAAAGAAAACGCACCACTATCAGATGCAGTCCTTTCGGCCCAATAAATACAAGAAAGGACGAGGGTCTTTCTTCCTTGCTTCTAGAGGAAGAGGAAAGGGAAAGAGGTCACCGGCTGTGGCAGGTTCCCAAGAGTAGAAGTCCTCTCCGGCTTCTACCAAATCCACCGCATGACGCTGGGACTCCTCTGCGGGAGTCCGCACCAGTGGGGGCGCGTCTCAGACTCTTCAGTCATTTCTGGGTTCATTCGACCCTAGACCCATGGGTATTAGAAATAGTGTCCCAAGGGTACAAGCTGGAATTTCAAGACGTGCCCCCTCGACGATTTTTCAAATCAGCCTTACCAGTTTCTCTTCCGGACAGGGAGGTGGTATGTGGTGCTACACAAAAACTATGTCAAAATCAAGTCATTGTCACGGAGCCCCCATCACAACAGGGAGAAGGCTTTTATTCGAGCCTGTTCGTGGTCCCGAAGCCGGACGGCTCGGTCAGACCTATTCTGAACTTAAAATCCCTCAATTTCTATCTAATAAATAAAAAAATAAAAAAATTCAAAGTCAAGATGGAGTCTCTCCGAGTAGTGATCTACAGTCTGGAGGAAGGGGATTTTATGGTGTCGGTCGACATAAAGGATGCTTACTTACACGTCCCCATATATCCTCCACTTCAGGCTTACCTGAGGTTTGCCGTTCAGGATTGTCATTATCAATTTCAGACGTTGCCGTTTGATCTGTCCACGGCTCCGAGGTTTTTCACCAAAATTATGGCGGAAATGATGGTTCTCCTGCGCAAGCAAGGAGTCACAATTATCCCGTACTTGGACGATCTCTTGATAAAAGCGAGGTCCAAGGAACAATTACTGCGGAGCGTGACGCTCTCCCTGACAATTCTGCAACAACATGGTTGGCTCCTAAACTTGCCAAAATCCTCCAAAACCAGAATCTCACTCCTGTGGTGGCTGCACAGCTCTCACCTCCTAGAGGGACACAGATTCGGGATCCAGGACTGGATCCTGGTGACCACGGATGCGAGGCTCCGAGGCTGGGGTGCAGTCACACAGGGGGAAAATTTCCAGGGAAAATGGTCAAGCCAGGAAGCTTGTCTACACATAAACATTCTGGAGTTAAGGGCCATTTACAACGGCCTTCTACAAGCGGAACATCTTCTTCGCGATCTGCCCGTCTTGATTCAGTCGGACAACATAACAGCAGTGGCGTACGTAAACCGCCAGGGCGGGACGAAGAGCAGAGAGGCAATGGCAGAAGCCACAAAAGTTTTCCGCTGGGCGGAAAGGCATGTAAGCGCTCTGTCAGCAGTCTTCATTCCGGGTGTAGACAACTGGGAAGCAGACTTCCTCAGCAGACACGATCTCCATCCAGGAGAGTGGGGTCTTCATCAAGAGGTCTTTGCAGAAGTGACAAGTCGTTGGGGAATTCCTCAAATAGACATGATGGCATCTCGCCTCAACAAGAAACTTCCGAGATATTGTTCCAGGTCGAGGGACCCACAAGCAATAGCAGTGGACACCCTAGAGACACCGTGGGTGTTTCAGTCGGTATATGTGTTCCCTCCGATTCCACTCATTCCAAAAGTTATAAAGATCATAAGAAGAACAAGGGTTCAGGCAATCCTCATTGTTCCAGACTGGCCAAGGAGGGCTTGGTATCCAGATCTTCAGGAATTGCTCATAGGAGATCCCTGGCCTCTTCCTCTGCGAGAGGATCTGTTACAGCAGGGGCTGTGCGTGTACCAAGACTTACCGCGGCTTCGTTTGACGGCTTGGAGGTGCTCAATCCTAGCCCGAAAGGGTATTCCGGTGAAGTAATTCCCACACTACTTCAGGCTAGAAAAGAGGTAATGGCGAAACATTATCACCGTATTTGGAGAAAATATGTGTCTTGGTGTGAATCCAAAAAGGCTCCTACGGAAGAATTTCAGCTGGGCCGTTTTCTCCATTTTCTGTAAGCAGGTGTGGATGCGGGCCTAAAGTTAGGCTCAATTAAAGCACAAATTTTGGCGTTGTCAATTTTCTTTCAAAAAGAATTGGCTTCCCTTCCGGAAGTTCAGACTTTCGTGAAAGGCGTGCTGCACATCCAACCTCCCTTTGTGCCCCCGGTGGCACCATGGATCTTAACGTGGTATTGCGTTTCCTGCAATCTCATTCGTTTGAACCTTTATGTAAGGTAGAGTTGAAATTCGTCACTTGGAAAGTGATCATGCTGTTGGCCTTGGCCTCTGCAAGGCGGGTGTCTGAATTAGCGGCTTTGTCTCACAAGAGCTCCTATTTGATCTTCCATGAAGATAGAGTGGAGTTGAGAACTCGTCAGCAATTTCTGCCTAAAGTGATGTCATTGTTTCACATGAACCAACCTATTGTGGTGCCAATGGCTACTGACGCCTTTGAGGAATCGAAGTCTCTAGATGTGGTCAGAGCTTTGCAAATTTATGTAGCCAGAACGGCTCAGATTAGGAAAACGGAGGCTCTGTTTGTCCTGTATGATCCCAACAAGATTGGGGCTCCTGCTTCCAAGCAGACTATTGCACCCTGGATCTGTAATACGATTCGGCAAGCTCATTCTACAGCTGGATTGCCGTTACCGAAATCGGTGAAGGCCCATTCTACCAGAAAGGTGGGCTCATCCTGGGCGGCTGCCAGGGGTGTCTCGGCGTTACAGCTTTGCCGAGCAGCTATTTGGTCGGGTTCAAACACTTTTGCAAAGTTTTACAAGTTTGATACCCTGGCTAAGGAAGACCTCTTGTTTGGTTCAATCGGTGCTGCAGAGTCATCCGCACTCTCCCGCCCATTCTTGAGCTTTGGTATAAACCCTATGGTCTTGAAGTGTCCCCAGCATCCTCTAGGACAGGGGTGTCCAACCTTTCACCTTCCCTGGGCCACATTAGAAGATGAAAATTTGGTTTGGGCCGCACATAAAATAAAATAACAGTAACGATACCTGATCATCCAAAAAAACCATAGAAAACATAGTTAACATATTAAACTTACTTGGAAATGAAGTTAGTGAGATGTTTGACATTGTTTCTCAGCCACCAATGCATCCCCCCCCCCCCCCCACACGCACACTGTAGTCCTCTTCCTCTCCTCCTCCTCTCCCTCCCCCCCCCCTCCACACTGTGCTTCTTCAAGGGCCCACAAATGTCTCCCGCTGGGCTGAGCTCCGTGCTGCTGTCACGTGTGCCACTATGCAGTAGAGGAGGGCTACACTGTGACTGACAGCGGACCCCAAACCCCCCCCCCCCTCCTGGACACATTGTACTGCAGTGGCACCTGACTTCATCCTCGTTACCCCCTCCCCCCGAACCAATCTGTACTGTGGAGTTTAGACACCGCCGGCCTCATTTTACTGCTGCAGCGCTGGACATCAAGTCCATCCCAGCAACCAAGAAACCCCCCGGACACTGTATTGCGGCGTGGCGCTGGACTTCAGACCAGACCCTCCCTTCTCCCGACACTGTACAGTGGTTCAGACCTCCTCTCTCTCCCCCCCCGGGACACTGTACAGCAGAACGGGCCGTGGCCACGGACTTCAGATCCCGATTTCCCCCCCCCCGGACACTGTACAGCGGCGCGGCCACGGACTTCAGACACACACCCCCGGCTCACTTACGAGTTCTTGTAGAACCAATTCCTCCGCTGGGCTCCTCTACTCTCGCGCTGCTCAGTCACGTGTGCCGCTATGCAGCGGAGGAGGGCTACACTGTGACTGACAGCGGAGAGGGCGTGAGCTGGTGCTGGTCCCAGCGGCAGCAATCCAATCAGGATGTGCTGACAGCCTGCTGGGGCCGGCTCAGCCTCACATGTGGTGTCCGTACTCTGCAAAAAAAGAAAAATGGATAGGGCGGGTGAAGCGCGCTGGCGTCACCGTTGTGATGTGCCCCGACCGCAAGCGCCGGCAGTGTAACTTGAAACTTTAGAATTTCTTAAAAAATTAAAAATTGCACTGGGCCGCATTACTAGCCGACCTGGGCCGCATGCGGCCCGCGGGCCGCAGGTTGGACAAGCCTGCTCTAGGACGTAAGGAGAAAATAGGATTTTAATACCTACCGGTAAATCCTTTTCTCTTAGTCCGTAGAGGATGCTGGGCGCCTGTACCAGTGCGTACTATATCTACAGACATTGGTTATGGTTACACACGTGTTGTGTTGCGGTTATAATCAGCCTGGTTGCTGTCATTATTCATGCCGTTGCATGCATTGGGTTGAATGCCATGTTGTACGGCATGTTTGAGGTGTGAGCTGGTATGTATCTCACCTTAGTTTAAATCAAAATAAATCCTTTTTCCTCGAAATGTCCATCTCCCTGGGCACAGTTCCTATAACTGGAGTCTGGAGGAGGGGCATAGAGGGAGGAGCCAGTTCACACCCCTTTTAAAGTCTTAAAGTGCCCATGTCTCCTGCAGATCCCGTATATACCCCATGGTCTTGAAGTGTCACCAGCATCCTTTACGGACTAAGAGAAAAGGATTTACCGGTAGGTATTAAAATCCTATTTTTTCTATGTTTCTTCATTCCACTCTGCTACCACATAGTATGCCGGAGGAACAGGTTTTAGCAAACATTTTAGTTGTCTATAAAGATGGCCAGGATAGCATTTCAGTTATTAATGCAGAGCACAGTCTACTAGACACACTTTCTGATTACTTACTTGTGCTTGCGCATCTGGTGGAAAAGTGTACTTTGAATGGCATCATCCTGGAAGTGTGGCTGTGAGTGCGATCTAAACCTTCCTCTGGCAAGAGGCATGCTAGTCATATGTAGCTGGATAAATAAAAGTACTTGATCTTTATTTTCTTTATGAATAGAGAAACTTCAGATGTGACAGAGCTCAACCTATACATACATAGAGTATAAATTCCCTAGTACTTGCATGGAAGTGACATGTTGCAAATACAGTCTTGCAGTGGGATCTGGGAAGGTTTAGCCCTCTGTTCAGTCCCTTCTTGTTAGTCTGTGCATTACTATGGGGATAATTCCAAGTTGATCGCAGCAGGAAATTTTTTAGCAGTTGGGCAAAACCATGGCCCTCATTCCGAGTTGTTCGCTCGGTAATTTTCTTCGCATCGCAGCGATTTTCCGCTAATTGCGCATGCGCAATGTTCGCACTGCGACTGCGCCAAGTAAATTTGCTAAGAAGTTTGGTATTTTACTCACGGCATTACAAGGTTTTTTCTTTGTTCTGCTGATCGGAGTGTGATTGACAGGAAGTGGGTGTTTCTGGGCGGAAACTGGCCGTTTTATGGGAGTGTGTGAAAAAACGCTACCGTTTCTGGGAAAAACGCGGGAGTGGCTGGAGAAACGGAGGAGTGTCTGGGCGAACGCTGGGTGTGTTGTGACGTCAAACCAGGAACGACAAGCACTGAACTGATCGCACTGGAAGAGTAAGTCTCGAGCTACTCAGAAACTGCACAGATAAATCTTTTCGCAATATTGCGTATCTTTCGTTCGCAATTTTGCTAAGCTAAGATTCACTCCCAGTAGGCGGCGGCTTAGCGTGTGCAATGCTGCTAAAAGCAGCTTGCGAGCGAACAACTCGGAACGAGGGCCCATGTGCACTGCAGGGGGGACAGATATAACATGTGCAGAGAGAGTTAGATTTGGGTGTGGTAACTTCAATCTGCAATCTAAATTGCAGTGTAAAAATAAAGCAGCCAGGTATTTACCCTGCACAGAAACAATATAACCCACCCAAATCTAACTCTCACTGCAAATGTTATATCTGCCCCCCCTGCAGTGCACATGGTTTTGCCCCACTGCTAAAAAATTTCCTGCTGCGATCAACTTGGAATTACCCCCTATATGTAATATTATTGATTTTATGCCTATGTTTTTGTGGTATTATATTGAATGTATTTGTAAATGACGCCAGGTGGTGTCGACCACACTAATATTGCAGTAATCCTCTGGAGATATGACTATTTGCATCCAGCAGACTTTCTGAAATAAAGATGGCAAGGTAAAGGCTAGTGGAGGACACAAGGCTGGCCCAGGTGAGGCAAGTCACTGAAAGGTGCAGTTGCAGTGTGTGTGTATGTTTGGTAGTGAATGTGACCTGGTCAGGGCTGATGTGGGGTGAAGGCTCTAGTTGGACAAGATGCGGGGCAGCCAAGACCGCCACAAGGAAGAAGCAGATCAGCAAAGAGAGACCTGAAGTGGATCTGGTAGCCCATGCGGACTTTGTATCGTCTCATTTTTGCTATGGTTTTCTTTTGTGTATTTTGATCATAATAAAAGTGCGCCGCTTTTACCAACTATCTGCTGGGGTGATTTATTTAACCCATGTCGCAGTGCTAGGAAGATCAGGGATGAAGTATTAGGTAAATCTACAAGCAGACCAGTGGGGGTGCATGACAAAAAGAGCTGCATATAACCCCAGTACCCTGACAAGTCTACTGCTCCAAAAGCCTTTTAATTAATTTCAGTGGAACTAAAATAATGTGAAAAGGGTGCGAAAACACCCCTATTCACATTATTTTGGTAAAAAAAATTATTGCTAAATCTGCCCCTTAGGCCTATATAAATTGATGAGGAAAGCTTACCCAACTAGTAAACAATAACAAATTAACTATACAGCTGTTCTTTCCGGCACCTAACAAAATCACAGAATGGGAGGGAGGGAGAGGTTTCCAGAAGCAATAGGAACAGAAGTGCTGCTATCTAGCAGCTAATAATAAAACATAACCCCCCACCCCCGTGTACACGCACCATCGGCTATCATAAAATATCAAATGCAAAAAGCAAAATGCAACCTGTCTTAAAGGGCCCTGTTCAAACACACCTTGGGCATACTTGCCGATATTGTGGCAGCTGTCTTGGCAAGGTGGGGGGCTATGGTGCAACACCCCGGGGGTGTGGCTACGGCTACTGCTGGGTGGGAGCTTGTCTGCAAATTCCCGTCATTGCGGACCCGCCTCCCCCACCCAATGCCGAGAATACTGGTCGCATTATACACACCATCGGCCTCCCTCGGCTGCAGAAGGATGTGAGTGGCGGTGGGGGTTTGCGGGTAGGTGGCAGTGGGCCCGGGAGACATGCCCACTCTTCCGGGGGGGGGGGGACAGGAGTGCCATCCGATTTTCAGGAGCCTCCCAGCCATTCCGGGAGAGTAGGCAAGTATGACCTAAGCCGTGGGCTTCATGTGATTGTACATTGCTATTTACAGCAGTGCAATCTGTAAGTTTGGATCTGGTGGATATTCTGAGCACATGTAATAACACCTGTGCTTGCCAGTTGCCTATGCATTATTATTACACTCTATTTATAAGATGTCACAAGTGGTCCGCAGCGCTATACATACGACAGTAGAACAGTACAGCGTACACAGAACATTACATTACATTACAAGTACCAAAAATTAAACATAGCACAGGTAACAATTAGCAACACAATTCCCAGTACACAATACAGCTGGGAAGTAAAGTCTCCAATAGTGATGGCATGACTAGCAGGAGTGTAGCTGCTATAAGAGATGAACGGCTATGAGCAAGTGGTATTTTGAGCTAAATGGCCACTTTGTAGATGAAGGCTGTCATTGAAGTGCTAGGGAAGAGGGCTGTGAGAATAGGAGGGAGGAGGACCATGCTCCTAGGAGCCTACAATCTAGGGGAGTGGGGAGGCAGACAGATGACATGAGCCATGAGCGTGTGGTTGGGGACGTGAGAGCAAGAAGTAAGCGAGGTAGAGATGGTCGAGGTAGGAGGGTGGGGTGAGCAACCTGGTGACAAGTTTATGTGGTGAAAGGGTAAGTAATGTAGGGTGCAGTGTAATGGAGAGGACCTTGTATGTGAGGGTGAGGAGTTTGAATAGGATTCTGTAGGGGAATGGGAGTCAGTACAAAGTTTGGTGGAGGGGAGTAACGGATGTGGAGTGATGGGAGAGGAAGATAAGTCTAGCTGCAGTGTTGAGAACAGATAGGAGTCGAGCAAGATGGAAACGTGGAAGGCCAGTGAGGAGATGGTTGCAGTAGTAGAGCCAAATTTTTTTATTAGTGATTGGATAATCAGTTTGGCATTATTCTCGGACATGAATGACCTGATGCGAGTGATGTTGCATAGCTGGAACCAACAGGACTGAGCCAGAGATCGAATATGAGTTTGATTTTGTCCATGTTGAGCTTTAGGGAGCGTACAGACATGAGTGGGGCAGCTGTATGAAGATGGATGGGGAGAGTCAGGAGAGGAGAGGTATAGTTGTGTGTCGTTGGCATATAGGTGGCATTGGAGGCCTAAGGAACTGATGAGATCACCCAGGGAATATGTGTATAGGGAAAAAAATAGGGGGCCAAAACAGAACCCTGTGGGATGCCGAAGGGAAGAATGAAAGGGGGTGAGGTGGAGCCACAGACAGACACAGAGAAGGAGGAGATGGTGAGTTAGGCATGGACAGTGCTAAAGAGGCCTATGGTCTGAAGGGCAGGCAGGAGGAGAGGATAATCCACGTTTCAAAGGCCGCAGAGAGGTCCAGGAGGATGAGCAGAGAAAAGTAGTCCTTGCATTTGTCCGAAAGATGGTCATTGGTGACTTTGACCATGGCAGTTTCAGTGGAGTGAATTGGGTGAAACCAGATTGGAGAGGATCAAGGATGGAGTTGTCAGAGAGGTAGCTGGTGAGACATTTGTGGATAAGTCACTCAAGTAGTTTGGAGACGAAAGGGATAAGGGAAATGGGATGGTAGCTCGTGGGTGAGGAGGGGTCGAGGTTGGGTGCATGTCCCATATTGTCAAGAATAGTATAAACCAAGTGAGGTGATGTTGATTTCATATACCTACCAACTGTCCTAATTTAGAGATAGCACAGTCCCAATTTGAGGGCTCAGTTACACCAGCCGTCAACACCTTGAGAGGCATGCTTTATTCACTGCTGCTCTGCACACATAGCTTTGATAAATAGGTGCTATGTGCTCCAGTAACAAGGGTATGGGAGTCGGAAAGGAGATAAGGAGCAGGTCAGTGCTTTAAAAGTGCAGTCATGAATCCATTGTCACATAACCAGTGGCGTAACTACCAACCCCGCAGCCACTGCAGAGGCTTGGAGGCGCAGGGCTGCGGGGTGCCACCACTGATTGCTGCTATGCTGTGAGTCTGGGAAGGAGCCAGAGGGCACAGCGCCCGCCTCTCCTGTGGCCCTCCTGGGTCTCCGGCATTGGCGGTGTGTCTATCAAATGAAGGGCCGGTTTGTGAGCCAATCAGAGCTCGCAGACCGGCAGCCAATCAGCAGCACCAGCTGCCGGTCCACGAGCTCTGATTGGCTCATTAACTGGCACTTCATTTGACAGACACGCCGCCGGAGACACAGGACGGACACAGGAGAGGCGGGCGCTGTTCCCTCCGGCTCCTTCCCGGACTGTACCACTACCCTCCTTCTCGGGCAGCACAGCAGCGGGGGGGAGGGTGTGTAGCTGGCACTGGGGGCGCATATTTGGCACTGGAGGCATATATGTGTAGCTGGTACTGAGGGGGCATATGGGGCACTGGGGGCATATGTGTATCTGGCCCTGGGGGGCATATTTGGCACTGGGGGCATATGTGTATCTGGTACTGTGGGGGCATATGTGTTACTGGCACTATGGGGGCATATTTTTATCTTGCACTGTGGGGGAATATTTGCACTGGGGGCATATGTGGCACTGGGGGCACAGCCCTAGCAACAAGCATTACTCCCTGGTAACAAGCACAACACCAAGCCCATGAAAACCAACACCCAACTCCCTGGCAACAAGCATTACCCCCTAGCAACGAGCATGACACCCAGCACATGATACCCCTGGCAACAAGCATAACACCTAGCGCATGAAACCCCTGGCAACGAGTATGACACCCTGAGCATGAAAATCCCTGGCACCGTGCATGGAACCAAGAGCATGAAACCCCTGGCAACGAGCAGGTAATTTAAAAGTAATTAGAAGCCTTACTGTAGGGCTTAATGTGTAATGGGCATTGTGGTGTGTGTCATAATGTATCACAGACATTGCGGTGTATGGCATAATGTATCACGGACATTGCGGTGTGTGTCATAATGTGTCACAGGCATTACGGTGTGTGGTGTACTATATCACAGGCATTGTGGTATGTGGTATAATGTCTCAGGGGTATTGCGGTGTGTGGCATAATGTATAACGGGCATTGCGGTATGTGTCATAATGTGTCACAGGCATGACGGTGTGTGGTGTACTGTATCACAGGCATTGTATGTGCTATAATGTCTCAGGGGCATTGCAGTGTGTAGCATAATGTATAACGGGCATTGCTATGCGTGGCATAATGTGTCACAGGCATTACGGTGTGTGGCATAATGTGTCAGGGGCATTACGGTGTGTGGCATATTGTGTAATGGGCATTATTGTGGGTGGCATAATGTCTAAGGGCCATTGCAGTATGCAGCATAATGTATACTCGGCATTACTATAAGGAGGAAAAATGACAAATAATATAAGGGGCATGAATTAGGATTATTTTTTTTTCCTGTGGTGGCCAACGTCTGGGCATGCAGGTTGCAAAACTGGGGTATAAAGTAGTATTTTCCTGCAATGCCACACGCCTTTGAGCAAAGCCACACCCATTTCAGCAAGGTCACGCCCCCTTGTTGCGGCACACGCAGATTCATCACTTTACTAGTGGCAGTTATGGAGGGGGGGGGGGGGGCGCCAGAGAATGTTTTGACTTGGTGGAGAAAAAATTCTAGTTACGCCACTGCACATAACTACACCCCAAAGTGCTCTGGGATTACTCCCTGTTGCAGTTCTCAACCATCCTAACTAGAGATGTGCGGCTGGCACTTTTCGAGTATTGTGTTTTGGTTTTGGTTCTAATTCCACTTTCGTGTTTTGGTTTTGGCTTGGTTTTGCCAAGAATTTGGGGGTAATTTTGCTCCTATATTTATTTATTATATTATTAACCTCAATAACAATCATTTCCATTCATTTCCAGTCTATTCTGAACACCTCACACCTCACAATATTGTTTTTAGGCCAAAAGGTTGCACCGAGGTTGCTGGATGACTAAGCTAAGCGACACAAGTGGACAACACAAACACCTGGCCCATCTAGGAGTGGCACTGCGGTGTCAGACAGGAGGGCAGATATAAAAAAAGGCCCCAAACAGCACATCATGCAAAGAAGAAAAAAACTGCAATAATGTAGTTGTATGACTAAGCCAAGCGACACAAACAATTGGCCCATCTAGGCGTGGCACTGCAGTGGCAGACAGGAGGGCAGATATATAAAAAATGGCCCCAAACAGCACATCATACAAAGAAGAAAAAGAATTGCAATGAGGTAGTTGTATGACTAAGCCAAGCGACACAAACTATTGGCCCATCTAGGCGTGGCACTGCAGTGGCAGACAGGAGGGCAGATATATAAAAAAAAGGCCCCAAACAGCACATCATGCAAAGAAGAAAAAGAATTGCAATGAGGTAGTTGTATGACTAAGCCAAGCGACACAAACTATTGGCCTATCTAGGCGTGGCACTGCAGTGGCAGACAGGAGGGCAGATATATAAAAAAAAGGCCCCAAACAGCACATCGTGCAAAGAAGAAAAAGAATTGCAATGAGGTAGTTGTATGACTAAGCCAAGCGACACAAACTATTGGCCCATCTAGGTGTGGCACTGCAGCAGGGACGTGTGGTGAGCTAAATGGCTCAGGAGCCACTGGCTAACCCCAGAGCCAGATTTACATGCAATATACGTCACTGCACTACAGTGGCAGACAGAAGGGCAGATATAAAAAAAGGCTCCAAACAGCACATCATGCAAAGAAGAAAGAGTTGCAATGAGGTAGTTGTATGACTAAGCCAAGCAACACAAACAATTGGCCCATCCCAGGAGTGGCACTGCAGTGGCAGACAGGAGGGCAGATATAAAAAAAAAAAGGCCCCAAACAGCACATCATGCAAAGAAGAAAAAGAATTGCAATGAGGTAGTTGTATGACTAAGCCAAGCAACACAAACAACTGGCCCATCTTGGAGTGGCACTGCAGTGGCAGACAGGAGGGCAGATATAAAAAAAGGCCCCAAACAGCACATCATGCAAAGAAGAAAAAGAATTGCAATGAGGTTGCTGTATGACTAAGCCAAGAGACACAAACAATTGGCCCATCTAGGCGTGGCACTGCAGTGGCAGACAGGAGGGCAGATAAAAAAGGCCCATAACAGCACATAA
Organism: Pseudophryne corroboree; assembly: GCF_028390025.1. NCBI lineage: Eukaryota > Metazoa > Chordata > Amphibia > Anura > Myobatrachidae > Pseudophryne > Pseudophryne corroboree. The sequence goes on along the minus strand of NC_086444.1, from coordinate 939,419,007 downwards.
GGCAAAGAAGAAAAAAGGTGCACCGAGGTTGCTGTATGACTAAGCCAAGAGACACAACAATTGGCCCATCTAGGTGTGGCACTGCAGTGGCAGACAGGAGGGCAGATATAAAAAAAAAAAGGCCCCAAACAGCACATCATGCAAAGAAGAAAAAGAATTGCAATGAGGTAGTTGTATGACTAAGCCAAGCGACACAAACTATTGGCCTATCTAGGCGTGGCACTGCAGTGGCAGACAGGAGGGCAGATATATAAAAAAAAGGCCCCAAACAGCACATCGTGCAAAGAAGAAAAAGAATTGCAATGAGGTAGTTGTATGACTAAGCCAAGCGACACAAACTATTGGCCCATCTAGGTGTGGCACTGCAGCAGGGACGTGTGGTGAGCTAAATGGCTCAGGAGCCACTGGCTAACCCCAGAGCCAGATTTACATGCAATATATGTCACTGCACTACAGTGGCAGACAGAAGGGCAGATATAAAAAAAGGCTCCAAACAGCACATCATGCAAAGAAGAAAGAGTTGCAATGAGGTAGTTGTATGACTAAGCCAAGCAACACAAACAATTGGCCCATCCCAGGAGTGGCACTGCAGTGGCAGACAGGAGGGCAGATATATAAAAAAAAAAGGCCCCAAACAGCACATCATGCAAAGAAGAAAAAGAATTGCAATGAGGTAGTTGTATGACTAAGCCAAGCAACACAAACAACTGGCCCATCTTGGAGTGGCACTGCAGTGGCAGACAGGAGGGCAGATATAAAAAAAGGCCCCAAACAGCACATCATGCAAAGAAGAAAAAGAATTGCAATGAGGTTGCTGTATGACTAAGCCAAGAGACACAAACAATTGGCCCATCTAGGCGTGGCACTGCAGTGGCAGACAGGAGGGCAGATAAAAAAGGCCCATAACAGCACATAAGGCAAAGAAGAAAAAAGGTGCACCGAGGTTGCTGTATGACAAAGCCAAGAGACACAACAATTGGCCCATCTAGGTGTGGCACTGCAGTGGCAGACAGGAGGGCAGATATAAAAAAAAAAGGCCCCTAACAGCACATGATGCAAAGAAGAAAAAAAGGTGCACCAAGGTTGCTGTATGACTAAGCTAAGCGACACAACCACCTGGCCCATCTAGTAGTGTCACGCAGTGGCTGAATGTCGAGAGTGGGCCGCAATTGTTCGGACCACTGACAGCATCTCCAGCACGCTCCAGTCACTTTTAAAAAAAATCTGCAATTGGTGGACTTATACGGCAGTACCCCAGGACTAATACAGCAGTACCCCTGGACTCATACGGCAGTGTCACACAGGATAGCACTTTTCAAAAACTAGGCCCCAAACAGCACCTCATGCAAAGATGTCGAAGAGGTGCAATGAGGTAGCTGTATGACTAAGCCAAGCGACACAAACAATTCTAACTGGAATTATACATCCAAATCACTGGAATTAATTGGCAAGATCACTGTAATTATACATCCAAATCACTGGAATTAATTGGTAAAATCACTGTAATTATATGTCCAAATCACTGGAATTAATTGTCAAGATCACTGTAATTAATAATTATACATCCAAATCACTGGAATTATTTGGCAAGATCACTTTAATTAATAATTATACGTCCAAATCACTGGAATTAATTGGCAAAATCTCTGCATCGCCTGCCTAGTGAAGTTGAATCTAGATGGGATTTGTTACCGGGGACACAATACCTCCATCAATTGTCTAAATCCCACTGCACTAATGGCGGATACCGGACGCACGTCTAACACCAACATAAGTGTCAAGGTCTCAGTTATGAGGGCTTCCATCGTCATGTGAAGCTGAACCACTAGTCATGAACATAGGCCAGGGCCTCAGCCGTTCCTTGCCACTCCGTGTCGTAAATGGCATATTGGCAAGTTTACGTTTCTCCTCAGACCATTTACATTTCTTTTTGGGGTCTTTTTACTGAACTTTGGCTTTTTGGATTTTACATGCCCTCTACTATCACAATGGGCATCGGCCTAGGCAGACCACATTGATGGCATTTCATTGTCTATGTCATGGCTAGTGGTAGCAGCTTCAGCACTAGGAGGAAGTGGTTCTTGATCTTTCCCTAATTTATCCTCCAAATGTTTGTTCTCCATTATTTTTCTGGCGTTATATAACACAATATGCGGCACAAGAGAGCGTACCCCTACACCTCACAGGGCAAATCCTGTAAAAATTATTTGGATTAAATATTAAGAACCCCTTTATTTGGAGTAAATAATATACAGCACAGGACAGCACCACTGAACTTATATGGCAGCACCACTGGACTGGATTTATACGGAATTATATGGATTTATATGGAATTATACGGCAGGATAACTGGAATTATACGGCAGTATCACAGGAATTATACGGCAATATCACAGGAATTATACGCCAGTATTACGAGAATTATACGGTAATGTCACAGGAATTATACGGCAATATCATAGGAATTATAAGCCAGTATCGCAGGAATTATACGCCAGTATTCCGAGAATTATACAGCAATGTCACAGGAATTATATGCCAGTATTCCGAGAATTATACGGCAATGTCACAGGAATTATACGGCAATATCATAGGAATTATGCTCCAGTATTCTGAGAATTATACGGCAATATCATAGGAATTATACGCCAGTATTCCGAGAATTATATGGCAATGTCACAGGAATTATACGCCAGTATTCCGAGAATTATACAGCAATGTCACAGGAATTATACGCCAGTATTCTGAGAATTATACGGCAATGACACAGGAATTATACGCCAGTATCACGGGTAATTATACGGCAATATCACAGCAATTATACGCCAGTATCACGGGACTTATACAGCTACACTGGATATATGGCAGCAGAGGACACCACCACTGTGACTGGTCACTGGACTGATGCACAAGAGACTTCCCCTGGTCTAATGCAGGACAACACAGCACCACTGAAAGGGACTTATACAGTTACACAGGATATATGGCAGCAGAGGACACCACCACTGTGACTGGTCACTGGACTGATGCTGCACAAGAGAGACACTACCCCTGATCTGATGCAAGACAACACAGCAAAACTGCAAGGGACTTATACAGCAGCCAGCAGCACTGGGGACATATAGCAGCAGAGGACACCAACACTGTGACTGGCTGGACTGATGCAGCACAATACACTGACTACACTGGACTGAGCAGCACAATACAGCACAAGACTCGCCACCCCACTTTCCCGCCCCCACACAGACACTGAGGATGGAGACACATCCTCTCACTACACTCTCCGAGACCGGAGTGAAAATGGGCGCAATGCGCGGCTCCTTTTATGGAATCCAAATCCCGCGAGAATACAACAGCGGGATGATGCTGTTTTGCCTCGTTCGGGTTTCCGAGTCAGGCGGGAAAACCAACGCCTGGCTCGGAACTGGGCTCAGCGCGTGAGGTTCGGTACGGTTAGGTTCGGTTCTCTGAGAACCGAACCCGCTCATCTCTAATCCTAAAATATATGGTGTAATTTTGTACAGGGTGCCAGTTTTTCCTCACTGTTTTGAGAGGCACTTTTACTTTATGGAGATATAAGTGGGAGTGGAGAGGAGGCTTGAGTCTTAAGGTCCATACACATTAGACGATGCCCCGGGCCGGCCGGCGGCGGACCGTACACACTGAGCGATATGACCGCTCATATCGCTCAGTGACATCACGCCTCCGCCAGCCCTGCATGCAGGTCGTGGACAACCTTATGCAAACCCTGCTGAGCCGCCACCTCCCCTACCTGCCCGGGAGAATGCCTACATTCTCTTGAAGATGGGTCCCCAGCATTAAAAACAGCGGTGCAGTGAGGAGCTCCACAGCCCTTCCTGCACCGCATGAGATCACATAGGTTCCACCCCAGGGGCGGAGCTAGGGAGGGAAGCCATGGTGGATGGAAGGATGCATAAACAGCCGGGTAGCCGGCGCTACCCGCTCAGCGGGGTCAGCAATGCAGGGAGGTGCCGGTCTCGAGAGGCGCTGTCCCTGCTCTGCCGCTTGCTGCGCCTGTCAAACTAATATGACAGCCAGTGGCAAGCTATGATCACTTCAGCGCCAATCCCCGCAGATACCAGTGTATAGAGTGTGTGTCCACCTCGCCCTGTTATAGTAAGGCGCTGTGTGTCAGTGATGGACACTGAGGGGGGACACGGAGTGCCCAGTAGCTGGAGGTCTGTTCCTGGTGTCCCCTCCCTCTATGCCCACGCTGAGAGGAGCGCAGATGCGGCAACCCCGCTCCGTTCTAACATCTGTTCATTAATGAGCTAGAAGCGGGTGTGAGAGCTGTGAGGAGCGGGTAACAGAAGGCACTGATCCCGAGCGGACACCCAGAGCCTCCCCGGAGCCCCAAACAGTCAGTGGACATATTCAGTAGAAGCTCCTGCAGGAGACATTCAGCCAGATCTGTGAGTCTCCATGGGGAGGGTAACTGTGTAGTATGTACCAAGATGAGGGGGGGGGGTGAGCAACTGTGTACTGGGGGGGGGGGGGAGAGTTGTTACTGTGTACCATGTAGAGGGGAGTAACTATGTAACATGGGGAGAGGGGTACTTGTATAACATGTGGGCTGCTGTGTAACATAAGGAGGGGGGTGACTGTGTGACATGAGTACTGTTGTGTAACATGGGGAGGGGAGAAACTGTGATATGGGGTGGGTGGGTCACAGATGCTCTCTGTATTATATGGCGTCACTGATGCTCTCTGTATTATATGGCATCACTGATGCTCTCTGTATTATATGGCGTCACTGATGCTTTCTGTATTATATGGCATCTCAGTCGCTCTCTATTATATGGTGTCACTGATGCTCTCTGGATTATATGGCGTCACAGACGTTCTCTGTATTATATGGCGTCACAGGCATTCTCTCTATTATATGGCGTCACTGATGCTCTCTGTATTATATGCAGGGCCAGATTAAGGTCCACATGGGCCTGGAGCTGAAATTGCTGAAGGGCCTATTGTATGCCCCTATATGGGTGTGACCAGTGCTGTGTTGTCATGACTAGTGACGTGGTGAGAAAGAGGGGGGAGAAGTGGGAGAAAGGGGGTAGGTACAGAGAGAGACACACAGAAAGAGTGAAGGTGGAGACACAAAGAGAGAAGGTGTAGGCAGAGAGAGAAAGAAGGGGGAGATACAGAGAGAGAGAGAGAGACAGAGGGAGAACAGGGAGACAGAGAGGGGGTGAGAGAGGGGGAGAGCGAAAGGGGAGGGGGAGAGAAAGAGGGGGGTGACAGAGAGAAGGGGAGGAGACACAGAGGGAGAATGGAGAGACACACAGAGAGAAGGGGGAGACAAAGAGAGAGAGGAGGAGAGGTGAGGGGGAAAGGAGACAGAAGTGGGGAGACAGAGAGAGAAAGAAGGGGGAGATATGGAGAGAGAGAGAGAAGGGGAAGATACAGAGAGAGAGGGGTGAGGGGGAGAGGAGAGAGAGAAGGGTGGAAACAGAGAAAGAAAAAAGGGATGGTCAGAGAGAGAGAGAAAGGTGAGATACAGAGGAGAGGGGAAAGTGGGAGACAAAGAGAGGGGGGAGAAGTGGTAGAGACAGAAAGGGGGAGAGAGGGTTGATGGGAGACAGAGGGAAGAGAGAGAAAGGGATACACAGAGATAGAGCGAGAAGGGGGGATACATATATATATATATATATATATATAGAGAGAGAGAGAGAAGTGGGGAGACACAGGGAGAGCATGGGGAAACGGGGTGAGAGGGAGAGAAGGAAAGAGAAAGGGAGGCGGAGAGAAAGGGGAGACAGAGAAAGAGGGGGAGAGAGAGAGAATGGAAGGAGCCACAGAGGGAGAAGGGAGAGACAGAGATTAGGGGGACACAGAGAGAGAGAGAAGGGGGAAGATACAGAGAGGGGGTGAGGGACAAGAGAGTGAGAGAGAAGGGGGAAGATACAGAGAGGGGGTGAGGGACAAGAGAGTGACAGAGAGAGGGAGAGAGAGAGAAAGGGGAGACATGGGAGAGGGAAAAGTGGGAGATAAAGAGAGGGGGGAGAAGTGGTAGAGATAGAAAGGGGGAGAGGGGTGATGAGTGAAGGGGGAAACAGAGAGTGAGAGACAGAGAGAGAGAGAGAAGGGGGAGACCGAAAGAGAGAGAAGGGGAAGACACAGAGAGAGAGAGAGAGAAGGGGGAGACCCAGAGAGAGAGAGATAATGGGGAGACCCAGAGAGAGAGAGAGAAGGAGGAGACAAAGAGAGAGAGAAGGAGGAGACAGAGAGAGAGAAGGGAGAGACACACAGAGAGAGGTAGAAGGGGGAGACCCACAGAGAGAGAGAGAGAGAGAGAGAGAGAGAGAGAAGGGGGAGACCCACAGAGAGAGAGAGAGAGAGAGAGAGAAGGGGGAGACTCACAGAGAGAGAGAGAGAGAGAAGGAGGAGACCCACTGAGAGAGAGAGAGAAGGAGGAGACCCAGAGAGAGAGAGAGAAGGGGGAGACCAAGAGAAAGAGAGGGGGGAGACCCACACAGATAGTGCGAGAAGGGGGGACCCACAGAGAGAGAGAGAGAGAAGGGGGACCCACAAAGAGAGAGAGAGAGAGAAGGGGGAGACCAACACACAGAGAGAGAAGAGGGAGACCCACACACAGAGAAAGAAGGGGGAGACCCACACACACAGAGAGAAGGGAGAGAGAGAAGGGGGTGACAAAGTGAGAGGGGAAGAAATTTGTGAGGGAGAAGGCGTAGAGAGTGGAAAGAGAGAGAAGAGGGGATACACAGAGAGAGAGAGATGAGGCTACAGAGAGAGAGAGAGACAGAGAAGGGGGTATAGAGAGAGAGAAGGGAGAGGGGGGAGACGGAGTGAAAGAAGGGGGGAGACACAGAGAGAAGGGGGGAGCAGAGGGAGAGTGTGAGAGAGAGGGAACGGGAAGACACACAGAAAGAGAGAAGGGAGAGAGAGAGTGGGGAGGAGACAGAGAGAAAGAGAAAAGGGGGGGGCACAGTGAAAGGGTTGAGACAGGCATCCCCTAACCCCCGAACAGGTGGCACTTTGTTAACATGTGACCAGGCATCCCCTCTCTGTACAGGCAGAGAGAGAGAGAGAGAGAGAAAGGGGGAGACAAAGAGAGAGAGAGAGAGAGAGAGAGAGAGAGAGAAGGGGGAGACAGAAAGAGAGAGAGAGAGAAGGGGGGAGACACAGAGAGAGAGAAGGGGGAGACCCACAGAGAGAGAGAGAGAGAGAAGGGGGAGACAGAAAGAGAGAGGGGGGAGACCCAGAGAGAGAGAAGGGGAGACCCACAGAGAGAGAGAGAGAGAGAGAGAGAAGGGGGAGACAAAGAGAGGGGGAGACCCAGAGAGAGAGAAGGGGAGACCCACAGAGAGAGAGAGAGAGAGGGGGGGACTTACACTGATAGTGCGAGAAGGGGGGACCCACAGAGAGAGAAGGGGGGCCCACAGAGAGAGAGAGAAGGGGGGACCCACAAAGAGAGAGAGAAGGGGGAGACCCACACACAGAGAGAAGAGGGAGACACACACAGAGAAAGAAGGGGGAGACCCACACACACAGAGAAGGGAGAGAGAGCGAAGGGGGTGACAAAGTGAGAGGGGAATAAATTTGTGAGGGAGAAGGCGCAGAGAGTGGGAAGAGAGAGAAGGGAGGATACAGAGAGAGAGAGAGAGATGGGGCTACAGAGAGCGAAAGAAAGAGATGGGGGGATAGATATAGAGAGAGAAGGGGAGAGGGGGGGAGACACAGAGAGAGAAGGGAGGGACAGAGAGAGGGAGAGAAGGGGGGAGCAGAGGGAGAGTGTGAGAGAGAGGGAAGGGGAAGACACAGAAAGAGAGAAGGAAGAGAGAGAGAGAGAGAGAGAGAGAGTGGGGAGGACACAGGGAAAGAGAAAAGGGGGGGGGGGCAGTGAAAGGGTTGAGACAGGCATCCCCTAACCCCCGAACAGGTGGCACTTTGTTAACATGTGACCAGGCATCCCCTCTCTGTACAGGCAGCACTTTGCACCTTCGATAGTAGCAGGTCCCCATCGTTGGCGGCAGCGGCTCCGTATCTGAGGCGACGGCAGCAGTGGGTCCTCATCAGCAGCGGGTCCGCATCAGTGGAGCAGTCAGCAGCGGGTCCCCATCATTTGGATCTCGCGGCTTTCAGCTGCGGCAATAGCACGCGGCAGCATCCGAGAGGAGCAGGGGGAGAGAACATGACATGAGTGGAGGGGAGAGGCCGGACCGCCTCAGCCCGCGGCCATCCTCTTAGTACTGCAGCGCGTCTGCACAGAGGCGCAGGGAGGCCATTCAGCTGCGCCGCACTATGAAGTGCATGTGTAGTCGGACAGTAGGTGGGGTGGAGAGGTGAGGGAAGTAGTGGGCGGGGATTCGGACGGCCACTGACGGTGGTGACAGAATTTTTTTTTTTTTCTTGTCACCAATGTCTACCAGCACCATCTGGACTGGGCCTATTTTCATGGGGGGCCTGGAGCTGCAGCTCCACCCGCCCCATTGTTAATCCGGCCCTGATTATATGGCAACACTGAAGCTCTTTGTATTATATGGCGTCACTGATACACTCTGTATTATATGGTGTCACAGACGCTCTTGGTATTATATGGCATCACTGTTGCCCTCTGGAGAACGAATTGACAGAATAGGAGAGGAGTGGGTTAAACCTCAGCTAGTCTGGGGGCAGGACGGTAAGGCATTATGGGAGTATTATTGTTAGCCAATAGGAATGAATGTTGGGGGTAGGTGGAATGGGTTCTTAAGCCTGAGAAAGGGGCTGGGTCAGCCTCTTCTGCTGTTGTCGTGGTAGGGGTGAGTGCTCCTGTGTTTTTTGTGCTGCTTGCATTGTTGCTGTGTTAAAGCCCTGCCGGCTTTTATATTGTGCCGCATTGCATCTGGTGCCCCCGCCCCCTCTCTGTGCCCATCACTTTTATCGATTTGGCCGCCATGTCCCGTCCCCGCCGCTCCTCTGGTCCCCCTTTGCGGTATGCTTCTCCTGCCCCCTCTTCATCCCGTGCCCCGGGCCGTGGCGCTGCGCTCACGCCCGAGGCTCTGTCCCTGGACGCTGCCGCGGGTGCCCGTCCACGGGCACGCGCAGCGGCACAGGCGTCCGCTCCTGTGCTGGCGGTGCCGCGGGCGCCAGGGGATTCTCCCGGCGCAGCGGCAGCTAGGGTGGGACGAGGTGCCGGGCGGTGGAGGACGCGGTCGGGCGGCCGTAGGGGGGAGCCAGCGGGGATGCCTGCTGGCAGTGATCCCTCTCCGCTGATAGTCGTGCAGACAAGAAGGGATGTGGGGGATGGAGGATCACCACTGCTTCAGGGGGTTGGTTTCAGGGCTGCGGCCCGTGGCTTGTCCACTGGCCGCCCCTGCCAGGCAGCTGCTGATTTGAGGGCGCGCCCGCTTGCACGTGTGGCGCTGGTGCCTCCTGGGGGCTCTCCCCACTCCAACGGGGAGGGCTCCTCGGTTTCTGCTTCAGTTGATGTGGGGGACAGGAGATGAGGGGAGGGGTCTGGGAGCGGTGGCCATCCGGTTCTCCCGGTGGGCGGGGGCCGTGGGGGCCGTGGCAATGTGGAGGCGGCTGGTGCTTCACGCAATAATGCGGGGGCACGGCGGCCGTCTGGTGCTGGGCCCAGTCGGGGCCGCCCGGGTCGGCGTGGTGGCGGCGCGAGGGCCGTCCCTGCTGCGGACCCGGGGAGCGGGGGGTCCATTGGGGCTGCGGCTCCGGATCCCTCTGCCGTTACGGCGGCAGTGTCGGCAATGGCGGCAGCATTCGCGCCGATTTTGACAGCACTGTCCCCGGGTGGCGTGTCCGTGACTCCTGCCGCGGTCGACGCGGCCGTTTCCCCTAGTGTTTCTGGCCCCGCTATGGTGCAGTTCCTGCAAGCATGTCGCGCTATGGGCTCGGCCGCTTCGCTGCTGGGTGGCACTGCCCCGTCGGCCGCGGGGGCGTCTGCTTTCATCCCCGCCGGGGGGGCTTCGGCACCCGCAGCGGTTTTCCCTTCTTTTGCAGGTTCGGATACAGGGGACGATCGGGAGGAGGAGCCGGTCGTGGCGGACGTGTCACCTCCAGGAAGCGGGCCGACCGGTGAGTGGGACACCGATACAGTTGCTTTATCGCAGGGGTCCTCTTCTTCCTCGTATGGCAGTACGTCGAGTAGATCTTCCTCTTCTTCTTCTTCGTGGCAGTCTGCGGTTAGTAGCACCGCTAAGGCTAGGAAGAGGGCTATCAAGTACGCGCGGCGTGAGGCGCGGCACCGGGATAAGCGGTCTCGGAAGAGTAGTAGTAGTTCTCGCCGGGCGTGGTTCGCTGCGATTACACGGCAGTCTTGCGGGGATTGCGGGAGAGTTGCAGGAGGAAGATTAGACGGGGGGAATACGTCGACCTTTTTATGTTGACAGAGGAGACCAAGAGGGAAGGTAAGGAAGCGCTCGCGAAGGGCGGTATTGGGGCGGAGGCCTCCCGCTCGTATGACAACTGGTTGGCGGGTTTCTGTGTCTTCGCGGCGTGCTACTTGGAGGATCGCCCTGATGAACACATGAACGTCATCAGGTATATTCACCTCGTGCATGACATGCAGCGTCAGTCTACTGACGATTCGTGGCTGCAGTACGACAAGCAGTTACGTCAGAAGCACGATTGCCTACACATCATTGACTTTGGTTGCAAGGATGTGGAGGTATGGCTGCGGGTCACGCGAGCGCAAAATGTGAAGGTGGTGGCTAAGGGGACGCCGGTGGCGCAGGCCGCAACGGCGAGTCAGTTTCGGCCGGCGGTGGAGGGTCCGCCGCGCCGCCCTTGGAACGCGGCTCGTTCTCCGCAGCAGACGCCGGCGAAGGGGAAATGTTTCGCGTTCAACAATGCCACGTGCCCCCTTGGGCAACGGTGTCGTTTTCGACACCTTTGCTTGCGATGTAACGGATCCCACCCTGCTTCCAATTGCTTCCGCAGGGGGCGTCCTGGTGCCAAGGCGGCCGCTGGCCCTGCCGGAAGAGCAACGGGCGGGCTTCCCGCTAGTTAGGGCGCCGTCCCCGGTTCGTTTGGGGGCCATGCTAAAATGGTTGGGATGGTACCCAAACACAGACGACGCAAGATTTCTGCGGGAGGGTTTTGCGTCGGGTTTTCATTTGCCTGTGGTGGGGGATGTTTTAGTTCGGGCCGCCAGGAACCTGCAGTCTGCCCGGGATTTCCCTGACGTGCTTCGAGGTAAAGTGGAACAGGAGGTTCGACTAGGGAGAATGGCGGGCCCCTTTGCGCTGCCACCTATCGAGGATTTGATTATTTCCCCGGTGGGGGTGGTGCCCAAAAAGGCTCCGGGTAAGTTTAGGCTCATTCAGCATTTGTCTTATCCGTCGGGGTCCTCGGTGAACGATGCGATTTCGCCGGAAGATTGTTCGGTGGTGTATCAGTCGTTTGAGGATGCTCTGGGCTTGGTCCGGGAGTGTGGCCCGGGGGCCCTCATGGCTAAGCTGGATGTTGAATCGGCTTTTCGCTTGCTCCCTTTGCACCCGGAGTCGTTTCGATTCATGGGTTTCCGCGTCGGGAAGGAATACTTCATTGACAAGTGTCTGCCTATGGGGTGTTCCGTTTCGTGTGCCTTTTTTGAAAAGTTCAGCACCTTTTTGCATTGGTGCGTGGAGTTTTCTTGCGGAGGTAGCGGGATTGCCCATTACCTGGATGATTTTTTTTGTGCATGGGGCCCGCGCATTCTCCTCGCTGTGGTTTCCTGCTGTTCTCGCTGCGGGCGTTGCTGGGGCCTTTTGGCGTCCCGGTGGCCGAGGATAAGACGGAGGGGCCCCTCTCCTGCTTGTCCTTTTTAGGTATCGAGATCGATACGGTCGCAGGGGCGTGCCGGCTGCCTCAGGACAAGGTCGTGCAGCTTCGGGAGTCCATTGCGCAGTGCTCGGGACGAAGTAAGGTTACTTTGCGGGAGGCGCAATCCCTCTTAGGTCGCTTGAACTTTGCCTGTCGGGTGATTCCCATGGGCAGGGTTTTTTGCCGGAAGTTGGAGCGGTCCACGGCCGGGGTGTCCAGGCCGCACCATTTTGTCCGTTTCTCGGCAGAGATTAGGCGGGACCTCGCTATGTGGATTTCGTTCCTGGCGGATTTCAATGGTGTACGGATCTGGATGGCCCCGCTCGTTGATAGTTTCGAATTGCAGTTGTTTACAGATGCGGCGGGCTCCTCGGGGTTCGGTTGTTACCTGGACGGGGCTTGGTGCGTGGCCTCTTGGCCGGAGTCTTGGTCGAGGGAGGGGCTGACCGGCGACCTGTTGTTGCTGGAGCTCTTTCCCATAATGGTGGCCTTGGAGGTTTGGGGGGAGCGACTGCGCGATCGCAGTATTCTCTTCCGCTGCGATAACTTGGGGGTCGTGCACGCGGTTAACAACCCAAGGGCTAAGGCCCTGCGAGTCCTCCGAGTGTTGTCACGGCTCGTGCTAACCTGTTTGCGCTGCAATATTCTGTTTCGGGCGCAACACGTCCCCGGGGTAGATAATGGGATCGCCAACGCATTGTCCAGGGGGCAGTGGGATAGGTTCCGTTTGTTGGCCCCGGAGGCTGATTCGGTAGGTTTGCCCTGCCCTTCTTTTGTTTGGCAGGTCATCATGGCGGATTGGAAGGGCTAGCGGAGCTGTCTTTGGCTCCGTCCACTCTCGCTGGATCCCGCCGGGCCTGGAAGGAGTGGGAAGACTTTTCCCGTGACCAAGGGCCTAGAGGTAAGAAGGGTCAGAGCTTGTTTCTAGACTTCGTTTGGCAACTCTTCGTAACAGGGAGATCGAGGGCCGTGGTTTCTCGGTACCTTGCCGGGATATCCTTTTATTCTAAATTGAAGGGTATGCCGGATTTTACGAAGGGTTTCCTACTGGCAAGGGCGCTTAGAGGTTGGGCGCGTTCGGCTCCGGTGCCGCCCGATGGCCGACGCCCTATTGATGCGTCCCTGCTTTCTTCCCTCTTAGGGGCGGTGGCGGGGGTGGCGGACTCACATTTTGAAACGCTTCTGTTTCAGCTGGCCTTTTCCATGGCGTTCCATGGTGCGTTCAGGGTTTCTGAGCTGGTTGCGGCTTCTAAGAAAACCGATGCCTTTATGCGGCGCGCGGATGTTAATGTGGCTGGGGAGTCCGTGCTGTGCAGGCTGCGCCGCTCCAAAACTGATCAGATGGGTAGAGGGCATTGGCTCACTTTGACTACTTCGGGTGGTGGGGACTGTTGTCCGGTGGCATTGGCTGGTCGGTATGCGGAGGTCAGGCCCTCGTCTGAAGGGTCTTGGCTCCTGCATTACGACGGGTCGCCTCTGACGAAGTACCAATTTACATGGATGATGCGGCGCTGCCTGTCCAGTTTGGGCCTCTCGCCTAGGTACTTTGGGTCCCATTCCTTCAGAATCGGGGCCGCCACTTCCGCAGCATCTGCAGGGCGCGCTGTTGACGAAATTAAGGCTTTGGGCCGCTGGAAGTCGGCGGCTTATAAGCATTACATTCGGCCCGTTGTTGCATAAGCGAGTTGGTTCTACTAATATGTTGTTTGTGTTACTGAGTTGTGTGTTTCAGTTCAGTGTGTTTGTACTGTATTGTTTGTCTCCCCTGTCCTCCCTACTCGGATGGCTAGCTACTCGCCACTGCTGGCAGTGGGGGTCTGGAGTGCTTCGCGATTTTTTGCCTGAACTGACGAACTGATTTGGCTTAATTTATTCAATTCGGCTAATTGGCATCTAATTACAAGTTCCTCAGCAGGTTTTTACGTTTCACCTCCAGCCGAGTTATTCTGTGTTCCCCCCAAACACCCCCCCCCCCTCCCAGCTCTAACCTCCCCCCCCCCCCTTTTGTTATTTTGTTTTTTCCTTTTGTGTCTTTCTGTTGCTTCGATTGAAGCTTGTTCAAGAGGAAAGTTATAGTCCTCTATTCAAATTTTTTTTTTTTGGCAGATCTTCGTTCTGATAGTTGGTTCCTGTTCTGGGCTGGGTTTGGTTTTACCTCACATATTCACATTTGTTTATCTGTTTTTTCCCCTTTTAGGTTGGCGGGTGGATGTGTGTGATGTGTGGGTGATTGGCCATTCCTATGTTTATTGGGCAGCCAAATTTTTGGCTATGCAAGGGGCTCCTTGCTTTGTGGCCTCAGATGATGTGCGGTGGATAGGTGTGCGTGGTATGCTTTGGCATGACCTGAAAGCGAAGCTTATGGAGCAGGTTCGGCGGTTTGGCATCCCCAAACTGTTGGTGATTCACTTAGGAGGGAACGACCTAGGTAGGAGGAAGGCAGTGAATCTTCGAATGGCCATTATTCAGGATCTGCAAGTGATTTCTGACGCTTGGCCAGGCTGTAGGCTTATCTGGTCTTGTATGGTGCCGCGGTTGTGTTGGCGTGGAGTGGTGGATGGTCGAGCGATCGATGTGGCTCGCCGGAATGTGAATGCCGCGGTGGCTAAGTTTGTGGTGGCCCATGGCGGTGCTGTGGTTTGGCATCAGCGGATCAAGTTTCGGCACTTCTACTTGTTTAGACCGGATGGTGTGCACTTGACAGGACAGGGACTATATATGTATATATGTTTTTGGAGGATCTGTTTTCGGTGTTTGGTTCGGTAGGTTAGGGGTATGGTGGCAGTGCGTAGTTCTGTAGAACAGAACTTCGCTGTTGGTGGGAAAGAACGGCAAGTTAACATTTGTTGGATTAAAGAGTGAATTGGAGGTCATTTGGTTGTTGAATTTAGGTGCGCTCTCCTTCGCTGACTGGTTTTACATCTGCTGGACCGCCTTCACGGGTGGCAGCCTCATCACCTTCACGGGTGGGTAGTCAGGATGGAGGTTGAGCGGATACCTATTTGTGTGTTGGAAGGTTTACGTAAGTTCTGTTTTATAAGATAGTTATCTATGGGATAGGGTTGTTTAGCTTTCTGGCCACCATACTTTAGTTTAATTATTCACAGTTAATAGTTCACTTAAATAAATAGCTAACAATTTCTGCCAAATTCAAGTCTCCGTGTCTTTATTTATTATAGTTAAGTGTTTAGATGTTATGGTTTATGTTACGGACAATCCTCAGACTATATGAGGTTTAGGAGAACGAATTGACAGAATAGGAGAGGAGTGGGTTAAACCTCAGCTAGTCTGGGGGCAGGACGGTAAGGCATTATGGGAGTATTATTGATAGCCAATAGGAATGAATGTTGGGGGTAGGTGGAATGGGTTCTTAAGCCTGAGAAAGGGGCTGGGTCAGCCTCTTCTGCTTTTGTCGTCCCACCCTACCTCCCTACTGGTGGTGTTTGATTTTGTTGTTGCGTTGGCTATTTTCATGCTGTGGGTTGTCATCGTTTGGGTTGTGGCGGGAAAGAACTGCAAGTTAACATTTGTTGTATTAAAGAGTGAGTTGGAGGTCATTTGGTTGTTGAATTTAGGTGCGCTCTCCTTCGCTGACTGGTTTTACATCTGCTGGACCGCCTTCACGGGTGGCAGCCTCATCACCTTCACAGGTGGGTTGTCAGGATGGAGGTTGAGCGGATACCTATTTGTGTGTTGGAAGGTTTACATAAGTTCTGTTTTATAAGATAGTTATCTATGGGATAGGGTTGTTTAGCCGTTCTTTCTGGCCACAATACTTTAGTTTAATTATTCACAGTTAATAGTTCACTTAAATAAATAGCTAACAATTTCTGCCAAATTCAAGTCTCCGTGTCTTTATTTATTATAGTTAAGTGTTAAGATGTTATGGTTTATGTTACGGACAATCCTCAGACTATATGAGGTTTAGTATTATATGGTGTCACTGATGTTCTCTGTATTATATGGCGTCACTGATGTTCTCTGTATTATATGTCGTCACTGATGCTCTCTGTAATACTGTATATGATGTCATAGACGTTCTCTGTATTATATGGCGTCACTGATGCTCTCTATATTATATGGCGTCACTTAAGCTCTCTGTATTATATGGCATCACAGATGGTCTATGTATTATATGGCGTCACTGATGCCCTCTGTATTATATGGCATCACTGATGCTCTCTGTATTATGTAGTGATCACCCCAGAACCACAGAATAAGTGCATCAGATGCTGGCACCTTAATTTAATGGGTCTTGCCCTCACTTAGAAACATTATAATGTAATTGTCTTAATTCAAGAAAGCCAAAGGTGACCACTATCAATGGTTAAACGGGGGCGCAGCCCAGGCTCCACCAGTGGCCTAAGTACTGCGGACTGGGTTTTCCTCCTTCCTGCTACCACCTCATCTCAAGCTACTGCTGCCGCCAGACACTTACGTTATTTTTTTGTAACAAGTAAGTGCGCAATAGTGGCAATGCGCAAACTACATGGGACTGCTGCAATGCTTAGCCCACATGCTCTGCAGTCCAGCTACACATGACCGCCACAACGCCAATACAGTAGTTCAGGAACAATGGCAATTAGAGAGTTTCTCCTACCTGCCACGAATGGGACTCCATAGAGTAGAAAGAACACCTCACTGGTTTGTTCACGCTGCTTTCTATTTTGTTATCCTATATGAGCAGCACTTACAGCTGCCGACGAGTTAAAGCTGCTGTCCTGACTACTGCACTACTGCAATTTGCTTCAGGAAACTGCTGCAATCTATTTCGGGTGAATGGCTCTACTATAGAATAGTCCATTTGAACACCCTGGGATACAAATTCTAAGTGCAGATTACTGTAGGTGCTTTTATATGTCATTAAACATACCAGGACCCTATATTCATTGCTTAGTATGGCTGGCATTGTTTTAGGTTAAAAGATACATTCATTACAACTTTTATGACCAACTTTTATTTTATTTTATTTGTTCAATGCACTATGATGTCATATATTTGTTATTACTGTTTACATAATTGTATAATTTTATAAACATACATATCTTGAGTTCTACTCATTTTACTGTATCAGACATTTTTTTTTTTGTCACATTAACAAGCAGCATTTCCTTTTGTTCATTTGTAGACTTTCACATTACACTGTTAATTTAAGCATAGTGGGGAAGGCAATTGAGGTGATTATAGAACAGTACTAGCCACAGACCATAACTCAGCCCCTTTTCAGACCACATCACTAGTCACACACCCTGCGGCGGCAATAGGCCCTTCAGAAATTTCAGCTCCATGCCCATGTAGACCTTAATATGGTACTGGATGCACATCATAAATTACTTTTATACTGGTTAATTTGTAAGGCTTCATATAATTGATTTTTGCATTGCCATATATACTCCAGCCAGAATATATTTCCCATGCATTTTTAAATGTGCTGTATATTTGGGAAAAACTTACTAGTTGCATACTAGCACAGACTGACACAAATGCGTGTAATTGCATTGGACTACTAAATGAGCCAATTAGCTCCATGTGCCATTACTTCAGCCAGGGCATCAATGTACAAAGCTGGTTGTAATGCATATTATTGTAATTTGCTTCCCAGGATGTCAGAGTATGAGTACATGTAATCACAGTGATTGCTGGCCTTTGATCAGTATACTTTCCTACAGTAAACTACAGATTGAAGATGGAGAACTAAGACAATTTGTCACACAAGAGAATACCGGAATGCGAGACTAAATGTTTGCAATTCACAACAGCAGCTGAGTTACTGACCATGTGAAGAATCATATATATTAAGTAGAGAATATCAGTATTACAATATTACATGTTATAGTTCTCAGGTGATACTGGGTTGGTTAATTACATTCAGAAGCATATTAGTACAGGACGTCCAATGTAAATTACACTCACAGGCCCTTGATAGGATCTTTTGATGTGCTGGTCTGTTCACTCAGAAATAGGAATCAGTAATGAACTGTGGGAGCCCATTGACAGGACCTGTAGAGTGCAAGTTATTTTGTCTACAGGTAATGTGTGATGAAATGCCCTTTTATTCACTACATTACATTAAAGACACGTCACACTGGATATGGTTTACGAAGTGGAAAATAAGATTTTAAACCTACCGGTAAATCTTTTTCTCCTAGTCCGTAGAGGATGCTGGGGACTCCGTAAGGACCATGGGGAATAGACGGGCTCCGCAGGAGACGTGGGCACTATAAAGAAACTTTAGAATGGGTGTGCACTGGCTCCTCCCTCTGTGCCCCTCCTCCAGACCTCAGTTAGAGAAACTGTGCCCAGAGGAGACGGACAGTACGAGGAAAGGATTTTGTTAATCCAAGGGCAAGATTCACACCAGCCCACACCATCCACACCGTATAACCTGGAATATACGAACCAGTCAACAGCATGAAACAGACCAGCATCAGTCAAAGACTGAACAAAACTGTAACATAACCCTTATGCAAGCAAACAACTATATAAAAGTCTTGCAGAATGTTGTCCGCACTGGGATGGGTGCCCAGCATCCTATACGGACTAGGAGAAAAGATTTACCGGTAGGTTTAAAATCTTATTTTCTCTTACGTCCTAGAGGATGCTGGGGACTCCATAAGGACCATGGGGATTATACCAAAGCTCCAGACCGGGCGGGAGAGTGCGAATGACTCTGCAGCACCGATTGAGCAAACATGAGGTCCTCCTCAGCCAGGGTATCAAACTTGTAGAATTTTGCAAAAGTGTTTGAACCCGACCAACTCACCGCTCGGCAAAGCTGTAATGCCGAGACGCCTCGGGCAGCCGCCCAAGAAGATCCCACCTTCCTAGTGGAATGGGCCTTTACAGAATTAGGTAACGTCAATCCAGCCGTAGAATGAGCCTGCTGAATCATGTTACAGATCCAGCGAGCAATAGTCTGCTTAGAAGCAGGAGCGCCAACCTTGTTGGCTGCATACAGGACAAACAGAGCTTCTGTTTTCCTAATCTGAGCCGTCCTGGCTACGTAAATTTTTAGGCCCGGACTACATCAAGGGATTTGGAATCCTCCAAATCTCCCGTAGCCACAGGCACCACAATAGGTTGGTTCATATGAAAAGAGGAAACCACCTTAGGCAAAAATTGAGGACGAGTTCGCAACTCAGATCTGTCCACATGTAAAATTAGATAGGGGCTTTTGTGAGATAAAGCCGCCAACTCAGACACTCACCTTGCAGACGCCAAGGTCAACAACATAACCACTTTCCAAGTGAGATATTTTAATTCCACGGTTTGAAGAGGCTCAAACTAATGAGACCTAAGGAACTGTAACACCACGTTAAGGTCCCATGGTGCCACTGGGGGCACAAAAGGAGGCTGGATATGCAACACTCCCTTCACAAAAGTCTGGACTTCTGGTAGAGAAAACCAATTCCTTCTGAAAGAAAATAGACAGGGCCGAAATCTGTACCTTAATGGAACATAATTTTAGGCCCAAATTCACTCCAGTCTGTAGAAAGTGGAGAAAACGGCCCAGATGGAATTCCTCCGAAGGAGCATTCTTGGTCTCACACCAAGACACATACTTCCTCCAGATACGGTGATAATGTTTCGCTGTCACCTCCTTCCTAGCCCCTATCATCCGGAATGCCCTTTTCGGCTAGGATCCGGCGTTCAACCGCCATGCCGTCAAACGCAGCCGCGGTAAGTCTTGGAATAGACAGGGCCCCTGTTGCAACAGGTCCTCTCTGAGAGGAAGAGGCCACGGATCTTCTGTGAGCATTTCCTGTAGCGCCGGATACCAGGCCCTTTGAGGCCAATCTGGAACAATGAGAATTGCCTGTACTCTTTTTCGTCATATGATTCTCAATATTTTTGAGATGATAGGAAGAGGAGGGAACACATAGACCGACTGGAACACCCACGGAGTCACCAGGGCGTCCACTGCTACGCCTGAGGATCCCTAGACCTGGCACAATACCTCGGGAGCTTTTTGCTGAGGCGTGACGCCATCATGTCTATTTGAGGCAGTCCCCACTGACTTGCGATCTCTGCAAAGACTTCTTGATGAAGTCCCCACTCTCCTGGATGGAGATCGTGTCTGCTGAGGAAGTCTGCTTCCCAGTTGTCCACTCCCGGAATGAAGACTGCTGTCAGAGCGCTTACATGATTTTCCGCCCAGCAAAGAATTCTGGTGGCTTCTGCCATTGCCACTCTGCTCCTTGTCCGCCTTGGCGGTTTACATGAGCCACAGCCGTGACGTTGTCTGACTGAATCATAACCCATAGGTCGCGAAGCAAATTCTCTGCTTGACGTAGGCCGTTGTATATGGCCCTCAATTCCAGTACGTTGATGTGTAGGCAAGCCTCCTGGCTTGACCACAGACCCTGGAAGTTCCTTCCCTGTGTGACTGCTCCCCAGCCTCGGAGGCTCGTGTCCGTGGTCACCAGAACCCAGTCCTGAATGCCGAACCTGCGACCCTCTAGAAGGTGAGCACTCTGCAGCCATCACAAGAGAGATACCCTGGCCCTGGGGGACAGGCTGATCATCTGATGAATATGTAGATGTGACCCGGACCACTTGTCCAGAAGGTCCCACTGAAAGGTCCTCGCATGGAACCTGCCGAATGGAATGGCCTCGTAAGACGCCACCATCTTTCCCAGAACTCGAGTGCATTGATGGACCGACACCCTTTTTGGCTTCAACAGGTCCCTAACCACGTTCTGGAGTTCCTGGGCCTTTTCCATCGGGAGAAAAATCCTTTTTCGTTCCGTATCCAGAATCATGCCTAAGAACGGCAAATGGGTCGTTGGAACCAACTGTGACTTTGGTAGATTGAGAATCCAGCCGTGCTGTTGCAACACCCTCAGGGAGAGTGACACGCTGTTCAGCAACTGTTCTCTCGATCTCGCTTTTATTAGGAGATCGTCCAAGTACGGGATAATTGTGACACCCTGCTTGTGCAGGAGCACCATCATTTCCGCCATCACCTTGGTGAAAATCCTCGGGGCCGTGGAAAGCCCAAACGGCAACGTCTGAAATTGGTAATGACAATCCTGTACAGCAAATCTCAGGAATGCCTGATGAAGAGGATATATGGGGACATGAAGGTATGCATCCTTTATGTCCAGGGACACCATATAATCCCCCCCCCCCTCCAGGCTGGCGATGACCGCTCTGAGCGATTCCATCTTGAATTTGAACCTTTTCAAGTATAGGTTTAAGGATTTTAAATTCAGAATGGGTCTGACCGAACCATCCGGTTTCGGTACCACAAACAGGGTTGAGGATTACCCCGTCCCCTGTTGAAGCAGGGGCACCCGGACCACCACTTGTTGAAGACACAGCTTTTGAATTGCATTTAAAACTACTTCCCTCTCCGGGGAAGAAGCTGGTAGGGCCGATTTGAAAAACCGGCGAGGAGGCACCTCTTCGAATTCCAGCTTGTAACCCTGGGAAACAATGTCTATTGCCCAGGGATCCACCTGTGATTGAACCCCGACGTGGCTGAAAAGTTGAAGACGTGCCCCCACTGGGGCGGACTCCCTCAGGGGAGCCCCAGCGTCATGCGGTGGATTTTGTAGAAGCCGGGGAGGACTTCTGTTCCTGGGAACTAGCTGTAGTTGGCAGCTTTTTCCCTCTGCCCTTACCTCTGGCGAGAAAGGAAGATCCCCGTACTCTCTTGGATTTATGCGACCGAAAGGACTGCATCTGATAATGTGGCGTTTTCTTTTGCTGTGAGGAAACATAAGGTAAAAAAGCGGATTTACCTGCAGTAGCTGTGGAAACCAGGTCCGTGAGACCTTCCCCAAATAATTCCTCACCCTTGTAAGGCAAAACCTCCATATGCTTCTTTGAGTTGGCATCACCTGTCCATTGTCGGGTCCACAGGGCTCGCCTAGCAGGAATCGCCATGGCATTGGCTCTGGAACCCAGTAGGCCAACGTCTCTCTGAGCATCTCTCATATATAGGACAGCATCCTTAATATGACCCAAGGTCAATAAAACGGTATCCTTATCTAGTGTATCAATTTCAGCAGACAAGGTATCTGTCCACGCTGCTACAGCGCTACAAACCCAAGCCGACGCTATCGCCGGTCTGAGTAAAGTACCAGTATGTGTGTAAATTGACTTCAATGTAGTCTCTTGCCTACGATCAGCAGGATCCTTGAGGGTTGCGGTATCTTGAGACGGCAGCGCCACCTTTTTGGATAAGCGCGTCAATGCTTTGTCCACTCTGGGAGAGGATTCCCACCGTATCCTGTCCTTAGCAGGGAAAGGATATGCCATAAGAATCCGTTTGGGAATCTGCAGTTTCTTGTCTGGAGTTTCCCAAGCCCTTTCAAACAACTCATTTAGCTCATGTGAAGGGGGGAAAGTAACCTCAGGTTTCTTTTCCTTATACATGTGCACCCTCGTGTCTGGGACCGAGGGGTCATCTGTGATATGCAACACATCTTTTATAGCAAAAATCATATAATGAATACTTTTTGCCAATTTCGTCTGCAACCTCGCATCATCATAGTCGACACTGGAGTCAGAATCCGTGTCGGTATCAGTGTCTGCTACTTGGGATAGTGGGCGCTTTTGAGACCCAGAAGGGCCCTGCGACATAGTGAAAGGCAGGGATTGACTCCCTGTATTTCCCCTGGACTCCGCTTTGTCCAACCTTTTGTGCAATAAATTCACATTTGCATTTAAAACATTCCACATATCCAACCAATCAGGTGTTGGCGTTGCCGACGGAGACACCACACTCATTTGCTCCACCTCCTCCCTAGAAGAGCCATCCGCTTCAGACATGCCGACACACGCGTACCGACACCCCACACACTCAGGGAAATCTCTAATCTGGAGACAGTTCCCCCAACCAGGCCCTTTGGAGAGACAGAGAGAGAGTATGCCAGCACACACCCAGCGCCAATGACCCTGGAAACACAAGTCCCAGCAATATACAGCGCTTTTTTGCTTTATATATAAATATATTGAGTGCGCTCAAGTTATGTGCCCCCCCCCCTCTTCAAAGCCCTCTGTCACCGTGTTCAGCAGGGGAGAGTCCGGGGAACCAGCTACTCAGCAGTGTGCTGTGGAGAAAATGGCGCTGGTTAGTGCTGAGGGAACAAGCTCCGCCCCCTCACCGGCGGGCTTTGGTCCCGCTCAAAATACAAAATAACCTGGCGGGGGATTGTACATCATACTGCCATAGCTGAATATACCTGTAATGCCAGTTAAGAGGAGTATTGCAGCCCAGGGCGCCCCCCCTGCGCCCTTCACCCATCTGTGCCTGTGTGTGTCTGTGTGTGTGCGGGAACAATGGCGCGCAGCGTTACCGCTGCGCGTTACCTCAGTGAAGAACTAAGTCTTCTGCCGCCTGTGAAGTCTTCTTTCTTCCTATACTCACCCGGCTTCAATTCTGGCTCTGCAAGGAGGACGGCGGCACGGCTCTGGGACGAACGGCAAGGGTGAGACCTGCGTTCCGATCCCTCTGAAGTTAATGGTGTCCAGTAGCCTAAGAAGCAGAGCCTATCACTGAAGTAGGTCTGCTTCTCTCCCCTCAGTCCCACAGCGTAGGGAGCCTGTTGCCAGCAGGACTCCCTGAAAATAAAAAAACCTAACAAAATTCTTTGTTACAGAGAAACTCAGGAGAGCTCCCCTGAAAGCACCCAGTCTCCTCTGGGCACAGGATCTAACTGGGGTCTGGAGGAGGGGCATAGAGGGAGGAGCCAGTGCACACCCATTCTACAGTTTCTTTATAGTGCCCATGTCTCCTGCGGAGCCCGTCTATTCACCATGGTCCTTACGGAGTCCCCAGCATCCTCTAGGACGTAAGAGAAATAATATTTCTGTAATCACAAAGAACATTCAAGTTTCCTTAGAGAAATATCTAGACTATTCGCAGGTGGGTTGCAAATTGCATATTTCTAAGAAGCATAATTTCCAAAACATGAAGTATCTAGGCCAATCCCACCTCACAATGGGGTAAATGCTAGAGATGAGCGCCGGAAATTTTTCGGGTTTTGTGTTTTGGTTTTGGGTTCGGTTCCGCGGCCGTGTTTTGGGTTCGACCGCGTTTTGGCAAAACCTCACCGAATTTTTTTTGTCGGATTCGGGTGTGTTTTGGATTCGGGTGTTTTTTTCAAAAAACCCTAAAAAACAGCTTAAATCATAGAATTTGGGGGTCATTTTGATCCCAAAGTATTATTAACCTCAAAAACCATAATTTACACTCATTTTCAGTCTATTCTGAATACCTCACACCTCACAGTCACAATATTATTTTTAGTCCTAAAATTTGCACCGAGGTCGCTGTGTGAGTAAGATAAGCGACCCTAGTGGCCGACACAAACACCGGGCCCATCTAGGAGTGGCACTGCAGTGTCACGCAGGATGTCCCTTCCAAAAAACCCTCCCCAAACAGCACATGACGCAAAGAAAAAAAGAGGCGCAATGAGGTAGCTGACTGTGTGAGTAAGATAAGCGACCCTAGTGGCCGACACAAACACCGGGCCCATCTAGGAGTGGCACTGCAGTGTCACGCAGGATGGCCCTTCCAAAAAACCCTCCCCAAACAGCACATGACGCAAAGAAAAAAAGAGGCGCAATGAGGTAGCTGACTGTGTGAGTAAGATAAGCGACCCTAGTGGCCGACACAAACACCGGGCCCATCTAGGAGTGGCACTGCAGTGTCACGCAGGATGTCCCTTCCAAAAAACCCTCCCCAAACAGCACATGACGCAAAGAAAAAAAGAGGCGCAATGAGGTAGCTGACTGTGTGAGTAAGATAAGCGACCCTAGTGGCCGACACAAACACCGGGCCCATCTAGGAGTGGCACTGCAGTGTCACGCAGGATGGCCCTTCCAAAAAACCCTCCCCAAACAGCACATGACGCAAAGAAAAAAAGAGGCGCAATGAGGTAGCTGACTGTGTGAGTAAGATAAGCGACCCTAGTGGCCGACACAAACACCGGGCCCATCTAGGAGTGGCACTGCAGTGTCACGCAGGATGTCCCTTCCAAAAAACCCTCCCCAAACAGCACATGACGCAAAGAAAAAAAGAGGCGCAATGAGGTAGCTGACTGTGTGAGTAAGATAAGCGACCCTAGTGGCCGACACAAACACTGGGCCCATCTAGGAGTGGCACTGCAGTGTCACGCAGGATGTCCCTTCCAAAAAACCCTCCCCAAACAGCACATGACGCAAAGAAAAAAAGAGGCGCAATGAGGTAGCTAACTGTGTGAGTAAGATAAGCGACCCTAGTGGCCGACACAAACACCGGGCCCATCTAGGAGTGGCACTGCAGTGTCACGCAGGATGGCCCTTCCAAAAAACCCTCCCCAAACAGCACATGACGCAAAGAAAAAAAGAGGCGCAATGAGGTAGCTGACTGTGTGAGTAAGATAAGCGACCCTAGTGGCCGACACAAACACCGGGCCCATCTAGGAGTGGCACTGCAGTGTCACGCAGGATGTCCCTTCCAAAAAACCCTCCCCAAACAGCACATGACGCAAAGAAAAAAAGAGGCGCAATGAGGTAGCTGACTGTGTGAGTAAGATAAGCGACCCTAGTGGCCGACACAAACACCGGGCCCATCTAGGAGTGGCACTGCAGTGTCACGCAGGATGGCCCTTCCAAAAAACCCTCCCCAAACAGCACATGACGCAAAGAAAAATAAAAGAAAAAAGAGGTGCAAGATGGAATTGTCCTTGGGCCCTCCCACCCACCCTTATGTTGTATAAACAGGACATGCACACTTTAACCAACCCATCATTTCAGTGACAGGGTCTGCCACACGACTGTGACTGATATGACGGGTTGGTTTGGACCCCCCCCAAAAAAAGAAGCAATTAATCTCTCCTTGCACAAACTGGCTCTACAGAGGCAAGATGTCCACCTCATCATCATCCTCCGATATATCACCGTGTACATCCCCCTCCTCACAGATTATCAATTCGTCCCCACTGGAATCCACCATCTCAGCTCCCTGTGTACTTTGTGGAGGCAATTGCTGCTGGTCAATGTCTCCGCGGAGGAATTGATTATAATTCATTTTAATGAACATCATCTTCTCCACATTTTCTGGATGTAACCTCGTACGCCGATTGCTGACAAGGTGAGCGGCGGCACTAAACACTCTTTCGGAGTACACACTTGTGGGAGGGCAACTTAGGTAGAATAAAGCCAGTTTGTGCAAGGGCCTCCAAATTGCCTCTTTTTCCTGCCAGTATAAGTACGGACTGTGTGACGTGCCTACTTGGATGCGGTCACTCATATAATCCTCCACCATTCTTTCAATGTTGAGAGAATCATATGCAGTGACAGTAGACGACATGTCCGTAATCGTTGTCAGGTCCTTCAGTCCGGACCAGATGTCAGCATCAGCAGTCGCTCCAGACTGCCCTGCATCACCGCCAGCGGGTGGGCTCGGAATTCTGAGCCTTTTCCTCGCACCCCCAGTTGCGGGAGAATGTGAAGGAGGAGATGTTGACAGGTCGCGTTCCGCTTGACTTGACAATTTTCTCACCAGCAGGTCTTTCAACCCCAGCAGACTTGTGTCTGCCGGAAAGAGAGATCCAAGGTAGGTTTTAAATCTAGGATCGAGCACGGTGGCCAAAATGTAGTGCTCTGATTTCAACAGATTG
This sequence comes from Pseudophryne corroboree, assembly GCF_028390025.1. Lineage (NCBI taxonomy): Eukaryota > Metazoa > Chordata > Amphibia > Anura > Myobatrachidae > Pseudophryne > Pseudophryne corroboree. The sequence continues at coordinate 939,392,605 of NC_086444.1, read as the reverse complement.
ACCACCCGTGAATCCTTGTTAAGCGAATTAAGGGCTCCATCCACAAGTCCCACATGCCTAGCGGAATCGCTCCGTGTTAGCTCCTCCTTCAATGTCTCCAGCTTCTTCTGCAAAAGCCTGATGAGGGGAATGACCTGACTCAGGCTGGCAGTGTCTGAACTGACTTCACGTGTGGCAAGTTCAAAGGGCATCAGAACCTTGCACAACGTTGAAATCATTCTCCACTGCACTTGAGACAGGTGCATTCCACCTACTATATCGTGCTCAATTGTATAGGCTTGAATGGCCTTTTGCTGCTCCTCCAACCTCTGAAGCATATAGAGGGTTGAATTCCACCTCGTTACCACTTCTTGCTTCAGATGATGGCAGGGCAGGTTCAGTAGTTTTTGGTGGTGCTCCAGTCTTCTGTACGTGGTGCCTGTACGCCGAAAGTGTCCCGCAATTCTTCTGGCCACCGACAGCATCTCTTGCACGCCCCTGTCGTTTTTTTAAAAATTCTGCACCACCAAATTCAAGGTATGTGCAAAACATGGGACGTGCTGGAATTTGCCCATATTTAATGCACACACAATATTGCTGGCGTTGTCCGATGCCACAAATCCACAGGAGAGTCCAATTGGGGTAAGCCATTCCGCGATGATCTTCCTCAGTTGCCGTAAGAGGTTTTCAGCTGTGTGCGTATTCTGGAAAGCGGTGATACAAAGCGTAGCCTGCCTAGGAAAGAGTTGGCGTTTGCGAGATGCTGCTACTGGTGCCGCCGCTGCTGTTCTTGCGGCGGGAGTCCATACATCTACCCAGTGGGCTGTCACAGTCATATAGTCCTGACCCTGCCCTGCTCCACTTGTCCACATGTCCGTGGTTAAGTGGACATTGGGTACAACTGCATTTTTTAGGACACTGGTGAGTCTTTTTCTGACGTCCGTGTACATTCTCGGTATCGCCTGCCTAGAGAAGTGGAACCTAGATGGTATTTGGTAACGGGGGCACACTGCCTCAATAAATTGTCTAGTTCCCTGTGAACTAACGGCGGATACCGGACGCACGTCTAACACCAACATAGTTGTCAAGGCCTCAGTTATCCGCTTTGCAGCAGGATGACTGCTGTGATATTTCATCTTCCTCGCAAAGGACTGTTGGACAGTCAATTGCTTACTGGAAGTAGTACAAGTGGGCTTACGACTTCCCCTCTGGGATGACCATCGACTCCCAGCAGCAACAACAGCAGCGCCAGCAGCAGTAGGCATTACACGCAAGGATGCATCGGAGGAATCCCAGGCAGGAGAGGACTCGTCAGAATTGCCAGTGACATGGCCTGCAGGACTATTGGCATTCCTGGGGAAGGAGGAAATTGACACTGAGGGAGTTGGTGGGGTGGTTTGCGTGAGCTTGGTTACAAGAGGAAGGGATTTACTGGTCAGTGGACTGCTTCCGCTGTCGGCCAAAGTTTTTGAACTTGTCACTGACTTATTATGAATGCGCTGCAGGTGACGTATAAGGGAGGATGTTCCGAGGTGGTTAACGTCCTTACCCCTACTTATTACAGCTTGACAAAGGGAACACACGGCTTGACAAATGTTGTCCGCATTTCTGGTGAAATACTTCCACACCGAAGAGCTGATTTTTTTGGTATTTTCACCAGGCATGTCAACGGCCATATTCCTCCCACGGACAACAGGTGTCTCCCCGGGTGCCTGACTTAAACAAACCACCTCACCATCAGAATCCTCCTGGTCAATTTCCTCCCCAGCGCCAGCAACACCCATATCCTCCTCATCCTGGTGTACTTCAACACTGACATCTTCAATCTGACTATCAGGAACTGGACTGCGGGTGCTCCTTCCAGCACTTGCAGGGGGCGTGCAAATGGTGGAAGGCGCATGCTCTTCACGTCCAGTGTTGGGAAGGTCAGGCATCGCAACCGACACAATTGGACTCTCCTTGTGGATTTGGGATTTCGAAGAACGCACAGTTCTTTGCGGTGCTACTGCTTTTGCCAGCTTGAGTCTTTTCATTTTTCTAGCGAGAGGCTGAGTGCCTCCATCCTCATGTGAAGCTGAACCACTAGCCATGAACATAGGCCAGGGCCTCAGCCGTTCCTTGCCACTCCGTGTGGTAAATGGCATATTGGCAAGTTTACGCTTCTCATCCGACAATTTTATTTTAGGTTTTGGAGTCCTTTTTTTACTGATATTTGGTGTTTTGGATTTGACATGCTCTGTACTATGCCATTGGGCATCGGCCTTGGCAGACGACGTTGCTGGCATTTCATCGTCTCGGCCATGACTAGTGGCAGCAGCTTCAGCACGAGGTGGAAGTGGATCTTGATCTTTCCCTAATTTTGGAACCTCAACATTTTTGTTCTCCATATTTTAATAGGCACAACTAAAAGGCACCTCAGGTAAACAATGGAGATGGATGGATACTAGTATACAATTATGGATGGACTGCCGAGTGCCGACACAGAGGTATCTACAGCCGTGGACTATTGTACTGTACTGTGTCTGCTGCTAATATAGACTGGATGATAATGAGATGTAGTATGTATGTATAAAGAAGAAAGAAAAAAAAAACATGGGTAGGTGGTATACAATTATGGACGGACTGCCGAGTGCCGACACAGAGGTAGCTACAGCCGTGGACTACCGTACTGTACTGTGTCTGCTGCTAATATAGACTGGATGATAATGAGATGTAGTATGTATAAAGAAGAAAGAAAAAAAAAACCACGGGTAGGTGGTATACAATTATGGATGGACTGCCGAGTGCCGACACAGAGGTAGCTACAGCCGTGGACTACCGTACTGTGTCTGCTGCTAATATAGACTGGTTGATAAAGAGATGTAGTATGTATGTATAAAGAAGAAAGAAAAAAAACCACGGGTAGGTGGTATACAATTATGGACGGACTGCCGAGTGCCGACACAGAGGTAGCTACAGCCGTGGACTACCGTACTGTGTCTGCTGCTAATATAGACTGGTTGATAAAGAGATGTAGTATGTATGTATAAAGAAGAAAGAAAAAAAAACCACGGGTAGGTGGTATACAATTATGGACGGACTGCCGAGTGCCGACACAGAGGTAGCTACAGCCGTGGACTACCGTACTGTGTCTGCTGCTAATATAGACTGGTTGATAAAGAGATGTAGTATGTATGTATAAAGAAGAAAGAAAAAAAAACCACGGGTAGGTGGTATACAATTATGGACGGACTGCCGAGTGCCGACACAGAGGTAGCTACAGCCGTGGACTACCGTACTGTGTCTGCTGCTAATATAGACTGGTTGATAAAGAGATGTAGTATGTATGTATAAAGAAGAAAGAAAAAAAAACCACGGGTAGGTGGTATACAATTATGGATGGACTGCCGAGTGCCGACACAGAGGTAGCTACAGCCGTGGACTACCGTACTGTACTGTGTCTGCTGCTAATATAGACTGGATGATAATGAGATGTAGTATGTATAAAGAAGAAAGAAAAAAAAACCACGGGTAGGTGGTATACAATTATGGATGGACTGCCGAGTGCCGACACAGAGGTAGCTACAGCCGTGGACTACCGTACTGTGTCTGCTGCTAATATAGACTGGTTGATAATGAGATGTAGTATGTATAAAGAAGAAAGAAAAAAAAAACCACGGGTAGGTGGTATACAATTATGGACGGACTGCCGAGTGCCGACACAGAGGTAGCTACAGCCGTGGACTACCGTACTGTACTGTGTCTGCTGCTAATATAGACTGGATGATAATGAGATGTAGTATGTATAAAGAAGAAAGAAAAAAAAAACCACGGGTAGGTGGTATACAATTATGGATGGACTGCCGAGTGCCGACACAGAGGTAGCTACAGCCGTGAACTACCGTACTGTGTCTGCTGCGACTGGATGATAAATAATGATATAAAAAATATATATATATCACTACTGCAGCCGGACAGGTATATATTATATAATGACGGACCTGCTGGACACTGTCTGTCAGCAGAATGAGTTTTTTATTTTATAGAATAAAAAAACACCACACAAGTCACACGACGTGTGTTTAACTTTTACAGGCAGACATTCACAATACAATATAGTATACTATATACTGGTGGTCAGGTCACTGGTCAGTCACACTGGCAGTGGCACTCCTGCAGAAAAAAAGTGTGCACTGTTTAATTTTAATATGTACTCCTGGCTCCTGCTATAACCTAACTGCTCCCCAGTCTCCCCCACAATTAAGCTGTGTGAGCACAGTCAGATATTATACATAGATGATGCAGCAGCACACTGGGCTGAGCACAGATATGGTATGTGACTGAGTCACTGTGTATCGTTTTTTCAGGCAGAGAACGGATTATATTAAATAATATAAAACTGCACTGGTGGTCACTGGTCAGTCACTAGTATAACTAACTAATACTATCAGCAAAATTCTGCACTCTCTGTCTGAGTACTCCTCCTAAGCTCCAGTAAATGAAGTGTCACTGTCTCACTCTGTCACTAGTATAACTAACTAATACTATCAGCAAAATTCTGCACTCTCTGTCTGAGTACTCCTCCTAAGCTCCAGTAAATGAAGTGTCACTGTCTCACTCTCACTCTCCTAAGTATCTATTTCTTCTCTAAACGGAGAGGACGCCAGCCACGTCCTCTCACTATCAATCTCAATGCACGTGTAAAATGGCGGCGACGCGCGGCTCCTTATATAGAATCCGAGTCTCGCGATAGAATCCGAGCCTCGCGAGAATCCGACAGCGTCATGATGACGTTCGGGCGCGCTAGGGGTTAACCGAGCAAGGCGGGAAGATCCGAGTCGCTCGGACCCGTGTAAAAAAACATGAAGTTCGGGCGGGTTCGGATTCAGAGGAACCGAACCCGCTCATCTCTAGTAAATGCATTATAGCGGCATGGATTGCTGCTATAACACTTCCTGCTTCAACTCGGTAATTAGGAAGGGGTATCGACAAGATATATGAACATCTTGTCTGCCGATGCGTTTTCCCCCCTCCAGCAATGCCCCCCTGAGCAAACAGTGCATCAGCTTAGCGCTGATGCGATGTGTCTCCATGCCAGGCCGGCTCCTCGGCGCATGCATGAGATCTTGGTACTCATGCGAGATCGCCTGCGCAGTCCTGAGCTGGCACCCGCCATAGCCAGGGACAGCTCTTTCCCTACTGTGGTGTATGGGCATCGCCACCCGCAGCTGTGGAAATCGACAGATGCAGGTGTCGGAGCGGTCAGCGACCGTTAAATAGCACCCCTGTGACTGAGCCCGCTCTGCCGCTGTAATACACGGGGTAGAAGCGGTATCAGTTCACATAATGTGCGCTGATACTGCTTCTACCCTATAATGCTGCATAATACATTTACCCCAATGTGTCATATTTAGTGTCATTTTAAAAGCAGAGTAATATGGGCACTCAATTTTCTAGAGCATCATGTCGTATAAAATAAACTGGAAGCCATTATCATGTTGCATGATATGAAATGGGACACTGTAATGTGGCACAATATGAAGTAGAGGCACTGTAATGTGGCACAATATGAAGTAGAGGCACTGTAATGTTGCTTAATATGAACTGGGGGCATTGTATGGCATTATATGAATTGGGAGTATCGTGTTGCATAAGGTGTACTGGCAGGCCTACAATGTGACATACTGTGAACTAAGGGACTACATGTACTATGGTTCAGAAAATAAACTAGCGCACTACTATGGGCAGGCACTACTGTGGTTCAGAAAAGGAACTAGGGCACTATTATGGGGCATAACATTAACAACTGCTACGGAGAGGTGTCTCTCTAGAAGCATTTGGACAGGCGGCCTCTTCAATATTTAGCTATGGGGCCCATAAATTTCTGGCTACTGTATACCCCGATTGTACCTTTTTGTAAATAAAGCTTTTTATTGTTTAGTGCAATCATAAACCAGAACCCAATCCTTTGAAGAGATGGTGAGACCGCTAGAATATGCTACAAATTGTTAGTCATTTCTGAAACAGAACAATACTGTGTGGATGTCTGGGTTGATGAGCCTGTGCAAATGGGGACATTAATAATATTCTGTTATAAACTGCTGAAATAGGAAGCGATTATCCCAGACTGCATGGGTGTGGATATTGCTAAGCCTTGTGCACAATTGTGATAGGTGTTGTGGGGACCCGTGACCCCCTTTTTTAATGTCATCACAGGTGTTGGTAGTCAAGTGTGTTGAATCACTGCACCCTGACCAATAGTTAGAGCGCAGAGTCCTTCCGGAAATTCAGGAATAAAGTGAGGTCCTTGACAGACCATATTAATAAACAAACTAGATTTCTTAGTTTCTAGTTGAATCACAATCATTCTTGGTAAAACAGATATCACATTCAGTATGACTATATTGTTGCATGTATAGTGTCTCTAAATAAAAAAGTAATTGTTTCATTCCAAAGCTAATTCCAAGTGTATATACAAAGTAAAATTCATATTTAAGCAGCAATCCCATGAAACAATGAGGTAGCCTATGTTATCTTAGCCTGCTATTTAGAGATGAGCGGGTTCGGTTTCTCTGAATCCGAACCCGCCAGAACTTCATGTTTTTTTTCACGGGTCCGAGCGACTCGGATCTTCCCGCCTTGCTCGGTTAACCCGAGCGCGCCCGAACGTCATCATGACGCTGTCGGATTCTCGCGAGGCTCGGATTCTATCGCGAGACTCGGATTCTATATAAGGAGCCGCGCGTCGCCGCCATTTTCACACGTGCATTGAGATTGATAGGGAGAGGACGTGGCTGGCGTCCTCTCCGTTTAGAATTAGAATAGATTAGAGAGACACTTGATTTACTAATTTTGGGGAGCATTAGGAGTACTCAGTAGTGTACAGTGCAGAGTTTTGCTGATAGTGACCAGTGACCACCACTTTTATTTATAATCCGTTCTCTGCCTGAAAAAAGCGATACACAGCACACAGTGACTCAGTCACATACCATATCTGTGTGCACTGCTCAGGCTCAGGCCAGTGTGCTGCATCATCTATTATCTATATATAATATTATATATATCTGTCTGACTGCTCAGCTCACACAGCTTATAATTGTGGGGGAGACTGGGGAGCACTACTGCAGTGCCAGTTATAGGTTATAGCAGGAGCCAGGAGTACATAATATAATCCGTTCTCTGCCTGAAAAAAGCGATACACAGCACACAGTGACTCAGTCACATACCATATCTGTGTGCACTGCTCAGGCTCAGGCCAGTGTGCTGCATCATCTATTATCTATATATAATATTATATATATCTGTCTGACTGCTCAGCTCACACAGCTTATAATTGTGGGGGAGACTGGGGAGCACTACTGCAGTGCCAGTTATAGGTTATAGCAGGAGCCAGGAGTACATAATATATTATATAGTGAGTGACCACCAGACACACAGTGCAGTTTATTTAATATATCCGTTCTCTGCCTGAAAAAAGCGATACACACAGTGACTCAGTCAGTCACATACCATATCTGTGTGCACTGCTCAGGCTCAGGCCAGTGTGCTGCATCATCTATATATATTATATATCTGTCTGACTGCTCAGCTCACACAGCTTATAATTGTGGGGGAGACTGGGGAGCACTACTGCAGTGCCAGTTATAGGTTATAGCAGGAGCCAGGAGTACATAATATTATATTAAAATTAAACAGTGCACACTTTTGCTGCAGGAGTGCCACTGCCAGTGTGACTAGTGACCAGTGACCTGACCACCAGTATATAATATTAGTAGTATACTATCTCTTTATCAACCAGTCTATATTAGCAGCAGACACAGTACAGTGCGGTAGTTCACGGCTGTGGCTACCTCTGTGTCGGCACTCGGCAGCCCGTCCATAATTGTATATACCAGTGACCTAACCGTGGTTTTTTTTTCTTTCTTTATACATACATACTAGTTACGAGTATACTATCTCTTTATCAACCAGTCTATATATTAGCAGCAGACACAGTACAGTGCGGTAGTTCACGGCTGTGGCTACCTCTGTGTCGGCACTCGGCAGCCCGTCCATAATTGTATATACCACCTAACCGTGGTTTTTTTTTCTTTCTTTATACATACATACTAGTTACGAGTATACTATCTCTTTATCAACCAGTCTATATATTAGCAGCAGACACAGTACAGTGCGGTAGTTCACGGGTGTGGCTACCTCTGTGTCGGCACTCGGCAGCCCGTCCATAATTGTATATACCACCTAACCGTGGTTTTTTTTTCTTTCTTTATACATACATACTAGTTACGAGTATACTATCTCTTTATCAACCAGTCTATATATTAGCAGCAGACATAGTACAGTGCGGTAGTTCACGGCTGTGGCTACCTCTGTGTCGGCACTCGGCAGCCCGTCCATAATTGTATATACCACCTAACCGTGTTTTTTTTTTCTTTCTTTATACATACATACTAGTTACGAGTATACTATCTCTTTATCAACCAGTCTATATATTAGCAGCAGACACAGTACAGTAGTTCACGGCTGTGGCTACCTCTGTGTCGGACCTCGGCAGCCCGTCCATAATTGTATATACCACCTAACCGTGGTTTTTTTTTCTTTCTTTATACATACATACTAGTTACGAGTATACTATCTCTTTATCAACCAGTCTATATATTAGCAGCAGACACAGTACAGTAGTTCACGGCTGTGGCTACCTCTGTGTCGGCACTCGGCAGCCCGTCCATAATTGTATATACCACCTAACCGTGGTTTTTTTTTCTTTCTTTATACATACATACTAGTTACGAGTATACTATCTCTTTATCAACCAGTCTATATATTAGCAGCAGACACAGTACAGTAGTTCACGGCTGTGGCTACCTCTGTGTCGGCACTCGGCAGCCCGTCCATAATTGTATATACCACCTAACCGTGGTTTTTTTTTCTTTCTTTATACATACATACTAGTTACGAGTATACTATCTCTTTATCAACCAGTCTATATATTAGCAGCAGACACAGTACAGTAGTTCACGGCTGTGGCTACCTCTGTGTCGGCACTCGGCAGCCCGTCCATAATTGTATATACCACCTAACCGTGGTTTTTTTTTCTTTCTTTATACATACATACTAGTTACGAGTATACTATCTCTTTATCAACCAGTCTATATATTAGCAGCAGACACAGTACAGTGCGGTAGTTCACGGCTGTGGCTACCTCTGTGTCGGCACTCGGCAGCCCGTCCATAATTGTATATACCACCTAACCGTGGTTTTTTTTCTTTCTTTATACATACATACTAGTTACGAGTATACTATCTCTTTATCAACCAGTCTATATATTAGCAGCAGACACAGTACAGTGCGGTAGTTCACGGCTGTGGCTACCTCTGTGTCGGCACTCGGCAGCCCGTCCATAATTGTATACTAGTATCCAATCCATCCATCTCCATTGTTTACCTGAGGTGCCTTTTAGTTGTGCCTATTAAAATATGGAGAACAAAAATGTTGAGGTTCCAAAATTAGGGAAAGATCAAGATCCACTTCCACCTCGTGCTGAAGCTGCTGCCACTAGTCATGGCCAAGACGATGAAATGCCAGCAACGTCGTCTGCCAAGGCCGATGCCCAATGGCATAGTACAGAGCATGTCAAAACCAAAACACCAAATATCAGTAAAAAAAGGACTCCAAAACCTAAAATAAAATTGTCGGAGGAGAAGCGTAAACTTGCCAATATGCCATTTACCACACGGAGTGGCAAGGAACGGCTGAGGCCCTGGCCTATGTTCATGGCTAGTGGTTCAGCTTCACATGAGGATGGAAGCACTCAGCCTCTCGCTAGAAAACTGAAAAGACTCAAGCTGGCAAAAGCACCGCAAAGAACTGTGCGTTCTTTGAAATCCCAAATCCACAAGGAGAGTCCAATTGTGTCGGTTGCGATGCCTGACCTTCCCAACACTGGACGTGAAGAGCATGCGCCTTCCACCATTTGCACGCCCCCTGCAAGTGCTGGAAGGAGCACCCGCAGTCCAGTTCCTGATAGTCAGATTGAAGATGTCAGTGTTGAAGTACACCAGGATGAGGAGGATATGGGTGTTGCTGGCGCTGGGGAGGAAATTGACCAGGAGGATTCTGATGGTGAGGTGGTTTGTTTAAGTCAGGCACCCGGGGAGACACCTGTTGTCCGTGGGAGGAATATGGCCGTTGACATGCCAGGTGAAAATACCAAAAAAATCAGCTCTTCGGTGTGGAGGTATTTCACCAGAAATGCGGACAACAGGTGTCAAGCCGTGTGTTCCCTTTGTCAAGCTGTAATAAGTAGGGGTAAGGACGTTAACCACCTCGGAACATCCTCCCTTATACGTCACCTGCAGCGCATTCATAATAAGTCAGTGACAAGTTCAAAAACTTTGGGTGACAGCGGAAGCAGTCCACTGACCAGTAAATCCCTTCCTCTTGTAACCAAGCTCACGCAAACCACCCCACCAACTCCCTCAGTGTCAATTTCCTCCTTCCCCAGGAATGCCAATAGTCCTGCAGGCCATGTCACTGGCAATTCTGACGAGTCCTCTCCTGCCTGGGATTCCTCCGATGCATCCTTGCGTGTAACGCCTACTGCTGCTGGCGCTGCTGTTGTTGCCGCTGGGAGTCGATGGTCATCCCAGAGGGGAAGTCGTAAGCCCACTTGTACTACTTCCAGTAAGCAATTGACTGTTCAACAGTCCTTTGCGAGGAAGATGAAATATCACAGCAGTCATCCTACTGCAAAGCGGATAACTGAGGCCTTGGCATCCTGGGTGGTGAGAAACGTGGTTCCGGTATCCATCATTACTGCAGAGCCAACTAGAGACTTGTTGGAGGTACTGTGTCCCCGGTACCAAATACCATCTAGGTTCCATTTCTCTAGGCAGGCGATACCGAAAATGTACACAGACCTCAGAAAAAGAGTCACCAGTGTCCTAAAAAATGCAGCTGTACCCAATGTCCACTTAACCACGGACATGTGGACAAGTGGAGCAGGGCAGGGTCAGGACTATATGACTGTGACAGCCCACTGGGTAGATGTATGGACTCCCGCCGCAAGAACAGCAGCGGCGGCACCAGTAGCAGCATCTCGCAAACGCCAACTCTTTCCTAGGCAGGCTACGCTTTGTATCACCGCTTTCCAGAATACGCACACAGCTGAAAACCTCTTACGGCAACTGAGGAAGATCATCGCGGAATGGCTTACCCCAATTGGACTCTCCTGTGGATTTGTGGCATCGGACAACGCCAGCAATATTGTGTGTGCATTAAATCTGGGCCAATTCCAGCACGTCCCATGTTTTGCACATACCTTGAATTTGGTGGTGCAGAATTTTTTAAAAAACGACAGGGGCGTGCAAGAGATGCTGTCGGTGGCCAGAAGAATTGCGGGACACTTTCGGCGTACAGGCACCACGTACAGAAGACTGGAGCACCACCAAAAACTACTGAACCTGCCCTGCCATCATCTGAAGCAAGAAGTGGTAACGAGGTGGAATTCAACCCTCTATATGCTTCAGAGGTTGGAGGAGCAGCAAAAGGCCATTCAAGCCTATACAATTGAGCACGATATAGTAGGTGGAATGCACCTGTCTCAAGTGCAGTGGAGAATGATTTCAACGTTGTGCAAGGTTCTGATGCCCTTTGAACTTGCCACACGTGAAGTCAGTTCAGACACTGCCAGCCTGAGTCAGGTCATTCCCCTCATCAGGCTTTTGCAGAAGAAGCTGGAGGCATTGAAGGAGGAGCTAACACGGAGCGATTCCGCTAGGCATGTGGGACTTGTGGATGCAGCCCTTAATTCGCTTAACAAGGATTCACGGGTGGTCAATCTGTTGAAATCAGAGCACTACATTTTGGCCACCGTGCTCGATCCTAGATTTAAAGCCTACCTTGGATCTCTCTTTCCGGCAGACACAGGTCTGCTGGGGTTGAAAGACCTGCTGGTGACAAAATTGTCAAGTCAAGCGGAACGCGACCTGTCAACATCTCCTCCTTCACATTCTCCCGCAACTGGGGGTGCGAGGAAAAGGCTCAGAATTCCGAGCCCACCCGCTGGCGGTGATGCAGGGCAGTCTGGAGCGACTGCTGATGCTGACATCTGGTCCGGACTGAAGGACCTGACAACGATTACGGACATGTCGTCTACTGTCACTGCATATGATTCTCTCAACATTGATAGAATGGTGGAGGATTATATGAGTGACCGCATCCAAGTAGGCACGTCACACAGTCCGTACTTATACTGGCAGGAAAAAGAGGCAATTTGGAGGCCCTTGCACAAACTGGCTTTATTCTACCTAAGTTGCCCTCCCACAAGTGTGTACTCCGAAAGAGTGTTTAGTGCCGCCGCTCACCTTGTCAGCAATCGGCATACGAGGTTACATCCAGAAAATGTGGAGAAGATGATGTTCATTAAAATGAATTATAATCAATTCCTCCGCGGAGACATTGACCAGCAGCAATTGCCTCCACAAAGTACACAGGGAGCTGAGATGGTGGATTCCAGTGGGGACGAATTGATAATCTGTGAGGAGGGGGATGTACACGGTGATATATCGGAGGGTGAAGATGAGGTGGACATCTTGCCTCTGTAGAGCCAGTTTGTGCAAGGAGAGATTAATTGCTTCTTTTTTGGGGGGGGTCCAAACCAACCCGTCATATCAGTCACAGTCGTGTGGCAGACCCTGTCACTGAAATGATGGGTTGGTTAAAGTGTGCATGTCCTGTTTTGTTTATACAACATAAGGGTGGGTGGGAGGGCCCAAGGACAATTCCATCTTGCACCTCTTTTTTCTTTTCTTTTTCTTTGCATCATGTGCTGATTGGGGAGGGTTTTTTGGAAGGGACATCCTGCGTGACACTGCAGTGCCACTCCTAGATGGGCCCGGTGTTTGTGTCGGCCACTAGGGTCGCTAATCTTACTCACACAGTCAGCTACCTCATTGCGCCTCTTTTTTTCTTTGCGTCATGTGCTGTTTGGGGAGGGTTTTTTGGAAGGGACATCCTGCGTGACACTGCAGTGCCACTCCTAGATGGGCCCGGTGTTTGTGTCGGCCACTAGGGTCGCTAATCTTACTCACACAGCTACCTCATTGCGCCTCTTTTTTTCTTTGCGTCATGTGCTGTTTGGGGAGGGTTTTTTGGAAGGGCCATCCTGCGTGACACTGCAGTGCCACTCCTAGATGGGCCCGGTGTTTGTGTCGGCCACTAGGGTCGCTAATCTTACTCACACAGCTACCTCATTGCGCCTCTTTTTTTCTTTGCGTCATGTGCTGTTTGGGGAGGGTTTTTTGGAAGGGACATCCTGCGTGACACTGCAGTGCCACTCCTAGATGGGCCCGGTGTTTGTGTCGGCCACTAGGGTCGCTTATCTTACTCACACAGCGACCTCGGTGCAAATTTTAGGACTAAAAATAATATTGTGAGGTGTGAGGTATTCAGAATAGACTGAAAATGAGTGTAAATTATGGTTTTTGAGGTTAATAATACTTTGGGATCAAAATGACCCCCAAATTCTATGATTTAAGCTGTTTTTTAGTGTTTTTGGAAAAAAACACCCGAATCCAAAACACACCCGAATCCGACAAAAAAAAATTCGGTGAGGTTTTGCCAAAACGCGTTCGAACCCAAAACACGGCCGCGGAACCGAACCCAAAACCAAAACACAAAACCGAAAAATTTCAGGCGCTCATCTCTACTGCTATTAATGAGGTAATATTCTGTGCAATGTCATGGACTACCATAGGAAGGAACCACAGTCACATGGCAAATTATGTAGTGCGAGGGGTTAAAGTGGGGGGGGGGGAACGAGGTGGAACTGAGTTCCACCACTTGTAATGGTAGGGGGAACTAGTTCCACCATCTCCATTGCCCTGCACAGTAGTTCCAACAGAAAAACCCACCCCATCATCTGCGTCAATTGATGATACAGGCGGCACTAGTGTTACTGATAAGCTGCAGCCACGTACTCCTTCCTCAGGTCCTGGTGCCTCCATGGTCCTACTCCATGAGTTCCACCACCTCACCAGGACCACTTTAAGCCCAGTAGTGCTTTGTTGTCGCACATACATTATGCAGAGCAAAGAACAACAGACACTTCGTATCAGCAGTATATGTGCGACATTTATGCCAAGTGCAAAAGAAAATTAAAATAGCATATAAACAGCCATAAGCAGAGCATTGCTGAAATACAGTAATATAGAAATGTACACCAAGCCCTAAAGAAACTGGGCTCAATCCTCCTTATTATTATTATTATTATTATTATTATTATTATTATAATTACCAGTATTATTATTATTATTATCCTTTATTCATATGGCGCCACAAGCGATCCGCAGCGCCCATTGCACAGTACATAATCAAATGAGCAAACAAGAAAACAGCACTTACAGTACAGGACAATATAGGACAGGTATAGAAAACCCGGGGTTAGGTGCCATCAAAGGGAGTATGGAGTATAAAATAGTGTAAGTAAGAAAAGGAAAGGCACATGAGGAAAGAAGTCCCTGCTCTTGTGAGCTTACAATCCTTAATTTATCAATCAATATAGCACCTGCCAAAAGCCCAACACCACATTTCCGTCAGGTGTCTTTTCACTTCCGCCAAATCTATACACACATACATTATCTGTATTGCCCCATTTAGGCTCATTAGTCAGTATACATCACTGATTCTAATTAATTAATTAATTAATATTAACACTTTAACACAAATGTATGGTATGCTGACTGTACTGACACATCCACATTACTAATTTATTATGATTCGAAACCACACAATTATTGAGATTTTAACACTATCATCTATTACTTAACTTTTGATTAAAACTATATCTATTTACTATAACCATCATTAACGACATATCTGTAAACATGATCCTCCATAAACAGTACAGCAGAAGAATTTTTGCAATGAATATGCTGAGAAATGTTTATAAATCACACTCATATTAAAGTACCACACAATTATAAACATGCACGTGATCATCACTTTTCTGTATTATACATGTTCCTCTATATATTGACCATTTGCAAGGTTTTGTCCATAGCCAATTTACAGCTACTATGCACCTCTACATCTACTGTACCTGTAAGTCCCTCATCACAGTGATTGTGAAAATATCTAACTTAATTATAATGAAACTATAATCATTATGTGTAAAAACCCCAGCAGATGTGATCAGAAAAATATAAACTGGATATTGCTTTATTCCTAAATCTCTCTTAAATCTAATCTTCCAATAAATATATTTATTAGAGAGCAGTGGTCAATACATGGTCTTATATAGTATAAATATCTCAGCACAGACTGGTGATACTGGAAATCATTTACAACATCTGTAGGTGGTAGGCAATTAATTTGCTGGCTATCGGGATCCCGGCGGTCAGAATACGGAGCCGGAATCCCGACAACCGGCAATGCCGCCAGCCGGAATACTGTCATAGGGGCTATTCCCACTCGTGGGTGTCCACGACACCCATAGAGTGGGAATAGATCACGTGGCGAGCGCAGCCAGCCATCGTGGCCGCAGCGTGGCAAGCGCAGTGAGCCCGCAAGGGGACTCGTACCGCTTGCCCCACTGCGGGCATTTTGGCTGGCGGGAAACTGACAGCCGGCATCCCATCTGCCAGGAATACATATGTATTCCATGTAGAATATACAAATCGTATAACATCTCTAGATGTTATACTTTTGTTGCAAAGTTAAAAAATTAAAAACTAAATACATTTCAATGTTTTATTTTCACATAAGAACCACTTGCATTTTATTTCTTATTTATCTGACTTGTATGTTTCATTGCTCTGGTTTTTTTTTCTCTGTTTTGGTGTGTATCTCCTATATAATAGCCAAGCTCTGTGCCTTTGTGCCTGTGTGTATAACGCATCTCTCATTGGGTTAGTGGCAGGTCTATCACACCCAGTCCACAGCTGATTGGCTGATTGGGCGAGAAACGCCATCCCACAGGTTACATCCAATGGGAGGCTCTGCCCTTGCCTGCTGTGTTTTCACAGAGCAGGATTAGCAATGAGACAGATGGAGCTGCAGCTCCAGCCCCACACCCCAAAATAGTCCCACTGCATCTGCAGCAACATACCCTCCAACACTTTACACATAAAAATTGATACAAATTCGGAAAGGGGGCGTGGCCACGGGTACACCCGCGTGACCACGCCCCTTTTCCCATACTTTCAATGGAAGCTTGACTTTCAATGGAAGCTTGGAGAGTCAATAATCGGTACAGACCATAAAAAAAAGTGACTGCACCTGCCAAAAAGGTACAGCAGGAGGCTATGCCACTGCATCTGCATCAAGTCTCTGCACTGTAGATAGTGGGAAAAATCCTTTTACTGCAGCGTCGTATGTCCTGCTGCCAGTCCACCTGCCCCCCTCCGCCATCAACAATCCCCACTCCCTAGCCGCAGCGCAGGTGGAACAAAAGCTGCTGCGGCCACCGGCATACATGTGTATGAAAGCGGTGCAGCGGAAGGCTTTCATAGCCCTCCCTGCGCCGCATACTCTCTGAGCCCCGGAGCCTCTCTGCGCGTGATGTCATAGAACTGCCTCCCCACTACAGCCGCAGCCCAGATCCCCAGAGGCCCTGACTCCGCAACACAGCCTGGAAGCCCCAAGATGGCTAATGTAATGGATAGAGTGGGTGATATCGTGGAGGATAATGTCTGGACACTGATTCATACTTGCCTACTTTTGAAAAAGTATTTCAGGGAGATTGTGAAAGTAACACCCTATCAGCGCGGGCGCGTACTGCTACATCGGAGAGGCGTGTCATAAAAATGACTTACATCCAAATGTAAAATGATCCCCAAAGTTAGTAAGATCTACTTGTTGAAGAAAAGACTCTTATATTTTGCAGGATTTGTTTGTGTATTGTGTTTTACAAGAGATTCCATATACTGTAAGTGGCCACAAGAAACCTTTAAAACGCATGTAGCCATAAGGATCATTGTGCCTTATAACCAATATAGGGAAATGGCACTGATGATACCATTTAAATGTATATGTATCTATGAGTTCTTTTTTTTTTCAGGGAGATTGAGGGACCATTCAGGGAGTGAGGGAGATTGCTCCTATTTCAGGGAGTCTCCTGCAGAATGAGGGAGGGTAGGCAACTATGCGCTGATTCAATGTAAAAGGTGACAATGCTGTGGCAGTGCAGTGGGTGTGCAGTCAGGGCCGGTGCTAGGGTGTTCGGCGGCCCACTGCAAACTATAAATTGGCAACCTTGCATACTTTACAAAGGCACAGCGCACATAATACCCCCTGTAGTAGAGACACTTACACATGTGTAACGACCCCTGTACCAGTGACGCTTACCACATGTAACGCCCCCTGTAGCAGTGACGCTTACACAAGTAACGCCCCCCTGTACCAGTGACACTTACACACATAACGCCCCCTGTGCCAGTGATGCTTACACACGTAATGCCCACTGTACCAGTGATGCTTACACACGTAACGCCCCCCCCCGTACCAGTGACGCTTACACACGTAACGCCCCCCTGTAACAGTGACGCTTACACACGTAATGCCCCCCCTGTACCAGTGATGCTTACACACGTAACGCCCCCTGTAGCAGTGACGCTTACACACGTAACGACCCCCGTAGCAGTGACGCTTACACATGTAACGCCCCCCTGTACCAGTGCCGCTTACACACGTAACGCCCTCTGTACCAGTGCCGCTTAGACACGTAATGCCTACTGTACCAGTGCCGCTTAGACACGTAATACCCCTGTATCTGTGCCGCTTAGACACGTAATGCCCCTGTATCTGTGCCGCTTAGACACGTTACGCCCACTGTACCAGTGCCGCTTAGACATGTAATGCCCCCTGTACCAGTGATGCTTACACACGTAACGCCCCCCTGTACCAGTGATGCGTACACACGTAACGCCCCCTAAACTAAAGCTCCCAGCAGCCCTTAGCACCGAAGCATTCCGGCCTTTAGGGCTGCTGGGAGCTGTAGTTTATTGAGTCTTCCCTGTAATGCTGCGCATTGGGACACCGGCGCTAACAATAGTGACTGGCTGCTGTGCGAGTCTCTGGGAGAGCCACTGCCAAAGGGAGGACAGCAGCTTAGCTGCTGACAGGAGGAGAAGCAGGAGAAGCATTACCCGCCCCTTCATCACTCAGAGTACCTCGGGCCGCATCCGCAGCACCCCCACACACCCCCTCCAACATCCGCGTATTCCCCGCACCCGCCACTCCCCTAACCAAAGCACCTACTAGGTGATTCATCAGGCCCTGCGTGCACTGTTCACGCCGTTGCAAGGGGCTTCTCACCCCTTAACCATCGCATGCTCTTTGTCCGTGCAATATTTAAGCACTCACACAATTATGATTGGAGGTAATACTCCATATAATAAAAATATTGCACGCCACAAGGGTGTGCAAGGGTTAAGGGGGCGTAGCCCCTTACGACGGTGTGAAGAGCGCCCGTAGGGCGCGATGAATCACCTAGTTATAGTTATAAATAAAAGGTTTAAAAGAAAAAGAAAAGAAAAACTGGAAAAATGAGGGAGTTCTAAAATTTTTGACAGTAATGTATATAGACATTATAAAACAACCTTTAAAGGATCACTATGCCTAAAATACAGGTTGTATGGAATACGCATTAAAAGTTAATCAGGGTCTCCAAACTTGCTGATACTTTGGAAGGGGGTTATTCAAACGGGGAGGTAATATATTCCATAGATGAACTATGGTGGTCATTCCGAGTTGTTCGCAAGCTGCATTCGTTCGCTGTGCAGCGATGATGAAAAAAAGCACTTCTGCGCATGCGTATGCTGCGCAATGCGCATGCGCGGCGTACTTTAACAACGAACGATGTCGTTTTACACAAGGTCTAGCGATGCTTTTCAGTCGCACTGGCAGCCGCAGAGTGATTGATAGGAAGAGGGCGTTTCAGGGTGTCAACTGACCGTTTTCAGGGAGTGTTCGGAAAAACGCAGGCATGCCAGGAAAAATGCAGGCGTGGCTGGGCGAATGCAGTGCATGTTTGTGACGTCAAATCCGGAACTGAATGGTCTGAAGTGATCGCAAGCGCTGAGTAGGTCTGAAGCTACTCTGAAACTGCACAAAAATATTTTGTAGCCGCTCTGCGATCCCTTCGTTCGCACTTCTGCTAAGATAAAATAAACTCCCAGTGGGCGGCGGCCTAGCGTTTGCACGGCTGCTAAAAACTGCTAGCGAGCGATCAACTCGGAATGACCACCAATACCACAACTTATTGACATGAGCATCACGAATGGGAGGTTGAGTAGACTTCCAGTATTTAGCTGAATAGTTAATAGTAAAATAAGGGGGACATTTACTAAGCAGTGATAAGAGCGGAGAAGTGATCCAGTGGAGAAGTTGCCCATGGCAACCAATCAAAACTGAAGTAACAGCTATAATTTGCATACTATAAAATCAGTGGCGTAACTACAAATTTTTCTCCCCCAAGCCAAAAAATCCTTCGCCCCCCCCCCCCCCCCCATAACCCCCGTAATTGGCACTAGCAAAGGCAGAAAAATGCGCGCGCCGCAGGCAAAAAGGGTGTGTGGCTTTGTCGAAATGGGCGTGGCTTTGCATGGAGGGCGTGGCATTGCAGGAAAAGACTACCTTATACCCCAGTTTTGCAACCTGCACGCCCAGACGTTGGCCACCACAGGAAAGAAGAATAATCCTGATTCATGCCCCTTACATTATTTGTCATTTTTCCTCCTTATAGTAATGCCCAGTAAACATTATTCCACATACTGCAATGGCCCTTAGACATTATTCCACACACAATAATGCACATGACACAATATGCACACACTGTAATGCCCCAGACACATTATGCCACACACCGTAATGCCTGTGACACATTATGACAGGAATCGCAATGCCCGTTATACATTATGCTACACACTGCAATGCCCCCGATACATTATAGCACATACAATGTCTGTGACACAGTATGACACACACCGCAATGATCCTGAGACATTATACCACATACCACAATGCCCGTGATATAGTATACAACACACCGTAATGCCTGATACATTATGACACACACCGCAATGTCCGTGATACATTATGCCACACACCGTAATGCCCATTACACATTAAGGGGTCTATTTACTAAGCCTTGGATGGAGATAAAGTCGCTGGAGATAAAGTACCAGCCAATCGGCTCCTAACTGTCATTTTTCAAACACAGCCTGTGGCATAGCAGCTAGGAGCTGATTGGCTGGTACTTTATCTCCAGAGACTTTATCTCCATCCAAGGCTTAGTAAATAGACCCCTAAGTTCTACAGTAAGGCTTCTAATTACTTTTAAATTACCTGCTCGTTGCCAGGGGTTTCATGCTCTTGGTTCCATGCACGGTGCCAGGGGTTTTCATGCTCAGGGTGTCATGCTCGTTGCCAGGGGTTTCACGCACTGGGTGTCATGCTCGTTGCTAGGGGGTAGTGCTTGTTGCTAGGGCCATGCTCCCAGTGCCACATATGCCCCCAGTGCCAGATATTCCCCCACAGTGCCAGGTATATGCCCCTAGTGCCAGATATTCCCCCACAGTGCCAGGTACATGCCCCCAGTGCCACATATACCCCCCCCCCCAGTGCCACATATGCCCCCTCAGTGCCTGCTCCCCCCAGTGCCAAATATTCCCCCACAGTGCCACATATGCCCCCTCAGTGCCTGCTCCCCCCAGTGCCAAATATTCCCCCACAGTGCCACGTATATGCCCCCAGTGCCAGATATTCCCCCACAGTGCCAGGTATATGCCTCCAGTGCCAGATCTTCCCCCCACAGTGCCAGGTATATGCCCCCAGTGCCAGATCTGCCCCCACAGTGCCAGGTATATGCCCCCAGTGCCAGATCTTCCCCCCACAGTGCCAGGTATATGCCCCCAGTGCCAGATCTGCCCCCACAGTGCCAGGTATATGCCCCCAGTGCCAGATCTTTCCCCCCCCCACAGTGCCAGGTATATGCCCCCAGTGCCAGATCTTCCCCCCACAGTGCCAGGTATATGCCCCCAGTGCCAGATCTGCCCCCACAGTGCCAGGTATATGCCCCCAGTGCCAGATCTTCCCCCACAGTGCCAGGTATATGCCCCCAGTGCCAGATCTGCCCCCACAGTGCCAGGTATATGCCCCCAGTGCCAGATCTGCCCCCACAGTGCCAGGTATATGCCCCCAGTGCCAGATCTGCCCCCCACAGTGCCAGGTATATGCCCCAAGTGCATGCTCCCCCGCCCCCCCCCCTTCCATGTGTTGGAGGGACACGGAGCGCATCGCGCGTCTCTCCTGTGTCCCTCCTGGCTCTCCCCCGCTGGTCTAATAAAGGAAGTGCCGGTTCGTGAGCCAATCAGAGCTCACGAACGGCACTTCCTTAGACCGGCCGGGGGAGAGCCAGGGAGGGACACAGGAGAGACGCGCGATGTGCGTTCCGTGTCCCTCCAACACAGCAGGGAGGGAGAGGAGACCGCAGATTGACATGCGGACGCTCGTCCGCATGTCAATCTGTTCTGAATCAGTGGCGCCCCCGCAGCCCCTCGCCCCCAAGCCACCGCGAGGACTGCGGGGGCAGTAGTTACGCCACTGTATAAAATTATACAGAGCTGCTGATTGGTTGATGAGGCAACTTCTCCACTGGCTCACTTCTCCACTCTTATCACTGCTTAGTAAATGTCCCCCTTAATAATTAATAGTTTGGAGGCATTACACATACGCAGCTTATTCACAGTTTGGATACTGAACTCAATGGCCCATGTAGCAGAAGCACCAGCAGGGGGTGATCTGCATCCTAAGATTCACAGCAATAGACAAAAACATTTGGATCACATTACATTCTCACCAAATTTGGAAAAATGTGCCCACCATGCCACAGTTACACC
Source organism: Pseudophryne corroboree (assembly GCF_028390025.1). NCBI lineage: Eukaryota > Metazoa > Chordata > Amphibia > Anura > Myobatrachidae > Pseudophryne > Pseudophryne corroboree. The sequence goes on along the minus strand of NC_086444.1, from coordinate 939,370,748 downwards.
AAAAAAATGTGGAAACACTGCAGGTATAGTGCCCCAACGACCCACAAGGATACACTATTTGGGCCAGGATCTATATCACAAAATGTTATTCACAACTTTACCATACAAATTACATTCCACTTCTCCATAGGCCCCATTGAGACTTATCGACCTGGGACTCAATGTAAAAATTAATGCACTTCCCTGATTTCTATATCTGTTCCAAACACTCATTTATTTATTAACAGTTTCTTATATAGCGCAGCATATTACATTGCACTTTATAATTGGAACAACAGTAATAGAACAAAACTGGGTAATAACAGACATACATAGAGGTAAGAAAGCTAACTGCCTAAATAAACAGAACATGGTGGACTGGGCCTTCCTCTGCTGCAGATTACTAACCCAATTGAGCCATCCTAGTTTGAAGAAATGGGTTGATATTGAAAATGCCTTCTCCCCAGATATTGGAATTGGGTTCCTGGCTTGGTTACAGTGTAACCATAGACCAGCCTTGGCTTTCTACAACCCCTCCATACAATTTACACTAGCAGTCTAGGATGCTGCAAACAGTTGATTCTTGCTAATATTCTATCCATCCCATCCCCTTTTTCACCTATCTGGAAACATCCATTAATCTCCTAGGTTTTTTGGATAGGATGGCCTCTCTGTGGCGATTGGTTGGGGTTACACATTATTTTCATGTCTCTGGACAGTTTACACCGACCACTTTTGCTGACATGCAGGAACATTACTTTCTTCCCTCCACTCTCCATCATACCTATTTACAGACATGTAGCTTCATACAGTCTCAGTGTCGCTCCCTGGTCACACACATCTGGATTAATGGGCGGGGCAACAGAGGCTGCCATCCCAGCGCCCCCCCCCCCCCCCCCCCCCCCACCTGGGGGGCTACCACAGCGTCTGTTATTACCAGGGCACTGGAGTCCTGCCAGTGTCGTCGTCGGCGGTTCATTTGTGTTGAATACAGCATTTGCCACAGAGGTTCAGACTAGACACCTGACGATGGCAGCCAAAAGTTTGAGGAGTGTGCCTTGGGCTATAGTTTGCGGCATTGCAACCTGTCCTGGTCTGCAGTAGTCACTGCTTATCCTGCGGTGCTGCTGCGAGATATGTCTGGCTCTGTGCAGTGGCGTAACTAGAAATTTTTCTCCCCCAAGCCAAAACATTCCCTGTCTCCCCCCCCCCCCCACTCTAGTAAGGCAATGGATCTGCAAAAAAAAGGGTGTGGCCTTGCTTACATTTAAATGGCCGTGGCTTTGCATAAAGGGGCATGGCATTGCAGGAAAAGACTACCTTATACCCCAGTTTTGCAACCTGCACGCCCAGACGTTGGCCACCACAGGAAACAATAAATCATCTTGATTCATGCCCCTTACATTTTTCCTCCTTATAGTAATGCTCAGTATACATTATGCCACACACTGCAATGACCCTGAGACATTATACCACATACCACAATGCCCGTGATATAGTATACCACACACACCGTAATGCCTGTGACACATTATGACACACACCGCAATGTCCGTGATACATTATGCCACACACTGCAATGATCCTGAGACATTATACCACAATGCCCGTGATATAGTATACCACACACCGTAATGCCTGTGACACATACCGCAATGCCCGTTATACCCTATGCCACACACCGCAATGCCCGTTATACATTATGCCACACACTGCAATGCCCCTGAGACATTATACCACATACCACAATGCCCGTGATATAGTATACCACACACCATAATGCCTGTGACACATTATGACACACACTGCAATGTCCGTGATACATTATGCCACACACCGCAATGCCCATTACACATTAAGTCCTACAGTAAGGCTTCTAATTACTTTTAAATTACCTGCTCTTTGCAAGGGGTTTCATGCTCTTGGTTCCATGCACGGTGCCAGGGGTTTTCATGCTCAGGGTGTCATGCTCGTTGCCAGGGGTTTCATGCGGTAGGTGTTATCTTGTTGCCAGAGGTATCATGTGCTGGGTTTCAAGCTTGTTGCCAGGGGTTTCATGCACTGGGTGTCATACTCGTTGCTAGGGGGTAATGCTTGTTGCCAGGGATTTCATGAGCTGGGTGTTGAGCTTGTAACCAGGGGGTAATGCTTATTGCTAGGCCTGTGCTCCCAGTGCCACATTTGCCCCTAGTGCCAGATATTCCCTCACAGTGCCAGATACACATATGCCCCCAGTGCCCCATATGCCCCCCCAGTGCCAGCCACACATACCCCCAGTGCCAAATATGCCCCCCCCCCCAGTGCCTGGTACACATATATCCCCAGTGCCAAATATGCCCCCCCAGTGCCAGGTACACATATACCCCCAGTGCCAAACATGCCGCCCCCAGTGCCAGGTACAGATATACCCCCCCAGTGCCAAACATGCCCCCCCCGTGCCAGGTACACATATACCCCCAGTGCCAAACATGCCCCCCCCAGTGCCAGGTACAAACTCCCAGTGCCAAACATGCCCCCCAGTACCAGGTACAAACCCCCAGTGCCAAACATGCCCCCCCAGTGCCAGGTACAAACCCCCAGTGCCAAACATGCCCCCCCAGTGCCCCGCCCCCTCCCCCGGGCTCTCCCGCTGCTGTTTTGTGAAGGACACGGAGGGCAGAGTGCGCGCCTCTCCTGTGTGTCCCTCCTGCATCTCCGGCGGCAGCGGCGTGTCTGTCAAATGAAGTGCTGGTTCGTAAGCCAATCAGAGCTCACGAACGGGCACTTCATTTAACAGACACGCCGCTGCCGCCGGAGACCCAGAAGGACAAACACAGGAGAGGCGCGCTCTGTGCCCTCCGTGTCCTTCCCAAAACAGCTGCACTAGGGGGCCGCAATCACTGCGGTTGCTTGGAGGCGCAGGGCAGCGCCCCCCGCAGCCCTGCACCTCCAAGCGACCGCAGTGGATGCGGCCCCCTAGTTACGCCAGTGGCTCTGTGCTCTCACATCAAGGTGTGTCTCACTCCCTGCTCCCCGCTCTCTCTCCATTACCCTTGCTCTCCATTCTGCTATATGTGGCTCTTGTTTCTAGATCTTGCAATCCGATCTGTGCAGTAAGGTTTCCCCTGTTGTGTCCACAGCTGGGAGTCTGTCCTGGGTGGCAAGTACACACACACACACACACACACACACACACACACACACACACACACACACACACAAAATCTCTCTTTCTCATTCTCTCTCTCTCATGGGGTCCCTACTCCTCCAATGTCCTGGACCCCCACCTGCATTAATCTGGCCCTGTACACAGGAATCTAGGCTCAGCTAACCCAGAAAGGAGAAGCTGACTGCTGTTGCATCCCAAGTGTAGTGGAGGCTGTGAAACACAAAGCACTTTCGATCCCCAGGGCCATTTTATCCTTTTATTAGAAGTTACAACTCTAATTGAACTGAATAGAATCAGAATCAGCTTTATTGGCCAGGTATACTTGCGTATACTAGGAATTTGTATTCGGTTTGCTATACAACAGCCAAGTAGGTAACAGGTAAGCAGGTGTGTGTGTGTGTGTGTGTGGGGGGGGGGCAAGTAAAGTTACACAGATAGGTATACCGTAGGAACACAAGTTAGTTACATGTACGTCTAGTCAGTCAATGTTCAGGAGTTCAGCAGGCGGACCGCTTGGGGAAAGAAACTTTTGAGGCTTCTGGTGGATCTGGCGGGTACAGCCCTGTAACGCCTGCCTGAAGGAAGCAAGTTAAACATGCTGTGGCCGGGGTGTAGCTGGTCTTTTACTATCTTCATTGCCCGCTTTTTAGCTCTGGACAAGTACAGGTCCTGGACTGAGGGAAGGTCGGCCCCGATGATCTTCTCTGCTGTTCTGACCACCTTTTGGAGCCTGCATCTGTCCCTCGCGCTGGCGGAGCTGTACCATACGAGTATCGAGGAGCACAGTACCGACTCCACAATCGCGGAGTAGAAGGGGAGCAGAAGCTTCTGTGGGATGTTGAACTTCCTAAGTTGCCTGAGGAAGAACAACCTCTGCTGCGCTTTCCCAACAGTGGCGTCAGCGTTGGACCCCCATTTAAGGTCCCGGGAGATTGTGGTCCCTAGAAACTTGAAGGAGTCCACTAGCGATACCACACTATCAGCAATCGTTAGCGGAGGTGCACTAGATGACTTCTTCCTGAAGTCCACTATCATCTCGACAGTCTTGAGGGGGTTGAGCTCGAGGTTGTTGTGGATGCACCACTGGGCCAGCCTGTCTACTTCCCGTCTATAGGCCGATTCATCCCCATCCTTGATGAGGCCGATGACGGTGGTGTCATCGGCGAATTTGATGATCCTTACTGATTGCGCCTCTGAGGTACAGTCATTTGTGTACAGGGAGAAGAGCAGGGGTGAGAGCACACAGCCCTGAGGGGGCCCTGTACTAGTGGACCGCGCTTGAGAGGTGAATTCCCCCGCTTTCACCACCTGTGTCCTATCTGTCAGGAAGTCTATTATCCAGGAACAGGTAGCTTCTGGGACCCCTAGGCGAAGTAATTTGGGGTGGAGGATGCTGGGGACGATTGTATTGAAGGCCGAGCTGAAATCGACAAACAGGACCCTCGCGTAGGTACCGGGAATGTCTAGGTGCTGTAGAATGTAGTGCAGGCCCAGGTTGACTGCATCCTCGACACACCGATTCGAGCGATAGGCGAACTGCAGGGGGTGCAGTTGGGGGCCAGTCACAGTTTTCAGGTGATTCAAAACCAGACGCTCGAACGTTTTCATGACCACAGACGTCAGTGCTATCGGCCTGTAGTCGTTCAGGTTCGTGATAGTGGGTTTCTTGGGGACCGGGACTATAGTAGACCTTTTGAGGCAGGAAGGGACTTTCTGTAGCTCCAGCGATTTATTGAAGATCTTGGTGAATATGGGGGCGAGCTGACCCGCACATGCTCTTAGGGCAGATGGTGACACTCTGTCAGGACCTGGAGCTTTCCTGGTTTTGGCCCTTTTGAACAATGCCTCCACCTCTTCTTGGGTGACGTGCAGTGCCTGGGGTTGGCCGTCGGTGTTCGGGGCATCGTAGAGGTGATTGTTTGGGTTGCAAGGGGACTTCTTTTGCGAACCTGCAATAAAAGTGGTTTAGTTCATCTGCAAGGTCTTGGTGCATGGCGGTGGACTTTAATGTTTTCCTATAGTTGGTTATGGATTGCATTCCTTTCCATACAGATACAGGGTCATTGGTGGAGAGATCGTTTGTCAGCTTGTCCGAGAACCGCTTTTTTGCTAGCCTGATTCCTTTAGTCAGAGAGTTCCTAGTACGGTTGTATAGTGCTCTGTCACCGCTGCTATAGGCCTCCTCTTTGGCTCGACGAAGTTGCCTGAGCTGGGCATTGAACCAGGGCTTGTTGTTGTTGTAAATGCGGTAAGTCTTGGTAGGTACACACATGTCCTCACAGTAGCTGATGTAGGATGTGACAGTGTCTGTCAAGTCATTCAGGTCGGTTGCCGAGGCTTCAAAGACCGCCCATTCCATGCAGTCAAAGCAGGCCTGGAGCTTCATCTTGGCCTCATTGGTCCATTTCTTAACAGTCTTAACGACAGGCTTAACTGCTCTCAGCTTCTGTGTATAGGTAGGGAGTAGGTGGACGAGGCAGTGGTCAGATAGGCCGAGTGCAGCATGCGGGATAGACCGGAAGGCAGACTTGAGGGTAGTGTAGCAGTGATCAAGGGTGCGCCCTTCTCTAGTGGGACACGTGACTTGTTGTTTGTATTTAGGTAGCTCCTTGCTCAGGTTAGTTCTGTTGAAGTCACCCAGTACTATAAGCAGAGAGTCTGGGTGTTTTTGTTCTATGTCGGATATACATATGGCCAGGTGGTGCAGGGCTTCGTTCGCACAGGTGAGGGGGGGGGGGGGGGTGTACACTCCCACAAGGACAATTGAGGCAAATTCCCGGGGGGGAATAGAAGGGGTTGCAGTTGATACTCAGCATCTCCAGGTGAGGGCTGCATGATTTGCCTATGATCGTGACATTGGTGCACCATCCATCGTTGATGTAGAAGCAGATGCCACCACCCTTCGTTTTTCCTGAGAGAACCTTGGAGCGATCGGCCCTGAAGAGACTGAAGCCCGGCAGAGACATCGGGTTGTCCGCAATATGGTCGTCCAGCCACATCTCCGTAAAGCAGAGGACGGATGACCCTGTAATGCCTGACCCTGCGCTGCCCAGAAGGAGGGACAATTCGTCGAACTTGTTTGCCAGTGAGCGCACATTCGAAAGCAGGATCGCGGGAAGTGCAGACCGGTGTCCTCACCGCCGCCACCTCACTAGGGCACCTGCGCGACAGCCTCTCCTCTGAGTCCAGGTCCTTCTACTAGGGCCGACATGAGGGCCTCCGTCATTCTCTTTCCGGGGCCGGTGATCCATCCGCCAGTCGCCACCTGGGCTGCGGGGGGGCGCGGCCGCTCGGTCATCCACTTCAGTGTCCACAACGTCTGCATCCTTGCCACACAGGGCAGCAAGGGCAGCGAGGGCTGCAAGGGCCGCTGATCCGCCCGCCGACGGGCCCGAACGTGTGGTAAGCACCTCGGGAGCGCTCCAACTTAGGAGGGCTGCCCTGCTGTATTTGGTCACTGGTGGGGTAGACAAGGGCAAGGGAAAACAAGGGGAAAGAGGTATTTTGGCTGAGCTGCGTAGCTCCGAGGCAGCCATCTGCGGCACCATAGTAACTTAATAGTACCGTGTAAGCAGAAATTATTGCCAAATCACGTATTTATCCTACGGTATTTAGTGACTGATTTTAGTTCGCCCCCCTTCACCTTGTAGGCCACTGAACATGTGTCAGTCTAGCCACTCCATAGTTACACAACTGTATAAATGTCGACATTGACATAACGTTAACAATGGTCATTATGTTGACATTGTGAATGTCAAAAGTCACCATTTTAAATTATAGGGTTAGGGTAGGGCTAGGGTTTTAACTAGAGATGTGCACCGGAAATTTTTCGGGTTTTGTGTTTTGGTTTTGGATAGAGATGAGCGGGTTCGGTTTCTCTGAATCCGAACCCGCCAGAACTTCATGTTTTTTTTCACGGGTCCGAGCGACTCGGATCTTCCCGCCTTGCTCGGTTAACCCGAGCGCGCCCGAACGTCATCATGACGCTGTCGGATTCTCGCGAGGCTCGGATTCTATCGCGAGACTCGGATTCTATATAAGGAGCCGCGCGTCGCCGCCATTTTCACACGTGCATTGAGATTGATAGGGAGAGGACGTGGCTGGCGTCCTCTCCGTTTAGAATAGATTAGAGAGACACTTGATTTACTAATTTTGGGGAGCATTAGGAGTACTCAGTAGTGTACAGTGCAGAGTTTTGCTGATAGTGACCAGTGACCACCAGTTTTATTTATAATCCGTTCTCTGCCTGAAAAAAGCGATACACAGCACACAGTGACTCAGTCACATACCATATCTGTGTGCACTGCTCAGGCTCAGGCCAGTGTGCTGCATCATCTATTATCTATATATAATATTATATATATCTGTCTGACTGCTCAGCTCACACAGCTTATAATTGTGGGGGAGACTGGGGAGCACTACTGCAGTGCCAGTTATAGGTTATAGCAGGAGCCAGGAGTACATAATATATTATATAGTGAGTGACCACCAGACACACAGTGCAGTTTATTTAATATATCCGTTCTCTGCCTGAAAAAAGCGATACACACAGTGACTCAGTCAGTCACATACCATATCTGTGTGCACTGCTCAGGCTCAGGCCAGTGTGCTGCATCATCTATATATATTATATATCTGTCTGACTGCTCAGCTCACACAGCTTATAATTGTGGGGGAGACTGGGGAGCACTACTGCAGTGCCAGTTATAGGTTATAGCAGGAGCCAGGAGTACATAATATTATATTAAAATTAAACAGTGCACACTTTTGCTGCAGGAGTGCCACTGCCAGTGTGACTAGTGACCAGTGACCTGACCACCAGTATATATAATATTAGTAGTATACTATCTCTTTATCAACCAGTCTATATTAGCAGCAGACACAGAACAGTGCGGTAGTTCACGGCTGTGGCTACCTCTGTGTCGGCACTCGGCAGCCCGTCCATAATTGTATATACCACCTAACCGTGTTTTTTTTTTCTTTCTTTATACATACATACTAGTTACGAGTATACTATCTCTTTATCAACCAGTCTATATATTAGCAGCAGACACAGTACAGTGCGGTAGTTCACGGCTGTGGCTACCTCTGTGTCGGCACTCGGCAGCCCGTCCATAATTGTATATACCACCTAACCGTGGTTTTTTTTTCTTTCTTTATACATACATACTAGTTACGAGTATACTATCTCTTTATCAACCAGTCTATATATTAGCAGCAGACACAGTACAGTGCGGTAGTTCACGGCTGTGGCTACCTCTGTGTCGGCACTCGGCAGCCCGTCCATAATTGTATATACCACCTAACCGTGGTTTTTTTTTCTTTCTTTATACATACATACTAGTTACGAGTATACTATCTCTTTATCAACCAGTCTATATATTAGCAGCAGACACAGTACAGTGCGGTAGTTCACGGCTGTGGCTACCTCTGTGTCGGCACTCGGCAGCCCGTCCATAATTGTATATACCACCTAACCGTGGTTTTTTTTTCTTTCTTTATACATACATACTAGTTACGAGTATACTATCTCTTTATCAACCAGTCTATATATTAGCAGCAGACACAGTACAGTGCGGTAGTTCACGGCTGTGGCTACCTCTGTGTCGGCACTCGGCAGCCCGTCCATAATTGTATACTAGTATCCAATCCATCCATCTCCATTGTTTACCTGAGGTGCCTTTTAGTTGTGCCTATTAAAATATGGAGAACAAAAATGTTGAGGTTCCAAAATTAGGGAAAGATCAAGATCCACTTCCACCTCGTGCTGAAGCTGCTGCCACTAGTCATGGCCGAGACGATGAAATGCCAGCAACGTCGTCTGCCAAGGCCGATGCCCAATGTCATAGTACAGAGCATGTCAAATCCAAAACACCAAATATCAGTAAAAAAAGGACTCCAAAACCTAAAATAAAATTGTCGGAGGAGAAGCGTAAACTTGCCAATATGCCATTTACCACACGGAGTGGCAAGGAACGGCTGAGGCCCTGGCCTATGTTCATGGCTAGTGGTTCAGCTTCACATGAGGATGGAAGCACTCAGCCTCTCGCTAGAAAAATGAAAAGACTCAAGCTGGCAAAAGCAGCACAGCAAAGAACTGTGCATTCTTCGAAATCCCAAATCCACAAGGAGAGTCCAATTGTGTCGGTTGCGATGCCTGACCTTCCCAACACTGGACGTGAAGAGCATGCGCCTTCCACCATTTGCACGCCCCCTGCAAGTGCTGGAAGGAGCACCCGCAGTCCAGTTCCTGATAGTCAGATTGAAGATGTCAGTGTTGAAGTACACCAGGATGAGGAGGATATGGGTGTTGCTGGCGCTGGGGAGGAAATTGACCAGGAGGATTCTGATGGTGAGGTGGTTTGTTTAAGTCAGGCACCCGGGGAGACACCTGTTGTCCGTGGGAGGAATATGGCCGTTGACATGCCAGGTGAAAATACCAAAAAAATCAGCTCTTCGGTGTGGAGGTATTTCACCAGAAATGCGGACAACAGGTGTCAAGCCGTGTGTTCCCTTTGTCAAGCTGTAATAAGTAGGGGTAAGGACGTTAACCACCTCGGAACATCCTCCCTTATACGTCACCTGCAGCGCATTCATAATAAGTCAGTGACAAGTTCAAAAACTTTGGGTGACAGCGGAAGCAGTCCACTGACCAGTAAATCCCTTCCTCTTGTAACCAAGCTCACGCAAACCACCCCACCAACTCCCTCAGTGTCAATTTCCTCCTTCCCCAGGAATGCCAATAGTCCTGCAGGCCATGTCACTGGCAATTCTGACGAGTCCTCTCCTGCCTGGGATTCCTCCGATGCATCCTTGCGTGTAACGCCTACTGCTGCTGGCGCTGCTGTTGTTGCCGCTGGGAGTCGATGGTCATCCCAGAGGGGAAGTCGTAAGCCCACTTGTACTACTTCCAGTAAGCAATTGACTGTTCAACAGTCCTTTGCGAGGAAGATGAAATATCACAGCAGTCATCCTACTGCAAAGCGGATAACTGAGGCCTTGGCATCCTGGGTGGTGAGAAACGTGGTTCCGGTATCCATCATTACTGCAGAGCCAACTAGAGACTTGTTGGAGGTACTGTGTCCCCGGTACCAAATACCATCTAGGTTCCATTTCTCTAGGCAGGCGATACCGAAAATGTACACAGACCTCAGAAAAAGAGTCACCAGTGTCCTAAAAAATGCAGCTGTACCCAATGTCCACTTAACCACGGACATGTGGACAAGTGGAGCAGGGCAGGGTCAGGACTATATGACTGTGACAGCCCACTGGGTAGATGTATGGACTCCCGCCGCAAGAACAGCAGCGGCGGCACCAGTAGCAGCATCTCGCAAACGCCAACTCTTTCCTAGGCAGGCTACGCTTTGTATCACCGGTTTCCAGAATACGCACACAGCTGAAAACCTCTTACGACAACTGAGGAAGATCATCGCGGAATGGCTTACCCCAATTGGACTCTCCTGTGGATTTGTGGCATCGGACAACGCCAGCAATATTGTGTGTGCATTAAATATGGGCAAATTCCAGCACGTCCCATGTTTTGCACATACCTTGAATTTGGTGGTGCAGAATTTTTTAAAAAACGACAGGGGCGTGCAAGAGATGCTGTCGGTGGCCAGAAAAATTGCGGGACACTTTCGGCGTACAGGCACCACGTACAGAAGACTGGAGCACCACCAAAAACTACTGAACCTGCCCTGCCATCATCTGAAGCAAGAAGTGGTAACGAGGTGGAATTCAACCCTCTATATGCTTCAGAGGTTGGAGGAGCAGCAAAAGGCCATTCAAGCCTATACAATTGAGCACGATATAGTAGGTGGAATGCACCTGTCTCAAGTGCAGTGGAGAATGATTTCAACGTTGTGCAAGGTTCTGATGCCCTTTGAACTTGCCACACGTGAAGTCAGTTCAGACACTGCCAGCCTGAGTCAGGTCATTCCCCTCATCAGGCTTTTGCAGAAGAAGCTGGAGGCATTGAAGAAGGAGCTAAAAGGGAGCGATTCCGCTAGGCATGTGGGACTTGTGGATGCAGCCCTTAATTCGCTTAACAAGGATTCACGGGTGGTCAATCTGTTGAAATCAGAGCACTACATTTTGGCCACCGTGCTCGATCCTAGATTTAAAGCCTACCTTGGATCTCTCTTTCCGGCAGACACAGGTCTGCTGGGGTTGAAAGACCTGCTGGTGACAAAATTGTCAAGTCAAGCGGAACGCGACCTGTCAACATCTCCTCCTTCACATTCTCCCGCAACTGGGGGTGCGAGGAAAAGGCTCAGAATTCCGAGCCCACCCGCTGGCGGTGATGCAGGGCAGTCTGGAGCGACTGCTGATGCTGACATCTGGTCCGGACTGAAGGACCTGACAACGATTACGGACATGTCGTCTACTGTCACTGCATATGATTCTCTCAACATTGATAGAATGGTGGAGGATTATATGAGTGACCGCATCCAAGTAGGCACGTCACACAGTCCGTACTTATACTGGCAGGAAAAAGAGGCAATTTGGAGGCCCTTGCACAAACTGGCTTTATTCTACCTAAGTTGCCCTCCCACAAGTGTGTACTCCGAAAGAGTGTTTAGTGCCGCCGCTCACCTTGTCAGCAATCGGCGTACGAGGTTACATCCAGAAAATGTGGAGAAGATGATGTTCATTAAAATGAATTATAATCAATTCCTCCGCGGAGACATTGACCAGCAGCAATTGCCTCCACAAAGTACACAGGGAGCTGAGATGGTGGATTCCAGTGGGGACGAATTGATAATCTGTGAGGAGGGGGATGTACACGGTGATATATCGGAGGGTGAAGATGAGGTGGACATCTTGCCTCTGTAGAGCCAGTTTGTGCAAGGAGAGATTAATTGCTTCTTTTTTGGGGGGGGTCCAAACCAACCCGTCATATCAGTCACAGTCGTGTGGCAGACCCTGTCACTGAAATGATGGGTTGGTTAAAGTGTGCATGTCCTGTTTTGTTTACACAACATAAGGGTGGGTGGGAGGGCCCAAGGACAATTCCATCTTGCACCTCTTTTTTCTTTTCTTTTTCTTTGCATCATGTGCTGATTGGGGAGGGTTTTTTGGAAGGGACATCCTGCGTGACACTGCAGTGCCACTCCTAGATGGGCCCGGTGTTTGTGTCGGCCACTAGGGTCGCTAATCTTACTCACACAGCTACCTCATTGCGCCTCTTTTTTTCTTTGCGTCATGTGCTGTTTGGGGAGGGTTTTTTGGAAGGGACATCCTGCGTGACACTGCAGTGCCACTCCTAGATGGGCCCGGTGTTTGTGTCGGCCACTAGGGTCGCTAATCTTACTCACACAGCTACCTCATTGCGCCTCTTTTTTTCTTTGCGTCATGTGCTGTTTGGGGAGGGTTTTTTGGAAGGGACATCCTGCGTGACACTGCAGTGCCACTCCTAGATGGGCCCGGTGTTTGTGTCGGCCACTAGGGTCGCTAATCTTACTCACACAGCTACCTCATTGCGCCTCTTTTTTTCTTTGCGTCATGTGCTGTTTGGGGAGGGTTTTTTGGAAGGGACATCCTGCGTGACACTGCAGTGCCACTCCTAGATGGGCCCGGTGTTTGTGTCGGCCACTAGGGTCGCTTATCTTACTCACACAGCGACCTCGGTGCAAATTTTAGGACTAAAAATAATATTGTGAGGTGTGAGGTATTCAGAATAGACTGAAAATGAGTGTAAATTATGGTTTTTGAGGTTAATAATACTTTGGGATCAAAATGACCCCCAAATTCTATGATTTAAGCTGTTTTTTAGTGTTTTTTGAAAAAAACACCCGAATCCAAAACACACCCGAATCCGACAAAAAAAATTCGGTGAGGTTTTGCCAAAACGCGGTCGAACCCAAAACACGGCCGCGGAACCGAACCCAAAACCAAAACACAAAACCCGAAAAATTTCAGGCGCTCATCTCTAGTTTTGGATTCGGTTCCGCGGCCGTGTTTTGGATTCGGACGCGTTTTGGCAAAACCTCCCTGAAATTTTTTTGTCGGATTCGGGTGTGTTTTGGATTCGGGTGTTTTAAAAAAAAAAAACCTCAAAAACAGCTTAAATCATTGAATTTGGGGGTAATTTTGATCCTATAGTATTATTAACCTCAATAACCACAATTTCCACTCATTTCCAGTCTATTCTGAACACCTCACACCTCACAATATTATTTTTAGTCCTAAAATTTGCACCGAGGTTGCTGGATGACTAAGCTAAGCGACCCAAGAGGGCGGCACAAACACCTGGCCCATCTAGGAGTGGCACTGCAGTGTCAGACAGGATGGCAGTTAAAAAAATTGGCCCCAAACAGCACATGATGCAAAGAAAAGAGAAAAAGAGGTGCACTGTGGTCGCTGGACGGCTAAGCTAAGCGACACAAACACCTCAATATCACAGGAATTATTTGTTCTAATCAATGGTATTATTGGTCCAAATCACTGGAAGAAAATGACAAAATCACAGGAATTATCCGTTCTAATCAATGGTATTACTGGTCCAAATCACTGGACGAAAATGACAAAATCACAGGAATTATTCGTTCTAATCAATGGTATTATTGGTCCAAATCACTGGAAGAAAATGACAAAATCACAGGAATTATTAGTTCTAATCAATGGTATTATTGGTCCAAATCACTGGAAGAAAATGACAAAATCACTGGAATAATTTGGCAAGATTACTGTAATTAATAATTGATTATAAATCACTGATATTAATTGGTAAAATCTCGCTATCGCCTGCCTAGTGAAGTGGAATCTAGATGGGATTTTGTACCGGGGACACAATAACTTCATCAATTGTCTAAATCCCAATGCACTAATGGCGGAAAACGGGCGCACGTCTAACAGCGCACTGATTATACTGAGAACTGATTATACTGATCACTGATTATACTGAGCACTGATTATACTGAGCACTGATGATACTACGGAGAACTGACACTGAGCAGCGAGAACAGCACTGGACTATTGTACTGTACTATACTGGTCACCACAATGCTGCACTGTACTACTATATATACTGCTCACAACAATGCAGCACAGATATTGATACTTGATGTGACATGGAGCTGCAAGGTACAGCAATGGCCTACTGTACTGTACAGCTATATACTGTTGGTCACCACAATGCTGCACTGTACTACTATATATACTGCTCACAACAATGCAGCACAGATATGGATACTTGCAGTGACACGGAGCTGTAAGATACAGCAATGGCCTACTGTACTATACAACTATATACTGTTGGTCACCAAAATGCTGCACTGTGCTACTATATACTGCTCACAACAATGCAGCACAGATATGGATACTTGAAGTGACACGGAGCTGCAAGATACAGCAATGGCCTACTGTACTATACAACTATATACTTTTGGTCACCAAAATGCTGCACTGTACTACTATATACTGCTCACAACAATGCAGCACAGACATGGATACTTGAAGTGACACGGAGCTGCAAGATACAGCAATGGCCTACTGTACTGCACAGCTACATACTGTTGGTCAGCAAAATGCTGCACTGTACTACTATATATACTGCTCACAACAATGCAGCACAGATATGGATACTTGAAGTGACACGGAGCTGCAAGATACAGCAATGGCCTACTGTACTGTACAGCTATATACTGTTCGTCACCAAAATGCTGCACTGTACTACTATATATACTGCTCACAACAATGCAGCACAGATATGGATACTTGCAGTGACACAGAGCTGCAAGATACAGCAATGGCCTACTGTACTGTACAACTATATACTGTTGGTTACCAAAATGCTGCACTGTACTACTATATATACTGCTCACAACAATGCAGCACAGATATGGATACTTAAAGTGACACGGAGCTGCAAGATACAGCAATGGCCTACTGTACTGTACAACTATATACTGTTGGTCACCAAAATGCTGCACTGTACTACTATTATATATATAGTATATACTGGTCACAAAACAATGCAGCAGATATTGAGCACTGATCAGGATACTGTCTAGAACTGATTCTGACACGGAGCTGCAAGATACAGCAATGGCCTACTGTACTGTACTAATATAATATACTGTGGTCCCCACAATGCAGCACACTGAGCACAGATATTTACAGCACACTGAGCACAGATATGGAGCTTTTAAGGGAGAGAACGTAGCCACGTCCTCTCCGTTCAATCTCCAATGCACGAGTGAAAAAGGCGGCGACGCGCAGCTTTTTATATGGAATACGAATCTCGCGAGAATCCGACAGCGGGATGATGACGTTCGGCCTCGTTCGGGTTAACCGAGCAATGCAGGAAGATCCGAGGCTGCGTCGGACCCAGGTAAAATATGTGAAGTTCGGGGGGGGGGGGGGGGGGATCGGAGTGTGATTGACAGGAAGTGGGTGTTTCTGGGCGGAAACTGGACGTTTTATGGGTGTGTGCGGAAAAACGCTGCAGTTTCTGGGAAAAACGCGTGAGTGGCTGGAGAAACGGGGGAGTGTCTGGGCGAACGCTGGGTGTGTTTGTGACGTCAAACCAGGAACGAAACTGACTGAACTGATCGCAGTGGCAGAGTAAGTCCCGAGCTACTCAGAAACTGCAAAGAAATTTCTATTCGCAATTCTGCAAAGCTAAGATTCACTCCCAGTAGGCGGCGGCTTAGCGTGTGCAAAGCTGCTAAAAGCAGCTAGCGAGCGAACAACTCAGAACGAGGGCCCATGTGCAGTGCAAGGGGGGCAGATGTAACATGTGCAGAGTTAGATTTGGGTGGGGTGTGTTCAAACTGAAATCTAAATTGCAGTGTAAAAATAAAGCAGACAGTATTTACCCTGCACAGAAACAATATAACCTACCCAAATTTAACTCTCTCTGCACATGTTATATCTGCCCCCCCCCCCCCCCCCCCCGCAGTGCACATGGTGTTGTCCATCTGCCAGCAAATTTGCTGCTACGACAGAGTTGCCTACCCTCCCTCATTCTGCAGGAGACTCCCTGAAGTAGTAGCAATCTCCCTGACTCCCTGAATAGACCAGCAATCTCCCTGATTTTACCTTACCCCCATTATATAGCTGTTACTTTCTTGGGGAAAAGATAAATTAGAGATATATACATTCCAATGGGATCATCAGCGCCATTTCCCTGTATTGGTTATAAGGCACAATGATCCCTATGGCTACATTCATTTTAAATAAGGTTTCTCATGGCCACTTACAGTATATGTTTATACAGTACTAGGTGCTTCATCGCGCCCTACGGGCGCTCTTCACACCGTCGCAAGGGGCTACACCCCCTTAACCCTTGCATGCCTTTCTGGGGTTCAATATTTGTATTATATGGAGTATTACCTGCATTCCTTTGTTAGTGGTTAAATATTGCACAATGAAAGGGCATGCGATGGTGAAGGAGGCGCAGCCCCATGTGATGGCGTGAACAGCACCTGCAGGGCATGATGTACAAATGTAACGGGTGCGGGGGGGACTGCGGATGGGGGAGGGTGTCTGTAGATGCTGCGGGTGGAGGGGGGCGGATGCGAGGCGCGGGGCCCAGATGGGGAAGGGTTGGGAGGTGCTGCGGGTGGGGGAGGGGGAGAGGAGTGGGAGCTGCAGATGGGGGAGGGGTCCGGAGGCACTGCAGGTGGGGGAGGGGCAGGGGTGCCATGGGTGGGGGAGGGGCAGGTGCGGGGATGTTGCGGATGGGTGAAGGGTTCCGGAGGTGCTGTGGGATGGGAAGGGGCGGGGGTGCCGGGGGTGGGGAAGGGGGTCCGGAGGCGCCGTGGGTGTGGGAGGGGCAGGTGCGGGGGGTCCCACGGATGGGGAAGGGGGTCCGGAGGCGCTGCAGGTGGTGGAAAGGCGGGTGCGGGGGTGCCGTGGGTGGGTGAGGGGGGGGCCGCTGATGGAGGAGGGTGTCTGCAGATGCTGCGGGTGGAGGGGGGGCAGGTGTGGGGGGAGACATATATGGGTGGTGGATGGTGGAGGGGGTCTGGAGGTGCTGTGGGTGGTGGAGGGGTGGGGGAGTGGGAGCCACGGGTGGTGTAGGGGGTCTGGAGGCACAGTGTGTGGGGGAGGGGTGGGGTGCCGCATGTGGTGGAGGGGAAGGTGCGAAGGTGTGGTGCATTGGGGAGGGGTCTGGAGGCGCTGCGGGTACTGTACCTGCCAAAAAGTTAGTTGGAGGGTATGCAGTAACAGGGCCAGGACAGGGGTGACAGGGTCAGAACAGGGGTGACGGGGCCAGGACAGGGGTGACGGGGCCAGGACAGGGGTGACGAGGCAAGGACAGGGGTGACGGGGCAAGGACAGGGGTGACGGGGCCAGAACAGGGGCGACGGGCCCAGGACAGAGATGACAGGGACAGGATAGGGGTGACAGGGCAAGCACAGGGGTGACAGGGCCAGGATAGGGGTGACAGGGCCAGGATAAGAGTGACAGGGGCAGGATACGGGTGACAGGGCAAGCACAGGGGTGACAGGGCCAGGGTAGGGGCGGCAGGACCAGGACAGGGGTGACAGGGCCAGGATAGGGTTGACAGGGCAAGCACAGGGGTGACAGGGCCAGGATATGGGTGACAGGGCCAGGATAAGGGTGACAGGGGCAGGATAGGGGTGACAGGGCAAGCACAGGGGTGACAGGGCCAGGATAGGGGTGACAGGGCCAGGATAGGGGTGACAGGGCCAGGATAAGGGTGAATGGGCCGGGATAAGGGTGACAGGGCAAGGCCAGGGGTGACAGGGCAAGGCCAGTGGTGATAGGGACATGACAGAACACAGGGCACGGGAGAGATTGGTATTAGGGACAAAACAGTGGTGACAGACAGATGTGTCTTACCGGAGACACTGCTGCTGGGTGCTGCTGTTCCACTCCAACCTGTTGGGATCTGCTGCTGGTGGAGACTTGGCATGCCTGACTCTCTCAGGCTGGAGTCCTGCTTCCTCTGCCCGTCCGCATCCCTCCCCCCACTCCTCAGTCACACATCGCGGACCTCGCGGCTGCCGGGCACTGTGGTAAGGGGAGACTGGGAGTGACTGGTTAGCCCCCTGGAGACGCTGCGGCTGGAGGGAGGAGGGAGTCATAGCATGCACGCGACGCGGACCTCGCGGCTGTCGGGCACTGCGGTAAGGGGAGACTGGGAGTGACTGGTTAGCCCCCAGTAGACGCTGCGGCTGGAGGGAGGAGGGAGTCGAAGCCTGCAAGCAGCGCGGACTTCTGCAGCGCTACCCGCCGGCTAAAGTGTGTGAAGGAGCTGGGCGCACCTCACTGCGGGTGGCAGCGCTACAGCTATCGGTGGGGTTACCGGGGCTGGAGATAACAGAGGCAGTACGGAACCTGTACAGCGGCAGGTACCCCACAAAACTGCAGCTAAGAAGCGTGGAGTGTGCCAGAAAGTGACGCTCCTCCACGCCAGAGAGCCCCTGCTGAGTATGCTGATGTGGGGGGTCAAGCACACAGTGAGCCGGTGCCCGTCTGTCTGTATGGCATACCCCCTCACACACCCCCATCCCTCCCCACTGTCCCAATTTTCGCAGGACCGTCCCATTTTTTTGGGTCTGTCCCGCTGTCCCACCCGCGGGCCGCAGTGTCCCGCGGTAGGGGGGGGGAGTTGGGAAGCTCCCGTACTCGCTGCGGTGAATAGATGCTGTGCGCGTGCGCACAGCGTCTATTTAGTGGAGACAGGAGGAGAGGGGGCATCAGTGGGTACGGATTAAGGGGTGGGGGGGTCCGGCAGCAGAGCCGGATTAAGGGGGGGTCCCAGGGGGTACGTACTCCAGGCCCCACAGGTTTAGAGGGCCCCCCGGCTGGAGTAGCTCTGTTCCAGCTCTGAAGCTCCCCCGTCCTGCCAGCAACAGCAGCATTGTGCTACAGTCAGCACACGCTACTGCGTGTTGACAGGTCTGTGGTGTTTCAGGGATGCAGCAGCCTCCCTGCTTTCTTCTGCCTGTGCGGGTGTGTAGGGGGGAGCGACCACCCCCTCTGGATTTACCCCTAGCTGAGGGGCCAAAATCACATTTAAAAAAACCCGATTCCCGGAATTTGCATAAGGGGGTGTGGCCACGCCCCTGAACCAGCAGCAGGCACAGCAATGAGATAGGGCTCCCCTGTCTCAAGTGCCCTGGACCCCCCGGACTCATAATCCGCCCCTGGGGGCATGCCAGCAGCTCACAGAGTGCTGGGCATGCCCCCTCACTGAAGAAAACGGGGGCGTGGCTCGCAATCGCGGGTCCTCCTGCGACGCCACACACCCTTTTCGTTGGCCATGCCCCCTTTTCGCGGCACGTGTGTCCCTCCTTCTGCCTGAAGAAAGTTGGGAGGTATGCACCCCTGCCTGTGCCATGCCCATACCATTTGCTTCTGCTCCTAGTCTCCTATAGATTTGCCCAGATCTGTGACTCATTTGACTAACTCCGCCCAGTGTTGTGACTCCGCCCAGCGTTAGCAAATGAGGCACAAAGTCACAGATCTGGGCTAATACATAGGAGATACTAACTTTGGAGCTCATTTACGTTTTGATGTAAGTCATTTGCAAGACAGGTCTCTCAGATGGAGCAGTAAACGTCCGCGCTTATAGGTGTTAATTTCACAATCTCCCTGAAATACTTTTTTAAAAGTAGGCAAGTACTGTATGTGCTACGATCAGGTCTGAATTAGGCCCAATGTTCAGGATAACATTCATGCATAGGAAATACACTAATGCTCATATTATCTATTCTAAACACATCACAGCTAACCAGAGGATATCTCAGCTGGTATGCCCTTTCACTGTGGTGCTAGATGTCACATTTACTTCATCAGGGGCATGTCTGTTATTGTAGTGTCCATGAACAGGGTACTCAATAACCATCACTGCAAAGGGAGCTGAAGCCCTGGGATAGCAGGAGAAGGGGAATCTGGTGATCCATTTAATTCTGAATAGGAAGAGAAGTGCAGAAAAGTGTGCCGTGAAGGAGGAAAGGAAGATGGGACGGCTGGAGAAGGAAGAGGGTCCCTACCTTGAAACCTTTCACAATGTTGCATCAAGGCCCCTAAACTTCACATACATCCCTGTAAGAGATTTCTATAAGGAACAATAAATCTCTCTGTATATTGGCCCTCATTCCGAGTCGTTCGCTCTGTATTTTCTTCGCATCGCAGCGTTTTTCTGCTTACTACGCATGCGCAATGTTCGCACTGCGACTGCGCCAAGTAATTTTGCTATGAAGATAGTATTTTTACTCACGGCTTTTTCTTCGCTCCGGCGATCGTAGTGTGATTGACAGGAAATGGGTGTTACTGGGCGGAAACACGGCGTTTTATGGGCGTGTGGATAAAAACGCTACCGTTTCTGGAAAAAACGCGGGAGTGGCCGGAGAAACGGAGGAGTGTCTGGGCGAACGCTGGGTGTGTTTGTGACGTCAAACCAGGAACGACAAGCACTGAACTGATCGCAGATGCCGAGTAAGGTTGAAGCTACTCAGAAACTGCTAAGTAGTTTGTAATCGCAATATTGCGAATACATCGTTCGCAATTTTAAGAAGCTAAGATTCACTCCCAGTAGGCGGCGGCTTAGCGTGTGTAACTCTGCTAAAATCGCCTTGCGAGCGAACAACTCGGAATGAGGGCCATTGTGTGTAATGTTAGCACTAATTCTCCTTTCAATCTCCCGTATGTGATAAGTAAATAAACACTTCAACGCTGCTTTGGAAAAAGTATTTTCCTAAAGAAATCCATATTTATAGGCAGCATGTGGCTGTATTGTGTGGGAGAGGACTTGTGATGTGATCAGCAATTAGAAGTGACTTACTTTTTATTCCAATGAGCACATTCCTGTCTTTCAAAGTTGTTGTTTTTTAACAGCAACAAATTGTATACACAGGGAAAGCAAATACCAGCTGTCCGTTGCACCCACGGGCGCTCCACCCACATATCTTATTTTTCAAGAATAAATATTTTAGGAAAAGTACAATGAATGAGTAATCTGTAAGCAGAAGTGAATATTTATTCTGCATACAATGCTAAACAGATTAGAATACATGTCACATACCAACTACTGTACCTTTAATAAAAAAATGGAATTCTGGATACATGCATAACTATTGATATTATATAAAATATTAACCTAATCCCTAATAACCAACCTAAAACATAAGTTTATATTAAGCTATTAGCTAGTTAATAAAATGATAATTATTCAAAAATATAAAATAAAAATAAAAATTATTGGCTATACTTCATATAATCATACATATCCCGGTACAAATAAGTCTGGCTAATTATGCTATAACACCTGTAGTTCCTAGATATATCTTGTTCCAACAATATTAGTTATTAAAGTGTACAGCACCAATCATCCTAAGAACATACATGATGAAATCTCTAACGTTGTGTTCAATACATACAGAGGGGTGTAGTACGGGTGACCGGCGGTCTCCTGACCGCCGGTCACCTTACCGACGCCGGGATCCCGGCAGCATATCGACGCCGGGATCCCGGCGGGGAGGGGCGAGTGCAGCAAGCCCCTTGCGGGCTCGCTGCGCTCGCCACGCTACGGGCTCGGTGTCGACCTGCGGTTGCCACGGGTTCTATTCCCACTCTATGGGTGTCGTGGACACCCACGAGTGGAAATAGTCCCTGTTGGTCGGCATGCCGACCATCGGGATAGTGAGCCGTCGGGCTCACGGAGGAGGTCATGTGACTGTCGGTCAGCCGACCGGCGGTCACATGACTACCACCCCATAAAGAGACACAGACCAAGCAATCCTCAATTAGGAAGAAGTGGCGGATCTGTGGAGGGTCTCATCACCCCCTTTTAACACTTCTTGTTCCTCCCTACAGCTGGAGAGAAGTGTCACGGTGGGTGATGGCAATGACCACGGTATCGCAATGATTAGAATCCTGAAATCCTGTAAGTATACTTATCTTGCCCCTGGCCCCCTAGCCCTCCCTTTGTGTAGCCTAAACCTAAAGCTCCCACAGCCTAACCCTGACCTTCCCCGGTGGCGCCTAAACCTAACCCCCACTTGCCCGCAGCCTAAACCTAACCCTCCCATCCACAGCCTAAAGTTAACCTTCCCCCTCCCTGCAGCCTAACCCTAACCCTCTCTGGTGGGTGCCTAAACCTAACCCCCCTCCTTCCAGCCTAAACCTAACCCCCACTCAGGGGCGTAGCCTATCCCTAACCATCCCCCACGCAGCCTAAACCTAATACCGCTCCCCCCCCCCATCCGCTTCTTACCTGTCCTACGCAGTGGTGTGTGCTCGTTTGGGATCCTAGCTATCGGGATTCTGGGGCTGGGCTGGATAACCTATTTGGGATGCTGGTGTCGGCATTCCAAATAGTGTTGAGATTCCGGCGTTGGTATTCTGACTGCCCAACTGGGATCCCAACCGCCGGGATCCGGACCAGAAACCAATAAAGTATGTCACCCCTTTTTAACACTTCTCACTCCTGCCTAAAGCTGGAGGGAAGTGTCACGGTGGGTGATGGCACTGATCCCCACCTCCCCCCAGATACACTGTTAGGAACTCATACAGTAGGGTTGGGTATAATGTGCCAGTGGTCAGGATGCCAGCGGTCACAATACTGACCTCAGTATCCCAGTGATTAGAATGCTGAAATCCTGTAAGTATGCTTGTCTTCCCCCCTGGCCCCATAACCCTAACCCTCCCTCTGTGTACCTAAACCCCCAGCAGCCTAACCCTGACTCTCCCCGGTGGCTCCTAAACCTATCCCCCTTGCCCACAGCCTAAACCTAACTCTCCCTTCCACAGCCTAACCCTAACACAGAGCTGTGGTTGTATTCTTTCTATTGAGCTGGCAATGAGCCGATCGGAGCTCACGGACCGGCAGCCAATCAGTAGCTGCCATTCGGCCCAGAGGCAGCAATAATAAAAAAATGACAGAGAAATAGATATAACATTCACACCTATGATATATATGAACCTTTTAGGTGTATGAGATTCTGCTGACTTTATGGCTACTGCATACCATATATAAATGTATTAAATTTAATAAATTATATTTTAAATAAATACAGTATATTTTATATATATATATATATATATACGTGTGTATATAGAAATATATATATATATATATATATATATATATACTGTATACACACACACACACACACACACACACACACACACACACACACACACACACACACAGAAACCCCCCTAGTATATCCTGTGTTTGCCCCTGCTAACCCTATGCTGATGTCTCTTTTCAACATTATACTTGCATCATTATATTTAAATGGCGGAGGTCTTGGCTTCTTTTGTACCCAATAACCCTTATTATAATCCATCACAGCTGATATCCCGTTACTAACATGATGAAGGTAAACTGAGCAGTACAGTAGTTTAGGATAACAACATTGAAAGATTTTATCATGGACATTTTCATATGGATCCATAAACCCTAAAAGCTTGATGTGGAGGGATATTATATTGACGGTTCCAAGAATGGAAAATGGATACGCACCTTTAAGTTGACTTAAGAAAAGTTGGAGCACTTTGACAAGAAAGAAGTAATTAAGGTTCACATTTTTATAGGTCATCAAGTGAGTTATACTGACCAGTTTTTATAAGAGAAAGTAGATTTATAGAAAGCCGTTATATTTTGCCAAGTATAATTACAGAAATGGTACTATACCTGCCACAATGGAACAGAGGATACTCGTTAATAAACTCATATTAATCAGCAAGATTTTTGTCTCATCACCTAATCTATATTCATCTAAGCTGCATGAAGTGGAAAACCTCAAATCAAGAAAAAATAACAAATGTATCATAATATGACCAAATATCATTCACAAAAAAATCCACATTAACATTAAAACAACCAGGATGAAAATGTTCCTCTAGTAGTGACTGATTTTTAAGTGATCTTTTGTGAGGTTTATTATCCATAAAGGAACAGATGTCTGTAATTGTCTCTACTTTGACCTTTGAAACTTACCAAAGTCAGCTAAGCAATCATCCAATCAAAGGGGCTATCATTATCAGAAGAAAGGTAATTATAATCTGAATATGCTTCAACCTGATTATTATTAGCCCAGACTTTTCCAGATTTGATTGGGGTAGAATTGTAGACATTAGTCCTTCCCTATGTCAGCATTGTGAGTTTTCTGGCTGTATTTCTGTCTCTTGTGCTTACTGTCATTTGAGTTCAGTGTTCCCTATTTATTTGGAAAGAGGTTTCTGAAGTGTGAATACTTACATGTTGTAGTGGGTATGAACAAATGTAATGCTGCTGACATATCAGCATATAATTGCATTCATTTCCTGGTCTCCAAAGGCCAGTAAAATATTTACTGTAACTCGTACAGTCTTGCCAGTCTCTTGATATTTGTTCCCCATTGATTGTTAGCACATCCTGGAAGCAGCAGCACAGAATGACTTCAGTTACATGTGTTATGTTTATGCATATGGGCCCTCATTCCGAGTCGTTCGCTCGGTAATTTTCTTCGCATCGCAGCGTTTTTCTGCTTAGTACGCATGCGCAATGTTCGCACTGCGACTGCGCCAAGTAATTTTGCTATGAAGATAGTTTTTTTACTCACGGCTTTTTCTTCGCTCCGGCGAACGTAATGTGATTGACAGGAAATGGGTGTTACTGGGCGGAAACACGGCGTTTTATGGGCGTGTGGATGAAAACGCTACCGTTTCCGGAAAAAACGCAGGAGTGGCTGGAGAAACGGAGGAGTGTCTGGGCGAACGCTGGGGGTGTTTGTGACGTCAAACCAGGAACGACAAGCACTGAACTGATCGCAGATGCCGAGTAAGTCTGAAGCTACTCTGAAACTGCTAAGTAGTTTGTAATCGCAATATTGCGAATACATCGTTCGCAATTTTAAGAAGCTAAGATTCACTCCCAGTAGGCGGCGGCTTAGCGTGTGTAACTCTGCTAAAATCGCCTTGCGAGCGAACAACTCGGAATGAGGGCCTTGGTTTCTGTCTCGCAATCTTACAGCTAAATATCCCTGGATCCCGAGGCAAATTCTGTACTATGGCTCCTCGCAGAAACTGTAGCACTTTTTGCATGAACACCTGTTGCCTGCATGGACGATCTTGACATATTGAAACTCCCATAATGCAGTCACTACTGGCATGTCTATCTGCTGTAGTTGCAGTTTATTAAGGGTCAGCAACCTGGACCCAGGGAGATGAGGCATCCATATAGTCTCATATGCTAAACTATATTATATTTATTATGCTTCCCAGGTACTTATGTGAAAAACTAATGTCTGTAAAGTACTGCGTAATATTTTTTATATATATATATATATATATATATATATATATAAATGGTACTGAATAATAAAATAAATGATGTTGCAATGGTGCCTAATTATCATTAAGTACTGTATTTGTGAGATATTCCCTAAAACAGACATTTTTGGGGGGTACCACGTATATTAAATAACCCCTATATGTACTATGAAGGGATCGCAGCAGATAACTTCAATACCTACTGTGGTCCCTCCATTTCTAAGAGCATCCTATGCAGGGCCGGCAACAGAAATCTTGGGGCCCCATACACTGATATCTCTGGGGGCCCCCTACCCCCTCAACTCTTCCCCTCAATATAAATGTGTGTGTGTATATATATATATATATATATATACACATGCACACATATACATACACATATACAAACATACATATATAAGCACACATACATGTACATATACTACACAGACATAAACATACATATATAGACACAGACCCACAGATTGTCACAACGGTGAGGGAGATTGCAAGGACCAAGGAGGGACTGACCTTGTCTGTAGGGACATCACATTGGTAAAGCTGCAGTCGGCTGCTGTCTGATATTCCCAGTCAGTGTGCCTGGCAGTGCTGTGCCGCTCAGCTCCTTGGAGTCAGCGGCAGCAGCAGGGACGGGCTGGTGCGGGTTCATGCGTAGTGACGCCGCGACGCTGGCAACACAGCACGGGACCAGCTCAGACCAAGTGATGGGGTATGCGGCGGGGTGGTGTTTGTATTGGGAAGTAATTGTCTGTTAATTGACGTATGGGCGTCCCGGAGTGCACGGGAGCCACAGCTTTCTTAGGCGCTGCCTACACATTTCTTGTGCCCCTGATGCTCGGGGCCCCCCTGATCCTTGGGGCCCCATACGGGTGTCCCCTTTGACCCCCCCTGTCGCCGGGCCTGATCCTATGGAGCTACAGTGCTGCCAGATTTACCAAGCTCTGGAATGCAAAGTATTCTAGAGCTTGTCCCTGATAGGATAACAGTATCTCAAGATAGTGTTTTTTTTAGTAGCCTCAGCCCCCGGTAAGGTATGGGTTGGCCGATGACTGCACATGTGCATTATCTGCTGGGCACCTGATCCAGCAAGCAGTGTGATAGCGTTGTGTTATCACGCGGTTTACAGCTTTTCACCCAGACAAGTGCATTGTAGCAATTTTACCTGAATATTAATTTTGACATTGCGAATTTGGGATTTTTTTTTTATCACATCTGCATTAAAAATTAATATTTTGACAAATATGCCCCAAAGTGTGTGTTTGGTAAAGTACTATGGGGGTAATTCCAAGTTGATCGCAGCAGGATTTTTGTTAGCAATTGGGCAAAACCAGGGCCCTCATTCCGAGTTGTTCGCTCGCAAGGCGATTTTAGCAGAGTTGCTCACGCTAAGCCGCCGCCTACTGGGAGTGAATCTTAGCATAGTAAAATTGCGAACGAAGTAATCGCAATATTGCGATTACACACCTCGTAGCAGTTTCTGAGTAGCTTCAGACTTACTCGGCATCTGCGATCAGTTCAGTGCTTGTCGTTCCTGGTTTGACGTCACAAACACACCCAGCGTTCGCCCAGACACTCTTCCGTTTCTCCGGCCACTCCTGCGTTTTTTCCGGAAACGGTAGCGTTTTTTACCTCACGCCCATAAAACGGCCTGTTTCCGCCCAGAAATACCCATTTCCTGTCAATCACACTATGATCGCCTGAGCGAAGAAAAAGCCGTGAGTAAAAATCCTAACTTCATAGCAAATTTACTTGGCGCAGTCGCAGTGCGGACATTGCGCATGCGCACTAAGCGGAAAATCGCTGCGATGCGATGAAATTTACCGAGCGAACAACTCGGAATGAGGGCCCATGTGCACTGCAGGGGAGGCAGATATAACATGTGCAGAGAGAGATAGATTTGGGTGTGGTGAGTTCAATCTGCAATCTAATTTGCAGTGTAAAAATAAAGCAGACAGTATTTACCCTGCACAAGAATAAAATAACCCACCCAAATCTAACTCTTTCTGCACATGTTATATCTGCCTCCCCTGCAGTACACATGGTTTTGCCCAATTGCTATCAAAAATCCTGCTGCGATCAACTTGGAATTACCCCCTATATCTGTAATTTTATTATTCCCACTGTAAAATATAATGTGCATGCTGCCTATTTTACTAGTATGAAGCACTGTGGATTATTAGTACTATAATTAATAGTGCTATTATTATGTAAAGTAGAAATAAGTCTAATTATAGTATTTCACAGATTTTTTGTTAATTAAAATTACCCTTTATAGATAAGAGGTTTCTATTAACCGGTGTGGCAGTGGGCACCATTTGTGATGCCCAATGCGCACTCTGGATCCCCCAGCATGCCGGAGACATGCAACAAAAAGGGGTGTGGTCTTAAATAAAGGGGGTGTGACCTCATGGGGCGATCCCAATTGCATCACTCTGGGGGCATGCCCACCATCTCCGGAAATGCTGGGATGCCCCTGAAGACAGTCTGCCTATGCTGTCGGTTCCTACTTTATTACAGAAGCCATGTGCTGCAGAAGAGAGTGTAACACTGCAGGACCCAGCTCTTGTCACTGCAGACGAGCCAGCATTTTGGTGTCACCACCTCCCTGGGTGACACCCGGGTGCAGCTCACATCCCCCTTTCAATGCCAACAGCCATGGGATTGTAGGAATGATGTCATAGTGGCTGCGCAGAGTGGGAGACAGGGTGCACGCCACAGGCTCCCACCACAGCGATGGGACAGACCACCAGGACAAGAGGTCTGGAAACAGGAGGTAAGTATAACGGAGGTAAGGGGTGATCATAGTGGGGATGGCTGAGGTGACCTGGCAGATACCAGTTCCATTTACTAGTAAATGTGCAAAATAGACAAAAAAGGTCCCCACCTAGCCTGAAAGAGGGAGAGGGAGCTTGAATAGCAATGTATTCAGGAATCACACTTTAAGGTCTCCTGTTAAGGCTCAGTGTTGGACCTTCCTTTTTAATCACAGTTGTTACAGTATTTTGTTTGTAGAAAAGGACAATTTAATATGGGCAAGAATTAGAGATGAGCGGGTTCGGTTCCTCAAGATCCGAACCCCCCCGAACTTCACCCATTTTACACGGTTCCAAGGCAGCCTCGGAT
This sequence comes from Pseudophryne corroboree, assembly GCF_028390025.1. Taxonomy (NCBI): domain Eukaryota; kingdom Metazoa; phylum Chordata; class Amphibia; order Anura; family Myobatrachidae; genus Pseudophryne; species Pseudophryne corroboree. The sequence continues at coordinate 939,342,259 of NC_086444.1, read as the reverse complement.
CTTCCCGCCTTGCTCGGTTAACCAGAACGCGCCCGAACGTCATCATCCCGCTGTCGGATTGTCGCGAGATTCGTATTCTATATAAGGAGCCGCGCGTCGCCGCCATTTTCACTCGTGCATTGGAGATTGAACGGAGAGGACGTGGCAGCGTTCTCTCCCTGAAAAGCTCCGTAATCTGTGCTCAGTGTGCTGCAAATATCTGTGCTCAGTGTGCTGCAAATAATCTGTGCTCAGTTTGCTGAAAATATCTACGTTCTCTGCCTGAAAACGCTCCATATCTGTGCTCAGTGTGCTGCAAATATCTGATCAGTGTGCTGCATTGTGGGGACTGGGGACCACCAGTATAAGTGTATACATGATGTGGCCATTCACTGATACCTGGTGACAGAACGTATACTGGATTCCCCCACAATGTAACTTTATATCTGTCACCTATATACATGATGTGGTTATTCACTGGTACCTGGTGACAGAACGTATACTGGATTCCCTCACAATGTAACGTTATATATGTCACCTATATACATGATGTGGTCATTCACTGGTACCTGGTGACAGAACGTATACTGGATTCCCCCACAATGTAACTTTATATCTGTCACCTATATACATGATGTGGTCATTCACTGGTACCTGGTGACAGAACGTATACTGGATTCCCCCACAATGTAACTTTATATCTGTCACCTATATACATGATGTGGTTATTCACTGGTACCTGGTGACAGAACGTATACTGGATTCCCTCACAATGTAACGTTATATATGTCACCTATATACATGATGTGGTCATTCACTGGTACCTGGTGACAGAACGTATACTGGATTCCCCCACAATGTAACTTTATATCTGTGACCTATATACATGATGTGGTTATTCACTGGTACCTGGTGACAGAACGTATACTGGATTGCCCCACAATGTAACTTTATATCTGTCATCTATATAATAATTATAGTAGTACAGTACAGTAGGCCATTGCTGTATCTTGCAGCTCTGTGTCACTGCAAGTATCCATTCCATGTTTGTGCGGCATTTTTGTGAGCAGTATATATAGTATTACAGTGCAGCATTTTGGTGATTAACAGTATATAGTTGTACAGTAGGCCATTGCTGTATAATGCAGCTCTGTGTCACTGCAAGTATCCATTTCATATCTGTGCGGCGTTTTTGTGAGCAATATATATAGTATTACAGTGCAGCATTTTGGTGACTAACAGTATATAGTTGTACAGTAGGCCATTGCTGTATCTTGCAGCTCTGTGTCACTGCAAGTATCCATTCCATATCTGTGCGGCATTTTTGTGAGCAGTATATATAGTATTACACTGCAGCATTTTGGTGACTAAAAGTATATAGTTGTACAGTAGGCCACTGCTGTATCTTGCAGCTCTGTGTCACTGCAAGTATCCATTCCATATCTGTGCGGCATTTTTGTGAGCAGTATATATAGTATTACAGTGCAGCATTTTGGTGACTAAAAGTATATAGTTGTACAGTAGGCCACTGCTGTATCTTGCAGCTCTGTGGCACTGCAAGTATCCATTCCATATCTGTGTGGCATTTTTGTGAGCAGTATATATAGTATTACAGTGCAGCATTTTGATGACCCAACAGTATATAGTTGTGTACAGTAGGCCATTGCTGTATCTTGCAGCTCTGTGTCACTGCAAGTATCCATCCATTCCATTTTCTTCCAGTGATTTGGACCAATAATACCATTGATTAGAACGAATAATTCCAGTGATTTTGTCATTTTCTTCCAGTGATTTGGACCAATAATACCACTGATTAGAACGAATAATTCCAGTGATTTTGTCATTTTCTTCCAGTGATTTGGACCAATAATACCACTGATTAGAACAAATAATCCCAGTGATTTTGTCATTTTCTTCCAGTGATTTGGACCAATAATACCAGTGATTAGAACGAATAATTCCAGTGATTTTGTCATTTTCTTCCAGTGATTTGGACCAATAATACCATTGATTAGAACGAATAATTCCTGTGATTTTGTCATTTTCTTCCAGTGATTTGGACCAATAATACCATTGATTAGAACAAATAATTCCTGTGAGATTGAGGTGTTTGTGTCGCCTAGTTTAGCCGTCCATCGACCACAGTGCACCTCTTTTTCTCTTTTCTTTGCATCATGTGCTGTTTGGGGCCAATTTTTTTAAGTGCCATCCTGTCTGACACTGCAGTGCCACTCCTAGATGGGCCAGGTGTTTGTGCCACCCTCTTGGGTCGCTTTGCTTAGTCATCCAGCGACCTCAGTGCAAATTTTAGGACTAAAAATAGTATTGTGAGGTGTGAGGTGTTCAGAATAGACTGGAAATTAGTGGAAATTGTGGTTATTGAGGTTAATAATACTATAGCATCAAAATTAGCCCCAAATTCTATGATTTAAGCTGTTTTTGAGGGGTTTTTGAAAAAAAAATACCCAAATCCAAAACACACCCGAATCCGACAAAAAATTTTCAGGGAGGTTTTGCCAAAATGCGTCCGAATCCAAAACACGGCCGCGGAACCGAATCCAAAACCAAAACACAAAACCTGAAAAATATTCGGTGCACATCTCTAGCAAGAATACGAGGGTGTAAGACAGAAGTAAGAAAAGGCCTCTTCTTCTAGGGCCATTGTAGCAAAAGTGCAAAGGGAGCATTTGCCCTGTCCCCACCACGCTAGAAGACGTATCTTTACATTTTCTATTATTGTATAAGAAATTCAGTTTCATGCCACAGGTGGACCTGGTTCAAAGATGGGTGTCCTATCCCAAGTGAGTTGTTCCTTATATCATACATAATGCAAATACATAGTGGCTAATGCAAAGTTCAATGTACCCCTGTTGGCGGATCAAATATAGTGTGTTTTTCACTGCATAAACTCCAGAAATGAATACACGTAAGGATGGCTGGGCAGGGTCAAACACATTTGAACCACTTTTACACATTTGACTCAGAAAGCTGTAATGCGGGTGTGCTCACACATGCAAAGTTCAGTGAGTGTGACAACGCAACTGCAAGGTATGCAAAACTGGACATGCACCTAGTATAGAGTGTAGATGCACCTACTAAAGGGTGGTGCAAGTATGCACTGCTGATGATGACTAGTAAACCAAACATACAGATAGGGGCAGGCTCACCGGAAGATGCCTACAACTCTGCATATGATCGAATGTAATAATTTTTTCCTGGCAAAAAAATACACCCAATTTCCATCCAACTGTGTATCAGATCCATAGTATAGATGTAGCCACACTCATCTATCCTCCATGTTATAAGTGCGAAAAACTAGTCGCATTTCCCTGCACCTTGTCTCAGCATGGCATATTCAGTTGCAATGTAATGAATTGAGTCTTCGGCGGGTGCACTGCTGGTGTTCGTCCTCCAGGTGTCGCTTGTCAATGCCACCATTGCGCAGTGTGAAGTCTCCATTGTAAAGTCAAACGATACCTGTCGTTTAAGAACTTCTTTTTTATTTCCATCACAAATGCACCAAACACTATAAAGTAGCACGTCATATTATGGTGGATATACTGTAAGAGACACAGATACTGTTACTATAAGAAGGAGGACTGACTTATTGTGAACACTATTTGTTATTTGGTATCTCTATTATTGTAAAATAAATGTACACTATGCAGTGTTTCTATACGGTTCAACCACATGGGCTATATAAATTAAGGGGATGTCCCATATATATAAACATTGGACTAGAGTAATATTGGACTATGGCTCTCATTCCGAGTTGTTCGCTCACTAGCTGCTTTTAGCAGCATTGCACACGCTAGGCCGCCGCCCTCTGGGAGTGTATCGTAGCTTAGCAGAATAGCGAACGAAAGATTAGCAGAACTCCTACTAAATAATTCTTTGCAGTTTCTGAGTAGCTCCAGACTGGGGAGGCCAATCCCGGGATCGGGATCGGCGGGATCCCGGGATTTGGGCCCAAAAATGCCGGGATTTGAATCCCGGAATTGGAGCTTCCAATCCCGGGATTCAAGGGATTACAGTGCGCATGTGCGGGAGGGTGGGTGTAAGTAATGACACTTACTATTAGGCGGGCGGCCGCGGCAGCCATGGACAAGCTGAACGCGGCAGCACTTCAAATGTAGCGCCGGCCGCCAGCCAATCAGAGCTGGCGGCTCAGCAGCCAATCAGGGAAGCTGCCGCAGCAGCGGCAGCCAATCAGGAGCCACTGCTGCGACCGCTTCCCTGATTGGCTGCCGGTCCGCCAGCTCTGGTTGGCTGGCGGCCGGCGCTTCATTTGAAATGCTCCCGCGTTCAGTGAGTCCATGGCTGCCGCGACCGCCCGCCTAATAGTAAGTGTCATTACTTACACCCACCCTCCCTCTCGCTCCGCTACCAACCCTTCCGCGCCACTACCTACATCCTCCCTCCCGCACCACTACCTACACCCACCCTCCCGCACTGCTACCTACCCTCTCCCTACCTCCCGCACCGCTACCTACACCCTCCCTACCTCCCGCACCACTACCTACACCCTCTCTACCTACAGCACCACTACCTACACCCTCCCTCCAGCGCTGCTCCCTACAACCTTCACTGGTCCCTACTGCAATCCCGGGAATCCCGGGATTGAACGTTTTTCAATCCCGAATCCCGGGATTGAAAAAACGGCCCGGGATTGGCCTCCCTACTCCAGACCTACTCACAGATTGCAATCAGCTCAGTCCGTTTAGTTCCTGGTTTGACGTCACAAACACGCCCTGCGTTCAGCCAGCCACTCCCCTGTTTCTCCAGACACTCCCGCGTTTTTCCCTGACACGCCTGCATTTTTTAGCACACTCCCGGAAAACGCTCAGTTACCACCCAGAAACGCCTCTTTCCTGTCAATAATTCACCAATCAGCAGTGCGACTGAAAAGCGCCGCAGGATCCACATCAAAACTGCTACGTTTTTAGTTAAATAACTAAGCGCATGCACCCTGCGTGCCTTGCGCATGCGCAATTAATAACAAATCGCAGCATAGCGAAAATCGGCAATGAGCGAACAACTCGGAATGACCACCTATATTGTATGATATCTTACTATGAACGGTGACATATATAAACTAATAGAAACAATTCAAATAGAGGCTACTATACCATCCTCTTCACTTTCAGTTATTGTTTTGGTGTTTAAAGTTTAATATATACTATCACTTTATATATATAAAGATTATTAATCTTATTAGGAGACAACTCGAACCCTGTATTCACAACTGAATCTCAAGAATAGTCTTTTAATATTTCCTTATTTATATGCCACTTATTACCCTGTAACCTAAAAAATACTAATATTATCTAAGTTAGGTTACGATTTGTTGAGACTGTGGATATAAAGCACTTGATATTCTAATAATATGCTTGGCCTGGTATGTATTATCCCAATAATTCTTTATGTCTGAAAATAGTATCTATTCAGGAACGTGTACTGATGATAGCATTTTAAAATTGGGTACAGTACCATTAAGTTACTCTAGAAAGCTGACCTGTTGATATTTTATCTATGGATAAAAATCACAAGATATACATCTAGTAATATATGCTCTATAGCAGAGGTTAAAGTGAGCCGGAACGGGGCGGAACTGTGTTCCGTCAGTTCCATTTGGAGCCGGAATACAATTCCGCGTCCTCCGGCTCGCCTAACTCAGGGAAATGCCAGGCGCCCGCTGAGATTGTGTTACCAGCGGGCACCCGGCAAATTCCTCTCAGCAGCAGCTCCGGCTTCCGGCTCCCGAGTCCCGCAGAGTGCACTATGGGAGAGACATCATGATGTCTCTCCCATAGTTCCGAGGAGCGGACGCCAGGTGGAGGTCAGCAGCGGTCCGGAAGCAGGAGCGGGGCTGGTAAGTATTGTGTTTATTTTATTATTATTTTTTGTGTGTGTGTAAGCGGCGCTGCTGGGGGAAAGACCAACTGAGGGCATATCAAGTTGGGCAAAGCAGCTGGGGGCATATCTAATGGGGGCAAAACTAGTGGGGGCAAACCAGCTGGAGGAATGTCTAGTGAGGGCAAACCAGCTGGGGGCATATCTAGTGGGGGCAAACCAACTGGCGGAATATCTTATGGGGGCAAAACTACTGGGGGCATATCTAGTGGATATCTAGTGGGAGCAAAAACTGCAGGGGCATAACTACTGGGTGCATAACTACAGGGGCCATAGCTACTGGGGCCATAGCTACTGGGGGCATATCTACTAGGGACATATTTACAGGAAACATATTTACAGGGGACATAACTACTGGGGGCATTACTACTAGGGGCAATACTACATGGGTGCATTGCAGAGGGGCATTTAATAAGGGGCATCACTCCTGGGGACATAAGGGGCACTACTACTTGGGGCACTGTATAAGGGGCACCAATACTATGGGCTCTACATAAGGGGCACTACAACTATGGGCACTACCACTACAGTGGGCATTGCATAAAGGGCACTACTACTGAGGGCATTGTATAGGGGGCACAATTGCCGTAGGCATTATGTGTATTTGGCGTGCTACTACTGTGGGCTTTGTGTATAAGGGGAACTAATGCGTGTCATACCATGAATAAGGGACACTACTATGTGGTGTAATGTGAATAATACTGTGCTACTGTGTGGCATAATTTGAATTGGGTATACGCCCCTTTTCTGTGACCACGCCCCAAGTTTGGGGGTTGGGGGGGTGAGTTCTACCACCTATCTATGACCACTTTAAGCACTGCTCTCTAGAAAAATCAGTTGGGTGTGTATGGACTCAAATACTCCATACATATAATGATTATATTGAAAGATAATCATTCATTAATAACACTATTTCTATATTAGGTACTAAAAAGCTACCCTAGCATACTTATGCTACAAATCTAAAGAACTATTACCTACCCTTGTTGAATTTGTCCTATATGCAGGATACCAAAACTATTGGTATGTATAACAAAAGGTGACCGTATTATGACTAATGTTATTTAAGTATTATCATCTAAATTTATTATCATACTTACCCTCCAAATATTAAGACTGTATCATGGTTAAATTAATTATTACAGAACATTTATTCTATAAACATAAAGAGTTTTATGTACACATCCTCCTAAGTAATTTGTATACCCTGTAACATAAATTGTATATCATATGTACCATGTAGTATGTATTTGAGTAAAATTTGTAACTGTTTTTTGTATATATACATGTGTATATTTTATTGTCTAAGACATGTTTTATTTTCTAAGATCTATACCCCTGAAGAAGTCCATAAAGAGGATGAAACGCGTTGGGTTTTTGTACAACAGCCTGCAAATCCTGTGGGGAGTTCACCTATGAGCTCACACCCGAGAGGGTGAGGTGTATAACATCCTATAAACCCAGGAATTAGCGGGTCACTAATAGTTACTATCATATACGAAAATTAATTGCATTGTATGTACAGTGGTATTTTTCATGTAAATGTTTTACGTCCCTCTGTTCATTTATATGAATACATTTAAAAAAAAAAATGTATATTGATATTTAAAATACTAAAGTGTATCTAAGAAAAAAACATCTTATTACTACTTACATTGGCACACCTAAGGTATTTTGTTTGTTATTGTTACTAATTGATCCCTACTAGCAGGGGATCACCATTAGGTTGCGGCCTAACTATTCTCAGCGCAGAAAATAGGATATTGTCATAAATACTGTAATGTATGTTTAACAAGCCTTACCACGATAACAGTTGTTTTATTACACACTAAAAATGTTGCTGTGCTTGTGCTGTTGACACTCATAATCACTCATGATACACTATATATTTTACATTACAGATCTAATTTTTTTGCCTACCATGATTTGTGCCGTGTTCTTTGACCCTGCAATTTCACGGAGGCAGTAACGCAATAATACCATGTTTATACAGTACTGTATATGGCTGGGCCACTCATGATCACTCACAGTAACTACAGTACCAGTATAAGCACAGAAATTTTTTTTTGGGCATTGAGATGATTGCGTGCATTTATGCCCCACTGAAAATGACACTGAACTGTATTGTATTGTAAATCTGTGTAAAAAGTAGCATGCACAGATTTTTTCTAATTTTCCCAAAACAAGTTCTGTCATGCTTCGGTCATGCTACAAACTCAGACATGCACACAGATATACCAATCAGTTGTTAAAAAAGCTGTGGTTGCTACTGTTTACACAGATATACACTACAAGTGTGGCTTTCAAATTGCGAGTGTCACGATCCGGGTATCTGGACGCCATTACTTACCCTTCAGATGCCTCCTAAGGCTGGCTCAGCGTTCCAGGACCGGATCCCGCTGTTCCTGAGTTTCCACATGCAGAATGTCAGAGTGGTGATTTCATCAGCCGCGGCCTCCGCTGTGCCCGCGTGGTTAAATGTGCGCTTGTCAGTCTGGCGTCTCCTGTCTCCTGTGGCCGGCGTCGCCATTACTGTTTCAATTCTCACATGGATTACAAACCAAACTTCCCTCCAAGTGTCTGCATGGGCGCAGCCATCTTGGATTTTGTCATCTGAGCATTTCCACCAATCTGCTGTCTGTATTGTTGATTTGCATAATTGCCTAGCCAACCCCTTCCTTGCTGCAGGTATAAGTAAGCTGTGCCTGAGCAAGGAAGGCGTCAGTGCTTTGGTTGTCTAACCTAGTTCCAGTTTGTCTCTCTCCTGTGGTTGTCTTCCAGGTTCCAGCTCCTGTCTCCAGACTTCTGCTATAGAGACCCGCACCAGCATTCCATCTGCGGTGTAGCCTGACTCTCCGATCCATTCTGGACTCACCTGTTTCCAGTTACAACAATCACCTGCTTCCAGCCCAGCTTCCAGCAGTGTACAGCTTCTCTTAAAGGGCCGGTGTCCTTTCTGCAGTTTACCACTCTCCACCGGTATTATTATTTCACCGCTCTCAAACTCCAAACTTCATCAATCACCTGCTTCCAGCCCAGCTTCCAGCAGTGTACAGCTTCTCTTAAAGGGCCGGTGTCCTTTCTGCAGTTTACCACTCTCCACCGGTATTATTATTTCACCGCTCTTAAACTCCAAACTTCATTATTATTTCATCGCTCTCAAGTTCGTTTATTATTTAACTGGTTCCAGCCAGTATCCACTCCGTACCAACAACAGTCTGGTTCCAGCCAGTATCCACAGCAGCCGTTTTATCTTCAGCAACCCAGCCTTTCCTGCTGGTACGATCCTGGGTTCTCTCCATTGCTACAGTCAGGTCTGGTAAGAACTTTCCAACTAGAAGATTATAAGAACTGTCTCACTCTACCAGTGCCTGTGGCCCTTGCCACCCTGTAGTACCCAGGAATTGTATTTATCCTCTGTTGACTTTTATGTTTCCTTTACTGCTGCTGTGTTACGGAGTTTGTCATAATAAACATCATTGACTTTTATCCTGGTTGTCGTGGTCACGCCTTCGGGCAGTTATTCTACATGTTACTTACATGTCTAGGGGTCTGATACAACCTCCCAGGTTCCGTTACATCTCAGCCCCTACAACTGAGGCTGCCTCCCGTCAGCTCAGGCCCTCAGTTGTGACAGTAAGCACTGACCTAATGAATCCAGCCGGAGACCAGGATCAAGCGGCCAGGCCAATGCAAGAACTGGCAGCCCGACTTGAACATCAGGAGGCTGCACAGGGCCACATCATCCGCTGTCTCCAGGATCTCTCTACACGGCTGGATGGGATTCAAACGACCCTCCGTGGACCTGGCACGTCCGGTGCGTCCACTACAGTGACACCAGCTGTAACCCCACCCACCTTACCCATTTCCAGTCCACATCTTCATCTTCCAACGCCAGCAAAATTTGATGGATCTCCAAGGTTCTGCAGGGGATTTCTCAATCAATGTGAAATCCACTTTGAGCTTCTACCTGGCAATTTCTTCAGTGACCGTACCAAAATTGCCTATATCATCTCCCTTCTCAGTGGCTCAGCCCTTGACTGGGCATCACCTTTATGGGAGAAGTCTGATCCCCTGCTATCCTCCTATACTGACTTTGTAGCTACATTCAGGCGCATCTTCGACGAGCCAGGCCGGATAACATCTGCTTCATCTGAGATTCTCCGTTTACGCCAGGGAACACGTACTGTGGGACAGTATCTTATACAGTTTAAAATCCTGGCATCCGAACTGGCATGGAACGACGAGGCCCTGTATGTTGCATTCTGGCATGGCTTATCAGAACGCATCAAGGATGAGTTAGCTACCAGAGACTTGCCCTCTAAGTTGGATGAGCTAATTTCTCTTTGCACGAAGGTTGATCTATGTTTCAGAGAGAGAGCAACTGAGCGAGGAAGATCATCTACTCCTAAATCTTCTGCTCCTCCTCCTCGTCAACCATCTCCATCCAAGGATGAGCCTATGCAAATTAGTCGTTCTCGTCTATCTCCCGCTGAGCGCCGAAGACGTCTCTCTGAGTCTCTCTGTCTCTACTGTGCAGCTCCGTCGCACACTATCAATGCCTGTCCCAAACGTCCGGGAAACTCCAGATCCTAGCTCGCCAAGGAGAGGGCCGGCTAGGAGTAATGATCTCCTCTCCATCTCCTCATGACTGTAACCTCCCAGTGTCGCTCCAAATTGCTCAACGTTACAGGAACGTCATTGCCCTCCTTGATTCCGGAGCAGCTGGGAATTTCATAACCGAAGCTTATGTTAAACGGTGGTCCCTACCCACCGAGAGACTGTCCTCGTCCATCTCTTTGACTGCCGTGGATGGCAGCAAGATTTTTGACGCAGTCATTTCCTTAAGGACTCTTCCAGTTCGTCTGAGAGTGGGAGTTCTTCATTCTGAGTATATTTCTTTTTTAGTGATTCCAAGAGCCACACATCCAGTGGTTTTAGGCCTTCCATGGCTCCGTCTCCACAACCCATCAATTGACTGGACGACTACGCAAATACTGGCATGGGGTCCCTCCTGTGCTGAGACTTGTTTAGCCAAAGTTCTTCCTGTTTGTTCTTCCTTCCCCAGGTCATCTGATGTTCCGCCTCCTCCATATCAAGACTTCACGGACGTGTTCAGTAAAGCCTCTGCTGATATCCTTCCTCCTCATAGAGAATAAGACTGCCCAATCGACCTCATTCCAGGGAAGGTTCCACCGCGAGGCCGAACTTATCCGTTGTCTCTGCCTGAGACACACTCCATGGAAGAGTACATCAAAGAGAACCTGGCGAAGGGTTTCATCCGACCATCTTCTTCTCCAGCCGGCGCAGGCTTCTTCTTCGTTAAGAAGAAAGACGGTGGTCTGCGTCCGTGCATCGACTACAGAGGTCTGAACGACATTACCGTCAAGAACCGATACCCTTTACCCCTGATTACCGAGCTCTTTGATAGAGTTAGTGGTGCAACTATTTTCACAAAGCTGGACTTGAGGGGTGCCTACAATCTCATCCGAATCCGTGAGGGTGACGAGTGGAAGACCGCCTTTAACACCCGTGACGGACATTATGAGTACCTCGTCATGCCCTTCGGATTGAGCAATGCTCCAGCAGTCTTCCAGCACTTCGTGAATGAGATTTTCAGGGACATCTTGTACCGCCATGTCGTGGTTTATCTAGACGACATCCTCATCTTTGCTAATAATCTCGAAGATCATCGTTTCTGGGTAAAAGAGGTTCTTTCCCGTCTCCGTGTCAATCACCTCTATTGTAAATTGGAGAAGTGTGTGTTTGAAGTTAAAACCATTCCGTTTCTAGGTTACATTGTGTCCGGTTCCGGACTAGAGATGGATCCTGAGAAACTCCAAGCAATCCAGAATTGGCCTATACCCTTAAGCCTCAAAGGGGTCCAGAGGTTCTTAGGGTTCGCCAATTATTATAGAAAATTTATACGAGACTTTTCCACCATTGTGGCGCCTATCACTGCATTAACCAAGAAAGGTGCTAATCCGTCCAAGTGGTCCGAGGAAGCTACACAGGCCTTTCACCTTCTGAAGCAATGGTTCATCTCTGCACCAGTTCTGAAACAGCCCGACACCGACTCTCCTTTTATCTTAGAGGTAGATGCCTCCTCCGTTGGAGTAGGAGCAGTGTTATCCCAGAGGGCCAAAGATGGACATCTACATCCTTGCAGTTTCTTCTCCCGGAAGTTCTCCCCAGCTGAGCGCAACTATGCCATTGGCGATCAGGAGTTGCTAGCCATCAAGCTCGCTCTGGAGGAGTGGAGATACCTGTTGGAGGGAGCTTCCCACTCAATCACCATTCTTACCGACCACAAAAATCTTTTATATCTCAAAGGCGCACAATGTCTGAATCCTCGTCAGGCCAGATGGGCACTTTTCTTCTCTAGGTTTGACTTTAAACTCCAGTTCTGTCCGGGTTCTCAGAATCGTAAGGCCGATGCCCTTTCCCGCTCATGGGAGCAAGAAAATGAGTCCGAGTCTGCAGACAAGCATCCTATTATTAATCCGTTGGCATTCTCCACGGTAGGGATGGACTCTACGCCTCCACCAGGGAAAAGTTTTGTTAAGCCAGTTCTAAGGAAGAAGCTCATGCATTGGGCCCATGCTTCCCGTTTTGCTGGACATACAGGCATTCAGAAAACCCTTGAATTTATTTCTAGGTCCTACTGGTGGCCAACTCTGAAGAAGGACGTTATGGAATTTATTGCCTCCTGCCCAAAGTGTGCCCAACACAAAGTCTCCCGCCAGTCGCCTGCGGGGCAACTGGTTCCATTATCTGTTCCCCGTCGACCTTGGACCCATTTGTCGATGGACTTTGTTTCCGATCTACCTATCTGCAACAAGTTTAATACCATCTGGGTGGTAGTTGACCGGTTCACCAAGATGGCACATTTCATCCCTCTCACCGGTCTTCCGTCAGCTTCCAAGTTGGCTCAAGTGTTTATACAAGAGATCTTCCGACTTCACGGTCTTCCTGAAGAGATCATCTCGGATCGTGGAGTACAATTTGTAGCCAAATTTTGGCGAAGTTTGTGTCAAGCCCTCCAAGTCAAGTTAAAGTTTTCCACGGCTTACCATCCTCAGACCAATGGTCAAACCGAGAGGGTGAATCAGGACTTGGAGGCCTTCCTCCGTATATATGTGTCTTCCTCTCAAGATGACTGGGTTCAACTCCTTCCTTGGGCCGAGTTCAGCCACAACAATCAATACCATTCCTCATCTTCTTCTACACCATTCTTCATTAATTATGGATTCCACCCTAAAGTCCCAGAATTCCAACCGCTTCCCGCAACTTCTGTTCCAGCAGTGGATGTCACCTTGCGTCAGTTTTCAAATAACTGGAGGAACGTCCGCGCAGCCCTGCTTAAAGCCTCATTCAGGTATAAGAAGTTTGCCGATAGAAAGCGTAGAGCGGTTCCTGCTCTCAAGGTGGGTGATCGTGTGTGGCTGTCCACGAAGAATTTGAGGTTGAGAGTTCCCAGCATGAAATTTGCACCTCGCTACATCGGACCCTTCAAGATTGAACAAGTCATCAATCCTGTTGCCTACAGGTTACAGTTACCATCCTTCTTGAAAATACCCAGGACATTTCATGTTTCTTTGTTGAAACCGCTGATCCTGAATCGGTTTCATTCCGCACTTCCTCCAGCTCCCAAAGTTCAGACTCAACGGGGAGTCGAGTACGAGGTGGCCAAGATTTTGGACTCACGTTTCCGTTACGGTCAGTTACAATACCTCATTGACTGGAAGGGCTATGGTCCTGAAGAACGCTCTTGGACCAATGCCTCAGACGTCCATGCTCCTGCCTTGGTCCGAAATTTCCACGCAAAGTTTCCTTTAAAGCCTAAGAAGTGTCCTGGGGCCACTCCTAAAGGGGGGGGTGCTGTCACGATCCGGGTATCTGGACGCCATTACTTACCCTTCAGATGCCTCCTAAGGCTGGCTCAGCGTTCCAGGACCGGATCCCGCTGTTCCTGAGTTTCCACATGCAGAATGTCAGAGTGGTGATTTCATCAGCCGCGGCCTCCGCTGTGCCCGCGTGGTTAAATGTGTGCTTGTCAGTCTGGCGTCTCCTGTCTCCTGTGGCCGGCGTCGCCATTACTGTTTCAATTCTCACATGGATTACAAACCAAACTTCCCTCCAAGTGTCTGCATGGGCGCAGCCATCTTGGATTTTGTCATCTGAGCATTTCCACCAATCTGCTGTCTGTATTGTTGATTTGCATAATTGCCTAGCCAACCCCTTCCTTGCTGCAGGTATAAGTAAGCTGTGCCTGAGCAAGGAAGGCGTCAGTGCTTTGGTTGTCTAACCTAGTTCCAGTTTGTCTCTCTCCTGTGGTTGTCTTCCAGGTTCCAGCTCCTGTCTCCAGACTTCTGCTATAGAGACCCGCACCAGCATTCCATCTGCGGTGTAGCCTGACTCTCCGATCCATTCTGGACTCACCTGTTTCCAGTTACAACAATCACCTGCTTCCAGCCCAGCTTCCAGCAGTGTACAGCTTCTCTTAAAGGGCCGGTGTCCTTTCTGCAGTTTACCACTCTCCACCGGTATTATTATTTCACCGCTCTCAAACTCCAAACTTCATCAATCACCTGCTTCCAGCCCAGCTTCCAGCAGTGTACAGCTTCTCTTAAAGGGCCGGTGTCCTTTCTGCAGTTTACCACTCTCCACCGGTATTATTATTTCACCGCTCTTAAACTCCAAACTTCATTATTATTTCATCACTCTCAAGTTCGTTTATTATTTAACTGGTTCCAGCCAGTATCCACTCCGTACCAACAACAGTCTGGTTCCAGCCAGTATCCACAGCAGCCATTTTATCTTCAGCAACCCAGCCTTTCCTGGAACACCAGCTGGTACGATCCTGGGTTCTCTCCATTGCTACAGTCAGGTCTGGTAAGAACTTTCCAACTAGAAGATTATAAGAACTGTCTCACTCTACCAGTGCCTGTGGCCCTTGCCACCCTGTAGTACCCAGGAATTGTATTTATCCTCTGTTGACTTTTATGTTTCCTTTACTGCTGCTGTGTTACGGAGTTTGTCATAATAAACATCATTGACTTTTATCCTGGTTGTCGTGGTCACGCCTTCGGGCAGTTATTCTACATGTTACTTACATGTCTAGGGGTCTGATACAACCTCCCAGGTTCCGTTACATCTCAGCCCCTACAACTGAGGCTGCCTCCCGTCAGCTCAGGCCCTCAGTTGTGACAGCGAGTCAGACTCAGACATGCACACAGATATACCAATCAGTTGTGCTTACAATGAGCAACATCGCTATGTCACTGCAGGTGTCAGTCACCTGTCTCCGTGGCTCTCTTGGCATAGTGCTATTGCCAATAGTTACCATGCCCATGAGTTAGGATTCAATTCCCACAAAGGACAAGATGAGTTGAAAAACAATTTAGAATACCTTTCTGTTATCAATTTTATGATGGATATACTGTATGTTATACATTACAAGTCTCATTTTATACATACTGTGACTTGTGCAGTACACATGGGGGGGGTCATTCCGAGTTGTTCGCTCGTTGCAGATTTTCGCAACGGAGCGATTAAGGCAAAAATGCGCATGCGCATGGTTCACAGTGCGCATGCAGTTAGTATTTTAACACAAAACTTAGATTTACTCACGCCCGAACGAATATTTTTCATCGTTGAAGTGATCGTAGTGTGATTGACAGGAAAAATGCGGGAGTGTCTGTAGAAACGGAGGAGTGGCTGTTCTGAACGCTGGGCGTGTGTGTGGCGTCAAACCAGGAACGAAACTGACTAAACTGATCGCTATTTGTGAGTAAGTCTCGAGCTACTCAGAAACTGCTAAGAATTTTCAATTCGCAATTCTGCTAATCTTTCGTTCACAATTCTGCTAAGCTAAGATACACTCCCAGAGGGCGGCGGCTTAGCGTGTGCAATGCTGCTAAAAGCAGCTAGCGAGCGAACAACTCAGAATCACCCCCATTGTTCAGCAAGTGCGATCATCAATTTCTGAAGTGTGCTCACGCAATGCTAACATGCCTTACAAATGAATGCTGGGCTGCAGGATCGCTGTATAAAGTGATCATATACTGTAACTAAGAATGACAACACAGAAAAAGATCTGCTTTCATTGAACTGATTGTGCGTCTCCGAAGCACAAAACCAGCTATAACTTATATGCATTACTATGCGAATAGGATGCACAAACAGCTTATGCTGATTCAAATTATATGCTGCATGCATATATTCAGTGTGCGAGTGCAGCTCTATCTGCATACAAAATGCTACATTACAGTGATTTCCAGGAAAACACTGAAAAGTAGCATTCATATGCAGATACATACGCAGTCTCATACTGCTTGTAATGGCCATGTGGTGTTTGTCACTTACTAAGCAGTATAATATAAAGTATATCCATAATAAAATTGATAACAGATAGGTATTCTAAATTGTTTTTCAAAACATCTTGTCTGTTGCGGAATTCGAGCACTAGCTCACGGGCATGGTAACCATCGGCATAGTGCTGTGTGTCCCAACTCTATTGCTGATTCTAAGGATTTTTTTTCTTTTATAGAACTCTAAACTGTGCTTTTCTTTGTGTGAGTCGGAGATGCTGAGCAAATCTTTTTCTGTGTTCACATTTCAACTTATTGGGCCTAATTCAGAGTTGATCGCAGCAGCACATTTGTTAGCAGTTGGGCAAAACCATGTGCACAGCAGGGGGGGGGGGGGGTGGCAGATATAACATGTGCAGAGAGATTTAGATTTGGGTGGGGTTTGTTCAAACTGAAATCTAAATTGCAGTGTAAAAACAAAGCAGCCAGTATTGACCCTGCACAGAAAGAAAATAACCCACCCAAACCTAACTCTCTCTGCAAATGTTATATCTGCCCCACCTGTAGTACACATGGTTTTGCTCAACTGCTAACAAATTTGATGCTGCGATCAACTCTGAATGACCCCCATTGTACAGATCATTTTATACAGTGCACCAGGGGAGCATTCAGTTGTAAGGCATATTGTCACTGGGTGCCTGCCATTCTGGTGATTTCATAGTCTGCACTGAAGTATTACTGTACTAAAGAAAGAACTACTGTATTTACTATACACTGTCCCGCTTGTCAAGGCTTGCTACATTGCACTGTATTCTGTAGTTCTATATTTATCTGCTGCTATTCAGCACAGTATTGTAGTTTTCATTAGTGAAGCAATCACCACCCAGCGGTGAAGCTGTGTATTGCATGCGGTGGATCCGCTAGCACCTTACCACACCTTACTTCGCCAACCTGTGCTATTTGTATGGCGCGACTAGGATGCCTGTATGGTGCAGCAGCAGCTACATCTGTACATATTCTTATCCTCTGCATTTACCAAACATTATTCAAAAAATTCCAAAAGTTAAACAGCAGACGTGAAGGAGTAATCCATTTCTACATTTTATTTTTACCCAAGTCCCTCCCTTCCCTAGAAATACTCTTATGGGAGGTAGTGAAGTGAGCCGCAGAGGGAGTACATCAAATGGAGGGGCCCCAAGGAAGGAGCCCTCATGACTGTATTATTATAGGAAAAGGAAACAGTTTTGCTAGAAAGTGTAAAGTGGAAATCCCTTTCATCATTAACCTTAAGTGAAACCTAAGTCCTAATTATGAAACTTTCTCAAGCACTAAATATATTCCAAGTCCTAAAAGAACTCTGATCTCAGCTTCCTAAATTCACATTATATGAAAAGTACTCTCACAGTACTGGGGCAGATGTATTAAGCCTGGAAAAGTAATAAAGCAGTGATAAAGCAGTGATAAGTGCAAGGTTATAACGCACCAGCCAATCGGCTCCTAACTGTTCATTTACATATTATAGCTGATTGGCTGGTGCGTTATCACCTTGCCCTTACTGTATTACTGGTTTATCACTTCTCCAGGCATATTACCGTATATATTCGAGTATAAGTCGACCCGAATATAAGCCGAGGCACCTAATTTGACCCCAAAAACCTGGGAAAACTTATTGACTCGAGTATAAGCCTAGGGTGGGAAATGCAGCTCTAGCCGTACACAGCCCTCAGTGCCAGATATGCCCCACAGTGCCAGATGTGCCAGATATGCCCCACAGTGCCAGATATGCCCCACAGTGCCAGATGTGCCAGATATGCCCCACAGTGCCAGATATGCCCCACAGTGCCAGATATGCCCCACAGTGCTAGATGTGCCAGATATGCCCCACAGTGCTAGATATGCCCCACAGTGCCAGATATGCCCCACAGTGCCAGATGTGCCAGATATGCCCCACAGTGCCAGATATGCCCCACAGTGCCAGATGTGCCAGATATGCCCCACAGTGCCAGATGTGCCTGATATGCCCCACAGTGCCAGATATGCCCCACTCGAGTATAAGCCTAGGGTGGGAAATGCAGCTCTAGCCGTACACAGCCCTCAGTGCCAGATATGCCCCCACAGTGCCAGATGTGCCAGATATGCCCCACAGTGCCAGATCTGCCTGATATGCCCCACAGTGCCAGATATGCCCCACTCGAGTATAAGCCTAGGGTGGGAAATGCAGCTCTAGCCGTACACAGCCCTCAGTGCCAGATATGCCCCCACAGTGCCAGATATGCCCCACAGTGCCAGATATGCCCCACAGTGCCAGATATGCCCCACAGTGCCAGATGTGCCAGATATGCCCCACAGTGCCAGATATGCCCCACAGTGCCAGATGTGCCTGATATGCCCCACAGTGCCAGATATGCCCCACAGTGCCAGATGTGCCCCACAGTGCCAGATATGCCCCACAGTGCTAGATACTTACCCTCCGTCGCTCCTGCGCTGTCTTCTGAAGGAGGGACACGGAGAGCGCAGTGCGCGGCTCTCCTGTGTCCCTCCTGCGTCTCCGGCGGCAGCGGCGTGTGTTAAAGGAAGTGCTGTTTCGTGCACTTCCTTTAACACACACACCGCCGGAGATGCAGGAGGGACACAGGAGAGCCGCGCGCTGCGCTCTCCGTGTCCCTCCTAACGCTGACTCGATTATAAGCCGAGGTGGCTTATTCAGCACAAAAAAACGTGCTGAAAAAGTCGGCTTATAATCGAGTATATACGGTACATCTGCCAGACACTGTAACATAGGAATTCAATCTACTGAGTTACAGTTGAGTTTATAAATGGAGGAACGCTGTCCCACTAAGATAAAACTGCATTTTTGTGAAATTAATGTTTCTTGGGCATAAATAATATGGTTTTAGCTTACCTTATACAATGTGGTGAGAATTCTAGGAGATATGTCACTCTATTGTTGCGGTAACACTTGTCATGCAATAAGTGTCATTTTCTATTGCTGCATAGAATTGAGATAATTGAACAATCATCTGCTGCAGTTTACAGTATCTATAGTTTATCACATTGAGAGAACTAGAAAATGACAACCTACATTGCAGAAAACATTATGTTTATCAGGGATGGGGGTTGCCCAGATTTCCCCCATCTTGGATTGGATAAAAACAGGGCTTCCCACATTTGTTGCAGTAGGTTTTCTAGTTTTCAAAATGCTATTCCATATTGCCGGTACACATTGTGAGTCTGATGAAGAGTTGGAAGTTAGTTCAATGTATATTGCTCAGCAAAAAACAAAAATGAATATAAGGCATTGACTAATAGCTAGCCATGTGCATAGTTGTGATGCAGCAACATCTACATCCGTAGCATACTGTGTGGGTTATTCAGTAAGGATTGCAGATTCTGCTAAAAAGCAGAATCTGCAATCCTTTATTCGCATGCTGGGGGCCGCCAATCGCAGAGCAAGGCCACCCAGCCAGCATGCTAACTGGCTTGCCCAGTGGCTGCGACCTCAATTTAACTGCGGTCGCAGCCACTGTTAATGACCCCCCTGCATCCTCAGCTAGGCTGCGTATACAGGCGGTCACACAGGTGATGTCACACAGCCAGCCCAAAAACACCTCCACCCCCATTTTCAATGTGCCGTATCCGCAACACTCGGTCAACACCCACTGTCCGCCCCGCAAATGTATCTGCCTGTCAATCAGATCTCATTGGCTGGTAGCGCATGTGCAGGATAGACCTGCGCGTGCGCAGTGCCGCCGCCTGGGTTATTGCGGTCAATTAGCAATGGGACCTGAATAACCCCCTGTATGCGCTTTGTTTGCTACTAGTTATCATTAGTCTGCACACGCCCTGTACTAGGTGCAAGGGATAGGTCATTGCTTATTAGCTAGCAGACATATTTCCACTTGCATCCAGGTCTGCATGGGATAAGTTTGTGTGAACACACCTTCAATAAACTTTGCCTCTGCAGACCTCATCACAGAGCCAAAGCTGTATTACTCCACAACTGTAAACACTAGCATCATTCATAGAGACAATACTCACGTAAAAGAGGCGCATCCCTGCCTCACTGACAGCAGCACATCACTACCCTACTGACAGCAGCGTATTACCAGCAGCACATCACGATTGGACACACTAGATCACATGACCTTGCATTATTTCCCAACGATCATGCATTATTTCCCATATGTATCCCCTGTATTATAGTAACAGCGGCACTTTTATTATAGTAATAGAACACTACAGTGTAACCCACCTGAACAATAGTAATGCAGCACCAAATTTTCCCCCGTCTGTACTATAACAAGACATCAGTGCCTGCTCCACTTGTAGCACAGCAACCTGATACCAGAGCCAGCTCAGCCTACAGAGTAATAATAATAATAATAATAGTCATCATCATCATCATATAATTACCAGACACGCAACTGATGGTCTTTGTTCTTGCTTCCTTGTAGGAATGATAGAAGGAAGACAGAGCTCAGACCAAGGGAAAATAGCCACCGCTGCAAATTTAACTATATGGCTAGGGAATATATTGCTGCTGGACTGGTATACAAGAAAATGGCTGCAGACTTCCTGCAGTGGGGATATGTATTGTAATACTGTTTACAGAGGCTGTGACTTTAGCCAGGACATAGGCTGCTGTAGACGAGAGCGGGCGGGTGTCGGCAAGGTGACTGCGGCCACTAGTGTGATACAATCAAAATGAATCAAATTACTGCCTCTGGCCATAGTCAGAGAGCAAATAGGGATATCTGCTTGGGCTGTCTGACAATACATATTTGACAAATATTCCTACTGTACTTCCCCTAATTAGCCCCTGACATTACAGACAGCACCCCTATGTGAATAAATACTACTATCTAGAGATGTGCGGCGGACACTTTTCGGGTTTTGTGTTTTGGCTTTGGATCTGGATCCCCGCTCGTCTTTTGGATCTGGATTGGTTTTGCCAAAACCACCTTTCCGGGGATTGCTTTTGGATCTGGATGATTTAAAAAAACAAACCATAAGAACAGCCAATATCACAGAATTTTGTTTTGTTTTTTGATCCTACGGTATTATTAACCTCAATAACATTCGACGACTTCCGGTTGCGGGACCCATGGAGTGAGCCTCTCAGCGCCGGAGCTCCGTCCTGACGCCCGCTGCATCTCAGCTTTTCAAGGCTACTACAGCCTCCACACCGCCCAGAATACCTCCGGCGAGACCCACGATCGCTATGGATCGCTTCGTGACGCCCGTAACCGCGGCTCCACAGGCCCCCGCTGGCGCAGCCACGAGGCTGGAGAAGCGCCGCGCGGGCAGCAATATGGCGCCTGGCGCCGGACCTGAAGTCACCACTCCTGCCTCCAAGAAAGCCGCGGCGGAGGGGACTGATCATGCAGGCTCACAGGTATGCCGAGATCCGGAGGCCCCGGTAACATATGGGGACGTTGTGGCAGCTATAAAAGCCACTATGGCTCCCCTGCTTTCACAGGCTGTCAGTGATATTACAACACAGCTGCAGCACTTACAGCAGAGAGTCTCACACACTGAATCTCAACTGCAGGCTGCAACACATGACATAGAAGGGCTACACCATTCAGTGAAATCTCTTACTACGGAGAACTATCAGATATGGAACAAGTTAGATGAAATGGAAAATCGCTCAAGAAGAAATAATATCAGACTTGTGGGATTGCCGGAATCACTTAAAGGCTGGCTCATTTTGTCCGTGTTACCCTACCTGCAATTTTAAATATAGAACGGGAATGTAGTGATCTAGTAATTGAGAGAGTTCACCGTGCGGGTCCTGTGCCCACCCCCAACAGACCGCGCCCACGTGTAACTTTGTTCCGATGTATGAACTACCTTCATAAATTAGCATTCTGGTCCGCATCTCGCAAAATGAGAGATATCCAATGGGAGGGTAACAAGCTTTTCATATTCCAGGACTATTCGGTGGAACTGACCAGGGCCCGCAAAGCTTTTTCCCCCATTTGCACACAACTTGTTTGAGAGGGTCGCAAGTTTGGCCTGCTCTACCCCGCTCGCTTGCGCATTTATGAGGGTACCTCCCACAAAGATTTTCTGTCGCCTGCTGATGCGGCGGCCTACCTCCGTAATGTATCCAGAGAAGACACCGCGGACATTTCTGATCTCCCCTCAGCAGCGGTGCAAGTATGCGGGTACGCTCGGGTACGGAGTACCCTTAAGAATATGGCAGCGGGTACGCAGTACCACCTGCCACACACTTTGCCATTACCACAATTATAATGTACCACAAAGCAACAAGACCATGGTGCTTGGCAGCAGGACGGCTCCTCTTTGTCAGGGTTACTGGGAGTGCGACAGCGGCTGTATTTTCCTGTTATAATGGAGGCATTACAATATATTTCTATTATATTGGAGGTAGCACTATATATTTCTATTACACTGGAGGCATTACTATAAATGATTAGACTTGCCTCCAGATAAAAAAAAAAGGGGCTGTGTCATGTAGCCACTCCCACTAGCAGCATGTGGCGACGCCCCTCACAACACATAACCACGCCCATTTTCCGGCATTCAGTACCACTAAGAAAATATTTCTACTTGCACCACTGCCCCTCAGCGACAACTTGAACGTGTTCTACTGACTATCCCCCTGCGGTCTAGTCACTCACTTCACATGGACTGTCCTGGTCTGTTTTGTTATGGCAACAATTACGCACGGACACTACTGTAGCCGCCGCTACTCCGCAATTGCTTTGCCTGTTCTTAGATTCTGTTTTGACTGATTTTATATTTCTTTTTGAAATGGTCTTACTTACGTGCTTATTCTACTGATGCAAATTGAAAAATCTTTTATGTTGGCTGGGATATACCCCATTACGCTGAATTCTAATGGTTATATCGCCTTATTCATTACATTAGCCACAGGTCTTCTACTACATGCTGCTCACTGCATCTCGCTTATAACTACTGTTTATTGGAGCATTTGGTTATATAGATTAATTACTAGGAGTTTCTGGGTGGGATTTGTTTACGTACATCGCGGTGGGGGGGGGGGGGCTCCTCCTTTACTGCTGGTGCACACCAATTAATGCCAGGGTGCGGGACCGCTACCGCTGGTGTTTTTGGCCATGCTCGTTGACCGGAGGTCACTGGTCACAGAAGTATCGGCTATTTATTGAAGTTTCTCCTTTTCAATTGTATGGCCTGTTATTTACTACAACTTTCTGTTTCTATTTCTATTTCTTCTTATCTCCTCTTGTTTTGTCTCTCCTCTCCTCCCTCTTTCCCACCCCCCCTCCTCAGGAAGGTAATTATGTTCATGCCTCTTATGTGGACAGCATACAATTCCACTGTTTTGCCCTTTCCTCTGAACTATGCCTGATCTGATGGTGGGATCTTGGAATGTCGGGGGCTTTAATTCCCCAGCAAAGAGACGGAAAATACTCCTGTATTTGAGTAAACAGCAAATAGACCTGGCATTCCTCCAAGAAACGCACCTGACCCCAGGGGAAACGGCAAAATTGAATGCCCTGAACTGGCGGGTTTTAGCTCTTTCAATTCTAAGGCTAGAGGGGTTGTTATATTGGTGAAACGTTCTATGCCCACTGAAATCCTGTCCACTGTTATTGATCCTGAGGGTCGTTATGTGATAATGTCTGTTAAGATTAATGGTAGAGTCTATACACTATGTAACGTATATGCACCCAATGTTAACTCCAAGAGTTTCTTTCAATCCTTACTCGCCAAATTGACCCCCCTTCTCACAGACCCCTTAATACTCTGCAGAGATTTGAACCTTATCTCCTCCTCCTATTTAGACCGATCCCATACACCGACAAGACCTCTTTCACTGCCCAAATTTGGGGTCCTTCTATTAGCTGATAGCCTACAGACGGTAGGTATTTGGAGAGCCTTACACCCCACAGAGAAGGAGTACACATGCCTCTCAGCGGCCCACCACACGCTATCTAGGATAGACTACATTTTATTATCCCATTCTCTATTACCGCATGTATCAGATTCGCAAATTGAGCCAATTTCCTTATCGGATCATGCCCTAGTTACTGCAACACTTCATTTTCCAGACATATCTCCCTCACCTAGATTGTGGAGATTCCCCTCCTATCTCGCACACTCCCTGAAATTTCAACAAAGATTGGAATCCTCTTGGGAGGCCTTTAAAATTAACAATGCATCCCACTTGGATGAAGATCCAATTCTATTCTGGATGACTGCAAAATCGGTCCTCCGGGGAGACATCATATCCTATGTCTCAGCCACCAATAAGAAATATGCCTCTCAGTATTTAGAGTTTCAGAGGCCCCTGTCGGCAGCCTATCAGCAATACAAATCTTTTCCGACTCCTCAAAATCGCCTCATATACATCGAAGCCAAAGCACACTTTGATGAATTCATGTCTTCCATGGGTAATAGATATTCATTCTCGGTGAACTATCGGTTCTACAAATTTGGCAATAAAACGGGCAAGTTGTTGACGACACTCCTCACTGGTTCCAGCCCTCCCATGGTAACTCATCCTTTGCATACCCCCGCTGGTACTTTAACTACTAATAATCAGGAGATCTCTGATGTTATGAAATCATTTTACAAGGACTTATATTCTTCTATCTAAGGCTCCTCCCATTCCACTCCTCCCACCCAATCGCCATGGCCCAAGGACTTTTGGGATAATCTTTCTGTTCCCCAGCTTCATTCTTCCATGGTATCACCATTGTTAGTTCCGATCTCGTTAGAGGAAGTCAGGAGTGTCATTGGACAGTTTGGCAGGGACAAGGCACCGGGCCCTGATGGCTTTAGTGCCGATTTTTATATAATTCTTTTACCCCGAATAGGAGATACCCTGGTGTCTGTCCTTAATGCGGTTCTGTCCTCTGACACTCTTCCCAAACATTTCAACACTGCCATCCTCAAAGTCCTCCCCAAACCTGGTAGAGACTTATTCCAACCGGGATCATATCGCCCAATTTCGCTGTTAAATCTTGACTACAAACTACTCACTAAAATCTTGGCTAATCGGATTAAACTATTACTCCCTCATATCATACATAAAGATCAAACTGGGTTCATCTGGGGCAGACATTCGGAGATCAATGTACGGAGAGTACTAGCTGCCATTTATGCTTCCTCTTCCTCTTCAACTACTCCTTCCTCTCTTCCAGTTATTCTCTCACTCGACGCGGAAAAAGCGTTTGATATGGTGAACTGGGACCATCTTTTTTCCACGCTACTACACTTTGGCTTCCCTGCAGATTTTGTGAATCTTTTAAAACTTCTCTACACGGCTCCACAAACCCAGATATCCTGTAATGGAGTTCTCTCTTCTCCCTTTGAGATCCAGAGGGGTACCAGACAGGGCTGCCCTTTATCGCCCTTACTATTTGCAATAGCACTGGAGCCCATGGCGATAGCCTTACGCCAATCGAGTGTAATTAAGGGAATTAAAATTGGAGATGTTGACCTCCGCCTTGCCCTCTTTGCCGATGATATGCTATTATTTGTTTCAGATCCGTCGACCTCTATCCCAGAGATCCTTGGATTGATACAGGCATTTGGAATTAGGACGGGGTATAGGATTAACGTGGCCAAGTCAGAACTTTTACCCTTAGGCCCCTCCTCCCGTACCATTTCCACACTTCTCCCGTCTCTTTCATTCAAAATTGCCCACACAAAGATTACATACCTAGGGATTCAAATCCCAGCGAACCTTTCCAGACTATATGAGGAAAATTTCACTCCTGTCCTGGCACGTATCACCACACTATTGGATGGTTGGAAATTGTTGCCCCTGTCCCTGTTAGGGAGAATAGCTGTGTTACAGAGTATAGTTTTTCCAAAAATATTTTATCTCATGCAGATGCTCCCAGTCCGCCTTACTAAGCATGACATTCAATATTTACGGAAAGTTATGTCGAGGTTCTTATGGAAAGGCAAAAAAGCATTCATCGCTTTGGATAAATTGATGGCCCCTAAGTCCGCAGGTGGATCCGGTGTTCCTGATTACGCGTCCTACTCAATGGCGTCTTTATTCAGATGTGCTGCTGACTGGCTGTTTGACAGGGAACTCTTTACAGACTCTGCTTTAGATGAGGCACTATTCACTCCTTACTCCCTGGGGGCATTGCTCCTGTCCAAACCCTCACTGGTCCCGAACCACATCCTCACCAACCCCCTTTTTCGTGATATCTATTATAACTGGCGCTCTTTACACAAGAAATTCAAATGTAATCCCGAGAAATCCATATGCATTCCGCTATGGGGTAATCCAGCTTTTCCCCCATCTCTCATTAACGCAAATTACCGGCTCTGGAAAGAGAAAGGACTCTCAAACTCTTCCAAAGTATTTGACCCGGGAGGCTCTGTGTATTCCTTCTCATCACTCCAGGAGAAATTTGACCTACCCCACTCTCATTTTTTCATGTACCTCCAGACACGACACTATTTAGGCTCAGTCAATCACATGTTTACTAATCCACATGAACCCCCTCCATCTTCTAACCCACTACTGCTCTTGCTTAATACACATAGAACGGGCCCGACACGGATTAGACAAATATATTCTATTCTGACATCTAGTACAACGGACAGTAGATGGGATAGACTACTTACCCAATGGCGTAAGGATATACCTAGCCTGACTAGTCATCACCAACTCAGTGATCATTATTTCTCTACCCTTAAAGCCCTGGCTTCACCTTACTTACAGGAGGTCCACCTCCGTACTCTACAGAGAGCCTATATTTCCCCGAGTCAACATGCTAGGTTCCACCCTACGGAAACTGGGGAATGCCCCAAATGTCATGTACGTAAGGCTTCCTTCTACCATATGTTTTGGGAGTGTGGTATGATTAGACGTTTTTGGAACAAACTTCTGGCCTACATTAATAAGCTCCTGAATATATATGTAACAGCAACACCCCTATCTTGTTTATGTGCAAATTTTTCTGACTGGAATTTAGGACCTGGGAAAAGGCGAATTATACCATTTCTCACTATTTTGGTAACGGTCTCAAAGAAAATTATCCTTTCTCACTGGTTATTATCCTCTTCCCCTACACTGGTGGAAGTTCATGGTAAACTTTTACAGATACTATATTACGACAGGAAGTCGGTTCAAGTCAATATAGAGGTGGGGGTTAAAACTTTCTACAAGAAATGGGGTCTCTATATAGAGTCGCGGGATCAGTCTACACAGGCCCAGATATTTAAGGTCTTTGAACATACCGAATGGTTCCTCCATAGGAAACTGTTAGAAGAGCCTACCTCATGATCATCTGTGTCGTTTATGTTGTTACGACCTAAGGTTGAACTCCTCCACACCCTGCCAGGAGAATGATACATTCACTGCTATCTTTCCTCGATTCTATTATTAAGAGCATCTTTGCCCTCCTTCCCTATTTACCCTAATGTACTTTCCTGCCCCCTTCTTCTTCTTTCTCTTTCTGAACTTTTTTCTTATCTTCATATTAAAATAGAT
This sequence comes from Pseudophryne corroboree, assembly GCF_028390025.1. Taxonomy (NCBI): domain Eukaryota; kingdom Metazoa; phylum Chordata; class Amphibia; order Anura; family Myobatrachidae; genus Pseudophryne; species Pseudophryne corroboree. Next base: position 939,314,581 of record NC_086444.1, on the reverse strand, counting down.
TTTCGATTGATGTTTTTAATGTTTAGTTTCAGGGAATATCTTCTTGTAGGTTACTATGGTACAAATATTGAATACCTGAACTATGGGAATATGTGCCTTTTTCTATCTCCATACTCCTGTAACTCCGAGTACTATTCTTATTAATGTTACCCTATGCTTTATGACTTGTTCTTGGAGTAAGAGATTTAACGATTTTCAGATCATTAATGACAACAGGATTGTAGAGTATGATGTAATTACTGGAGTATTACCTCTGTTCCCATACTCAGATGAGATCGAATGTTTTCTTTATGTTTTCTTTTTGATACAGTTTGATGTACCCACTCACATGATCTAATTGTTTACTTCATCAAATGCTGAAGATTTGTTCATGTTGTGCCTTATATTCTATGAAAATCAAAATAAACAGATAAAAAAAAAAAAAACCTCAATAACATTAATTTCCACTCATTTCCAGTCTATTCTGAACACCTCACAATATTGGAGGAAATTCGGCCCTGATCGTAGCAGCAAATTTGTTAGCAGTTGGACAAAACCATGGACCTCATTCCGAGTTGATCGCTTGCTAGCTACTTTTTGCAGCCAAGCAAACGCATAGTCGCCGCCCACGGGGGGAGTGTATATTCGCTTTGTAAGTGTGCGAACGCATGTGCAGCCAAGCAGGACGAAAAAGTTTTTTGCGGTTTCAGAATAGGTCTGAACTTACTCAGCCCTTGCGATCACTTCAGCCTGTCCTGTCCCAGAATTGACATCATACGCACGCTCTGCAAACGCCTGGACACGCCTGCGTTTTCCCTACCACTCCCAGAAAATGGTCAGTTGACACCCATAAACACCCTCTTTCTGTCATCTCCTTACGATCGGTTGTGCGAATGGATTCGTCACTAGAAGCAATGCACAGCAAGGATGTTGTATGTACCCGTACGACGCAAGTGCGCATTGCGGTGCATAAGCATGCGCAGTAGTAACCTGATTGCTGAGCTGTGAAAATCGGCAGCGTGCGATCAGCTCGGAATGACCCCCCATGTGCAGTGCAGGTGTGGCAGATATAACATTTGCAGAGAGAGAGTTAGATTTGGGTGGGCTATTTTGTTTCTGTGCAGAGTAAATACTGGCTGCTTTATTTTCACACTGCAATTTAGATTTCAGTTTGAACACACCCCACCCAAATCTAACTCTCTCTGCACATGTTACATCTGCACCCCTTGCCGTGCACATGGTTTTGCCCAACTGCTAACAAATTTGCTGCTACGATCAGGTCTGAATTACCCCCATTGTTTTTAGGCCAAAAAGTTGCACCAAGGTCGCTGGATGACTAAGCTAAGCGACACAAGTGGGCGGCACAAACACCTGGGTCATCTAGGAGTGGAACTGCAGGGGCAGACAGGATGGCAGTTTTTAAAACTAGGCCCCAAAGAGCACATAGGGGGTCATTCCGACCTGATCACACACTGCCGTTTTTCGCAACGCAGTGATCAGGTCACTACTGCGCATGCGTATGCACCGCAATGTGTAGGCGCGTTGCACGGTACAAAGCGGATCGTTGCTGGGTGATGGATTGTACAAAAATTCCATTCGCACAGCCGATCGCAAGGAGATTGACAGGAAGAAGGCATTTATGGGTGTCAACTGACCGTTTTCTGGGAGTGTTTGGAAAAATGCAGGCGTTTGCAGGGAGGGTGTCTGACGTCAATTCCGGGACTGGACAGGCTGAAGTGGGGCTAAGTAAGTTCAGACCTACTCAGAAACTGCACAAACTGTTTTTGTACTGCTCGGCTGCACAGCTAAAATACACTCCCCTGTGGGCTGCGACTATGCATTCGCACGGCTGCTAAAAACAGCTAGCGAGCGATCAACTCGGAATGACCCCCATAATGCAAAGAAAAAAAAGAGGTGTACCGAGGTTGCTGGATGACTAAGCTAAGCGACACAAGTGGCGGCACAAACACCTGACCTATCTAGGAGTGGCACTGTAGTGGCAGACAGGATGGCAGTTTTAAAAATTAGGCCCCAAAGAGCACATAATGCAAAGAAAAAAAAGAGGTGCAAGATGGAATTGTCCTTGGGCCCTCCCACCTACACTTATGTTGTATGAACAGGACATGCAGGGCCGGTGCTAGGGTGTTCGGCGCCCCCCTGCAAACGATAAATTTGCGCCCTCTCATACATAATAAATGGATAGGCGTGCACTACAAAAAGGGGTGTAGTATCACAAGGAAGGGGCGTGGCCACACAATAGTACCCCTAATTCAAATTACGGCACACAGTAACACAATCTTATTACAACGCACGTAGTGCCCATGATTCATGTTGTGCCACATAGTAGTGTACCTTATTCATGTTACCAGACACAGTAGTACCCCGTATACACGTAATGCCCACAGTAGTAGTGCCACACATAACACCGACAGTAGTAATGCAACACATAATGGCCACAGTAATAGTGCCCCTTACACTTATGTCCACAGGAGGGGAGAGAGGGGGGTGGGGGGAGTGCAGTACTTACACAGGAGATTTCCAAGAGACTGAAGAGCTGTGGCCGCCAGGGCCATATTTACAGCAGAGTAGGCCCCCAGGCAAAGGGGACCCTACCGGCGGCGGTTGTGTGGGAGGGGGAAGGGGTCTGCTACTGGCGCAGTGAAGTCTGTGATAGGTGAGGGGGAGGGGACTATCGGCGGCAGTGGCAGTGGGGGGGGGGTAGTTGAATGTGTGGAAAATGCATAGAACAAAACGTTTTATTAACCTTTATTAAAGTTTTTAATGTTCAGTATCTCAGTTTGTGGAACCTTTAAATCAGTTTCCCTTAAGTCCCACCAGCGGTCATGTAAACAGTGGTAGCGGCAATCCATACTTAAACTAATGAAGATATAACTCACAGGTGAATGGTGCTCAGTCTCTCCAATGTAGGTGTCTGACAGTAGCAAATCGGCTGTTCACTACTACTCGGAGCGCCTGGGAGCCGATGGTTGTAGCAGCGGGATTTCTTTCCGTCTGCTACTGTTCGGTGCACCTAGTTCCGGGATCCACGGCTGTGGATGGAGATGTCCTCAGTGGGGGCAGCGCAAGGGGTATAGTGTCCACTCTGGGGTGTACTGTTGCGCACGTCAAAGGCATGCGCGCTGAAAAAGGGGCGTGTCCTCGGACTGGATGAGAGGGAGGACACATGGTGGAGGAAGGACTTGGAGATCGTGGGCAGTGCGTGGGAGGAGGACATAAGGAGAGGGACAGAGGAAGAGGGGGATGCAGGGTGGGAGAGGGACATATTGTGGGGGATTTGGACACTGGGTGGGAGAGGGACATATTGGGGATTGGGACTCTGGGTGGTAGAGGGTTGCAGGGTGGGAGAGAGGTATCAGGTGAGAGAGGGGATGCAGGGTGTGAATAGGACATATTGGGGAGAGGGAAAGGGGAAGACAGGGACACAGTATGGGAGAGGGACACCAGGGTAAGAGGACGCAGGGTGAGAGGGGGGGGTGTAGGTTGGGAGAGGACGCAGGGTGAGAGGGGGGTGTGAGGGTTGGGAGAGGACACAGGGTGAGAGGGGGGTGTGAGAGTTGGGAGAAGACACAGGGTGAGAGAGGACGCAGGGTGGGATGGGGGTGTGCAGGTTGGAAGAGGACGCAGGGTAATATAGGGGTGAGAGGGTGTTGTTCTGTGCAGGGTGGGAGAGGTCGCAGGGTGAGGGGGGGTGTACAGGGTGGGAGAGGACGCAGGGTGAGGGGGGGTGCAGGCTGGGAGAGGACGTAGGGTAGTAGTGGGGTGAGAGGGTGTTGTGCTGTGCAGGGTGGGAGAGGACGCAGGGTGAGGGGGGATGTGCAGGGTGGGAGAGGACGCAGGGTGAGTGGGGGGGTGCAGGGTGGGAGAGGACGCAGGGTGAGGGGGTGTGTTCAGGCTGGGAGAGGACGTATGGTAATACAGGGGTGAGAGGGGGTTGTGCCGTGCAGGGTGGGAGAGGACGCAGGGTGATGGGGGGGTGCAGGCTGGGAGAGGACGCAGGGTGAGGGGGGGTGTGCAGGCTGGGAGTGGACGCAGGGTGAGTGGGGGGGTGCAGGGTGGGAGAGGACGCAGGGTGAGTGGGGGGGTGCAGGGTGGGAGAGGACGCAGGGTGAGGGGGGGGGGTGCAGGCTGGGAGAGGACGCAGGGTGAGTGGGGGGGTGCAGGGTGGGAGAGGACGCAGGGTGAGGGGGTGTGTGCAGGCTGGGAGAGGACGTAGGGTAATACAGGGGTGAGAGGGGGTTGTGCTGTGCAGTGTGGGAGAGGACGCAAGGTGAGAAGGGGTGTGCGCAGGGTGGGAGAGGACGCAGGGTGACAGAGGGGTGTGCAGGGTGAGAGGGGGTGTGCAGGGGGGTGAGATTGCAGGGTGAGAGGGGGTGTAGGGTGGGAGAGGCACATATTTGATCATTTGGATTCAACAACAAAGTCTACCAGTGAGCGCACTGCTGCGCAGTGCAACCCACGTGGGAGCCCGGCGGCAGGGACAGGAACCGGGAGCCTGGCGTTAGCAGGGACAAGAGCCGGGCACATCACACGTGGGCGCCCGGCGGAGCTCCGGCAGGGATGGGAGCAGCATCTATAGGTGCAGCAGGGGGCCACTTCCTCCGCCTCCTGCTCTACTCGGCTGCCCTGTCCGGTCTTCTATGCAGCGCTGGCGGCTACGAGTTTGCCTGCCAGCGCCGCGAGGATATGGGAGTGCTGCATCTCGGGTCGGAAGATCCGACCTGTGACGGCTGACAGGGGGCCCGGGGTACTTAACCCCAGGAACCCCCCCCCTAAATCATGCTGACGACGCTGCTGCTAAAGGGTAGGGGGAGTCCGCGGCAGTGGATGAGATGTCCCCTATGTGGCAGCGCCGCTGCTGAAGGTGCAGGGGAGGAGAGAGAGAGATAGGAGGGAGCCAGAGGATCCCGAGCAGAAGCCAGCAGCAATAGCAGAGTATTCAGCACTGCAGTGCGGGGAGAGCGCCTCTTCAGCACTGGCGCCTCCCTGCATTGCAGGATCTGCTGAGTGGGTTGCGCCGGCTCTGAGGACATGCACACTTTAACAAACCAATCATTTCAGCGACAGGGTCTGCCACACGACTGTGGCTGAAATGATTGGTTTGTTTGGGCTCCCACAAAAAAATGAACAATTAATCCCCCCACCAAAAAAGAAGCAATTAATCTCTCTTTGCACAAACTGGCTCTACAGAGGCAAGATGTCATCCTTATCCTCATCCTCTGATTCCTCATCCTCATCCTATGTACAATCTCATCCTCACAGAATATTAATTCATCCCCACTGGAATCCGCCATCACAGGTCCCTGTGTACTGTCTGGAGGAAATTGCTGGTAAAGGTCTTCCTGGAGGAATTTACAATTCATTTTGATGAACATCATCTTCTCCACATTTTGTGGAAGTAACCTCCTACGCCGATCGCTGACAAGGTTACCGGCTGCACTAAACACTCTTTCGGAGTACACACTGGAGGAGGGGCAACTTAGGTAAAATATAGTCAGTTTGTGCAAGGGCCTCCAAATTGCCTCTTTTTCCTGCCAGTATATATACCGACTGTCTGACATGCCTACTTGGATGCTGTCACCCATATAATCCTCCACTATTCTTTCAATGGTGACAGCATCATATGCAGTGACAGTAGACATATCAGTAATTGTTGGCAGCTCCTTCAGTCCAGACCAGATGTCAGCACTTGCTCTAGATTGCCCTGCACCACCGCCAGCGGGTGGTCTCAGAAATTTTATCATTTTCTTTGCAGCCCCAGTTGCGGAAGAAAATGCAGGAGGAGCTGTTGACGGGTCACATTCCGCTTGAGTTGGCAATTTTCTCACCAGCAGGTTTTTGAACCTCTGCAGACTTGTGTATGCCGGAAAGAGAGATACAATGTAGGCTTTAAATTTAGGATTAAGCACGGTAGCCAAAATGTAGTGCTCTGATTTCAACAGATTGACCACGCTTAAATCCTGGCAAAGTCCCACATACTTAGCGGAATCGCTCCGTATATATATATTGGCAGTACGGATGGTGTAATGGTTAGCATTACTGCCTCACAGCACTGAGGTCATGGGTTCAATTCCCACCATGGCCCCAACTGTGTGGAGTTTGTATATTCTCCCCGTACTTGCGTGGGTTTCCTCCGGGTACTCCGGTTTCCTCCCACAATCCAAAAATATATACTGGTAGGTTAATTGGCTCTCAAAAAAAAAAAAAATTACCCTAGGCGTGAATGTGTTTACGTGTACATGTGGTAGGGAATATAGATTGTAAACTCCACTGGGGCAGGGACTGATGTGAATGAGCAAATATTCTCTGTAAAGCGCTGCGGAATATGTGTGCGCTATATAAATAACTGGTAATAAATAAATAAATAAATATATATATATATATATATATACCTGTGGGGATGAGATTGTATATATATATATATATATATATATATTGTAACACTGTAAGGGAACAAGGTGCCATTTCCTGGGGTAAATGACAGCAAGCAGCAGTTGAGAAATCATACAAGTCCAGTTTGTGGTGCAACTGGCCGCAACCAGTTTTATGAAGCAGAAAATAAAACAAACATCAAAAGAAAATATCTTGCCTGTACGGCACTAACTAAACAGAAGACGTTCCTAACTGTCTCTAAACAAAAAAACAGAGTTTTCCAGTCAATACTGTATGACTCACTTGTATAAAGAAGCGTGTTTCTCTCTTCAGAGATTCTGCAGTCTTCCCAGGCATTCTGCACACACTAATCAGGCTAGCAGCCCTATAAGGCTCTTGCAAAGCTGAAAGCCCTGATTAGCCCTCTGTGAGGCCAAAGATCCGAACTGGGCCCAGTGTCTGGAACTTGCCCTCTCTCTCTCAGGGCCCTTACCCAGCTTTTCCAGCAAACTGAAAAGGTTCTAACAAAACGAAACATTTTCCTGGAAGTTTTCATTTTCTAAAACATGTAAGACAAGAACGTGGGACAAACATACCTACCCTCAAACACCATTCCAGTGTTCTTGTCACATATCCCCCTCCCCTGTTTCGACCTAGGGGCCGGAACACTTGTAGCCCCCAAACAGAAGATGCGGGACAATGCATCTGCGTTGGCCAATTGTGTACCCTGTCTATGTTCAACAGTAAACTTAAAATCCTGCAATGCTAGAAACCATCTAGTTACCCGAGCATTCTGACCTCTATTTAAATACATCCATTTTAAAGGGGCGTGATCTGTCACTAGTCTGAATTGTCTACCCAAGAGGTAATATCTCAAGGTATCTAGTGCCCACTTAATGGCCAAAGCCTCCTTTTCCACAATGGCATACCTTTTTTCATGCTCATTGAGTTTCCTACTCAAATAAATGATAGGGTGTTCGTCCCCATCTCTGGTTTGGGACAACACAGCCCCTATGAGGCATCTGTCTGTACAACAAATTCTTTTGAAAAATCTGGTGTTATCAATACAGGTTGTGAACACAAAGCCACTTTTAAGGCTTGGAACGCTTTTTCTGAATCAGGGTTCCATTTCACCATATTTGACTGCTTCCCTTTGGTAAGGTCTGACAACGGCACTGCTGTGGTTGCAAAATTGGGAATAAACCATCTATAGTACACAGTTATTCCCAAAAAAGCCCTTACCTGTTTTTTATTCACTGGACGAGGCCAGTTTTGAATAGCATCAATTTTATTCAATTGGGGCCTAATCAGACCTCTACCTATGGTGAAGCCCAAGTATTTAACCTCCTCCATTGCGAGGCAGCACTTCTTTGGGTTAGCAGTTAACCCTGCTTCTCTGATTGAGTCCAGTACTGCTTGTACTTTAACCAAATGGTACCACATCATCCAAATAGGCAGCTGCATATTTTGTATGGGGCCTCACAATTTTATCCATCGCCCGTTGAAAGGTTGCTGGAGCCCCATGCAACCCAAAGGGTAACATCTTATACTGGTACAGCCCCTCCGGAACTGAAAAGGATGTTTTTTCTTTTGCGCTATCAGTTAAAGGTATTTACCAGTAACCTTTGGTCAGGTCCAACGTGGTGAGAAACCTGGCTGTTCCCAGCCTTTCTATAAGCTCATCCACACGGGGCATGGGGTATGCGTCAAATTTGGACACCTCATTTAACTTACGAAAGTCATTACAGAAACGTATGCTACCGTCTGGCTTCGGGATGAGAACTATGGGACTGGACCACTCACTATTAGATTCCTCTATGACTCCAAGGTCTAACATGCTTTTAACTTCTTTAGAAACAGCTTCTCGCTGAGCTTCAGGAATCCTATATGGCTTTAAATGGACCCTGACCCCTGGTTCTGTGACAATGTCATGTTTTATTATTGTTGTTCAGCCAGGCAGCTCTGAAAATATCAACCTATTTTGGATGAGAAATTCTTTAACCTGATTGTTCTGATCAGCTGATAATGTCTCTGACACCTTTACTGCGGGAAGCAACCGAGGTGAAGACACCGAAGGGCAAGGCTCCGCTGACAGAGACAACCTATCTTTCCAGGGTTTGATTAAGTTAACATGGTAGATTTGTTCGGGTTTTCACTGTCCCGGTTGGTATACTTTGTAATTAACCTCATTCACTTTTTCCCTAATCTCAAATGGACCCTGCCATTTAGCTAGGAACTTGCTTTCCACAGTGGGTACCAAAACAAGAACTCTATCTCCAAGAGCAAATTCCCGTATCTTGGCACTCCAGTTATATACCCTCTGTTGAGCACTTTGGGCCTGTTCCATGTGCTCTCTGACAATAGGTACCACGGCTGCAATCCTATCCTGCATTTGTGTTACATGTTCAATAACGCGAGGGAGACCATATGAAAAACTACGAGGTCGACCATATAATAAATCAACATCTAATAGACGTAGGAATTTCTCCACTAGAAAAACCTATCCCTCTCCTTATAGGAACTCCAACTACCCCCAACATAGAGAAGGGGAATATACGAGACACTACTGGCCCAATAGCTCTCCTTCTTCTAGGAGAAATAAAAGAAATGAAATAGAAACCCCCCATTCTAGATATCCCCATCCAGTATCCCCTAGAATACAGGATAGACCAACCTATGACACACAGAGCAGAGGGGCGAGACCTAAAGAGAGAGATTTAAATATGAGTAGAACAGAAACCACAACAGAGGTTTTTTTAGACAAACGCCAAAACAAATTACATTGGGATCAAATACCACATGCGAACGAACAACAGATATCATCAAAAAGAGGAAGAAGAAGAAGTACAGATTCAGAGGTAGAAGAGGGGGTAAGAAAGAAAAATACAAGAAACTAAATAGAAATAAGAATAAGGGTACAAAGACCTCCACTATTTTCAATCTATCTACAAAGGTTCTTTCAGACTCTGAAATTACCCTCCTAAATAAGGGCCTGAAATTCTCCCCATCCACTCCCCCAAACATCTTCACTCTGTTTGTGGAACTTAATAGATATATTAGAACCTTATGTCGTAAAAGATTCTTCGCCAAACAACATATAAAACAAAGGAAAGAGGAAGCTATACCTATAGTGCTTGATGATGGGGACCAGATAGCTCTGGATATATTGGAGGAATTGGTCAGTACAGAACAATGTACCCCCAACAAAACAGAGAAGCTGTACGACATATCTAGAAAGAACTTTAAACAGAGGTCAGAATTTTTCCCAATTAAATCTAAAGGCTCAAGCATAGAAACCTTTTATAAGGTGACTATGGACGATTTTAAGACAATGTGCTCTGACATCTATCTCAATCCACACAAAAATAAATCTAACCTGTCTAGACAAGAGAAGAGGGCTATTAATAACCTAACCAGGGATAAATCCATTATTATTAAGGAAGCTGACAAGGGGGGAGGGCTTGTCATACAGAACAAGACAGATTATATACTGGAGGCCACAAGACAGTTAGAAAACCCCGAGTTCTACACCAAATTAAGTAGTGATCCCACCCAAGAATTCCTCCTGGAGCTTGCTACTCTTCTGGGGGGGCCCTAGATGATGAAGTCATATCCAAAGACGAATACAATTTTCTTTATTCCGCACACCCTGTCACCCCGGTTTATTATCATTTACCTAAGATACACAAATCCCTCACCTCACCCCCAGGGCGCCCTATTATTTCTGGTATTCACTCCCTCACATCCAACCTATCCTATTACGTAGATTCGTACCTACAACCACGTGTACCTACACTCAGGTCCCACATCAAGGACACTACTCACTTTTTATCCCTCATCAAAGATGTGAAATGGCTAAATTCATATGCTTTCCTCACCTTGGATGTCCAAAGCCTCTATTCAAATATCCCACACGAGAAAGGCTTACTCACAATATCTAATCGACTCACCCAAGATGGGGACCTGAGTGAGATACACAAGAAATTTATAATTGACTCAATTTCCTATATCCTTCATCACAATTATTTTTTGTTTCTTCAATCTCACTATTTACAAGTCAAGGGTACCGCCATGGGGACCAGGTTCGCCCCCAGCTATGCCAACCTATATGTGGGTGAACTGGAGGAACAACTTATTTGGAGGGGAGGCTGGGAGGCGCACCTGGTCCTATATGGCAGGTACATTGACGATCTTTTTATTATTTGGGATGGGGATTCACACTCAGCACAGTTATTTGTTGATTCCCTTAACTCTAACACTTATGGTTTAACTTTCACTCACCAATATCACTCCCAATGTATCAACTTTTTGGACGTGTCACTTGAAGCCAAAGATGATACAATCTACACCACTAATTATGCCAAGGAAGTGGGTACTAATGCATATTTACATTATTCCAGTGCACATTACCCCCCCTGGAAGAGGAACATCCCCAGGGGACAACTTATACGCCTCAGACGTAACTGCTCCGATATAATATCTTTTGAAGCCCAAGCATCTGAGATGCTAAAATCGTTTGAACAGAGAGGGTACCCTACAGTCCTCCTAAATAAAGCACTCGAAGAAGTTAGAAAAATAGATAGAAACATATTACTAACCAATAAGAAAAAGGACAGAGCTAACTTAATAGAAGATGAGAAACCAATAGCATTTATTTCTACTTATAATAGTCACTGTTCCCAAATTAAACAAATTATAAAGAAAAATCATAATATTCTCAAACAGGATTATTTGATAGCCCCCCTGTTACCAAGTGACCCTGTTTTTATCTTCAAGAAAAATAGATCCCTTAGAAATTAATTGGCACCTAGTTTCTTGAAACCTGATCTAAAATCCACAGCCCAATTAGACTCCTGGCTTCCATCCAATACTAAGGGGTTTTTCAAATGTGGAGCAACCAGGTGTATCACCTGCAACTATATAGATAATAGAACTAAGACCATTAAAACTGAAGATAATGGGGCACTATACGAAATTAAACATTTCATTAATTGTAATTCATCATATGTTATATATATACTCTCATGTGAATGTGGACTCAAATATGTAGGGCGTACTACCAGAAAACTTAAAATCAGGTTTCTTGAACACCGCAGAAATATTATTAAAAGACTGTCATCCCATAGTGTTTCCCAACACTTCCATGAGTCCCATCAAGGCAACCCCAACAGTCTTAAATTAATTGGAGTGGAGCACATCCCAGTAACTAATAGGGGTGGGGACCGTTACAAAAAACTATGCCAACAAGAAACATATTGGATGTTCAAAATGGGCTCCATTTACCCTGGGGGTCTCAATGATGCCATAGAACTAAACACTATAATATGATATACTGCCAATAATTAATTCTTTCCCCTACATGGAGTATATATAGCTTCCCTCCAAAGATTACAACTCTCTTCATATATTAGTGTCTCGCCTTCCTAGTGCTCTGTTCACCTCGCTGAAACTTATGAATAATTATTCAAATTAAATCAAAATTATAATAAATTATAAAGGGGACATCTATATGGTCCCTATACCATCATATTTATCATAATATATAGATAAAATCATTATACCGAGTAATAATTAGTTATGAGCACCACATCTTACTGATCCGTTTGGGAAACTAATATTCTGACCCTTATTTAATGGATGCGATAATATAATGTTTAAAATATTTGCTACTAGAACTGAAATATATCTCCCTATCCATAGTTCGAACATTGGCCCTGCTGGGTCAGATCCTTAAGCTACCTAAAAGGTTCGAGTTTCAAATGAATTTAAATTTAAATATAAGCCCTATCTCTGATTACTTGGTTGGCGGAAGTACTATGCCTCTGACGGACTGGTGGGCGGAAGCAATGCCTATGTTGATTCATAGGCATTGACGTAATCACGTCTTTCCTAACACACGGACCAGGGCGGATAAGCCGCTACGGACCCTGGTCTGTGCAACTAACTATGCTACCAGGTTGCTTAGCAACCGTCTCCCCGCTCTCCCGCACGCTATAGACATACAATACAAAGCCCCGATCACGTGACATAAGTCACGTGATCGGAACAATTACCAGGAAATACGTAATTTCAGTACCGCTCTCTACATGTTCCCCCACCTATAATGCAAGCTGTCAATATCATCTCTATGACAACAAGATCCACAACAAACTCACCCATTGGCTAATGCTTTCTAATACACTTCCTGTTTGCCTCTATTTATTTATTTATATACCAATAAAAACCTTTAAACAACTCGGTTTTTATGAATAATCTATACATCTGTTACCTATTATACTCCACTTGAAGTAGGTCTGTCTCAGCTCATAAGTTCATTTTGATTTTATATATCCAGCCCTAAAGTGATTATGCAATTGCACAACCAGGTGTTTCTAGGGGCTAATTAGCCACCATATTAGAGGTGGTATATAAACCCCACATGTTTTAAACTGCACATACCTTTGAGAAAGCTGCCAGCTGATCGCAGCGAAACGCGTCAGGTGAACCAGGGACCCCTGCCAGGAATTGACTCTAAGGAGGACCGAACCATTCCCCAAGTTTTTGTCCAGACGACTTTTCGAAATTCTCAGACTCTACATGGCAAACATCACATAAAAGGACTGCACCAACCGTAATGCATGAGGAGCTCTCCACTAAAGATTCCGGAGCACACTACCCTCTAACGGTAACTAGTCCATTCATTGGACCCTGCCTAAACTCTGAGACTATTGTATAAGCTGGACTATTATGATATAGGGGATAAACATCTGGAACGGTCACTGCATATATCTCCACAAAGTCTAATTTCCTTACCTGGCGAATTGGGAAGTCCCTTGGGATGTCTATCTAAATTTTAGAAATTATATCATTTTTTATTTCATACATGTACTTATTTCATTAATATAATTCTTATACACCGATTGTACAATTTTAGGAATAAACTTGTTTTATTGATTATACTAATAGTGTTGTATTCATCAAACTTAGCGCAGTCTCATTATCCTTTTCTTCTGTGTATCACAACGGGAGTGACTTCCCTTTTTCTGAGACTGCAGCTCGGCGAAACATCTCATACCTAAAGCGCCCAAGTACCTCTGGGTAACCAATCTTTCTACACGTACACATAGTCAACCTTGGGCTGCTAAGATATGAGCTGCTTCGCCAAATTTGATGAAAGAGCAAATAGAAGACAGACCTACTTCTCGAGATGGGACACTGGGAATGATGATAGAGGTGAAAAGTCTGAGCCACACCTGAGATTAACGGAGGAATTCTATAAATTAGAAGACCTATTAAAATCTGAGCTGAAACAATGGCTAGATGGTGTAAATTTACAAAAATACATCGATAAGAAAATGATCCCGAGGGGACTCAGACTTTTCAAACCCTCTATTTTTCAAGAGAATAAATCATTTCAGGAACAATGGGAGAATATTCTTGACAGATGCTCCTTTTCTTTAATGGAGCTAGTCATTAAATATAGAATAGAAAGAGCTAAACAAATAGAACAAGAAATTGAGGAAGTTAAAAAGAGACTCGAACCCCATGCTAATATGCCTGAATTTAAAGAAAGGGACAGGATCGTTACTGAAAAAATTGATAAATTTGAACAAACGCTTCTAGACACTAAATGTAAAAAATTTAGACGAGATTTTGATGATTATACGAAAGGAACAGTGAGAACTTATAAATTAAAGAACAGGGAGGAACAGATAGAACAGCGAGGGAGACCATATGAAAAACTACGAGGTCGACCATATAATAAATCAACATCTAATAGACGTAGGAATTTCTCCACTAGAAAAACCTATCCCTCTCCTTATAGGAACTCCAACTACCCCCAACATAGAGAAGGGGAATATACGAGACACTACTGGCCCAATAGCTCTCCTTCTTCTAGGAGAAATAAAAGAAATGAAATAGAAACCCCCCATTCTAGATATCCCCATCCAGTATCCCCTAGAATACAGGATAGACCAACCTATGACACACAGAGCAGAGGGGCGAGACCTAAAGAGAGAGATTTAAATATGAGTAGAACAGAAACCACAACAGAGGTTTTTTTAGACAAACGCCCAAACAAATTACATTGGGATCAAATACCACATGCGAACGAACAACAGATATCATCAAAAAGAGGAAGAAGAAGAAGTACAGATTCAGAGGTAGAAGAGGGGGTAAGAAAGAAAAATACAAGAAACTAAATAGAAATAAGAATAAGGGTACAAAGACCTCCACTATTTTCAATCTATCTACAAAGGTTCTTTCAGACTCTGAAATTACCCTCCTAAATAAGGGCCTGAAATTCTCCCCATCCACTCCCCCAAACATCTTCACTCTGTTTGTGGAACTTAATAGATATATTAGAACCTTATGTCGTAAAAGATTCTTCGCCAAACAACATATAAAACAAAGGAAAGAGGAAGCTATACCTATAGTGCTTGATGATGGGGACCAGATAGCTCTGGATATATTGGAGGAATTGGTCAGTACAGAACAATGTACCCCCAACAAAACAGAGAAACTGTACGACATATCTAGAAAGAACTTTAAACAGAGGTCAGAATTTTTCCCAATTAAATCTAAAGGCTCAAGCATAGAAACCTTTTATAAGGTGACTATGGACGATTTTAAGACAATGTGCTCTGACATCTATCTCAATCCACAAAAAAATAAATCTAACCTGTCTAGACAAGAGAAGAGGGCTATTAATAACCTAACCAGGGATAAATCCATTATTATTAAGGAAGCTGACAAGGGGGGAGGGCTTGTCATACAGAACAAGACAGATTATATACTGGAGGCCACAAGACAGTTAGAAAACCCCGAGTTCTACACCAAATTAAGTAGTGATCCCACCCAAGAATTCCTCCTGGAGCTTGCTACTCTTCTGGGGGGGGCCCTAGATGATGAAGTCATATCCAAAGACGAATACAATTTTCTTTATTCCGCACACCCTGTCACCCCGGTTTATTATCATTTACCTAAGATACACAAATCCCTCACCTCACCCCCAGGGCGCCCTATTATTTCTGGTATTCACTCCCTCACATCCAACCTATCCTATTACGTAGATTCGTACCTACAACCACGTGTACCTACACTCAGGTCCCACATCAAGGACACTACTCACTTTTTATCCCTCATCAAAGATGTGAAATGGCTAAATTCATATGCTTTCCTCACCTTGGATGTCCAAAGCCTCTATTCAAATATCCCACACGAGAAAGGCTTACTCACAATATCTAATCGACTCACCCAAGATGGGGACCTGAGTGAGATACACAAGAAATTTATAATTGACTCAATTTCCTATATCCTTCATCACAATTATTTTTTGTTTCTTCAATCTCACTATTTACAAGTCAAGGGTACCGCCATGGGGACCAGGTTCGCCCCCAGCTATGCCAACCTATATGTGGGTGAACTGGAGGAACAACTTATTTGGAGGGGAGGCTGGGAGGCGCACCTGGTCCTATATGGCAGGTACATTGACGATCTTTTTATTATTTGGGATGGGGATTCACACTCAGCACAGTTATTTGTTGATTCCCTTAACTCTAACACTTATGGTTTAACTTTCACTCACCAATATCACTCCCAATGTATCAACTTTTTGGACGTGTCACTTGAAGCCAAAGATGATACAATCTACACCACTAATTATGCCAAGGAAGTGGGTACTAATGCATATTTACATTATTCCAGTGCACATTACCCCCCCTGGAAGAGGAACATCCCCAGGGGACAACTTATACGCCTCAGACGTAACTGCTCCGATATAATATCTTTTGAAGCCCAAGCATCTGAGATGCTAAAATCGTTTGAACAGAGAGGGTACCCTACAGTCCTCCTAAATAAAGCACTCGAAGAAGTTAGAAAAATAGATAGAAACATATTACTAACCAATAAGAAAAAGGACAGAGCTAACTTAATAGAAGATGAGAAACCAATAGCATTTATTTCTACTTATAATAGTCACTGTTCCCAAATTAAACAAATTATAAAGAAAAATCATAATATTCTCAAACAGGATTATTTGATAGCCCCCCTGTTACCAAGTGACCCTGTTTTTATCTTCAAGAAAAATAGATCCCTTAGAAATTCATTGGCACCTAGTTTCTTGAAACCTGATCTAAAATCCACAGCCCAATTAGACTCCTGGCTTCCATCCAATACTAAGGGGTTTTTCAAATGTGGAGCAACCAGGTGTATCACCTGCAACTATATAGATAATAGAACTAAGACCATTAAAACTGAAGATAATGGGGCACTATACGAAATTAAACATTTCATTAATTGTAATTCATCATATGTTATATATATACTCTCATGTGAATGTGGACTCAAATATGTAGGGCGTACTACCAGAAAACTTAAAATCAGGTTTCTTGAACACCGCAGAAATATTATTAAAAGACTGTCATCCCATAGTGTTTCCCAACACTTCCATGAGTCCCATCAAGGCAACCCCAACAGTCTTAAATTAATTGGAGTGGAGCACATCCCAGTAACTAATAGGGGTGGGGACCGTTACAAAAAACTATGCCAACAAGAAACATATTGGATGTTCAAAATGGGCTCCATTTACCCTGGGGGTCTCAATGATGCCATAGAACTAAACACTATAATATGATATACTGCCAATAATTAATTCTTTCCCCTACATGGAGTATATATAGCTTCCCTCCAAAGATTACAACTCTCTTCATATATTAGTGTCTCGCCTTCCTAGTGCTCTGTTCACCTCGCTGAAACTTATGAATAATTATTCAAATTAAATCAAAATTATAATAAATTATAAAGGGGACATCTATATGGTCCCTATACCATCATATTTATCATAATATATAGATAAAATCATTATACCGAGTAATAATTAGTTATGAGCACCACATCTTACTGATCCGTTTGGGAAACTAATATTCTGACCCTTATTTAATGGATGCGATAATATAATGTTTAAAATATTTGCTACTAGAACTGAAATATATCTCCCTATCCATAGTTCGAACATTGGCCCTGCTGGGTCAGATCCTTAAGCTACCTAAAAGGTTCGAGTTTCAATTGAATTTAAATTTAAATATAAGCCCTATCTCTGATTACTTGGTTGGCGGAAGTACTATGCCTCTGACGGACTGGTGGGCGGAAGCAATGCCTATGTTGATTCATAGGCATTGACGTAATCACGTCTTTCCTAACACACGGACCAGGGCGGATAAGCCGCTACGGACCCTGGTCTGTGCAACTAACTATGCTACCAGGTTGCTTAGCAACCGTCTCCCCGCTCTCCCGCACGCTATAGACATACAATACAAAGCCCCGATCACGTGACATAAGTCACGTGATCGGAACAATTACCAGGAAATACGTAATTTCAGTACCGCTCTCTACATGTTCCCCCACCTATAATGCAAGCTGTCAATATCATCTCTATGACAACAAGATCCACAACAAACTCACCCATTGGCTAATGCTTTCTAATACACTTCCTGTTTGCCTCTATTTATTTATTTATATACCAATAAAAACCTTTAAACAACTCGGTTTTTATGAATAATCTATACATCTGTTACCTATTATACTCCACTTGAAGTAGGTCTGTCTCAGCTCATAAGTTCATTTTGATTTTATATATCCAGCCCTAAAGTGATTATGCAATTGCACAACCAGGTGTTTCTAGGGGCTAATTAGCCACCATATTAGAGGTGGTATATAAACCCCACATGTTTTAAACTGCACATACCTTTGAGAAAGCTGCCAGCTGATCGCAGCGAAACGCGTCAGGTGAACCAGGGACCCCTGCCAGGAATTGACTCTAAGGAGGACCGAACCATTCCCCAAGTTTTTGTCCAGACGACTTTTCGAAATTCTCAGACTCTACATGGCAAACATCACATAAAAGGACTGCACCAACCGTAATGCATGAGGAGCTCTCCACTAAAGATTCCGGAGCACACTACCCTCTAACGGTAACTAGTCCATTCATTGGACCCTGCCTAAACTCTGAGACTATTGTATAAGCTGGACTATTATGATATAGGGGATAAACATCTGGAACGGTCACTGCATATATCTCCACAAAGTCTAATTTCCTTACCTGGCGAATTGGGAAGTCCCTTGGGATGTCTATCTAAATTTTAGAAATTATATCATTTTTTATTTCATACATGTACTTATTTCATTAATATAATTCTTATACACCGATTGTACAATTTTAGGAATAAACTTGTTTTATTGATTATACTAATAGTGTTGTATTCATCAAACTTAGCGCAGTCTCATTATCCTTTTCTTCTGTGTATCACAACGGGAGTGACTTCCCTTTTTCTGAGACTGCAGCTCGGCGAAACATCTCATACCTAAAGCGCCCAAGTACCTCTGGGTAACCAATCTTTCTACACGTACACATAGTCAACCTTGGGCTGCTAAGATATGAGCTGCTTCGCCAAATTTGATGAAAGAGCAAATAGAAGACAGACCTACTTCTCGAGATGGGACACTGGGAATGATGATAGAGGTGAAAAGTCTGAGCCACACCTGAGATTAACGGAGGAATTCTATAAATTAGAAGACCTATTAAAATCTGAGCTGAAACAATGGCTAGATGGTGTAAATTTACAAAAATACATCGATAAGAAAATGATCCCGAGGGGACTCAGACTTTTCAAACCCTCTATTTTTCAAGAGAATAAATCATTTCAGGAACAATGGGAGAATATTCTTGACAGATGCTCCTTTTCTTTAATGGAGCTAGTCATTAAATATAGAATAGAAAGAGCTAAACAAATAGAACAAGAAATTGAGGAAGTTAAAAAGAGACTCGAACCACATGCTAATATGCCTGAATTTAAAGAAAGGGACAGGATCGTTACTGAAAAAATTGATAAATTTAAACAAACGCTTCTAGACACTAAATGTAAAAAATTTAGACGAGATTTTGATGATTATACGAAAGGAACAGTGAGAACTTATAAATTAAAGAACAGGGAGGAACAGATAGAACAGCGAGGGAGACCATATGAAAAACTACGAGGTCGACCATATAATAAATCAACATCTAATAGACGTAGGAATTTCTCCACTAGAAAAACCTATCCCTCTCCTTATAGGAACTCCAACTACCCCCAACATAGAGAAGGGGAATATACGAGACACTACTGGCCCAATAGCTCTCCTTCTTCTAGGAGAAATAAAAGAAATGAAATAGAAACCCCCCATTCTAGATATCCCCATCCAGTATCCCCTAGAATACAGGATAGACCAACCTATGACACACAGAGCAGAGGGGCGAGACCTAAAGAGAGAGATTTAAATATGAGTAGAACAGAAACCACAACAGAGGTTTTTTTAGACAAACGCCCAAACAAATTACATTGGGATCAAATACCACATGCGAACGAACAACAGATATCATCAAAAAGAGGAAGAAGAAGTACAGATTCAGAGGTAGAAGAGGGGGTAAGAAAGAAAAATACAAGAAACTAAATAGAAATAAGAATAAGGGTACAAAGACCTCCACTATTTTCAATCTATCCACAAAGGTTCTTTCAGACTCTGAAATTACCCTCCTAAATAAGGGCCTGAAATTCTCCCCATCCACTCCCCCAAACATCTTCACTCTGTTTGTGGAACTTAATAGATATATTAGAACCTTATGTCATAAAAGATTCTTCGCCAAACAACATATAAAACAAAGGAAAGAGGAAGCTATACCTATAGTGCTTGATGATGGGGACCAGATAGCTCTGGATATATTGGAGGAATTGGTCAGTACAGAACAATGTACCCCCAACAAAACAGAGAAACTGTACGACATATCTAGAAAGAACTTTAAACAGAGGTCAGAATTTTTCCCAATTAAATCTAAAGGCTCAAGCATAGAAACCTTTTATAAGGTGACTATGGACGATTTTAAGACAATGTGCTCTGACATCTATCTCAATCCACAAAAAAATAAATCTAACCTGTCTAGACAAGAGAAGAGGGCTATTAATAACCTAACCAGGGATAAATCCATTATTATTAAGGAAGCTGACAAGGGGGGAGGGCTTGTCATACAGAACAAGACAGATTATATACTGGAGGCCACAAGACAGTTAGAAAACCCCGAGTTCTACACCAAATTAAGTAGTGATCCCACCCAAGAATTCCTCCTGGAGCTTGCTACTCTTCTGGGGGGGGCCCTAGATGATGAAGTCATATCCAAAGACGAATACAATTTTCTTTATTCCGCACACCCTGTCACCCCGGTTTATTATCATTTACCTAAGATACACAAATCCCTCACCTCACCCCCAGGGCGCCCTATTATTTCTGGTATTCACTCCCTCACATCCAACCTATCCTATTACGTAGATTCGTACCTACAACCACGTGTACCTACACTCAGGTCCCACATCAAGGACACTACTCACTTTTTATCCCTCATCAAAGATGTGAAATGGCTAAATTCATATGCTTTCCTCACCTTGGATGTCCAAAGCCTCTATTCAAATATCCCACACGAGAAAGGCTTACTCACAATATCTAATCGACTCACCCAAGATGGGGACCTGAGTGAGATACACAAGAAATTTATAATTGACTCAATTTCCTATATCCTTCATCACAATTATTTTTTGTTTCTTCAATCTCACTATTTACAAGTCAAGGGTACCGCCATGGGGACCAGGTTCGCCCCCAGCTATGCCAACCTATATGTGGGTGAACTGGAGGAACAACTTATTTGGAGGGGAGGCTGGGAGGCGCACCTGGTCCTATATGGCAGGTACATTGACGATCTTTTTATTATTTGGGATGGGGATTCACACTCAGCACAGTTATTTGTTGATTCCCTTAACTCTAACACTTATGGTTTAACTTTCACTCACCAATATCACTCCCAATGTATCAACTTTTTGGACGTGTCACTTGAAGCCAAAGATGATACAATCTACACCACTAATTATGCCAAGGAAGTGGGTACTAATGCATATTTACATTATTCCAGTGCACATTACCCCCCCTGGAAGAGGAACATCCCCAGGGGACAACTTATACGCCTCAGACGTAACTGCTCCGATATAATATCTTTTGAAGCCCAAGCATCTGAGATGCTAAAATCGTTTGAACAGAGAGGGTACCCTACAGTCCTCCTAAATAAAGCACTCGAAGAAGTTAGAAAAATAGATAGAAACATATTACTAACCAATAAGAAAAAGGACAGAGCTAACTTAATAGAAGATGAGAAACCAATAGCATTTATTTCTACTTATAATAGTCACTGTTCCCAAATTAAACAAATTATAAAGAAAAATCATAATATTCTCAAACAGGATTATTTGATAGCCCCCCTGTTACCAAGTGACCCTGTTTTTATCTTCAAGAAAAATAGATCCCTTAGAAATTCATTGGCACCTAGTTTCTTGAAACCTGATCTAAAATCCACAGCCCAATTAGACTCCTGGCTTCCATCCAATACTAAGGGGTTTTTCAAATGTGGAGCAACCAGGTGTATCACCTGCAACTATATAGATAATAGAACTAAGACCATTAAAACTGAAGATAATGGGGCACTATACGAAATTAAACATTTCATTAATTGTAATTCATCATATGTTATATATATACTCTCATGTGAATGTGGACTCAAATATGTAGGGCGTACTACCAGAAAACTTAAAATCAGGTTTCTTGAACACCGCAGAAATATTATTAAAAGACTGTCATCCCATAGTGTTTCCCAACACTTCCATGAGTCCCATCAAGGCAACCCCAACAGTCTTAAATTAATTGGAGTGGAGCACATCCCAGTAACTAATAGGGGTGGGGACCGTTACAAAAAACTATGCCAACAAGAAACATATTGGATGTTCAAAATGGGCTCCATTTACCCTGGGGGTCTCAATGATGCCATAGAACTAAACACTATAATATGATATACTGCCAATAATTAATTCTTTCCCCTACATGGAGTATATATAGCTTCCCTCCAAAGATTACAACTCTCTTCATATATTAGTGTCTCGCCTTCCTAGTGCTCTGTTCACCTCGCTGAAACTTATGAATAATTATTCAAATTAAATCAAAATTATAATAAATTATAAAGGGGACATCTATATGGTCCCTATACCATCATATTTATCATAATATATAGATAAAATAATTATACCGAGTAATAATTAGTTATGAGCACCACATCTTACTGATCCGTTTGGGAAACTAATATTCTGGCCCTTATTTAATGGATGCGATAATATAATGTTTAAAATATTTGCTACTAGAACTGAAATATATCTCCCTATCCATAGTTCGAACATTGGCCCTGCTGGGTCAGATCCTTAAGCTACCTAAAAGGTTCGAGTTTCAATTGAATTTAAATTTAAATATAAGCCCTATCTCTGATTACTTGGTTGGCGGAAGTACTATGCCTCTGACGGACTGGTGGGCGGAAGCAATGCCTATGTTGATTCATAGGCATTGACGTAATCACGTCTTTCCTAACACACGGACCAGGGCGGATAAGCCGCTACGGACCCTGGTCTGTGCAACTAACTATGCTACCAGGTTGCTTAGCAACCGTCTCCCCGCTCTCCCGCACGCTATAGACATACAATACAAAGCCCCGATCACGTGACATAAGTCACGTGATCGGAACAATTACCAGGAAATACGTAATTTCAGTACCGCTCTCTACATGTTCCCCCACCTATAATGCAAGCTGTCAATATCATCTCTATGACAACAAGATCCACAACAAACTCACCCATTGGCTAATGCTTTCTAATACACTTCCTGTTTGCCTCTATTTATTTATTTATATACCAATAAAAACCTTTAAACAACTCGGTTTTTATGAATAATCTATACATCTGTTACCTATTATACTCCACTTGAAGTAGGTCTGTCTCAGCTCATAAGTTCATTTTGATTTTATATATCCAGCCCTAAAGTGATTATGCAATTGCACAACCAGGTGTTTCTAGGGGCTAATTAGCCACCATATTAGAGGTGGTATATAAACCCCACATGTTTTAAACTGCACATACCTTTGAGAAAGCTGCCAGCTGATCGCAGCGAAACGCGTCAGGTGAACCAGGGACCCCTGCCAGGAATTGACTCTAAGGAGGACCGAACCATTCCCCAAGTTTTTGTCCAGACGACTTTTCGAAATTCTCAGACTCTACATGGCAAACATCACATAAAAGGACTGCACCAACCATAATGCATGAGGAGCTCTCCACTAAAGATTCCGGAGCACACTACCCTCTAACGGTAACTAGTCCATTCATTGGACCCTGCCTAAACTCTGAGACTATTGTATAAGCTGGACTATTATGATATAGGGGATAAACATCTGGAACGGTCACTGCATATATCTCCACAAAGTCTAATTTCCTTACCTGGCGAATTGGGAAGTCCCTTGGGATGTCTATCTAAATTTTAGAAATTATATCATTTTTTATTTCATACATGTACTTATTTCATTAATATAATTCTTATACACCGATTGTACAATTTTAGGAATAAACTTGTTTTATTGATTATACTAATAGTGTTGTATTCATCAAACTTAGCGCAGTCTCATTATCCTTTTCTTCTGTGTATCACAACGGGAGTGACTTCCCTTTTTCTGAGACTGCAGCTCGGCGAAACATCTCATACCTAAAGCGCCCAAGTACCTCTGGGTAACCAATCTTTCTACACGTACACATAGTCAACCTTGGGCTGCTAAGATATGAGCTGCTTCGCCAAATTTGATGAAAGAGCAAATAGAAGACAGACCTACTTCTCGAGATGGGACACTGGGAATGATGATAGAGGTGAAAAGTCTGAGCCACACCTGAGATTAACGGAGGAATTCTATAAATTAGAAGACCTATTAAAATCTGAGCTGAAACAATGGCTAGATGGTGTAAATTTACAAAAATACATCGATAAGAAAATGATCCCGAGGGGACTCAGACTTTTCAAACCCTCTATTTTTCAAGAGAATAAATCATTTCAGGAACAATGGGAGAATATTCTTGACAGATGCTCCTTTTCTTTAATGGAGCTAGTCATTAAATATAGAATAGAAAGAGCTAAACAAATAGAACAAGAAATTGAGGAAGTTAAAAAGAGACTCGAACCACATGCTAATATGCCTGAATTTAAAGAAAGGGACAGGATCGTTACTGAAAAAATTGATAAATTTGAACAAACGCTTCTAGACACTAAATGTAAAAAATTTAGACGAGATTTTGATGATTATACGAAAGGAACAGTGAGAACTTATAAATTAAAGAACAGGGAGGAACAGATAGAACAGCGAGGGAGACCATATGAAAAACTACGAGGTCGACCATATAATAAATCAACATCTAATAGACGTAGGAATTTCTCCACTAGAAAAACCTATCCCTCTCCTTATAGGAACTCCAACTACCCCCAACATAGAGAAGGGGAATATACGAGACACTACTGGCCCAATAGCTCTCCTTCTTCTAGGAGAAATAAAAGAAATGAAATAGAAACCCCCCATTCTAGATATCCCCATCCAGTATCCCCTAGAATACAGGATAGACCAACCTATGACACACAGAGCAGAGGGGCGAGACCTAAAGAGAGAGATTTAAATATGAGTAGAACAGAAACCACAACAGAGGTTTTTTTAGACAAACGCCCAAACAAATTACATTGGGATCAAATACCACATGCGAACGAACAACAGATATCATCAAAAAGAGGAAGAAGAAGAAGTACAGATTCAGAGGTAGAAGAGGGGGTAAGAAAGAAAAATACAAGAAACTAAATAGAAATAAGAATAAGGGTACAAAGACCTCCACTATTTTCAATCTATCTACAAAGGTTCTTTCAGACTCTGAAATTACCCTCCTAAATAAGGGCCTGAAATTCTCCCCATCCACTCCCCCAAACATCTTCACTCTGTTTGTGGAACTTAATAGATATATTAGAACCTTATGTCATAAAAGATTCTTCGCCAAACAACATATAAAACAAAGGAAAGAGGAAGCTATACCTATAGTGCTTGATGATGGGGACCAGATAGCTCTGGATATATTGGAGGAATTGGTCAGTACAGAACAATGTACCCCCAACAAAACAGAGAAACTGTACGACATATCTAGAAAGAACTTTAAACAGAGGTCAGAATTTTTCCCAATTAAATCTAAAGGCTCAAGCATAGAAACCTTTTATAAGGTGACTATGGACGATTTTAAGACAATGTGCTCTGACATCTATCTCAATCCACAAAAAAATAAATCTAACCTGTCTAGACAAGAGAAGAGGGCTATTAATAACCTAACCAGGGATAAATCCATTATTATTAAGGAAGCTGACAAGGGGGGAGGGCTTGTCATACAGAACAAGACAGATTATATACTGGAGGCCACAAGACAGTTAGAAAACCCCGAGTTCTACACCAAATTAAGTAGTGATCCCACCCAAGAATTCCTCCTGGAGCTTGCTACTCTTCTGGGGGGGGCCCTAGATGATGAAGTCATATCCAAAGACGAATACAATTTTCTTTATTCCGCACACCCTGTCACCCCGGTTTATTATCATTTACCTAAGATACACAAATCCCTCACCTCACCCCCAGGGCGCCCTATTATTTCTGGTATTCACTCCCTCACATCCAACCTATCCTATTACGTAGATTCGTACCTACAACCACGTGTACCTACACTCAGGTCCCACATCAAGGACACTACTCACTTTTTATCCCTCATGAAAGATGTGAAATGGCTAAATTCATATGCTTTCCTCACCTTGGATGTCCAAAGCCTCTATTCAAATATCCCACACGAGAAAGGCTTACTCACAATATCTAATCGACTCACCCAAGATGGGGACCTGAGTGAGATACACAAGAAATTTATAATTGACTCAATTTCCTATATCCTTCATCACAATTATTTTTTGTTTCTTCAATCTCACTATTTACAAGTCAAGGGTACCGCCATGGGGACCAGGTTCGCCCCCAGCTATGCCAACCTATATGTGGGTGAACTGGAGGAACAACTTATTTGGAGGGGAGGCTGGGAGGCGCACCTGGTCCTATATGGCAGGTACATTGACGATCTTTTTATTATTTGGGATGGGGATTCACACTCAGCACAGTTATTTGTTGATTCCCTTAACTCTAACACTTATGGTTTAACTTTCACTCACCAATATCACTCCCAATGTATCAACTTTTTGGACGTGTCACTTGAAGCCAAAGATGATACAATCTACACCACTAATTATGCCAAGGAAGTGGGTACTAATGCATATTTACATTATTCCAGTGCACATTACCCCCCCTGGAAGAGGAACATCCCCAGGGGACAACTTATACACCTCAGACGTAACTGCTCCGATATAATATCTTTTGAAGCCCAAGCATCTGAGATGCTAAAATCGTTTGAACAGAGAGGGTACCCTACAGTCCTCCTAAATAAAGCACTCGAAGAAGTTAGAAAAATAGATAGAAACATATTACTAACCAATAAGAAAAAGGACAGAGCTAACTTAATAGAAGATGAGAAACCAATAGCATTTATTTCTACTTATAATAGTCACTGTTCCCAAATTAAACAAATTATAAAGAAAAATCATAATATTCTCAAACAGGATTATTTGATAGCCCCCCTGTTACCAAGTGACCCTGTTTTTATCTTCAAGAAAAATAGATCCCTTAGAAATTCATTGGCACCTAGTTTCTTGAAACCTGATCTAAAATCCACAGCCCAATTAGACTCCTGGCTTCCATCCAATACTAAGGGGTTTTTCAAATGTGGAGCAACCAGGTGTATCACCTGCAACTATATAGATAATAGAACTAAGACCATTAAAACTGAAGATAATGGGGCACTATACGAAATTAAACATTTCATTAATTGTAATTCATCATATGTTATATATATACTCTCATGTGAATGTGGACTCAAATATGTAGGGCGTACTACCAGAAAACTTAAAATCAGGTTTCTTGAACACCGCAGAAATATTATTAAAAGACTGTCATCCCATAGTGTTTCCCAACACTTCCATGAGTCCCATCAAGGCAACCCCAACAGTCTTAAATTAATTGGAGTGGAGCACATCCCAGTAACTAATAGGGGTGGGGACCGTTACAAAAAACTATGCCAACAAGAAACATATTGGATGTTCAAAATGGGCTCCATTTACCCTGGGGGTCTCAATGATGCCATAGAACTAAACACTATAATATGATATACTGCCAATAATTAATTCTTTCCCCTACATGGAGTATATATAGCTTCCCTCCAAAGATTACAACTCTCTTCATATATTAGTGTCTCGCCTTCCTAGTGCTCTGTTCACCTCGCTGAAACTTATGAATAATTATTCAAATTAAATCAAAATTATAATAAATTATAAAGGGGACATCTATATGGTCCCTATACCATCATATTTATCATAATATATAGATAAAATCATTATACCGAGTAATAATTAGTTATGAGCACCACATCTTACTGATCCGTTTGGGAAACTAATATTCTGGCCCTTATTTAATGGATGCGATAATATAATGTTTAAAATATTTGCTACTAGAACTGAAATATATCTCCCTATCCATAGTTCGAACATTGGCCCTGCTGGGTCAGATCCTTAAGCTACCTAAAAGGTTCGAGTTTCAATTGAATTTAAATTTAAATATAAGCCCTATCTCTGATTACTTGGTTGGCGGAAGTACTATGCCTCTGACGGACTGGTGGGCGGAAGCAATGCCTATGTTGATTCATAGGCATTGACGTAATCACGTCTTTCCTAACACACGGACCAGGGCGGATAAGCCGCTACGGACCCTGGTCTGTGCAACTAACTATGCTACCAGGTTGCTTAGCAACCGTCTCCCCGCTCTCCCGCACGCTATAGACATACAATACAAAGCCCCGATCACGTGACATAAGTCACGTGATCGGAACAATTACCAGGAAATACGTAATTTCAGTACCGCTCTCTACATGTTCCCCCACCTATAATGCAAGCTGTCAATATCATCTCTATGACAACAAGATCCACAACAAACTCACCCATTGGCTAATGCTTTCTAATACACTTCCTGTTTGCCTCTATTTATTTATTTATATACCAATAAAAACCTTTAAACAACTCGGTTTTTATGAATAATCTATACATCTGTTACCTATTATACTCCACTTGAAGTAGGTCTGTCTCAGCTCATAAGTTCATTTTGATTTTATATATCCAGCCCTAAAGTGATTATGCAATTGCACAACCAGGTGTTTCTAGGGGCTAATTAGCCACCATATTAGAGGTGGTATATAAACCCCACATGTTTTAAACTGCACATACCTTTGAGAAAGCTGCCAGCTGATCGCAGCGAAACGCGTCAGGTGAACCAGGGACCCCTGCCAGGAATTGACTCTAAGGAGGACCGAACCATTCCCCAAGTTTTTGTCCAGACGACTTTTCGAAATTCTCAGACTCTACATGGCAAACATCACATAAAAGGACTGCACCAACCGTAATGCATGAGGAGCTCTCCACTAAAGATTCCGGAGCACACTACCCTCTAACGGTAACTAGTCCATTCATTGGACCCTGCCTAAACTCTGAGACTATTGTATAAGCTGGACTATTATGATATAGGGGATAAACATCTGGAACGGTCACTGCATATATCTCCACAAAGTCTAATTTCCTTACCTGGCGAATTGGGAAGTCCCTTGGGATGTCTATCTAAATTTTAGAAATTATATCATTTTTTATTTCATACATGTACTTATTTCATTAATATAATTCTTATACACCGATTGTACAATTTTAGGAATAAACTTGTTTTATTGATTATACTAATAGTGTTGTATTCATCAAACTTAGCGCAGTCTCATTATCCTTTTCTTCTGTGTATCACAACGGGAGTGACTTCCCTTTTTCTGAGACTGCAGCTCGGCGAAACATCTCATACCTAAAGCGCCCAAGTACCTCTGGGTAACCAATCTTTCTACACGTACACATAGTCAACCTTGGGCTGCTAAGATATGAGCTGCTTCGCCAAATTTGATGAAAGAGCAAATAGAAGACAGACCTACTTCTCGAGATGGGACACTGGGAATGATGATAGAGGTGAAAAGTCTGAGCCACACCTGAGATTAACGGAGGAATTCTATAAATTAGAAGACCTATTAAAATCTGAGCTGAAACAATGGCTAGATGGTGTAAATTTACAAAAATACATCGATAAGAAAATGATCCCGAGGGGACTCAGACTTTTCAAACCCTCTATTTTTCAAGAGAATAAATCATTTCAGGAACAATGGGAGAATATTCTTGACAGATGCTCCTTTTCTTTAATGGAGCTAGTCATTAAATATAGAATAGAAAGAGCTAAACAAATAGAACAAGAAATTGAGGAAGTTAAAAAGAGACTCGAACCACATGCTAATATGCCTGAATTTAAAGAAAGGGACAGGATCGTTACTGAAAAAATTGATAAATTTGAACAAACGCTTCTAGACACTAAATGTAAAAAATTTAGACGAGATTTTGATGATTATACGAAAGGAACAGTGAGAACTTATAAATTAAAGAACAGGGAGGAACAGATAGAACAGCGAGGGAGACCATATGAAAAACTACGAGGTCGACCATATAATAAATCAACATCTAATAGACGTAGGAATTTCTCCACTAGAAAAACCTATCCCTCTCCTTATAGGAACTCCAACTACCCCCAACATAGAGAAGGGGAATATACGAGACACTACTGGCCCAATAGCTCTCCTTCTTCTAGGAGAAATAAAAGAAATGAAATAGAAACCCCCCATTCTAGATATCCCCATCCAGTATCCCCTAGAATACAGGATAGACCAACCTATGACACACAGAGCAGAGGGGCGAGACCTAAAGAGAGAGATTTAAATATGAGTAGAACAGAAACCACAACAGAGGTTTTTTTAGACAAACGCCCAAACAAATTACATTGGGATCAAATACCACATGCGAACGAACAACAGATATCATCAAAAAGAGGAAGAAGAAGAAGTACAGATTCAGAGGTAGAAGAGGGGGTAAGAAAGAAAAATACAAGAAACTAAATAGAAATAAGAATAAGGGTACAAAGACCTCCACTATTTTCAATCTATCTACAAAGGTTCTTTCAGACTCTGAAATTACCCTCCTAAATAAGGGCCTGAAATTCTCCCCATCCACTCCCCCAAACATCTTCACTCTGTTTGTGGAACTTAATAGATATATTAGAACCTTATCTCGTAAAAGATTCTTCGCCAAACAACATATAAAACAAAGGAAAGAGGAAGCTATACCTATAGTGCTTGATGATGGGGACCAGATAGCTCTGGATATATTGGAGGAATTGGTCAGTACAGAACAATGTACCCCCAACAAAACAGAGAAACTGTACGACATATCTAGAAAGAACTTTAAACAGAGGTCAGAATTTTTCCCAATTAAATCTAAAGGCTCAAGCATAGAAACCTTTTATAAGGTGACTATGGACGATTTTAAGACAATGTGCTCTGACATCTATCTCAATCCACAAAAAAATAAATCTAACCTGTCTAGACAAGAGAAGAGGGCTATTAATAACCTAACCAGGGATAAATCCATTATTATTAAGGAAGCTGACAAGGGGGGAGGGCTTGTCATACAGAACAAGACAGATTATATACTGGAGGCCACAAGACAGTTAGAAAACCCCGAGTTCTACACCAAATTAAGTAGTGATCCCACCCAAGAATTCCTCCTGGAGCTTGCTACTCTTCTGGGGGGGGCCCTAGATGATGAAGTCATATCCAAAGACGAATACAATTTTCTTTATTCCGCACACCCTGTCACCCCGGTTTATTATCATTTACCTAAGATACACAAATCCCTCACCTCACCCCCAGGGCGCCCTATTATTTCTGGTATTCACTCCCTCACATCCAACCTATCCTATTACGTAGATTCGTACCTACAACCACGTGTACCTACACTCAGGTCCCACATCAAGGACACTACTCACTTTTTATCCCTCATCAAAGATGTGAAATGGCTAAATTCATATGCTTTCCTCACCTTGGATGTCCAAAGCCTCTATTCAAATATCCCACACGAGAAAGGCTTACTCACAATATCTAATCGACTCACCCAAGATGGGGACCTGAGTGAGATACACAAGAAATTTATAATTGACTCAATTTCCTATATCCTTCATCACAATTATTTTTTGTTTCTTCAATCTCACTATTTACAAGTCAAGGGTACCGCCATGGGGACCAGGTTCGCCCCCAGCTATGCCAACCTATATGTGGGTGAACTGGAGGAACAACTTATTTGGAGGGGAGGCTGGGAGGCGCACCTGGTCCTATATGGCAGGTACATTGACAATCTTTTTATTATTTGGGATGGGGATTCACACTCAGCACAGTTATTTGTTGATTCCCTTAACTCTAACACTTATGGTTTAACTTTCACTCACCAATATCACTCCCAATGTATCAACTTTTTGGACGTGTTACTTGAAGCCAAAGATGATACAATCTACACCACTAATTATGCCAAGGAAGTGGGTACTAATGCATATTTACATTATTCCAGTGCACATTACCCCCCCTGGAAGAGGAACATCCCCAGGGGACAACTTATACGCCTCAGACGTAACTGCTCCGATATAATATCTTTTGAAGCCCAAGCATCTGAGATGCTAAAATCGTTTGAACAGAGAGGGTACCCTACAGTCCTCCTAAATAAAGCACTCGAAGAAGTTAGAAAAATAGATAGAAACATATTACTAACCAATAAGAAAAAGGACAGAGCTAACTTAATAGAAGATGAGAAACCAATAGCATTTATTTCTACTTATAATAGTCACTGTTCCCAAATTAAACAAATTATAAAGAAAAATCATAATATTCTCAAACAGGATTATTTGATAGCCCCCCTGTTACCAAGTGACCCTGTTTTTATCTTCAAGAAAAATAGATCCCTTAGAAATTCATTGGCACCTAGTTTCTTGAAACCTGATCTAAAATCCACAGCCCAATTAGACTCCTGGCTTCCATCCAATACTAAGGGGTTTTTCAAATGTGGAGCAACCAGGTGTATCACCTGCAACTATATAGATAATAGAACTAAGACCATTAAAACTGAAGATAATGGGGCACTATACGAAATTAAACATTTCATTAATTGTAATTCATCATATGTTATATATATACTCTCATGTGAATGTGGACTCAAATATGTAGGGCGTACTACCAGAAAACTTAAAATCAGGTTTCTTGAACACCGCAGAAATATTATTAAAAGACTGTCATCCCATAGTGTTTCCCAACACTTCCATGAGTCCCATCAAGGCAACCCCAACAGTCTTAAATTAATTGGAGTGGAGCACATCCCAGTAACTAATAGGGGTGGGGACCGTTACAAAAAACTATGCCAACAAGAAACATATTGGATGTTCAAAATGGGCTCCATTTACCCTGGGGGTCTCAATGATGCCATAGAACTAAACACTATAATATGATATACTGCCAATAATTAATTCTTTCCCCTACATGGAGTATATATAGCTTCCCTCCAAAGATTACAACTCTCTTCATATATTAGTGTCTCGCCTTCCTAGTGCTCTGTTCACCTCGCTGAAACTTATGAATAATTATTCAAATTAAATCAAAATTATAATAAATTATAAAGGGGACATCTATATGGTCCCTATACCATCATATTTATCATAATATATAGATAAAATCATTATACCGAGTAATAATTAGTTATGAGCACCACATCTTACTGATCCGTTTGGGAAACTAATATTCTGGCCCTTATTTAATGGATGCGATAATATAATGTTTAAAATATTTGCTACTAGAACTGAAATATATCTCCCTATCCATAGTTCGAACATTGGCCCTGCTGGGTCAGATCCTTAAGCTACCTAAAAGGTTCGAGTTTCAATTGAATTTAAATTTAAATATAAGCCCTATCTCTGATTACTTGGTTGGCGGAAGTACTATGCCTCTGACGGACTGGTGGGCGGAAGCAATGCCTATGTTGATTCATAGGCATTGACGTAATCACGTCTTTCCTAACACACGGACCAGGGCGGATAAGCCGCTACGGACCCTGGTCTGTGCAACTAACTATGCTACCAGGTTGCTTAGCAACCGTCTCCCCGCTCTCCCGCACGCTATAGACATACAATACAAAGCCCCGATCACGTGACATAAGTCACGTGATCGGAACAATTACCAGGAAATACGTAATTTCAGTACCGCTCTCTACATGTTCCCCCACCTATAATGCAAGCTGTCAATATCATCTCTATGACAACAAGATCCACAACAAACTCACCCATTGGCTAATGCTTTCTAATACACTTCCTGTTTGCCTCTATTTATTTATTTATATACCAATAAAAACCTTTAAACAACTCGGTTTTTATGAATAATCTATACATCTGTTACCTATTATACTCCACTTGAAGTAGGTCTGTCTCAGCTCATAAGTTCATTTTGATTTTATATATCCAGCCCTAAAGTGATTATGCAATTGCACAACCAGGTGTTTCTAGGGGCTAATTAGCCACCATATTAGAGGTGGTATATAAACCCCACATGTTTTAAACTGCACATACCTTTGAGAAAGCTGCCAGCTGATCGCAGCGAAACGCGTCAGGTGAACCAGGGACCCCTGCCAGGAATTGACTCTAAGGAGGACCGAACCATTCCCCAAGTTTTTGTCCAGACGACTTTTCGAAATTCTCAGACTCTACATGGCAAACATCACATAAAAGGACTGCACCAACCGTAATGCATGAGGAGCTCTCCACTAAAGATTCCGGAGCACACTACCCTCTAACGGTAACTAGTCCATTCATTGGACCCTGCCTAAACTCTGAGACTATTGTATAAGCTGGACTATTATGATATAGGGGATAAACATCTGGAACGGTCACTGCATATATCTCCACAAAGTCTAATTTCCTTACCTGGCGAATTGGGAAGTCCCTTGGGATGTCTATCTAAATTTTAGAAATTATATCATTTTTTATTTCATACATGTACTTATTTCATTAATATAATTCTTATACACCGATTGTACAATTTTAGGAATAAACTTGTTTTATTGATTATACTAATAGTGTTGTATTCATCAAACTTAGCGCAGTCTCATTATCCTTTTCTTCTGTGTATCACAACGGGAGTGACTTCCCTTTTTCTGAGACTGCAGCTCGGCGAAACATCTCATACCTAAAGCGCCCAAGTACCTCTGGGTAACCAATCTTTCTACACGTACACATAGTCAACCTTGGGCTGCTAAGATATGAGCTGCTTCGCCAAATTTGATGAAAGAGCAAATAGAAGACAGACCTACTTCTCGAGATGGGACACTGGGAATGATGATAGAGGTGAAAAGTCTGAGCCACACCTGAGATTAACGGAGGAATTCTATAAATTAGAAGACCTATTAAAATCTGAGCTGAAACAATGGCTAGATGGTGTAAATTTACAAAAATACATCGATAAGAAAATGATCCCGAGGGGACTCAGACTTTTCAAACCCTCTATTTTTCAAGAGAATAAATCATTTCAGGAACAATGGGAGAATATTCTTGACAGATGCTCCTTTTCTTTAATGGAGCTAGTCATTAAATATAGAATAGAAAGAGCTAAACAAATAGAACAAGAAATTGAGGAAGTTAAAAAGAGACTCGAACCACATGCTAATATGCCTGAATTTAAAGAAAGGGACAGGATCGTTACTGAAAAAATTGATAAATTTGAACAAACGCTTCTAGACACTAAATGTAAAAAATTTAGACGAGATTTTGATGATTATACGAAAGGAACAGTGAGAACTTATAAATTAAAGAACAGGGAGGAACAGATAGAACAGCGAGGGAGACCATATGAAAAACTACGAGGTCGACCATATAATAAATCAACATCTAATAGACGTAGGAATTTCTCCACTAGAAAAACCTATCCCTCTCCTTATAGGAACTCCAACTACCCCCAACATAGAGAAGGGGAATATACGAGACACTACTGGCCCAATAGCTCTCCTTCTTCTAGGAGAAATAAAAGAAATGAAATAGAAACCCCCCATTCTAGATATCCCCATCCAGTATCCCCTAGAATACAGGATAGACCAACCTATGACACACAGAGCAGAGGGGCGAGACCTAAAGAGAGAGATTTAAATATGAGTAGAACAGAAACCACAACAGAGGTTTTTTTAGACAAACGCCCAAACAAATTACATTGGGATCAAATACCACATGCGAACGAACAACAGATATCATCAAAAAGAGGAAGAAGAAGTACAGATTCAGAGGTAGAAGAGGGGGTAAGAAAGAAAAATACAAGAAACTAAATAGAAATAAGAATAAGGGTACAAAGACCTCCACTATTTTCAATCTATCCACAAAGGTTCTTTCAGACTCTGAAATTACCCTCCTAAATAAGGGCCTGAAATTCTCCCCATCCACTCCCCCAAACATCTTCACTCTGTTTGTGGAACTTAATAGATATATTAGAACCTTATGTCATAAAAGATTCTTCGCCAAACAACATATAAAACAAAGGAAAGAGGAAGCTATACCTATAGTGCTTGATGATGGGGACCAGATAGCTCTGGATATATTGGAGGAATTGGTCAGTACAGAACAATGTACCCCCAACAAAACAGAGAAACTGTACGACATATCTAGAAAGAACTTTAAACAGAGGTCAGAATTTTTCCCAATTAAATCTAAAGGCTCAAGCATAGAAACCTTTTATAAGGTGACTATGGACGATTTTAAGACAATGTGCTCTGACATCTATCTCAATCCACAAAAAAATAAATCTAACCTGTCTAGACAAGAGAAGAGGGCTATTAATAACCTAACCAGGGATAAATCCATTATTATCAAGGAAGCTGACAAGGGGGGAGGGCTTGTCATACAGAACAAGACAGATTATATACTGGAGGCCACAAGACAGTTAGAAAACCCCGAGTTCTACACCAAATTAAGTAGTGATCCCACCCAAGAATTCCTCCTGGAGCTTGCTACTCTTCTGGGGGGGGCCCTAGATGATGAAGTCATATCCAAAGACGAATACAATTTTCTTTATTCCGCACACCCTGTCACCCCGGTTTATTATCATTTACCTAAGATACACAAATCCCTCACCTCACCCCCAGGGCGCCCTATTATTTCTGGTATTCACTCCCTCACATCCAACCTATCCTATTACGTAGATTCGTACCTACAACCACGTGTACCTACACTCAGGTCCCACATCAAGGACACTACTCACTTTTTATCCCTCATCAAAGATGTGAAATGGCTAAATTCATATGCTTTCCTCACCTTGGATGTCCAAAGCCTCTATTCAAATATCCCACACGAGAAAGGCTTACTCACAATATCTAATCGACTCACCCAAGATGGGGACCTGAGTGAGATACACAAGAAATTTATAATTGACTCAATTTCCTATATCCTTCATCACAATTATTTTTTGTTTCTTCAATCTCACTATTTACAAGTCAAGGGTACCGCCATGGGGACCAGGTTCGCCCCCAGCTATGCCAACCTATATGTGGGTGAACTGGAGGAACAACTTATTTGGAGGGGAGGCTGGGAGGCGCACCTGGTCCTATATGGCAGGTACATTGACGATCTTTTTATTATTTGGGATGGGGATTCACACTCAGCACAGTTATTTGTTGATTCCCTTAACTCTAACACTTATGGTTTAACTTTCACTCACCAATATCACTCCCAATGTATCAACTTTTTGGACGTGTCACTTGAAGCCAAAGATGATACAATCTACACCACTAATTATGCCAAGGAAGTGGGTACTAATGCATATTTACATTATTCCAGTGCACATTACCCCCCCTGGAAGAGGAACATCCCCAGGGGACAACTTATACGCCTCAGACGTAACTGCTCCGATATAATATCTTTTGAAGCCCAAGCATCTGAGATGCTAAAATCGTTTGAACAGAGAGGGTACCCTACAGTCCTCCTAAATAAAGCACTCGAAGAAGTTAGAAAAATAGATAGAAACATATTACTAACCAATAAGAAAAAGGACAGAGCTAACTTAATAGAAGATGAGAAACCAATAGCATTTATTTCTACTTATAATAGTCACTGTTCCCAAATTAAACAAATTATAAAGAAAAATCATAATATTCTCAAACAGGATTATTTGATAGCCCCCCTGTTACCAAGTGACCCTGTTTTTATCTTCAAGAAAAATAGATCCCTTAGAAATTCATTGGCACCTAGTTTCTTGAAACCTGATCTAAAATCCACAGCCCAATTAGACTCCTGGCTTCCATCCAATACTAAGGGGTTTTTCAAATGTGGAGCAACCAGGTGTATCACCTGCAACTATATAGATAATAGAACTAAGACCATTAAAACTGAAGATAATGGGGCACTATACGAAATTAAACATTTCATTAATTGTAATTCATCATATGTTATATATATACTCTCATGTGAATGTGGACTCAAATATGTAGGGCGTACTACCAGAAAACTTAAAATCAGGTTTCTTGAACACCGCAGAAATATTATTAAAAGACTGTCATCCCATAGTGTTTCCCAACACTTCCATGAGTCCCATCAAGGCAACCCCAACAGTCTTAAATTAATTGGAGTGGAGCACATCCCAGTAACTAATAGGGGTGGGGACCGTTACAAAAAACTATGCCAACAAGAAACATATTGGATGTTCAAAATGGGCTCCATTTACCCTGGGGGTCTCAATGATGCCATAGAACTAAACACTATAATATGATATACTGCCAATAATTAATTCTTTCCCCTACATGGAGTATATATAGCTTCCCTCCAAAGATTACAACTCTCTTCATATATTAGTGTCTCGCCTTCCTAGTGCTCTGTTCACCTCGCTGAAACTTATGAATAATTATTCAAATTAAATCAAAATTATAATAAATTATAAAGGGGACATCTATATGGTCCCTATACCATCATATTTATCATAATATATAGATAAAATCATTATACCGAGTAATAATTAGTTATGAGCACCACATCTTACTGATCCGTTTGGGAAACTAATATTCTGGCCCTTATTTAATGGATGCGATAATATAATGTTTAAAATATTTGCTACTAGAACTGAAATATATCTCCCTATCCATAGTTCGAACATTGGCCCTGCTGGGTCAGATCCTTAAGCTACCTAAAAGGTTCGAGTTTCAATTGAATTTAAATTTAAATATAAGCCCTATCTCTGATTACTTGGTTGGCGGAAGTACTATGCCTCTGACGGACTGGTGGGCGGAAGCAATGGCTATGTTGATTCATAGGCATTGACGTAATCACGTCTTTCCTAACACACGGACCAGGGCGGATAAGCCGCTACGGACCCTGGTCTGTGCAACTAACTATGCTACCAGGTTGCTTAGCAACCGTCTCCCCGCTCTCCCGCACGCTATAGACATACAATACAAAGCCCCGATCACGTGACATAAGTCACGTGATCGGAACAATTACCAGGAAATACGTAATTTCAGTACCGCTCTCTACATGTTCCCCCACCTATAATGCAAGCTGTCAATATCATCTCTATGACAACAAGATCCACAACAAACTCACCCATTGGCTAATGCTTTCTAATACACTTCCTGTTTGCCTCTATTTATTTATTTATATACCAATAAAAACCTTTAAACAACTCGGTTTTTATGAATAATCTATACATCTGTTACCTATTATACTCCACTTGAAGTAGGTCTGTCTCAGCTCATAAGTTCATTTTGATTTTATATATCCAGCCCTAAAGTGATTATGCAATTGCACAACCAGGTGTTTCTAGGGGCTAATTAGCCACCATATTAGAGGTGGTATATAAACCCCACATGTTTTAAACTGCACATACCTTTGAGAAAGCTGCCAGCTGATCGCAGCGAAACGCGTCAGGTGAACCAGGGACCCCTGCCAGGAATTGACTCTAAGGAGGACCGAACCATTCCCCAAGTTTTTGTCCAGACGACTTTTCGAAATTCTCAGACTCTACATGGCAAACATCACATAAAAGGACTGCACCAACCATAATGCATGAGGAGCTCTCCACTAAAGATTCCGGAGCACACTACCCTCTAACGGTAACTAGTCCATTCATTGGACCCTGCCTAAACTCTGAGACTATTGTATAAGCTGGACTATTATGATATAGGGGATAAACATCTGGAACGGTCACTGCATATATCTCCACAAAGTCTAATTTCCTTACCTGGCGAATTGGGAAGTCCCTTGGGATGTCTATCTAAATTTTAGAAATTATATCATTTTTTATTTCATACATGTACTTATTTCATTAATATAATTCTTATACACCGATTGTACAATTTTAGGAATAAACTTGTTTTATTGATTATACTAATAGTGTTGTATTCATCAAACTTAGCGCAGTCTCATTATCCTTTTCTTCTGTGTATCACAACGGGAGTGACTTCCCTTTTTCTGAGACTGCAGCTCGGCGAAACATCTCATACCTAAAGCGCCCAAGTACCTCTGGGTAACCAATCTTTCTACACGTACACATAGTCAACCTTGGGCTGCTAAGATATGAGCTGCTTCGCCAAATTTGATGAAAGAGCAAATAGAAGACAGACCTACTTCTCGAGATGGGACACTGGGAATGATGATAGAGGTGAAAAGTCTGAGCCACACCTGAGATTAACGGAGGAATTCTATAAATTAGAAGACCTATTAAAATCTGAGCTGAAACAATGGCTAGATGGTGTAAATTTACAAAAATACATCGATAAGAAAATGATCCCGAGGGGACTCAGACTTTTCAAACCCTCTATTTTTCAAGAGAATAAATCATTTCAGGAACAATGGGAGAATATTCTTGACAGATGCTCCTTTTCTTTAATGGAGCTAGTCATTAAATATAGAATAGAAAGAGCTAAACAAATAGAACAAGAAATTGAGGAAGTTAAAAAGAGACTCGAACCACATGCTAATATGCCTGAATTTAAAGAAAGGGACAGGATCGTTACTGAAAAAATTGATAAATTTGAACAAACGCTTCTAGACACTAAATGTAAAAAATTTAGACGAGATTTTGATGATTATACGAAAGGAACAGTGAGAACTTATAAATTAAAGAACAGGGAGGAACAGATAGAACAGCGAGGGAGACCATATGAAAAACTACGAGGTCGACCATATAATAAATCAACATCTAATAGACGTAGGAATTTCTCCACTAGAAAAACCTATCCCTCTCCTTATAGGAACTCCAACTACCCCCAACATAGAGAAGGGGAATATACGAGACACTACTGGCCCAATAGCTCTCCTTCTTCTAGGAGAAATAAAAGAAATGAAATAGAAACCCCCCATTCTAGATATCCCCATCCAGTATCCCCTAGAATACAGGATAGACCAACCTATGACACACAGAGCAGAGGGGCGAGACCTAAAGAGAGAGATTTAAATATGAGTAGAACAGAAACCACAACAGAGGTTTTTTTAGACAAACGCCCAAACAAATTACATTGGGATCAAATACCACATGTGAACGAACAACAGATATCATCAAAAAGAGGAAGAAGAAGAAGTACAGATTCAGAGGTAGAAGAGGGGGTAAGAAAGAAAAATACAAGAAACTAAATAGAAATAAGAATAAGGGTACAAAGACCTCCACTATTTTCAATCTATCTACAAAGGTTCTTTCAGACTCTGAAATTACCCTCCTAAATAAGGGCCTGAAATTCTCCCCATCCACTCCCCCAAACATCTTCACTCTGTTTGTGGAACTTAATAGATATATTAGAACCTTATGTCATAAAAGATTCTTCGCCAAACAACATATAAAACAAAGGAAAGAGGAAGCTATACCTATAGTGCTTGATGATGGGGACCAGATAGCTCTGGATATATTGGAGGAATTGGTCAGTACAGAACAATGTACCCCCAACAAAACAGAGAAACTGTACGACATATCTAGAAAGAACTTTAAACAGAGGTCAGAATTTTTCCCAATTAAATCTAAAGGCTCAAGCATAGAAACCTTTTATAAGGTGACTATGGACGATTTTAAGACAATGTGCTCTGACATCTATCTCAATCCACAAAAAAATAAATCTAACCTGTCTAGACAAGAGAAGAGGGCTATTAATAACCTAACCAGGGATAAATCCATTATTATTAAGGAAGCTGACAAGGGGGGAGGGCTTGTCATACAGAACAAGACAGATTATATACTGGAGGCCACAAGACAGTTAGAAAACCCCGAGTTCTACACCAAATTAAGTAGTGATCCCACCCAAGAATTCCTCCTGGAGCTTGCTACTCTTCTGGGGGGGGCCCTAGATGATGAAGTCATATCCAAAGACGAATACAATTTTCTTTATTCCGCACACCCTGTCACCCCGGTTTATTATCATTTACCTAAGATACACAAATCCCTCACCTCACCCCCAGGGCGCCCTATTATTTCTGGTATTCACTCCCTCACATCCAACCTATCCTATTACGTAGATTCGTACCTACAACCACGTGTACCTACACTCAGGTCCCACATCAAGGACACTACTCACTTTTTATCCCTCATCAAAGATGTGAAATGGCTAAATTCATATGCTTTCCTCACCTTGGATGTCCAAAGCCTCTATTCAAATATCCCACACGAGAAAGGCTTACTCACAATATCTAATCGACTCACCCAAGATGGGGACCTGAGTGAGATACACAAGAAATTTATAATTGACTCAATTTCCTATATCCTTCATCACAATTATTTTTTGTTTCTTCAATCTCACTATTTACAAGTCAAGGGTACCGCCATGGGGACCAGGTTCGCCCCCAGCTATGCCAACCTATATGTGGGTGAACTGGAGGAACAACTTATTTGGAGGGGAGGCTGGGAGGCGCACCTGGTCCTATATGGCAGGTACATTGACGATCTTTTTATTATTTGGGATGGGGATTCACACTCAGCACAGTTATTTGTTGATTCCCTTAACTCTAACACTTATGGTTTAACTTTCACTCACCAATATCACTCCCAATGTATCAACTTTTTGGACGTGTCACTTGAAGCCAAAGATGATACAATCTACACCACTAATTATGCCAAGGAAGTGGGTACTAATGCATATTTACATTATTCCAGTGCACATTACCCCCCCTGGAAGAGGAACATCCCCAGGGGACAACTTATACGCCTCAGACGTAACTGCTCCGATATAATATCTTTTGAAGCCCAAGCATCTGAGATGCTAAAATCGTTTGAACAGAGAGGGTACCCTACAGTCCTCCTAAATAAAGCACTCGAAGAAGTTAGAAAAATAGATAGAAACATATTACTAACCAATAAGAAAAAGGACAGAGCTAACTTAATAGAAGATGAGAAACCAATAGCATTTATTTCTACTTATAATAGTCACTGTTCCCAAATTAAACAAATTATAAAGAAAAATCATAATATTCTCAAACAGGATTATTTGATAGCCCCCCTGTTACCAAGTGACCCTGTTTTTATCTTCAAGAAAAATAGATCCCTTAGAAATTCATTGGCACCTAGTTTCTTGAAACCTGATCTAAAATCCACAGCCCAATTAGACTCCTGGCCTCCATCCAATACTAAGGGGTTTTTCAAATGTGGAGCAACCAGGTGTATCACCTGCAACTATATAGATAATAGAACTAAGACCATTAAAACTGAAGATAATGGGGCACTATACGAAATTAAACATTTCATTAATTGTAATTCATCATATGTTATATATATACTCTCATGTGAATGTGGACTCAAATATGTAGGGCGTACTACCAGAAAACTTAAAATCAGGTTTCTTGAACACCGCAGAAATATTATTAAAAGACTGTCATCCCATAGTGTTTCCCAACACTTCCATGAGTCCCATCAAGGCAACCCCAACAGTCTTAAATTAATTGGAGTGGAGCACATCCCAGTAACTAATAGGGGTGGGGACCGTTACAAAAAACTATGCCAACAAGAAACATATTGGATGTTCAAAATGGGCTCCATTTACCCTGGGGGTCTCAATGATGCCATAGAACTAAACACTATAATATGATATACTGCCAATAATTAATTCTTTCCCCTACATGGAGTATATATAGCTTCCCTCCAAAGATTACAACTCTCTTCATATATTAGTGTCTCGCCTTCCTAGTGCTCTGTTCACCTCGCTGAAACTTATGAATAATTATTCAAATTAAATCAAAATTATAATAAATTATAAAGGGGACATCTATATGGTCCCTATACCATCATATTTATCATAATATATAGATAAAATCATTATACCGAGTAATAATTAGTTATGAGCACCACATCTTACTGATCCGTTTGGGAAACTAATATTCTGGCCCTTATTTAATGGATGCGATAATATAATGTTTAAAATATTTGCTACTAGAACTGAAATATATCTCCCTATCCATAGTTCGAACATTGGCCCTGCTGGGTCAGATCCTTAAGCTACCTAAAAGGTTCGAGTTTCAATTGAATTTAAATTTAAATATAAGCCCTATCTCTGATTACTTGGTTGGCGGAAGTACTATGCCTCTGACGGACTGGTGGGCGGAAGCAATGCCTATGTTGATTCATAGGCATTGACGTAATCACGTCTTTCCTAACACACGGACCAGGGCGGATAAGCCGCTACGGACCCTGGTCTGTGCAACTAACTATGCTACCAGGTTGCTTAGCAACCGTCTCCCCGCTCTCCCGCACGCTATAGACATACAATACAAAGCCCCGATCACGTGACATAAGTCACGTGATCGGAACAATTACCAGGAAATACGTAATTTCAGTACCGCTCTCTACATGTTCCCCCACCTATAATGCAAGCTGTCAATATCATCTCTATGACAACAAGATCCACAACAAACTCACCCATTGGCTAATGCTTTCTAATACACTTCCTGTTTGCCTCTATTTATTTATTTATATACCAATAAAAACCTTTAAACAACTCGGTTTTTATGAATAATCTATACATCTGTTACCTATTATACTCCAC
Organism: Pseudophryne corroboree; assembly: GCF_028390025.1. Taxonomy (NCBI): domain Eukaryota; kingdom Metazoa; phylum Chordata; class Amphibia; order Anura; family Myobatrachidae; genus Pseudophryne; species Pseudophryne corroboree. Next base: position 939,270,214 of record NC_086444.1, on the reverse strand, counting down.
TTGAAGTAGGTCTGTCTCAGCTCATAAGTTCATTTTGATTTTATATATCCAGCCCTAAAGTGATTATGCAATTGCACAACCAGGTGTTTCTAGGGGCTAATTAGCCACCATATTAGAGGTGGTATATAAACCCCACATGTTTTAAACTGCACATACCTTTGAGAAAGCTGCCAGCTGATCGCAGCGAAACGCGTCAGGTGAACCAGGGACCCCTGCCAGGAATTGACTCTAAGGAGGACCGAACCATTCCCCAAGTTTTTGTCCAGACGACTTTTCGAAATTCTCAGACTCTACATGGCAAACATCACATAAAAGGACTGCACCAACCATAATGCATGAGGAGCTCTCCACTAAAGATTCCGGAGCACACTACCCTCTAACGGTAACTAGTCCATTCATTGGACCCTGCCTAAACTCTGAGACTATTGTATAAGCTGGACTATTATGATATAGGGGATAAACATCTGGAACGGTCACTGCATATATCTCCACAAAGTCTAATTTCCTTACCTGGCGAATTGGGAAGTCCCTTGGGATGTCTATCTAAATTTTAGAAATTATATCATTTTTTATTTCATACATGTACTTATTTCATTAATATAATTCTTATACACCGATTGTACAATTTTAGGAATAAACTTGTTTTATTGATTATACTAATAGTGTTGTATTCATCAAACTTAGCGCAGTCTCATTATCCTTTTCTTCTGTGTATCACAACGGGAGTGACTTCCCTTTTTCTGAGACTGCAGCTCGGCGAAACATCTCATACCTAAAGCGCCCAAGTACCTCTGGGTAACCAATCTTTCTACACGTACACATAGTCAACCTTGGGCTGCTAAGATATGAGCTGCTTCGCCAAATTTGATGAAAGAGCAAATAGAAGACAGACCTACTTCTCGAGATGGGACACTGGGAATGATGATAGAGGTGAAAAGTCTGAGCCACACCTGAGATTAACGGAGGAATTCTATAAATTAGAAGACCTATTAAAATCTGAGCTGAAACAATGGCTAGATGGTGTAAATTTACAAAAATACATCGATAAGAAAATGATCCCGAGGGGACTCAGACTTTTCAAACCCTCTATTTTTCAAGAGAATAAATCATTTCAGGAACAATGGGAGAATATTCTTGACAGATGCTCCTTTTCTTTAATGGAGCTAGTCATTAAATATAGAATAGAAAGAGCTAAACAAATAGAACAAGAAATTGAGGAAGTTAAAAAGAGACTCGAACCACATGCTAATATGCCTGAATTTAAAGAAAGGGACAGGATCGTTACTGAAAAAATTGATAAATTTGAACAAACGCTTCTAGACACTAAATGTAAAAAATTTAGACGAGATTTTGATGATTATACGAAAGGAACAGTGAGAACTTATAAATTAAAGAACAGGGAGGAACAGATAGAACAGCGAGGGAGACCATATGAAAAACTACGAGGTCGACCATATAATAAATCAACATCTAATAGACGTAGGAATTTCTCCACTAGAAAAACCTATCCCTCTCCTTATAGGAACTCCAACTACCCCCAACATAGAGAAGGGGAATATACGAGACACTACTGGCCCAATAGCTCTCCTTCTTCTAGGAGAAATAAAAGAAATGAAATAGAAACCCCCCATTCTAGATATCCCCATCCAGTATCCCCTAGAATACAGGATAGACCAACCTATGACACACAGAGCAGAGGGGCGAGACCTAAAGAGAGAGATTTAAATATGAGTAGAACAGAAACCACAACAGAGGTTTTTTTAGACAAACGCCCAAACAAATTACATTGGGATCAAATACCACATGCGAACGAACAACAGATATCATCAAAAAGAGGAAGAAGAAGAAGTACAGATTCAGAGGTAGAAGAGGGGGTAAGAAAGAAAAATACAAGAAACTAAATAGAAATAAGAATAAGGGTACAAAGACCTCCACTATTTTCAATCTATCTACAAAGGTTCTTTCAGACTCTGAAATTACCCTCCTAAATAAGGGCCTGAAATTCTCCCCATCCACTCCCCCAAACATCTTCACTCTGTTTGTGGAACTTAATAGATATATTAGAACCTTATGTCATAAAAGATTCTTCGCCAAACAACATATAAAACAAAGGAAAGAGGAAGCTATACCTATAGTGCTTGATGATGGGGACCAGATAGCTCTGGATATATTGGAGGAATTGGTCAGTACAGAACAATGTACCCCCAACAAAACAGAGAAACTGTACGACATATCTAGAAAGAACTTTAAACAGAGGTCAGAATTTTTCCCAATTAAATCTAAAGGCTCAAGCATAGAAACCTTTTATAAGGTGACTATGGACGATTTTAAGACAATGTGCTCTGACATCTATCTCAATCCACAAAAAAATAAATCTAACCTGTCTAGACAAGAGAAGAGGGCTATTAATAACCTAACCAGGGATAAATCCATTATTATTAAGGAAGCTGACAAGGGGGGAGGGCTTGTCATACAGAACAAGACAGATTATATACTGGAGGCCACAAGACAGTTAGAAAACCCCGAGTTCTACACCAAATTAAGTAGTGATCCCACCCAAGAATTCCTCCTGGAGCTTGCTACTCTTCTGGGGGGGGCCCTAGATGATGAAGTCATATCCAAAGACGAATACAATTTTCTTTATTCCGCACACCCTGTCACCCCGGTTTATTATCATTTACCTAAGATACACAAATCCCTCACCTCACCCCCAGGGCGCCCTATTATTTCTGGTATTCACTCCCTCACATCCAACCTATCCTATTACGTAGATTCGTACCTACAACCACGTGTACCTACACTCAGGTCCCACATCAAGGACACTACTCACTTTTTATCCCTCATCAAAGATGTGAAATGGCTAAATTCATATGCTTTCCTCACCTTGGATGTCCAAAGCCTCTATTCAAATATCCCACACGAGAAAGGCTTACTCACAATATCTAATCGACTCACCCAAGATGGGGACCTGAGTGAGATACACAAGAAATTTATAATTGACTCAATTTCCTATATCCTTCATCACAATTATTTTTTGTTTCTTCAATCTCACTATTTACAAGTCAAGGGTACCGCCATGGGGACCAGGTTCGCCCCCAGCTATGCCAACCTATATGTGGGTGAACTGGAGGAACAACTTATTTGGAGGGGAGGCTGGGAGGCGCACCTGGTCCTATATGGCAGGTACATTGACGATCTTTTTATTATTTGGGATGGGGATTCACACTCAGCACAGTTATTTGTTGATTCCCTTAACTCTAACACTTATGGTTTAACTTTCACTCACCAATATCACTCCCAATGTATCAACTTTTTGGACGTGTCACTTGAAGCCAAAGATGATACAATCTACACCACTAATTATGCCAAGGAAGTGGGTACTAATGCATATTTACATTATTCCAGTGCACATTACCCCCCCTGGAAGAGGAACATCCCCAGGGGACAACTTATACGCCTCAGACGTAACTGCTCCGATATAATATCTTTTGAAGCCCAAGCATCTGAGATGCTAAAATCGTTTGAACAGAGAGGGTACCCTACAGTCCTCCTAAATAAAGCACTCGAAGAAGTTAGAAAAATAGATAGAAACATATTACTAACCAATAAGAAAAAGGACAGAGCTAACTTAATAGAAGATGAGAAACCAATAGCATTTATTTCTACTTATAATAGTCACTGTTCCCAAATTAAACAAATTATAAAGAAAAATCATAATATTCTCAAACAGGATTATTTGATAGCCCCCCTGTTACCAAGTGACCCTGTTTTTATCTTCAAGAAAAATAGATCCCTTAGAAATTCATTGGCACCTAGTTTCTTGAAACCTGATCTAAAATCCACAGCCCAATTAGACTCCTGGCCTCCATCCAATACTAAGGGGTTTTTCAAATGTGGAGCAACCAGGTGTATCACCTGCAACTATATAGATAATAGAACTAAGACCATTAAAACTGAAGATAATGGGGCACTATACGAAATTAAACATTTCATTAATTGTAATTCATCATATGTTATATATATACTCTCATGTGAATGTGGACTCAAATATGTAGGGCGTACTACCAGAAAACTTAAAATCAGGTTTCTTGAACACCGCAGAAATATTATTAAAAGACTGTCATCCCATAGTGTTTCCCAACACTTCCATGAGTCCCATCAAGGCAACCCCAACAGTCTTAAATTAATTGGAGTGGAGCACATCCCAGTAACTAATAGGGGTGGGGACCGTTACAAAAAACTATGCCAACAAGAAACATATTGGATGTTCAAAATGGGCTCCATTTACCCTGGGGGTCTCAATGATGCCATAGAACTAAACACTATAATATGATATACTGCCAATAATTAATTCTTTCCCCTACATGGAGTATATATAGCTTCCCTCCAAAGATTACAACTCTCTTCATATATTAGTGTCTCGCCTTCCTAGTGCTCTGTTCACCTCGCTGAAACTTATGAATAATTATTCAAATTAAATCAAAATTATAATAAATTATAAAGGGGACATCTATATGGTCCCTATACCATCATATTTATCATAATATATAGATAAAATCATTATACCGAGTAATAATTAGTTATGAGCACCACATCTTACTGATCCGTTTGGGAAACTAATATTCTGGCCCTTATTTAATGGATGCGATAATATAATGTTTAAAATATTTGCTACTAGAACTGAAATATATCTCCCTATCCATAGTTCGAACATTGGCCCTGCTGGGTCAGATCCTTAAGCTACCTAAAAGGTTCGAGTTTCAATTGAATTTAAATTTAAATATAAGCCCTATCTCTGATTACTTGGTTGGCGGAAGTACTATGCCTCTGACGGACTGGTGGGCGGAAGCAATGCCTATGTTGATTCATAGGCATTGACGTAATCACGTCTTTCCTAACACACGGACCAGGGCGGATAAGCCGCTACGGACCCTGGTCTGTGCAACTAACTATGCTACCAGGTTGCTTAGCAACCGTCTCCCCGCTCTCCCGCACGCTATAGACATACAATACAAAGCCCCGATCACGTGACATAAGTCACGTGATCGGAACAATTACCAGGAAATACGTAATTTCAGTACCGCTCTCTACATGTTCCCCCACCTATAATGCAAGCTGTCAATATCATCTCTATGACAACAAGATCCACAACAAACTCACCCATTGGCTAATGCTTTCTAATACACTTCCTGTTTGCCTCTATTTATTTATTTATATACCAATAAAAACCTTTAAACAACTCGGTTTTTATGAATAATCTATACATCTGTTACCTATTATACTCCACTTGAAGTAGGTCTGTCTCAGCTCATAAGTTCATTTTGATTTTATATATCCAGCCCTAAAGTGATTATGCAATTGCACAACCAGGTGTTTCTAGGGGCTAATTAGCCACCATATTAGAGGTGGTATATAAACCCCACATGTTTTAAACTGCACATACCTTTGAGAAAGCTGCCAGCTGATCGCAGCGAAACGCGTCAGGTGAACCAGGGACCCCTGCCAGGAATTGACTCTAAGGAGGACCGAACCATTCCCCAAGTTTTTGTCCAGACGACTTTTCGAAATTCTCAGACTCTACATGGCAAACATCACATAAAAGGACTGCACCAACCGTAATGCATGAGGAGCTCTCCACTAAAGATTCCGGAGCACACTACCCTCTAACGGTAACTAGTCCATTCATTGGACCCTGCCTAAACTCTGAGACTATTGTATAAGCTGGACTATTATGATATAGGGGATAAACATCTGGAACGGTCACTGCATATATCTCCACAAAGTCTAATTTCCTTACCTGGCGAATTGGGAAGTCCCTTGGGATGTCTATCTAAATTTTAGAAATTATATCATTTTTTATTTCATACATGTACTTATTTCATTAATATAATTCTTATACACCGATTGTACAATTTTAGGAATAAACTTGTTTTATTGATTATACTAATAGTGTTGTATTCATCAAACTTAGCGCAGTCTCATTATCCTTTTCTTCTGTGTATCACAACGGGAGTGACTTCCCTTTTTCTGAGACTGCAGCTCGGCGAAACATCTCATACCTAAAGCGCCCAAGTACCTCTGGGTAACCAATCTTTCTACACGTACACATAGTCAACCTTGGGCTGCTAAGATATGAGCTGCTTCGCCAAATTTGATGAAAGAGCAAATAGAAGACAGACCTACTTCTCGAGATGGGACACTGGGAATGATGATAGAGGTGAAAAGTCTGAGCCACACCTGAGATTAACGGAGGAATTCTATAAATTAGAAGACCTATTAAAATCTGAGCTGAAACAATGGCTAGATGGTGTAAATTTACAAAAATACATCGATAAGAAAATGATCCCGAGGGGACTCAGACTTTTCAAACCCTCTATTTTTCAAGAGAATAAATCATTTCAGGAACAATGGGAGAATATTCTTGACAGATGCTCCTTTTCTTTAATGGAGCTAGTCATTAAATATAGAATAGAAAGAGCTAAACAAATAGAACAAGAAATTGAGGAAGTTAAAAAGAGACTCGAACCACATGCTAATATGCCTGAATTTAAAGAAAGGGACAGGATCGTTACTGAAAAAATTGATAAATTTGAACAAACGCTTCTAGACACTAAATGTAAAAAAATTAGACGAGATTTTGATGATTATACGAAAGGAACAGTGAGAACTTATAAATTAAAGAACAGGGAGGAACAGATAGAACAGCGAGGGAGACCATATGAAAAACTACGAGGTCGACCATATAATAAATCAACATCTAATAGACGTAGGAATTTCTCCACTAGAAAAACCTATCCCTCTCCTTATAGGAACTCCAACTACCCCCAACATAGAGAAGGGGAATATACGAGACACTACTGGCCCAATAGCTCTCCTTCTTCTAGGAGAAATAAAAGAAATGAAATAGAAACCCCCCATTCTAGATATCCCCATCCAGTATCCCCTAGAATACAGGATAGACCAACCTATGACACACAGAGCAGAGGGGCGAGACCTAAAGAGAGAGATTTAAATATGAGTAGAACAGAAACCACAACAGAGGTTTTTTTAGACAAACGCCCAAACAAATTACATTGGGATCAAATACCACATGCGAACGAACAACAGATATCATCAAAAAGAGGAAGAAGAAGAAGTACAGATTCAGAGGTAGAAGAGGGGGTAAGAAAGAAAAATACAAGAAACTAAATAGAAATAAGAATAAGGGTACAAAGACCTCCACTATTTTCAATCTATCTACAAAGGTTCTTTCAGACTCTGAAATTACCCTCCTAAATAAGGGCCTGAAATTCTCCCCATCCACTCCCCCAAACATCTTCACTCTGTTTGTGGAACTTAATAGATATATTAGAACCTTATGTCGTAAAAGATTCTTCGCCAAACAACATATAAAACAAAGGAAAGAGGAAGCTATACCTATAGTGCTTGATGATGGGGACCAGATAGCTCTGGATATATTGGAGGAATTGGTCAGTACAGAACAATGTACCCCCAACAAAACAGAGAAACTGTACGACATATCTAGAAAGAACTTTAAACAGAGGTCAGAATTTTTCCCAATTAAATCTAAAGGCTCAAGCATAGAAACCTTTTATAAGGTGACTATGGACGATTTTAAGACAATGTGCTCTGACATCTATCTCAATCCACAAAAAAATAAATCTAACCTGTCTAGACAAGAGAAGAGGGCTATTAATAACCTAACCAGGGATAAATCCATTATTATTAAGGAAGCTGACAAGGGGGGAGGGCTTGTCATACAGAACAAGACAGATTATATACTGGAGGCCACAAGACAGTTAGAAAACCCAGAGTTCTACACCAAATTAAGTAGTGATCCCACCCAAGAATTCCTCCTGGAGCTTGCTACTCTTCTGGGGGGGGCCCTAGATGATGAAGTCATATCCAAAGACGAATACAATTTTCTTTATTCCGCACACCCTGTCACCCCGGTTTATTATCATTTACCTAAGATACACAAATCCCTCACCTCACCCCCAGGGCGCCCTATTATTTCTGGTATTCACTCCCTCACATCCAACCTATCCTATTACGTAGATTCGTACCTACAACCACGTGTACCTACACTCAGGTCCCACATCAAGGACACTACTCACTTTTTATCCCTCATCAAAGATGTGAAATGGCTAAATTCATATGCTTTCCTCACCT